>NC_092521.1:155159854-155769675 GCF_037038585.1 Patagioenas fasciata | reverse complement strand
TTTCATAAAGAGCTCTATATTTTTGAGAGAGGATACTAATCAAGCTGAATCATCTATTGTAAAATATGCCTTTTACACCCAAATCTGCAAACTTTGTTGTTGTTCAAATGTTGCACCTACACTGCTGTCTGAGCTTTGGAAGGTAATGTGATCTCTCTTCAGACTGCACAAAGTTACCATAATTGTAAATTTTGAACTTGTTTCTATTGAATTAATGGGAAACATATGCTTAATAGTCACTTTCAGTAACAAAATAAATTGGTATAAAATATTACCTGGGTGCCCCAAGCTTCATGAAGGGAAAATGAAAAGAGATTCTCTAAGATTTACATGCAAATATCTATAATAAAAAGGACTAAAAATTAATACCACCATCATTTAGGGCTTCTTTTGCACTAGCTTCTGAATGTTCTTATCTTTTCAGATTACAGTAGCTGAAAAAGCGCTTGGAGAAGACTTCTCTGAAAGGGTTTACAGCAGACCTGCTTCTGATGCACAAAGCAGGTATTTAATGATACACAGCTTTGCCTATAGATGCGTCTGTACTACACTAAGGTGTCATTTAAATCTCGATAGCTTAGATATTGAGAGGAACAAAAGTGTGGGAAGTGGACTCCAGCATAAACTAGAAAACATTCTCTTGAGATCCTAGGCATGTATTTGGCAGCTGAACTCCATGTTGTTTAAATTTTTTGATTATATAGTGTAGCCACACCTTGGGGTAAAAACACATTTCATTCACAAACTGGAATCTACAGCAAAATGTCTGCTAATCTCCCATGTTTTCCATACTGAAAGGGTCAGTTGCTATGATAGCAGACTGGGAAGTTGCTGTCAACTAATTGTAAGTGTTTAAACTCATCCCCTTAGACTCTCTGACAGCCCAGGCACCCCCAGAGGTGTGTCGCTTCCCTCCTTCCACACCCTTGTGTTGCAATGAACTGAATCATACTCTGCAGATATTTGGGTTTTTTCCTCATCAACCGAGAAGTAAACCCTCGGAGTCCTGCTTCAACCTTGCCTAAGTTAGGGCAAAGTAGCCCCAAATAGTAGAGCAGCAAAAAGGTTTACAAATAGGAGTGTTCTGTTACAGCTGAACAACTAGAGACTGGTGAGAAGGCATTTGGTTTTGGACTCAGTAAATGTGAGGAATCTGCAGGAAAGAGTTTAAATTATATTGTCAAAAAAAGCATCTGTTTAGTTACACATTTCATTTATTATGATGTGTATATAACTGGAATCCAATTAGTTTTCCTACAGCAATTTCTTACTCTGTTGGGGGTTAATTATCCTCTAATCATAGTACAAATTATACAAGTGAGATGGTGACATGTTTTACTTTATCAACTTCCTGACAAAGTCCCTGGGATGTAAGCAGTTTAACACAATGCCAGTGCAGTCTAGAGGATTACAGCCCTGATAGATTTGACTCCTAACTGAACCTCAGAAATAAAGCTTATTTATGAACAAACTATGACCTATTCAGATCAGGCCTGTAATGTTAAGAAAATTTAAAAACATTAAAAAAGAGGCAATGCATCTTACCAGGTGGGCTGATAACAAGCAGGCAGTTGTAAATACCAGCTTTCACTTCCCAAAGCTGATGAGTTTCAAGTTCTAAGGCCTTACATGGAGAACAGGAGGTGGTCTAGGAAGCACATGCAAAGAGATACAGATCATTTTGAGGACCCGCATGTACTTCACACATTAAAAAATGCTGTACTCACCAAAACTGGTTAATTTTTCACAGCTTTATAAAATGATCTAATAAAAAGATATTTCCTTCATATGTAAATCTTGCCTTTCTTCTAAAAGTTTATATACCTATTATAAGCTGTTGTCTCTTGTAGCCACTGATGGAAGTTATTCCCAAAGAGTTATCTGCTCCAAACTGGTTCTTGTCCTAAACAAACAAACAAAGTTATTTTTGGAGGGCAAATTCCTGACTTCCTCTAGTAAAGCAGTATATCTTCTCAGTGATTTACACAGAAATCAGTCCATTATGGTATTTACATCAGAATATAGAGAAAATAGGAAAAAAAAAAAAAGTTTTTGACTTCATCATCTTACTCACATATGTCCAAATATGCTTAGGAAAAAAATTCAGTCTCTAGTTTTTTATCCTAATAAGCATGTTCTAGTCTACAATAAGTACAAGATATATCAAAATGTACAATTCTAGAGTTACAACTACAATAAGAGTCAATATTAAGCAGTAAAGAGATGCACACAGTAATAGTGTCACAGAGAAAAGAGATAAAAGATTTCTATCTAATTTCATTACAAAGCCCCTCCAGCTGGTTTTCTTGGCAAGAAGCAGGAGAAGGAAAGCTACGCAGAGGATGCAGCTTAAACTGACAGTCTTGAAAATGTAAATCTACTTGCAAAAAAATGCATAAACTCTGTAGAGAAACTGTATTATGCCAAGTGATTCATTATTTTAATGACTTCCTGCTTTAATACACAACCTCTCTTTTCCTTCATTCAAGCTGCTTCAATCCCTGTTAAGGATTTAGCCTTACAATTGAAGCTTTTATAACTTTCTGGATCTTTGTCACGTTGGCACACAGGTCATTCCGTTTATATACAGACAAGAAGGCGGAGAACAGTTGTCCGTGGGATAAGGAAAAATTCAAACCTGAACTGGCCAAGGATTGCTCTGAAATACAGAGTGAGTTACTTTTCCCTTTAGGAGCTAGATGCTGGCAGGTAGCAAGCATGGAGGAAACCTGAGCATGTTTCAATGCTATCTCTTCCAGCAGATGTCACTACAAGGCAAGGGTGTTTATAAGATGGCTAAACCAGAGACAAGCAGGTATTTTTAAATCACAAAACTATGCAAAAGCTTTTCCTAGCTACCAAAGTAAGGCTTCACCACCAGAATATTTTTTAGCTTCAAAATAGGACTTTACTTTGGTTCCAGGTCTGGAAATAACCCGTTTTCCACTACATCTCAAATATTATGGTAAGATATACACTTTAAACGAAAGTGTATGGAGATCAGGAGACAAGCAGAGTGCCATTGCTAAGGAAATAGTGAAGGTTTAAAAGAAATAGAGGTGTATTCACCTCCATAAAGTGTATATGTCTAAAGAAGGGAACTACGAGAATTTTTGAATGGTGCAAAAATTCAAATCTCTTAGAGACAGATTTGTGATTGTTATTGCTATACTGGTTTTCTTACTATTACTGTTGTTGTTATTGTTATTATTGAGAATCTTCTGATTATTAAGCTGAAAGGAAACCCAAATATTTGGAGTGTAGAAAAATAAAGAAAATTTTGGATGTCCAGGTGAATATCGTGGTTGTGTAAGGTCTCCGAGACAAGGAACACAAGCTGTGTGGCTGTACAGCACCGAACACGTTGAAGTCTCAGTCCATGGCAGTTACTCTGGTATTGCTGTGATACTCATTAACAGAGCCAATTGCAAACAGAAGATGTATCATTATGTTATGTCACAGATTAGTTCCCGTATGGTTTTAATAAGAAGAAAGCATAGGCTATATTTACATTTGCTGTTGTTCAAACTACTCTCTTTAGCAAACATTTAATTTGCATGGATTGTTCTGGGGTTTTAGTAAATGGGTAGAGTTTGAGGTCAGAGATGGGAGCAAGGTACATAAAAACAAATGAAACAGGGCAAAAGGTTCCACTACAAAACCAGCATTTTCTCCTCCAAACCAGGGGTGCAGCCTCCAGCCCCAGCAGTACAGCCAGATATTTAGAGCTCTGCAACAGAAACCCAGCTAATGGTGCAAGAGCAGTGTGAACAGATTGTATTACAGCACTTTCATGTCCTTTATTTCTCACCCACTAGCACCTGCTATCTAAGCCTCTTTCATTTTTTAGCTTCCTAGTACCAAATTATTACACTCTCACCCTTCATTTGTTTTGATATGACATTAAGGTCATCACCAAGGTCTGGGTTTATACTACCAAACTTTGTGGCATTTTAGGACTCCTGATATCTACAGTTTTAAGTAAGAGGAGAAGCAGGCCCTCAGCTGCATTAGAAACCTATAACCTGACATACAAGAATTCTCTTCCCTTTAAAAAAACATGCAAGCAAACACATATCGCTAATTAGAAGAAAAACAGCCAAATGTTAGAAGTATGGTATGAACAGGTAATATAATTACTGTTTCATTTTTGCTCTCTGTAGCCTCACACTCATCAGCACTTTAAGAAGAAATGCCAAAAACCCTGAAGATGCCTTGAAGAACACAAATTCAGCTCCTTATTTATTTTTTTTAACATGGGTACAGTTCTGACAAGCATCTGTGTCTCATCAAGAATTTGTCTTCATAAAGAGGTCCTTAGTAAGCCCCTAATTGTGGGTTGTGACTGTCCAAATGTTGAAGATTGTGAATGTCAGCAGTTTGTAAAAGCATCACAGCCTCTCAATTTTAGAAAGGTCAGTAGGACTCTATTACAGTCAAATGTTCTCTGCAGGCTTCATAATTAAAACCTCTATTATTCCTTGCTCTCTATTCCTCTTCCCTACTCCTTTTCCAAATACGCTGTATGAATAAAAGGATCATAGTTTCAGTGCAAGGGAGCTACCCTTTGGATGGAAGAAATCAGTTCTGGGTCAGTAGCACTAGGGTACACAACCATTTCCAGCAGACAAAATCTGCCCTTGGATGCGAGTCAGTGGAAACATGCACATTCAGTGGTAGACTCTGGCCCCAGAAGAAGTAACTAGAGCAACTGAAAGAGCCAGAGGGATTTAGGTTGGCAGAATGTATTTAACCTAATTTGGCATGTGGTCAGGACATGAGAAGCTAAGAGCTCATTGCTTTAAAAAGCTGGTTCTTTGTTTCATAGAGATCTTCATGGTATTGGCTTCATAGCTTATCTGTCAACTCCAAAATATAAGGAAACTCCAGTTTCCATAAAGCTATTATGTATGAGCATTCGCTGTTTAGACTTTTTGAATACCATGACATCAATGAAACCGCCAGCATGCAGGTTCGCCACGAAGATTCACCACTTACTGGCCTGGACTTCAGACCTGACCTACCCTGTGGAACAGGGAAGGAGCGGAGGTGCTCCGGTCCTGCCAAGGCCCAGGGGAAGCACATTCTTACAGAAGAGACTGCCCTTCACCCCAAACCTAAACACCAAATTGCACAGTGTCTGGAAAGGACTGGAAATGTACATACTATCAAAATTGCAGTGTCTGTATCAACAGCTTCAAGAATATAACATGAACTACCAAAATCCTGTTTAAAAAAATAAAGCAGAGTTTTTGCTTAATAATGTCATTTTTCTACAATAAGCATGCTATAGATTAATTGTTATTTCCGTTATTTTACTACTTCTCTCTTCAAAACAGTCATTATAATCCTCATTCATTTAAGTCTCTACCATGCCAATGCATTTTACTAGTGTCTCTACCCACATCCATGCACAGTCCCACTGATGTCAAAGGTTATAAAAAGTAAATATGGAAAGGGTTGACTAGGGTCTTCTGAGAATGTGTAATATTTGGCTTCTGAAGTATTTGTAACTGGTCATAACTTTTTTATATAATAAGAATGCTAAGCTTTCTGAATTGAGCAAACTTTTCCTGGTGCACAAATATATTTCTTCATTCTCCTTGGAAGCAGATTTTTAATTTAGTGAATAAATATGTCAGTATTGCACTCATCTTGGACTGTATGTTTTCAATTTGAAGGGTGACAGAATGACTTCTAAAAAAAATATTAGAAGTAACTATGGAAAGCATTCTTCTTTCCTGTAGACTTAGAGTATTTCTGCAGGAGTCTGTATCTGAATGGAAGATGGTATCTAACAAACTTCAAATTTAGAAGTGATGGGCTTAGATTAAGCTGCTAAGGCTGACTCTTATAGAGGCAACTCATCTGTCTGAATCCCATGGCGGTGCCCAAGTAACAGAGGTCTGACCCTTGCCAGGGTGCTGTGCACAAGCTTTTCTACTTTTCTATGTACCCAGTACCAGTACCTCTGCTTAGTACAACATTTTGTGGATGCCATTTAGAAGTGTTTGATTCTCCCTGCATATACAACACAGAATTTAGATAACTAACACAGACTGATTTACAAAAAAATGTCAGGGTGCCTGTAACGTATAGGTTTCTCCTGGTAACAGAAAGCAAAATTTGGCCTCTCTATTTTTAGTTTGGAAGACTCAGTTCAGATTTTTATTTTTAAGTTGGTGCATATGAGGAAACGTTTGGCCAATTTACCTTTAGTTTTGCTGAAAAGTTCCCCAGATGAAACATGAAAATTCTGATGGTCAAGAAACCTTATTGCTCTATTTAAAAGACTGATCAGTGTAAACATTTTAAGAACCACAACAGTGTGATATTAACACTTGATACAGAAATAATAAAACAATGAATAGATAAATACACATTTGGATAAATCTAAAGACGTACACTCTTGACATCACAGATAAATTACTAGATCTATAAACACAGATATTATAAAAAGTTGAAATTCAACCTCTGCTTTTTAAGATACAGTATTTCAAGACCAAATCCATGTTAGAAGCCAATACTAAATCTTACATTTTTCCTTACCAACCCCATATCCTGACCTCATAGTTACTTGCCAAGGTTTGGCCTTGAAATGTGCTATTTAAAAAGCAAACAAAGAACATGAACTTCTCCAAACTCAGCCTACAGCTCAGCAAAAAAAACCCTTTATCTGAAACCAAGGAACTTCTCAGGACCACTGAGAATTGACCAGAGGGGCCAATTAGCTGTTGCACAGTATCACTGATTCTGTGTCAATAATTTATAAATTTAGAGAGCAGACATGTTTTTCCTTCTGGTTTAAAATTAAAGTGCCAGTTGTAAGAAAGTCTGTGACACTCAGCTGAATTCAGTGAACTGGCACAGATCTAAACCCATGGAGGATCTAACACAAATAGGTACATCATATTTTCAAACATATTACTTCCTTCTGGACCCAAAATTTAGTTCACCATTGAAAAAAACATAATTAGATATCCATATTGTTCATATAATGAAATACATACTTTGTTTTTCTTTTCTTTCAAGGTAGTATGGCAAGATGCCAGCTAGCTGTCATTGGAAAGAGCACAGATCAGTTTTACAGCAAAGGCAGACACCTAAAGCATCTGTTTTCTGCCTCACAACAGCAGCAACCAACATCTTAAGGCATTTTTGGTCCCCTTCTAGTTGCACCATGTGGTTTTTCTGACTACCTAAGATATATATTTTTTTCAACTGCCATAAACTGCTTTTGTGTTGGCTGAATATTATTTAACTGGACATGTTTTATTATGCATAAAATATATTGAAGTAATGGATGCGGTAGGGGACTTTGTCCATATAGGCAGAAGACAGGTAACAGAGCCTCCATGGTCTCACTGAGGTCACTTATTTCTAACCCCTGCTGAACTAAGTGTTAACACACTTCTTTGCCAAAATTGGGGCAGATTACAGCACATTGTGGGATGTGAAAGGTAGTCATTACTTAGCTGGGCTGAGTTTACTCACTCTTTTGGCATAGGTCAATAAGGATATCAAAAGCAAAGATTTTTAGATTATGCTGCACAGAAAATTTGCTTTTTGGCTCCAGTGCTGGCTGGGCACATGCTGCTGCTCTTTCCAACTGTTGCTGAAATCTCCAAACTCATTTTTTGCCAAAGTATGTGTATAAGTCCACCAGTCTCTCATGCTAATCACTTGAAAACCAATTATAGTGCATTTGTGCATTCCAAACATTAATTTTACATATAGAAAATTACTTTTTTTTTGTCACTGTTGAAGTTTCTCTACAGTGCCCAATATGGCAGAGGTTGAACCTTGTGTCCACAGATTATAAAAAAAAGGAACCAGTGCCAGTTCTGATCCAGAAATGCCATCTGAGAATTAAGGTAAATAAGTTCCCAGACTATTGTTTGTTAGTGTTACGAATCTATGGTATCTTAAAAAGACACTGCAGGGAACAGCTTTCAGGAAGCCAAAGTAAGAGTATGCTGGGTCCAGTATAGTATAACTGTTTTCTGATAGAGCTTCTATTTAATATCAACCAAGAAAACTTGGGTTTCATAAAATATGTGACCCAGGAGAAACTAATTCAGTTTGAAAGCATGGTAATCCTCTCCTAAAGCTACTGTATCTGGATATCTCTGGCAAATTGTGTCTGGTTACTGTTCTCAAGCCTAGGATGAGACCTGACAAAACTCATTTACATTAGGTGTAAAAATAATATATTTAGCTCACCACACCACTGAAATCCTGATATTACTGGCTCCACAAATGTTCTATTCATATTTCATAGTTAGAACATAAATTTCCCTTAAAAAAAAAAAAAAAAAAAAAAAAAAAGTATTTGGCTTTTTTAAAGAGAGTTTGAGGGGTTTAAGGCTATGTCTTTTTCCATCAAAATCAAAAGTTAACTTGGAAATATATAAAAGCATGTAAATTAAATTTAGTGAATACCATTTCATGATCCATCCTCATGCATATAATTGCCATAGGTAGAAAATACATCTGTGGTAAAGAAGTGGAAAATTGGAACATTATGGAGTTTCCACCAGGCTCCCTTGTTAGTGAATCTAAACTAATCTTTAGTGAATTCCTGAGAAAGCATGAAGACATTTCTTCTCCCAAAAAAAGTGCTGAACAAGTGAAAATGAAGCCAGAACAGACACTGTCACTTTGCTTTAAGGTTTAAGATATGTTATTTAGTTTGACTTCTGCAAAGACAAAACTAAAAAATGATGGCATCTGATTCTCCTTGGAGTATCTGGTAATCTATATTAAGCAAACCTAATATAGAATGTAAAACAAAAGCCTTTGAATGAAAAGTTTTACCACACTAGTGTTCAAACTGAATTATCTGGGCAGATTCACAACACGTAATGCTCTAGTTAAACTGTGGCTAAGTTTACTCTCCTGTAACAGCAATATAGTATATTCATACCTGATGCCATTTTAAATTAACCAGCGTAAAACCTGCAGCCAGTCATCTGTGACAGCAAAGAGCTCACTGAGGTCTAGTTACCCTAGATATTTACCCAGATTTTTGGAGGAATTTTTCAGGCTGCTTAATACCATGCTACTAACTTCTTCTAACCCTGCTTTGATCAGGCTGTAGCGCTGAGTGTCCTAGGTGGGTATTACTAATATACAACATGAGTAAGGGCTTCAGGAGGGCACAGACTTGAACAAGGCTCACATTGCATCAGATGAACAGAAAAGGAAGGGTCTCCACACAGGCAGGGAGATTCTCTCTGGTATGAAACCACCAGAATCTGGAGAGGGTCACACATTCCAAAAGTACTGTGGACCTAATGGGTTACTAGTTCTATCATATACGAAGGATAACCAGAGGCATGAAACACTGCAGTCAGCAAAACAATCTATACCTGATTAGAGTGCCAAGAGCTTGCTGTCTCTAACTCTCTCCATGGAAATGTCTCATGGATTCACAGGGGTCTCTAGTGAATGTATATCTGTACCACAAAATTGTTGGAGAGATAACTGTTTCAGCATATTCGTCCAAAAACCCAAGACCTATAATTTTACACCAAATTTACTCTAATTGCCAGCAAAAGCATTGCCTGTGCTGAGGCACCCTCTCAGGGCTTTCTTTCGCCACACAGAAAGTCAGACCCCCTCACTGTCCACAGAGTAAAGCCCTCTGACCTAGGGCTTTACACATGGACTTATTTGTTTGGCTAGGATTACATTCTGAGAAAACCCCTGTGATTTAATGACCTGTCTTTTCCCAACACTAGAAGACAGGCTGAGAAGCACAGGCCAGATCCAAACTAGAACTGTGTAGAATGAAAGAGGTGGAGGGAGATGTCTACAAAGCCACAGGGAGAAATTAAGGTAGTGGAGAGAGGCACCAGAATATAAGATTCTGGTAGAAGCTGATGAGGGTGAACCGTTTTGAGGCACCAATAGGTATATTTGCAGGTTTTAAATAACTTTTTCCAAAAACAGGAGAGAAAGAACAGTCCACTGCTCAGACCATTAGAAAACCTGGATTCAAGTAGCTGTTCTACCACAGATTTTCCTGAGGCAGTCAGTTGTTTTTTCTTATGCCGTAGAGACATGAAATGCAGCTATTATTGCCTTTTTTCCCCCATCTGCAAAACCGGGAATGACAGTTCTTCACTGTTTCACAGAAAACACTAAAGACTTTGAATTGCTCTAACATTATGGTAATAGGAGCTGCCGAAGCACCTAAGCCAACATGTTTTTCTACTTACTAATAAACATAATTTCTTTTAAGGAAGCTGCATTTTTTTCCTATTCATGAGTCTCCAAAAATACGGGATCTTAGTGCCCATTAAGACCTACAGAGTCCAAGTGTTTGTCATCAACAGTTTGTCCTAAAGTGTAACTGTAAAATTATTAAATTCTATACCAATATAAGGAAGCCACAGAAATTCCTTTTAAATATGACAAAGAAATCTTAAGTTCAGAACCTGCAGAAAATAAATTGTAGATAATAGAACTTGCTGATCGTAAGATACTTGCCTCCTCAATGCCAGCTACCAAAGATCACTGTCTTAAAGTTTTCCTAGAATTACCAAGAATGCACAAGGGGAAACAAGAATGATTTGACAATGCCATTATTCATGCTTTTAGTTTTCCTATGTGAGCATGGAAAAATTTCAGTTCCAATGAACTGACCAGGGAATGGGTAATTGATCTAATGATTAATGCTATGCTTGCTTTGTGGCAGTCTCTGAACTGGCAGAGAAACATGTGCAACAAAACCATGTTGTGAATTTTAATATTTCATAAGAAATGGTTAAGCAGTGTGGGTTTTGTGCTTGTGGGCATTTTTGTTGTTGTTTCATTCATTTTTGTTTGTTTGTAGTTTGTTGTTGGTTTTGGTTTGGTTTGGTTGCTGTTGGGTTTTTTTGGTTTTGTTTTGTTTTTCTCTAAGAAATTACCATATGCCATCCAAGGCAGAGATCAGGGAGAACAGAATCTCCTGTTCTGGTTGTGCTTGCAGCAAATGGTTTTAACCAATTTCCTATGGAGTCAGTGGCCGTATGTCATTTGACTTGAAAGAGACGAGGTATCTATATGGACGTGGTCCTTCAACAGTCAGTTTTGCCCTTGTGCTGTTGGAAACTGTATTATGCCATTCAACTTTGGTAGCTCTGAAGTAGTCTGACAGCCTCAGATGAAAAAGAAATACATAAATGAAGAGAGAGGAGTACAAAGTGGAAGTCTAGTCAGGACTACTGCTTTGTGTTACTAATTGTTTCTATCAAGCAGTTGGTGATCTGTTATGCCCAGATAAACCTGTATCTACCTTTGCATGACTGTGAAAATGCTAGTCCCTAAGGTACTTATGTATAATATCTTGATTACTTTTTTCTTTCTTTTTCTAGATGGGCTTATGCTCAAATTACCGGTTGTATTGTAAATGTCTACAAGAAGTACGAGAATAAATTATAAAAATTCTCTAAGTTTTCACTTATTTTTCACCCCACAAACTACAGAGGCAAGGAAACAGCAGAAGTCATTTTTCAAAAATGTTTTAACTACTTTGACTACTTTAACTATTGTACCACTAAAAAGGCAGGAGACAGCCCCAGTCTTGTGCATGTGGCCATTTGTAAAAGAAATTACCTTCCTAATTCTGCATTTCTCATTCTGTACATCTTGACATTGAGCTGGCAAGAAAATACATCTCCCCAGCAAGCCAGAATCAGAAGGCAAGATCAGTTACTGAGGCAGCTGATGCTTCATGCCCTGGAGGAGAAGCTCTGTGCTTCCTGGGGAGCATGATTCCTCAGTTTAGGTCTCAGTTTAGGCAATCTTACTTGGTTCTAGCTTCAAGTGCATACTGGAGCATTAAAGAAACAAGAATGTATATAAACACATTTTAAGGGTGTAAGAGTTATTACAAGGACTAGTATAAGCTGGTAACAATAAAACAACAAGCAGTGTATGCTGGTTAGGAACACAAGGTTCCTCTCTTCAGGACACAGAAAAGCAAAATCCTGTGTGCATTCCCAGATGAGATGGTGGGGCCCTGTCCTTTCTTCGAGAATTATTGGAGTAAGATATTTCTCTACAAGTGAACCAAGCATATCCTTTTCATTTCCCTTCCTCTTGGATTCTTCTACTTCCATCTTCACAGCCAGCTGAGAAATATAGGATCAAACTTCTTTTTTTTTTTTTTTTTAAGGGTATTTCTCTCATTGATGTTCATGACACTGAGTTTTAGATGAGAATCTGTTTGTGGTGCAGCACAAAAACAAACTTCAGACCTTGGGATCTGGCCTATATTATATCAAATGTGTTGGAATCCATCTAAGTGTGTTAATATAAAATATGCTTCTATTTAGTCTTAAGCAACATAGAGTCATATCTATATACGGTCTGAGCATTTTTATTAGCATAGAAAGGTAAATAACAAATTACTCCAAAATATCCCAGATTACTTTTCACTTTACCATGCTACAAAAACAATTTTTTTAACAATTTATTGCTTACTATTGATCACCTAGACATTGACCTTTAAGGAGTAAGTTTATATGACATAAATTTGAAGAGTTTTTTATACAACTTGACAAAAAAAAAATTCTTATCATGAACATTTTATTTTTCCATTTTCCTCTCCTTCATCTATTGGACTGCAGAGGACAACACCACCTTAACAGAAAGAAAAAGCATATGTCAACTTGCCTCACCTATAGAGCCTTCAGGCAAAATGCATCACTTTTTCAGGACTGTCAAGGACTGAATAAATCAGAGATAAGTGGGTTAAAATGTCAGTACCCTCTGGGACCAAAATAAATCTATCACATATTTCCATCCAAGTGAAATCCTAACTGCAGTACCATCAGCACTTCATTCATTCATTTAGGAAGACAACATAAAACTCTTAATGATTAAAAAATATATATATTTTTAAACAGAAAGAGACCAGAAGTTATTCAGCTTCTTTTTCCCCCTCCCATTGTAATAAGTCTGTGGAAGTCATCTTGTGCAAAAGGTCAGATAAGTGTGATGTGAAAGATGGTGTTAAAAGGCTTTCAAACTTTGTTTATTAATAGATATAACCCTTTCACCTCTGCTATATCTGTCACCGCTAGGTTAAATATAATCTATCTTATTGGTCACCTGACTTCTTGTTATTAGCACAGGAAAATGCCACAAAAAACACTGAACAGTCACAAATCCATTACATAAAAATGCAAGAGAAGAATTGCCTGAGCCCTCCTAATAAAACATAACCTAACATGGAGTAACTAGAGGCACTGGGGGTAGCCTCTGGCTTTAAAAGCATTCACTAGGCCATTGATCATTGAAGACAACAGGCGGTGACTTCACACAAACAGAATGTAAACTCCCAAACTCATTGATGGCATTCCTAGCACTCTGTCCGAATTTATATTGCCTTACTGTAAACTGTTTGACATAAGCAATGAAAGATGGAAACAGAAAAGTGCCTCCTCAATATGATGGGTATACCACCAAATGCAGCTGGATGCAAGTGAATTAACTTGTAGCTCACTTTGATGTTCAAAGAAATCTCAGACGAAGACATGTGTTAATAGAATTTTTCTAAGATACTTGGATGTATATTTTTCCTTCTGGATAGGCCAAAAGTATACCGGACTATAAAAATTCCCTCAGTCTTTTCTGAGGAGGTGAAGAAAAGAAATTGAAAAAATATATTGCTTTATTATGTCTTTATCAGGCAGCGTGTTATTACTCTGTAAGTAAAACAATGAACCCAGAAAGACACATGGGTATATATCTGTGGGTGTGTATATATGTGTTTCTCCCTCTCTCCCTTTACCTCCTTCCTTCCTTCCTTCCTTCCTTCCTTCCTTCCTTCCTTCCTTCCTTCCTCCCTTCCTCCCTTCCTCCCTTCCTCCCTTCCTCCCTTCCTTCTTCTCCTATAAGCACAAGTGTAAAACCCTTATTTTTCAGTATTTTTGTACTTATTTTCATTAAGCATGATTCAAACACTGAACAAATGTGTCTGATACTCCAAAATTAGATGAATTAACTGGAAGGCAAAAGCCAAAACGTGAATACACAGAAGCACGGTAGGAAGCTGAAGGAAGCAGCAGAATTATATCAGTTAGCATGTTAACTGTTACAACAGTTTATGAAAAATAAAAAATAAAATAAAAAAAAAGTTTCAATATTGCTATTTAATATAATCCTCTCTCTTCCTTGGATTATTGTAGATGGAAAGCCTAAGGAGCGTTCTTTTTGAAGAGGGATTCTGCAGAAGTTTTGAAGACAATTCATTTTGACATTGTGCTACTGCAGTAAGTGGACAGGAAGGAGATATTACTGGAAAGTTCTCCCTTCTGTTTCTAAGCCATCCATACTAGCAATCAGTAAGTTCTTTCCCTGTTACCAAAAGAAGGAAGAAATCAAAGAGAAATAATGAAGCTGCATCTAAATGTGGTTTTTACTCTGCTCCTGGAATGATGAAGGCACCTTTCTTGGGAGCTGATTGCAAAGTTGCATTACAGTCCATTACTAATAGACTTTGAGATGCTACTATTTGATTATTTCTAGCATAGACTGCTATCATTATGCACACTACAAGAATAGTTATACATTTCATGACTTCACACAATTCTAACTGAAGTGTCAAAACAAAAACAAATGAGAAAAGGCAACACTACCTTCATGTGCAGTAAAAATGTAAAGAATCCAGAAGCACCTCATAGTTTAGAGGTTTTCAGCAAAGTTACTGCATTTAAGCCATGAAAAAAAAGCACAAACTAGGTTGGTGTTTTCATTTGTTATAGAAGACCACGGCTATAAGATACTGTGAGGAGTGTATCTGGGAAGCACAAACATATCTATGAGAACAACTGCTGCAAAGACAGGTAAACATCTATCATTGTCTTACAATCTGAAGCTGAAATAACAGAAAATTTTCTCCCTAGATGGGACATATAGGGCACTGAGATTAAATCCCTCTTGCAGTTGCATGTTGTTGTGTCTTGCTCTTCACACATCGTCTAAGAGCTCAGTGCAAAGCCTGAAGTAGATAGCAGAGGCTATGTAGGAACCTTGAGGTCTCGCTCTGAAGTGGGGCACACCTCATGTTCCTCTGGGTCTAGATACCTCAGCACCCCTTTTTGGAGAATTTTCCAGGCTTTCAAGTGAGGACTTTCCCTCTAGTGCGATCCTGGTTTCAGCAGACAAAGAAAATAAACAACTCAGTGTTGTTTTTTTTTCCAACAGCAGTCTCATTTGATTCAAGTAGAGTGGCTAATCATTTTGACTCATCAACTTAGGTTTAGGAACCTATAAGTTGTGGTGAGAAACTTGGCAGGTAAAACCCCTCTGGTTTGATTTTCCATCCATTGATTCCTACTGATATAGCACCTATTCATTGCTTCCAGAACTGCTTCTCTTCCAGAAGGAGTGGGGATTTGTTCCTCTTTCAAATGTCAGCCTTTTGTAAGTCTGCCCAATGTATTTTAACTGCATTTTCACAGCCTGTATCTCCTTTTCTCCACACCTCCTAGGAACTCTAATCATCACTTATTCTTAGTTAGCTATAAAGTGCTAATGGCTAGAACATCTCCTTTAGCCCTTTCCTTTTTTTGATTTCTATAAACCTGCCAGTGCATTTTGTCCCACTTGGGGGGAAGAAAAAAAAAAAAAAAGGACTGAAACAAAAGAAGCAAGCACACAGTACAATTGAATACTCTTCCACACACTGCAGTCTGTTATGTGAGTAGGTCCTGTCTGCAATTGTCATATAAACAGGTTTTGGAAATACAATATGAATTATTTTCAAAAATACTTAGGAACAGAACATTTTCTCTGAAGAGCTATCAAGAGTCAGGTTTCAAGTACAACAGAATTCTGAGCCATGGGGTTGACAGTGATTAATTGCATCACCAAAACTGGTTGGCACTCCCAGGGAGGTACTTAACCCCAGACTTCGATGTATCTGATGGCTCCTGAAAGCACTAGCTACTGGCTCTGTAGTGACCCATAGCTCATATGCATTTCTCCAGCTCTGTTGGAGTAATACTTCTTCCTTTGGCTGCCTGTCTCTCAGCCCAGCTCCTGGTGCCATGCTCGCTCTTGGAGACATCACTAACATATTGGTCTTTTGCCTCACTTCTTGCCTTAGCTTGATGCACAGAATCATAGAATCACAGAATGGTTGAGGTTGGAGGCCATTTGGTCCAACCCCCCTGCTCAAGCAAGGCCACCTGTAGCCAGTTGTCCAGGACCATGTCCAGACAGCTTTCCAATATCTCCAAGGTTGAAGACTCCATAACCTCTCTGGGCTACCTGTGCCAATGCTTAGTCACCCTCACAGTAAAAAAAGAGTATTTCTTGATGTTCAGAGAGAACTCGTTATGTTTCAGTCTGTGCCACCTGCCTCTGGTCCTGCCACTGAGCACCATTGAAAAGAGCCTGGCTCCACCCTCTTGGCACCCTTCCTTCAGCTATTTATTTACTTTAATGAGGTTTTCCCCTCAAGCCCTCTCTTCTTCAAGCTAAACAGCTCTCAGTCTTTACTCACAGCAGAAATGCTCCAGCACTGTAACCATCCTTCTGGCCCTTCACTGGACTCCCTCCAGCATGCCCATGCCTCTCCAGTACTCAGGAATCCAGAACTGGAAACAATCACGGCTCCCGCTGTGACCTTACTAGTGCTGAGTAAGGGGAAAGATCAGCTCCCTTGACCTCCTGGCACTACTGCTCCCAACGCAGCCAAGGGTACAATCAACCATCTTTGCTGCAAGGGCACAGGGCTGGTTCACGTTCAACTTGGTGTCCACAATGACACCCATGTCCTCTTCTTCCAATCTGTTCTCCCCAGTCGCTAGTACAATAATTTGCTGGGTCCCGGCATATGTTGGTTGCTTGTCTCCAGATGCAGGAATTTGTACTTCTACCTTTGTTAAACTTCGCGAGGTTCCTGCTGACTCGTGTCTCCACCTCCTTCTGGTCCCTCTGGGTGGCAGCACCACCCTTCGCATTCCCGCTGCTCTGCTGGGAGATGTGCCGCAGCAAAATACGAGCTGCGTTGGCCGGGAATCGAACCCGGGTCAACTGCTTGGAAGGCAGCTATGCTCACCACTATACCACCAACGCTGTGCTGAAGATAATTCTCAATGTAAAATCTTCCAGTTTCCTTCCTTACAATGTTTTCTAATTCCTCACCACAAGTATAAAAAAAGAACTGAGGGAAACATCCAAGTTTTCCCCACAGCTGCCAAAGCTACCAGAAAACTTTTTCACTTTTTTCTTTTTTAACTATGAAAATAAAAAAGTAATAATTCAGTGAAATATTTCCAACATCCTGATTTGTTTAAAAGAAATTCAAAATAAAAGGACTAAAACCTTCCAAAATGGCTCTGCAGCACAATTGAAAAAAAGGCCAGCTAACTACTCCAGTCTGATGAAACAAGCATCCTCATTTCACCATTTTTGGTAAAAGGAATACTCTTAACAAAATTAACATTGAAGTATAATGAGCTTTTTACTTCATGTTTGAAATGTTAGGTAGAAAAAATTGTAATGAACAATGTATGTTGTCCTTTCCCTCAGCTACTGCTTTTCTTTTCTCAGTGTCATCCAAAGAAACACAAGATCACATGGAAAATATAGCTGAAAATAAACTGAATAGATTTACAAAAGGTTGATACTTGAGGATTATCTGAAACACAAGTTTTAAATTTTTAGTCGCAAACTTAAATACAATTTTATCACATAATGTATGATGAAAAGTTTTCTATTACAGCAGATAGAGCCAACAAACTATTTTAGAAGAATGAATTCTCAAAACTCACATGTTGTGAGGATATTGTATGAATAGACTACAGCATTTTAGGGCATCTGTGATTCCTCTTCTGAGAATGCCCTGTTTACAAACAGACCTGGCTCTTAACATGCAGGAATGTGTTGCTTCTCTCAGCAGCCTTAGGGATGAAAATAGTCTGTGCCAGTTCTCAGTTCCTTAATAAAGAGATGTTCAGGTCTCTCTCACTCTCAAGTCCTCAGTCTTACATTTACTGCAATGGTTGTCAGAAAAGTTGTAACCTAATATCAGTTAGACATCCACCAATCTGATTTCTGACCCTTTCTGTCACTTTGTCTACATCTGAGGAATGAATGGGTTCCCCAGTCCTGTGCATACTCTGGCCATTTTACCCAGACTCCTCTAGTGCTTGTATTCATAACATTTTATACAGCCTCAGAGAGAAGTCTACTGAGCACAGCTCCATCATTATAAGGATGTCAAATCTTCTCTCATTTTCTCCACACAATTTACTCTAAAAAAACAGCAAAACCAGCCAAGATCCTATTTGGAAGGCTCTGCAAATAGGTTGTGAGTGCATACTGTTAAGTGTATTTGTAACTAAGACTTAACAGAACAAGCTAAAAAGGCTCTGCTGAACAGTGAAGAGTCCATTTGTACTTTATGTGACGTGCACTGCACACATATTGCTTTGCAAACACACACTTCAGTGATGTGGTGCATGCACAGCAAACAATTGTTTCTGGCACCAGATTTTCTGTGCACTTGTTGTGGAATCCTTTTACACGGGGCCTTGGCCCTGGGCCAGTAGTCTGATGATTTAAGAAGATGATACCATGGGACACATCAAACTCACTAATCATAATCACTTCTGAAAAATACGTACCTTATCGTAATGATTTTCGTGCTTTACTTCTAATTGGTAGACACCATAAGTAGTTTCTAGCAAAACTGTAAAGGTATGGATAATAAATTTAAACCTAGAACAGTTGTTTCCAACATTACTTAAGAGTATGGTTTAAAAATCTTCTCAAAAAAGATATTTTTTACATACTTCCCTGTCGTAATATTCCATGGAACCTGAAAGTCTGTGAGCTACCATTTGAAAATCATTTAGGAAATTTGAGTAACTTTAGTAAAGAAGTCAGTATGGAGGACCGGTGAATGTTATACTTACTAAGAATGATAGATCTCTTTCTTAAAGTTGTAGCCTTAACTATGTCTTCTTTGTGATCACACCATTCTGTATTCTAAGGTAGTACAGAGTGAAGAGGAGGATTTTAAAACTGTGTGGTAGAACTGAAAAGAGATGGGCCCCTTTACACAGAGAAAAGTACTGGATGATGATTGCCTGCTCCGAGAGAGCTGGAAGCTGAACTGGTTGGGCAGAACAGGACAGAGAAACAGGATGGGCTAAGAGGAGATTTGTGAACAGCATCCACCAGTGTCTCAGTTCATAAAACTTCTTAAACATGCACAAGATTCCTAAAGAACTTAAGCACCCAAAGTTGCAGATAAACTCAGAGGGCCACATTCCCAAAGTCAAAGTAGCCTTATCCTGCTTAAGGAATTCTAGAAACACTTCTGAACATCTGTAGGCACCTGTAAATCAGTTGAAATCTGACCCCAGTGTTCCGTCCCAAATGCAAAGCCTGATTAACTTCAGTAACTCTTGTATATTCAAACAGTACACACACATTGCCAAATCAGGGACTCTGCATGAAATTTGTCCTGATTATTTATTGTTTTCCCTCTCTCCCTTGCTCACACACATTCATACACAGATTCCAGTAGCACTTGATAAACAAGCAGACGAAATTAACCCTTATTATATCTTATCAGAACAAGATGAGTGTGCAATAGTAGCCTTTCCTAACCTGGTTTTAATTCACTAGGCAACAAATCTGTTGACTGTGAGTCTGCTGCATGTAGCTGAGAGGGAGTACTTTACCACAGAATAATTAAAAGGATTCCTACCACACACATAATGACACGCTCTCTGCTTTCTTATTAGAGGTTTCCATTGTTTGGGTTTACACCAAATTAGTTGCATATGTGACTGGTTTTGTTGCAATATCATCTTCAACTACTTAGTGCATCATCATCATGCAAACCTTCCAACTAACCCTTGTTTCAAAAACTGCTCAATGCAGGTGCAGCAACATTGCTTTTCTGACAAAGGACACGTCTTGGTCACTGCTGGTGACCTCTGTTATTGCTGAGGATCTGGCAATGCTATAAATGCTTTTTGTTCACAGTGTGAGGCCTCGGCTGTGTAACTGAGATGCTGCCTGTGGAAATCCAGAAACTGTTCAAACATAAAAACCAAAACCTAGGTCTAACTAACACTGAATTTGTCCAGTTTCTAGCAATGAACTTCTCTCCAGAGTATAGATCTTGGTTTAGTTGGTCTGGAAGAATAATATGCTTATACTGTAAGTCCGATGGATTCCTTAGTCCATGTCAGAGCAAAAGGTTAAAAATAATAAGAATATATCCCAGAAGATTTCAGAACACCTTAGTGCTATCATTTGAACAGAAGCTGTCTATTACCCATCACAGGTTTTATGAACTTCTCCAGTAAAAAAATAGTATTAAGTCTTCAAAATAAAAGACATCTAAGTTTCAGAAATGAAAACTGCCTACAATGTTAGGTGAATAATATTGCAGACAGCAATCATTTGGAAGCTATTTGAAAGCTTTTATTTAGACCTAATACACCAGAAGAAAACAAAGCAAAAAAAGATTTTAGAAGTAATTTACTTAGGATAAGCCAAGTATAAGTTAAAATTAAAAATTAATAAGTTACCTTCATGAGGCTCTTACTTGAAAATCTTATCTATTTTTTTTCTTATTACTCTTATTTATTTTATATAATCTGGTTTTTTTTATATACTGAATATAGTTTGCAAAATGCTGTTCTCCTGTCAAATTATTCACATAATTATAGGTTTTATTGTGTAAAGTTCAGTATCCTGGAGTGGTCAATGCTTAACATACAATAAAGATTAAATACATATAGCCACATGTTTATCTTTATCAAAGAAGATAACTCAGATTTAGGAGTACTTTAAAAAGAACTGTAGAGAGGACATTTCAATATTCCTGACTTGTCACTGTCCATCAAGAAGTCTTGCAAATATTTGTTAGCATTTGTAACACTTGTTAGCTTGATTACTTTTTTCATTTCTAACAGTCATAAATTATATTTTATATAGTTAATAAAATGACATTCTTCTGAATTTAATAGAAAATATTAATAATTCTATCATTTCCCATGATGATTACTGTCATTTTTAATTAATGCCTAGAAATATGTTCCACTTTTCAAAAAGAGTATTCTTTTCCCTACCAATAGCTAACAGAAATGTAATGGCAAGAATAAGATTCTTTCTC
This sequence comes from Patagioenas fasciata, assembly GCF_037038585.1. Taxonomy (NCBI): domain Eukaryota; kingdom Metazoa; phylum Chordata; class Aves; order Columbiformes; family Columbidae; genus Patagioenas; species Patagioenas fasciata. Next base: position 155,748,533 of record NC_092521.1, on the reverse strand, counting down.
TAGTGAACGTTAATTTAACAATACTATAATTAATAGTAAGCTTCTAACTTGAAAAATAAAAACAGTGTCCCTGAGAAATAAATACAATTATAAGTGCTAATGAGAGCTCACTGTCCTGAATGCAGTGGAATTCCAACAAAGCTGGTATAGTACAGCTAAATTAAAGAACTCACCGGTCAGTTTCTTTCTAGCCATCCTGATAATGGAATCAACTGAAAACCAGCAACTATCCCAAAAATAATAAACAATTGTTTAAAAAATGTTAAATAATTTCTAATCCTTAATGGTTCGTAATTTAGCTTTCCTTTGAATTAGCAAGGGAGAGAAAGTTAAAAGAAAATCAGAACTGCGATGCTAGGTAGAAATGTGCACGGGCACCTTCAGAGGGTGATTCATCTTTGTCTAGGATAAGTGTCTAAAATAAGCTGGTGAATCACTGGAGGGACCTTTTCTTTCTATTGATGTTAAAAATATTAAGTGTTTAGCTTAAAATTTAAAGTTTTACACCAGGTGGCATTCATATAACCTAAACATTTTTAAATTCACTATGAATCACAAAATGGCAGCTGTCATTTTCTCCCAGTCTAAGTTGTTCGTATTGGCATTTATTTTGAGAATGTGAATATCACCTTGGAAATCGAAGTGTGAGGTTTGTTAATGTATGATGATTTTTTGCGCAAACCAGATACAAGAACTTAACAACTCTTTATGGTGGCTCAAGGAAACAGAAATCACTGAACTTGGTCCATCTGATGAGGACACAAACAAACATTAAAAAACAAAAATCAAACCCCAAACAGAGAGGATTATTAAAATCCAAGTTTTGGGTTTTTTTCTTTGAATTCATGGGACTGTTTCAAGAAGGCAGCTGCACAGCCTTCTGTTGCAGTTCCAGATTCACTAGCCAGATCTGAAGTCATTAGTAGGTAGGCCTCTGACACTTTTACCATTATACTTGTTCCCCTTTCCATAACAATGTCTGCTCTAGATGACCAGATTTATAGATATAGTAACAGAGTAGAGTAGTAAATGGACCTCTTTGTTTCTACAGTTGTTTGTTTGTTTGTTTGTTTGTTTGTTTTTACTGTCCAGCACAATCCTGCTCTTTATTCCCATTCTTCCTTGTTTCAGACTACTTTCTTGGCAAGTTTTTAAGCAAGGCAAGGCACACCCACAGCCTCCACCTAATGTCAGAAAACATCACTGGAAGACTTGACTGTGAAGGCTGCATACAAATACCTGATTGAGAATGGGAATTTATTTTTTTAGTAGCAGAAGCATTCAGACTCCATGCACAATTATTCAGATTTATTTTGTCTATTCATTTTATCCATTTCTCTCTTACTATCTCTTATATAAGGAAAGTTGCTCCTTTTGTTTTAGACTAGGTTATCCTGACTGATTTTGGCCACAGAAATAATTTTTATTTTTATTTATCCTTGCTATATAATTTGTCTTTGCTATATAATTTTGGACACGTGTACAGTGATCTGGAGTCTAAGATTCCGCTTTACTACATGTCCATCTTTCTGGGAATTGGAAGGGAATAGTAGGGAATTTCTGAATATGTTCTGCCTCTTTAGGGAAATATGCACATGGAAATATGTGTAACATGGTACTAGCATTTAGTTGTGCAGGGATTTATTTTTTCCCATCATCTTCTAAAAAGGTTGGCATATTTCCTTTTTTATGATCTGTCCAAAAGATTACACTTTCCAGAACCCTGTAAAATGAATTTGATTTATGCACCAGTGGAAAATAAATATGGGGGAAATTACTCTGGAGTATTTCTGCATTAAATAAACTAACATTCTCTGTCCCAGAGGCTTACAGACAAATAAGCAATTAAGCCACTTGATTCTTAGACTTCAATGTAGAAATTGACTTCTATGGAAATGGAGTGCGCTGTTTAAGGTGATTGTGGGTATTTCTCTATGCTAAGCATTTTTAATGGATTTTGTTCTGAAGTTTACAATGTGCATGGGATCATATAACCCATTCCTGTTCAGGACTGTCAGTTTTAGTCATTCTGCTGAGGAAGCTTTCTAGAAAAAAAAAAAAAAAGATTCAAAATACATATTCATTTTGTAGTGAAAAACTAATTGTATCAAATTCTTGCTGCAATTCAGGAAAGCCTCTCCATGTCTTTTTTTATCTCAGTGACAATTGCTGTGCAAATTACTTTAGAATTAAAGTTTATCAGCTGTCAATACTTTACATCTGAAGTATGGCAGAGCTGCTCTGAGATTTGGTTAAGCTAATGTAGCTTTGTATGCTGATAATTACATTATTTTAATCAAAAATTTCTGTAGAGACTCATATAGTTCTTAAATTTGAATTTTATTGTGTAAAAATTAACTAGTTTACAAGTTATATAAACATTCCATTGAATTAACTGTAAATGCATTGGATACCTTTTCTTATCTTCCTTTTGTTATGATTTGGTCTAGAATGTGGTTATTTTGATACCTAATCCTCCTGCTACTGTGATTCACCAATTTTTCAGATATCGGCTGATCTATAAAATAGTTTGTTCTTCATGCATTGGCCATGACTTGCAAAAACAAATTACACTGTGGAGTATAATTCGCATTCACTGAATATCAAGTTGACCTGCATTTGCTGTGGCTAAAAGTAGATATACAGAGTTTCCACAGATCAGATGTTATACAGCAGATTTAAATCACCGGTATTTTATTAATTATTTGTTACTTTCTACGTGTACTTATGGATAAAAAGAGGAGAATACCATATATGTCAAGCTAAGAATTTATTGTTAGCCCTACTATGATTAAAAATTGTTATACGAAACTTCTAAATTTTCTACACTTCTCTGGATATGCCTTTTCCCACCACAGGTCTCTATCCTAAAGCCAGCAGAGCCAATCTCCCTCAGAAATAACAAGACAGTTGCAGTGAGTCAACAGAATATCTGAAGAGAATGATGTTGATGATGGGATTTCTGCTTTCCCTTTGCTGGAAGTTGTACGTTGCTACCGGTTCCTTTCACCCTCCCCTGGGCTCCAGGTGGGGATATTTTTTTTACATTTCAGTAGATTACACATTTTCATATCTTGACCTTTCTTCACATTACACCTGAGTTTAGTAATTATACCATGCATTATTTACCTCAGATCCTCGTACTTTATTCTCTTTTCTACCCTCAAACAAGTTTTGCTGAACTCCCAGGTTGCATTTCTTTAACTGACAGCTACAGAGTTTTTGTACTCCTCAAGTCTCCAGTGTCATTCTGCACCCTGTCTTTTACCACCCTGCACTCCTCCACAAGGTATCCTGTGGTCCCATTGCCATCAGACCACACTCGAATTGCTCTAACACTGCAACATTATGCTGGAGTTGCATATTTTGTTCTGCAAATAAAAACTACCTATAGAAAAATTACAGTTACATTATATAATATTATTCGAAGATAAGCACAAGTTAAACAAATCGGGAAATAGCCATCTAGTCATTAGAAAGATGTTATGGCCTAACAAGAAGGAAAAACACTCAAAACAGACCAAGACAAGTTCAGATAAGGTCTTGCAAGTCATGATACAAGATTTTCCCTTTCCTGAATTTTTGTATCATACCCAGTTTAGTACTTCTAAAAAACTTCAAATTTCTGCTATCTTTGCATCTCCACATAATGCAATATGAAGGAAATATGTGGGTCTCATAACTGTGTTAACTGAATACATGCAATACAGTCTCACGGGTGTAATGACTTTTACTGGAGTCTGTTGAGTTACAAACATACCGAATCTAGCAAGAGCCCCAGAGAAAAAGATTACTTTCTACACAGTCTTACTAGTGCTGAAGTATGAGAGATTTTAATCGGGTAGCATATCACATGACTAATAGTGCTAAGGACAGTATTGCGAAAGTCTTTATGCCTTACATGTCAAGGCAATTATTATTAAAACAGATATATTAAAATGGATACTTTAGCCATTTATCTCTAAAGAACCTCCCTTGCCATGCCTATTTTGGCAGGGTGTACTATCTGAAAACTCTGTGAACCTTTCTTTTCTTTGCTGTTTGACACTCAGGTTCTGCAGTTCTATTTGTGAATGTCAAGCCAACAAATTCTCCTGACTTTCCATGCTACCATACGTTGCCATCGTAAGAACTGGTATGTCTCATATTTAAGATAATTTCTTACAAAGATTCAGAAACACTGCCTGATTCCTTTGTGACCTGTCAACGAAGTAAAATGCCTTCATAGTGCTTTATTTTTCTGTCCCACATTGTGTAAGTTGTTTAGTTTTAATCAATGTTATGTAGTTTTCACTCTCTCCATACATTTATTTTTTACTCTGTCTCAATTTCATATCATCTACTGTAGTTTTGCCAAAGAAGCCATAGACAGTGAGTTGGTCATATGGAAGGAACAGTCAACGAAGGTTTAGACGAAATATCAAGTGGGCAAGCATGTTATACTAACATAGATATTTCCTTCTTTTTTTCCCCCTGAATCCTTATGTGCACCCGATTCAGGATAAATCCCTTTACTCCTGTTGGGTTCCTGTTGTGTTTGCCATGGACTGGAGAAGTGCAATGGAAGGGCCCTGGGCTAATTTTTCAGAGATACCTAGTATGCACATATTTCTCTGAAGTTAGTGGGAGCTGCAGGTGCTCAACACATTCTGAAAATCATGTTTGAGTAGGAAACTTTGTCCTCTCTCCTAGAAAGACTATTAGTTTTAAAAATCAGATAGAGACCTTCTATCTCACCTGACCTTTGCTTCGATGAATTCCTTCATCCTTCTGAAAACAAAAGGAAGTCTAAGAAGAGAAATGTTGTTTATTTAATGTCTTAGAGATAAATCACTGCCCAAAAAAGGGATATAAGGGAAAGAAATGTCTAGGACTCAAACACTGGATAAAAGTGAAACTTCTATAAAGCAGGTAATTCTGAAGAAAAAAGAGGGATTTCAAGAACATCAGAGTAAAGCTGCTTCTCTACAACGATTTCTCTAGCACACCTGAAATGCTCTTCTGACACATTCAAGTTTTGCTCCTAAAACCTGAAGAAATATAAAAGAAAACATGACAAACAGCAACAATGAGAAAATAAAATGAAAATAAAATGTATGAAATGAAATAAAATGCAATAATCAAAGAACAAACTAGAGAAGGGAAAGCAACAGAACAAATGCATTCCCCCTGGGACTGCAGCTAACTAAATAGGTTTAAACAGGAGAACACACATGCCTTGTTGTCATTATATTTTGAATGTTTCTTAATTTATTGCTTCATTTCTTTTTGAAGTCAAAAAAAGGAAAAAAAGAAAAAAAAAGAGGAAAAAATCAGGAAGGAAAACAGTACCATTCATGAGTAAAATTTCTAAATGTAATTAAGATTCAGACAATAAAAAGTAACTCATTTATTAAGATCTCACTGAAAATCCTGACACTGTTGTTCAGAGGAAGCAAAAACTCATTGTACGTTGTGTTCTGCAAGGTGACAGAAATAGTACTTGATTTCCATCACACAGAAGTAACAGAATTTTTATGCCTAGTACTAGGCTTGTTATGAAAAACATAGTAAACCATCACTGGCTACAAAATTTGTGACAAACATAGAACTTGTGTCTGATTTACCACTGTTAGTCCAGTTAATGCACACATTTTGGAGTGCTCTGGACACTGTTTATTCAATACAGAAGAGATACAGACTACAGTGCCCAGGGAATGAGACAGTGCTTCCATTGTCAGTCTAATTTTATGTGCTTGAAAGTATATGGCATGAAAGCCTAGTTTCTCAAGTCATCTTGAGAAATATGTATTGTTAGGCTATCCCATGAGCAAGAGGTTGGAAAGCTTTCTTGTGACATGGAAGATACAGATTCCAGGTCCTTTCGTGATTCATCAAAGGAGGATCACAATGGACCTCCAATACAAAAAGTCAAGATGCAGCAAGAAGGAAGGAAAAGCTATAAAAGAGTGATTTAGAAGCAGTCCCTGATTGTGTATGGATGGTGTTGGGAAAGCCAAAGCTCAAATACAGACTTGCACAGACAACACAAATAAGAATTTTTACCACTATGTTAATAGTAAAAGGTTGGACAAGGGAAAGCGGTGCACATAGCTGAATGGAGTAGGTGATTTAGAGACAGCACACAGAGATGAGGCTGAGGTACCCAGTATCTTCCTTGTCTTAGTCTTCCCCATCAAAGTTTGCCATGCCTCTGTGCTTAGAGGTGAGGCTCAAGGAGGAAAACAACAAAGAATGGACTCTTTAGACGGTGAGGCTCATAGGGCAGAGGTTGATGGAGTTTGGTTACAAGTAGAATATCACAAGGGTCTCTCCTTAGATCTGTTCTTCTTTTCACCTTTAAGAGGAATATGGTAAGTGAGTGTGCTCTGTATAGAGTTCTGGTAGTCTCTGTATAGATTTTACAGTTTGGATCATGAGGCACAAATGAGTACACTGACAAAGTTTACAGGTGGCACACAACTGGGGAATGAAGAAATATATTCAAGGGCAGGATTGCAATCCAGAAGTACTTGGATGGGCTGGAGTAACAGGTCAACAGGAACCTTATGGAATTCAGCAAGAACCAATGTCCAGTCCAGCACAGAGAGGGGAGGACTCCCTTGCAGTGGTACAGGAGTGGGTTGGGGTGGCAAAGGAGCAGATCTGTGGGAAGGGCCCAGGGGCCTGGTGGGAATAACAAGGGCTGACGTTGTCCTGAGCTATGTGAACAGATCATTGTCAGGACAAAGAGGAAAAGGATCATCTCATCTGCTCAGCACCCATTAGGCCACACCTAAATATTACACCCAGTTTTAGACTCCCAACACAGAAATGACATTAACAAAGAGGAGTGAATTCAGCAAAGGCCACCAAGGTGGTTTGGGCTGGAGAATTCATCCTGTGCAAAGCGACTGAGGGAGCTGGGACTGGTCTGCCTGGAAAAGGGACATTTGGGGAAGAAGGGACTTCAGACTCACAAGCAGTCTTCCCCCAGTACCTAGGGGAGATCTGTGAGAAGGTGGAGTTGGTCTGCAACACTATATGGTTGGAGCTCAAGAGAAAATGGGCAGAAATTGAAGTAAGTTTGCTCAGTCTGGAGACAAGAAAACCCTTTTCTCAGAGAAGATAACTGAACAGTGAAACAGGTTGCCAGTGAGGCTCTGAAATTTCCATCCTTGGAGGTTTTCAGTCCCTGACTGGTTAAAGACTTGACTAACCTGCTCCAATATCATGGTTAACCCTTCTTTGAGACTTCCTGAGGTCCTCTCCAACCTGAATTATCCTGTGATATCCAGTCAGAGATACTCTGTCCAAAAATGGGTAAGAATTTAGTCAAAACTTTTTCATACTGGGGGGGAGAGGATAGGGGAGGGACAACAAAACAAACAAACAAACAAACAAAAACCAGACCAATATATTTTCTTATCCAGAGGACATTTGCCTCAGTTATGGGAGGAATACTTTTGAAGAGATTATTCCAGTAAAGCACTTTCACTCCTTTTCAAGAACAAGTTGTGCTTTTGTATGTACTATGAGGTACAAAATGTTATGATATTGTGAGCTGCTCTGCCATTCTAGTGGTATGAGACTGTGTCAGGAGTGATCCTTTTGGTCTTCAAAAAAATGAAACCCAGGTGAGAAAATTAGAAGTATGAGCAATGGAAGAAGGCATGAATATGAACAGAGAAAAAAAGAAAACACAGCAGAGGAATTCATAATAAGAGTACAAATTTCACATTCCTGCTGATGCCTATGATCTTGCTGAAACTAGTACAGATGGTAATATCATCTGTTACTTAGTATAATCAAGACATTTTTCACTATCAAAGTGTCAAAAATTTTTTGATGGTAAGGTGACTCTATGCTATATCAAGCTTGATCATAATGAAGCCAGTGGCTAAATCAGTTGCCCTTCCCCTCTCTGCCACTGATTTCTATATCCAGTTTTATGCTACAAATAGAATCAGACTTTTGTTATTTGGAAAAATACGAGGTAATTCACACAACATCTACAACTATAATAGATAGGATAATCTTGTATAGGTGTTATCACAGGTACTGATATACATTTTTTCCTTCATTTACAGTATTCTAAAATCAATGCTTTTCATAGTGTCCTAATTCCCTGGGTTTTATTTCCTATGGCTTCCTATGGCTTTCCTATATGGCTTATTGTTGAATGCTTAAGCACAGTTTTAATAAGAGGTCATTAAATCTGATGGATGGGGCCTTTACAAACAGTGTCATCTGTCACTCTGCTCTCAATGAAATGAAGCAGAAGAACAGCTGGTTTCTGTTCTCATGAGTTTCACATTTTCCTCGTTTCTGAATCACATGGGATAAATTCCTGTAGTTCTAATCTGACATTTTAGTCACAGTTGAAACACAAAGGAGAATTTATACCCAATCTGATATGTTTTGTCTAGTTTTGAGTTGAGAATAAAAACCTATGAAGCTTGAGCATGTATTTTCTCAGAATTTATGTGTCAGCCCATTTTATTTTAATTGGGTAGATGTTTGCAAACATTACTAAATTATCAAATCAAACCTTGCTAACTAGTAACTATCAAAAAGGCCTCAAATGAGTTTGCTTTCACCTTATTGTAGGCTTATTTATAGTATTACCCCAGTCTGGGGGGAAAAAAAAAAGAAAGTATAGTAAGTATAATAGATCAGCTTTTAGAAAATATGTTCTCTGTACAAGATGCTTCATCTACCACGTTAGTAAAAGCCTACCTAGGTAATTATTGACTCTGTTGCTTATTCCTGTGAGAACAACCACAGTGTCAACAATGTATCATTATTCTCTAGACCCTGAAATAATGGTTAACCTGTAATTCTGTCATTAATAAACCAAATTCTTTGAAATAAGTCAAAGAAAAAAAATACCAAACAAGGAAAAAAAAAAAAAAGACATTATTGTCCTAATTAGTCTAAAGAAGTCTAAAAGTCTAAGTCTACATAACAAAATACTGAAAAAGTATAAAATATCTTCAGAAAACTCATAGGACAGGAATGGGTTGAAATAAAATATAGACTAGACTCCAGAACTTTTTGGTAATTTGGCCTTATGTACATACGCTTGTACTGAACAGGTTTGTTCCCTTCATCCTACCTTACCTAAAATACCTCACTTATAAAATGTGAATATAACAGAACATTTTTTTAAATTATATTTAATTTTTAATGTCTGTAAAGTCAGGTTTCCTGGACCTAAAAAGTATAAATAACCATGTCTCTGAACAAGGAGACTTACAGTCCGTTGTCAATGAAATTTCATATTCACCGTTAAATTGTAAATCATTGTGACAACTTCATTATTATTGGAATAAACAGAGATCTCAGAGTCTGAATGGAGCATAAAGTTACTTGTGAGTCTGCGGCTGATTGTGCTGGCTATCAATACTTAATAGGCTTACATTATTCATTTACTGATCATATTAACCACTAGAACTATACAGAAGAACAGTATGTTATCATTTCATAGAGATTTCTGTATGTAACATTGAATAGATCAAAATTACTTAGATTCTTTGCTGAAGATTTTGAATATAATCTGCACATAATAATTCAATACTCTTAGTTTTTCTTCACCAAAAAGAGCTGAAAAACTGAAAATCACAACCTGATCTTAAACATCACATAAAAAACTAGTGTCATGTTATGTGGTAATAACCCCCACCATATCAACGCCACAGATTTTCCAGAAACTAATAGAATTTTGAACTCTGCCAATTCAGACAAGTCAAACATAGTACTTGGCTCTAACTTTCCCCAAAGTATACTTGGTAGCACTTAAATTGGACATTTCAAAAAAAGTACAAAAGTAGAATTCAAAATGTTGTCTTAATAACTTTTCAAAACTTTCTTTTTCTCTTATTAAAAAGAAGGGAAAAAAAAAAGCATAATCAGTCTTCCACCAAAACCACACTCCCCAGTACTTAGCCCATGAGACACATCTCACTGATTATAAACTAGTCTCTGGGCTGATGGTGATGAAATCAGTGAAGAAATTGTAGAACTGATCCTGTGGAAGACTCCTTTCTGACTCATAGAGAATTTGTGCCTATAATGTAGATTTGCAAAGCAGATTGCAGACACTCCAGTTTTGCTGTTCTATGTCTCACACCACAGACTGCAGGATGCAGCAGCAACTTTACAACCTTTCTCATCTCCTTCTATTCCCATACTGTTTCTAAATTGTGCCGTCAGCTGACCTTGCCTTCAAACACAAAACCTGTTCTTCAACTGTACAATTTCAAAATGTATCAAAGCATTAATAAGGATGTTGTGGTTCAGAATTTCTGAAAATGAAAATAATCTGAGGTTACAGTATTGGAGGGGTTTTCCACGCTAACAGTTACCCTCTCACATCTGCTACCTATTGTGGTTACATCTCCTTCCACTCATATATTTAATATATGTATCTTTTATGTGAAAAGAAGGGGTTCAACTCTCTCAAATTCTGTGTAGGCTAGCCTGACTTGCCTTGCTCCTCTAATATCTTAGATTCAGACAAAACACTGCATAACTTTTTTGTTTATATTATTTGCAGTTTCTCCTGGAAACCTTTGACACTGGAATTCACCCTTTGTCCTTTGATAACTGGTATCTGAGTCTTTCCAGTAAGGGAGGAATCAGTGACAGAAAACATACAGACAATCGCTTGTTTTATCTCTTATTGTACAAATAAGGCTCACCTCCCATGAAAAAACAGAGAAGTATGTGATCACATAATTAAATATGGTGTACTAATGCCTTAAGAAAGCGTTACTAATTAAGTCTTTTTGAACAACCTACTTCTAACACTGCCTGCATGTTGCATCCAAGCGTTGCAACTTTGATTATCTTCTTTGCAGTGTTTGATATGCAGCTCCCTAGATTTCTCAGAAGAAAATAAAAAATCTCCTCTTGAAGAATCACACTGATATCCTCATGGCCTACAAGCAACTTTGGGATCTTATTACAGCAGTCTGGAGAACATCTGCCTGGTCATTTGATGGGAATGCAGATTTACTTCCTAGTTTCGCAGCTGTCAACTCGCTGCAGGGAAAGGATGTGAGGGATGTTAGGATTTAGGAATCCTGATTCTATTTCAATTAGACAACCCTGTCTTTGTCTCCACAACCCCAAACTCCTGCCTGAATCTTTGTCTTCATCCAAACCGAAGGCTTTCTCTAGTACTGCCAACAAGATTTCTATTTGGCTCCAAGCATCTCACAGTGGCTTAAGAATGGTAAGTAATTAGTCCCACACACAAATCTGGATGCCGATGTGCTCCCAGCAGGATTGTCAGAGCTGAGCAACTACATAACTGCTCTTCCATAATGTAAATAAGGCACATGCCACAACAGAGAGTGCTAGCAGGGAAGAAGGTTTACAGCCTCACTTCCTCCTATTTCCATTTATTTTTTATGCTGTTCTGACATGCTTTGTATGATCTCAGATAGGAAGCTGAGACAAAAAGAGTGGTTAATAGCTACCACACAACATTGCATTCATCTGTTTGGTTCTGCAAGACTGAATGCACAATTTTGCATTTTATTTATATATAGTTGCCATGCCCATGCACAACTGAGGATACAAATAACAAAGGCAGGATACAAGGAATGCAATTTAAATAATCTGAAACTGTTTTAAAAAAGACATCTGGAAACAATCTGGAAATAACCCATCAGGGTAAGACTTCTTTAAAAAAAATTAAGGAACAGCTTTTCCACTGAAGCAGAAGTTAGGAAACCTAACTACATTAGATAAAGATCCAAGTCAAGTCAACAATCACATTCATGAACTGTAAGTCTGACTAAGATTCCAGATCAAAGATAAAAGCAAAGACCAGCAAACACATAGATTTATATGGACAACAAATGTGATTAAGAGAATTACAAAGGGTAAGTGCGTAAAATCTGTGAGAGGCAAGAATCAAAACAACTCAAAGGTAGTAGGAAAATAATAAGAAGGCAGAGACTTCAGAGGATACAATTTAAAGAAAAATAGGTTAAAAAAGAGCAGGGAGTAAGTATAAAAGACAAGAATGAGCTCATCATGACCTCATCAAAGGAAGAAAGTACTTCTGAAGAGGTGGAAAAGGAGATGGGCTTAAGTCTTTAATGGTTCCAGAAGCTAGACACAGCATGATAAAACTGTAATTTCAACAATTTGTTTGAAATTAGTAGTAAAGAGAAGAGAAGCAAATTATTTCTGTATTTTGGTATCAAGCCAGAACAATTTCTTCTTATAGGTCAAGGATAACTTGAAGTGACCCACTGTTACAGCAACTACATATGGAAATGTATGATTTGCTTATAACTACCAGCTGAACAGAAAGCAGATCTAGCTGTCTGCCCAATACAATACAGAATTACCAGTATAAAAGGAATGCAGGTGCAGTTATCACATTTGTGTAACTTGTTTACTGTATATAGATGTTTGAAAGTAAGACAAAAATAACACCTAAGATAAATATGATAAATATGATAAATAAATGGTCTATAATTGAAATGTATTAATAATGGCAGACAACCACATGATAGAAGGTTGGTAAGTGAGAACAACTGAGAATTCCAAAAATAACATAAGGTATATAGCATTTGAAACATGCATAGAAGGAGGATATCTGCAGTCATTACAGATAGACTGTTAGACACCTTGTCGCTTCATGGTGTTTTGTCACTACCACACAGTGCTGCATTTCAGCTATGAAATATTGCACTGGCATAGAAATAACTCCAGTAATGAATCTTATTTGGAATGAAACCTGTGACTGCCAGATCTGGAGTGACTCTCTGTGGATGGGGAGGCCCAGGTCTTGAGTTGCCTCTAACAACACTGGAAATCAGTAAATATCTGATCATTGTGAGTTACCAAAAGTGACCAAACTGCTGAAGGCATTGCTAGTGGGAAAGAAAAAAAAAAAAAGGTTAGAAAGAAACATCGGAATATTACAGACTGCTACACAAGTGTTCAGATATTCTCTGTAGGCTGGTAAAACTTAAGAATTTCAGGAACTTCTTAATTAATTATGATTCCCCTATTTCTTGTGTTTAAATAAATTATTTTTTTGTTAGCAACTTCCTTTAGAATCTAAAGAGCTAGGAGTACAAAATAGATGTTTACTTTAGGTTGCCCTAAACTGATGGTTTTTCCTGGGGAAAAAAAAAAATAAATATATTTTTAACTTTCTTACATGAAGCTGTTCCACTGCAAACAAACCCCAAAACTTAAAACATGCTCCATTTCCTTTTAAGCTCTTCTTGCTTTAATAATCTTATTTCTTAATATTGTTTACACTTAGGGGCTGCATAAAAATTTTCTGACAGAGCCTTGATGCCTACTGAAGGGTTCACTATATGTAATTTGATTTACTTTAGACAGTCGTTTGAAACAACCAGTTGTCCTTTTTCTGTAGTTAGTTACACCTGTCAAGCAGAAGGATGGGGAAAATAGGGATTGTTGTGTTAGAGTCTTTGTACTGTAAGTATTTTCTATTGGGTGGGAAAGGTAAGTAATTCTATAATTTTTATTAGCATGTGTAATCACTGTGATATTTGATAGTTTACTATTTTGTGCAAGAACTGTAGTCACACAAAAACTATCTTGCAATTCAAGATAGTAGGAAAGTTATTTAAAGTTCAAATTCAATTTTACAGAACAACTTCTATTATTCACACAAATCAGGGAGCTGGTGAACAAATCAGAGCCTATATTTAATAAAAATTGATTCAGAAATAACAAAGTGAATGATTTTCCTTTATTTATTTATCCATCAGAGCAACTAGATGACAAGATAGCTCATCTTTAATTTGTTCTAGATTGATTTTGTAAGTGATTTATTTCTGTTTTACAATGTGCTGTTCTCTGATGTCAGCTTCTGAGTTGAACTGTCTGATCCACTTCGTTATTGAATCTATCCCACTGTAATCTGGGAAAAGAATAATGAGGCAATCACTGAAGTGAGAACTCCTCTGTCACTGCTACACAGCCTCACTCACAAGCATATTATTAATCTAAGTTGAGAGAGAAACAGAGAGAGAAAGATTTTTGGCCTTGTTTTGAGATCTAGAAAGATAAAAAACATTCAGTGACACACACACACACATATATATATATATATTGGGCTTGTTTTCATTACAGTCATTTGTATATTTTCCGGCTGAAAGAAATTTGCCAAACAGCAAGCTGAATTGTGCTTGACATAGTGGGAGAACACTAATTCACCCCAGCTGACAGTCAGACACAATACCGTAAGTGGTGCAGATGTGACCACTGGGCCAGCAAGTACCGATAGCATCATACACAAGCAATCGTATTTTCTCTGAATATGTGGTGTAGAGAGCAATCATCTACTTAGTATAAATCTTTTCCTGTCCCACTAATCCTGCTGGGTGTTCACAAGGACTGAATCAATTGTTTATTCATTATAAAGATTAATTATAGCTGGTGCTGCCTTGCTATCTGAAATGAAAGGGAAAAAGTCAAAACAAACAAACAAAAAACACAGCAATCTTTAACTGAAAGAGAAGTCTCAGCTCTCTTGTTCCATGCAGATAGTGCTGTTTACCAGTTCTCTCTCAGTGCAGGAAGGAAACGGAAGCCTAGATGAATTACAGCTGGCTCAAACTAATCCAGGAAAAAGCTGAAGTTAATGAGGGGAAGAAAAGTAATGTGTTGAATTCTGTGATTACCATGATCTCACAGCTAGTCAAACTGTAGCCCTACTAATAGTCTACCCAGTATGAAAAATTTACATCTTGGATAACCAAATTATGGTGTTGCCAGTAAAGCTTTCTGCATGAAGTGATGTTAGTCTGTAGTATAACACCTCTCTAATTTCTGATTGAAAAAGAAAGACCTCACCTTTTCCCTTGAGAATGAACCTCCCTTTTCTCTCTTTTAGGTAGGACATTACAACTGACTGAGTTGATCCACCACCTGGGTTGGAAGGGTCGCTCATGCAGGAGCTGAAGCTAAGCTGTGTTATGAACAGGCAGCTGCTGAGAGAAAAGACAGAGAAGTGACAGTCCCTCCAGGTCACTACAGGTACTCCTGTCATCACAGGGTGCCCCTCACCCCATCTCGACAGGTCCAGACTCTGATCTGTTTCAGGAAGGTATCCAACCTCAGCTGCTTGGTATAAGAGCTCATACTCAACAAGTGACAGTTCTTGGCAGATCTGTAGACGAATACAGGCAGGAGGAAAGGTGACAAATATCTTACATCAGCGAGGGACTAGATAGTTCTGTGCCATGCAGTGTACATGCTTCTGCATATCACAGCAGCTTGAAAGAAGAACATGGCAATGCTCTGACTAAATAAAATATACCTTGCTCTGGATAACTGACGAGCAAATGAGAAAAAATAGTAGAGGCAAATCAAAGACCTAATTATCAGTTGCACACACATCTGTGGTTGCAGGGTATAAAGTAGTTGTCTATCAGTGAGCTTCCACAGGTATCTGCTGCTTGCCAGCAGAAAGCTGTAGTGCAAACTTAGAGCCACATCTGCGTAAACAAGACCTTCTGCTTTTAAAAAGTGGCATTTCTAAAGGCTAGCAGACAAATCTGCCCCTTTTCTATTGTGTAATTCAGTTGTGTGTATATTCATTATTCTTTTATGAGTAAATTACTAATATTTTCTTAGCCACAAAAGTCAGTATAAATGTTGGTTTTGCATGAAAAAAGATACATGGATTCTCACACACTTACTTTGCTTCAGGTACTCTGGTGTTAATTACTGGAGTATGCTAACCTCAAATCATAACATTCCATCCATTTGTATATTCTTTTCTCCTATAGCCAGAGAATTTATGGAGCCCTTAGCACCCAGAAGAACATTTTTATTTGCTGATCTATGAAACGAAGACTGATTATAATTCTTAGACTTAAATGCCATCACTGGAAAGGGGCAAAAGTCTGATTAACACTACAGAAATACATGAGAAATCATACAGTGACGGAAGGGGGCTTGGGATGTCATCCTAGTGCCTTACAGGAGTCAGAGTAAAGAACTGACAAAGATTAAAAAAAAAACTTCTAGTACTAATTTCAGGGAGACTAGGTCAGGCCAACATCTGTCAGGAATCATTGATCCTACCTTCAGGCAAAGCAGTGGAAAAGGTGACCTTCAAAGGTCTGTTTCCAGTTGTGTTTTGCTGTGATAGTGTGATGAGACCTAAATTTCCTTGGGAGGATGAGGTGAAAGTGGACCAGCCTTCCTGCAGACTTAGCCGTCAAGCTTGGGAAGACTGTTTTCATAGCTGCCTGTGTAAACAATTGTTATTAAGCACAATTATTATTGTCTTGTTTATATTTTTTTTCTGCTATGCCTTTTTGCAAGCCTGTGCTGAATACATTTAGGCAAGGTAAGTCCTCAAGAAGAATACTAGAAATCTTAATAGATTAACGCACAATTTCCATGACTTTTTGCTGCCTGCAGATGACCTCAGTCATACTAAGTCTGAAGTAGAACAACTTTAGGAGTCTGAAAGTGATAAGGAGCAAGGACCCTATTTGCAGAGAGACCTGGCCTTTCTTTACTGCAGAGTAACTACAGTACATTGTAGGATATGTCAATAACACAAACGTCTTCATTTATTCAAGAATGCTGTTAAAAAAAAAAAAAAAAAAAAGGTACACACACACAAAATCATGACAACATATAAAAGACAAGAATTTCCTGAAAAATGTAATTTTATATCATCAAGTTTTGTTCCTTAGTAAAGAACTAAAATGTTGGCATTTCTTGACAGGCAGAGTGATTACTTGATAAGATTACACAGATAAATTGACGTTCGTCATTTTCCACACATAATTAAATACAACAAAAGTAATATTTTAAATAGATAGGCAAGCACACAATGGGTGATTATGTATATGGAGCTTTCTGTCTTATAGTGTATAGTGCTTAATTAGACCTTAAGGGACAGTGCAAATTTGCTAATCGTATGTGCCAGTCACAGCCAATGTTTCATACCGAAGTTCCAGACTCCCATCTACATCTGCATATAATTTGCTTATTAGTTTAAATACACAATTTCAGCTCCTTAAAATTCAGTTTTGATTGGTTTTGCTATATTAATGGGATAATAACATCATTCATAATCAATGTTCTCCAAATGTAAATTATTTTAACTGTTCACACATAATAGTGTTCTCTATTAAAAACACACACTGATGCCCAGTTGAGAAAATTAATTTGCTGTGTTTGTTACTATAATGAAATAAAAGTTGTTCCAATTTAATGAATTCAGCAGTAGATTTCATAACTTCATTATGAACACAAACTCAATTTTCTGGGGGTAACTTACCATTAGTTCAAATGAAAAGATTCATTCTCTGGAAAATTCAGGAGTCACTGGTTCTATTTCTTGGGGTCATTCCAATTAATAGAATGAAAAATATTTAACAATGCCATAGAGTGTGTATTGCAACATGGAATTGAAATAATTCTTCCTGCATCTTGAATTGCAGAGTTACCCCAGTTGAACTATTTTTTAAAAAGTTTCTCAAGGGAGAAAACAGAAAAAAATAGTGACAGCATCATTTAACTATTTTCATACTACATTTTTAAGGTCCTTTTATATCTTTTCTCATGAACTTGAAATCAATGGTCTTGTTCTTGTTCAGCAGATGACAGACTTGTGGACTTATAACCATTCAGCTTGGAGGAAATAAATTATCACATTTTAAAACTATATACTTTTAATGTGCAGATGTGGGAAACTACTCTGAGGCTTACGTAGTAAGTGAGTAGCAGACTTAGTTACTTCACTGCTGTGGAGATTAGTACGGAGCTCTTGCTCAGTAGGGTGAAAAAGGTTATGGCAAGCCAAAACTGACAACAAATTCAAACTGACAATGGACATCTGAAATATAGCTTTTGTTAGGTCTTAAAGTTACTAATTTTTGGAGATCTGGCACTCAAACCTTAGGACTACTAGGAAAGTAATGTATGAGTATGGGTAAATGAGAAATCTTTTCTTGAATCCTGATATCTCAACTGTTTTGTATGTCCCATTTCCAATTAGTTTTTGGTATGTCTTTTTTAATTAGTTGGGGTTTTTTGTTTGTGTTTTTCTTTTCTTTTTTTATTTTTTTCTCTTTTCTTTTCTTTTCTTTTCTTTTCTTTTCTTTTCTTTTCTTTTCTTTTCTTTTCTTTTCTTTTCTTTTCTTTTCTTTTCTCTTTTTTTTTTGTTTTTTTAATTTAAACATGAATTTTCACATGTTTCTGGGCTTCTAAAATCTTTCCTGGAAAACAAGTCCCAGTTCAATAGGGATTGTAGGTCTCAATTAGCAAATTATTTTATATGTGATTTTTATGCGTGTTAGAATTTCTCCTCACATTCACCACTCCAATCCTTTCTGGAACACACATTTTTGTGAAGTATTAGATCCAAAGCAGTGATAAGAAACAGTTTATGTAGTAGATGAGGTTTAATCATATATTTTTATAATCTTTTTTTTTTTTTTAAGTTTGGACACTTTAATTTATACCTAACTATAAGTATATGGGTCCTTCTTATTGAAATCAAGGAATACAAGATTCCACCCCATTAAGTTACATTGCTAAACTTCAAGCTAAAGGCAGTTTACTATATTGAGTTATTCCTATGATTCAAGAAAGGTTAAAACTCTGTAGGATTTAGTGGAGAACATTCAATACTGGCCTTAGAGTGCTGAGCTATTTATATGTTGAACAAGTGGATGGTTGAATTCAAGGGAAAGAAAATAAGGCATTGTGTTCCACTCTGAAAGCAATATTAGATAGTTCACAAGGTACTTAATTCTCGTTCATCTTCCTGAAATCTGTGATCAGTTTTGTAAATTCAGTGAATTAGGACAGTTTGCAAAAAAAATCCTGACATTTTAACATTTAGACAAATTGAATGGAAGCTTTGGAGTTTTGGGTTGGTTTTTTTTAAATAATACTTAAGAAGAATGACACACTCTTGGATACCCTCCAATTCTTGGGCAGCATGGTGGAATTATTCTATTTATAGAAAAATGATACCACTTCAGCAGACTACCATAAATGTATGTGGTATTTTCAGATTATTGCATCGAGAGGTCATCTTCAAGTTTCTGCCAGTTTTTCACAAAACTCCAGTCTTCCATGGAATCTGGTTATTAGCACCAAAGCAATGCATTATTTAGCTACATATGAATTTTATCTCACAGTAATCTGATTTACTAGCTACACAGTTAAACGAAAAATGATCCTCTCCTGAGCATAGTCCAAAGGCATAACATTTAAAGCTACATTAGCATTGATAACTAATTCAAATTTTAATGTATAAGTACATAAAATAAATAAGAAAACTTTGTGTGCTCCTACATTGAGTTTGCTTTGCTCTCGTTTCTTTCCCCAAGGCATAAAGAAAATTTACTTCAACTTATTATATTACGACCCTTTTCACCCTTCTCTAAATCCATCCATGAATAGCCCTTTCTCTTTTCTATCATTACAATTCCATAAACATCTGTTTGCTTCTCTCTTTATCCCATAACTAGAATCCAGCTTATAAAAATATTGAAAGGAATGGTTTTCATTCATTTTAATTGGAGAAGTGTGAGAAGGAAAATGACTGCATAACCAAACTGCCTGTGTTACAAATTGCATGTTAGACTGGAGGATGATTTCTGGCAGGATCTTCATATTTTCTCTTCCCCCAAAATACTCCGAGTTCTAGTTCTTAAAAATAACAAAGAGTCTTGGTGATGACAAGAAAAAGAAAAAAAAAAAGTTGCTTATAAAAGTTTCCTGTTAGTGTTACTTGTACACAATTAACAGATGGGGGTGGGGATGGGTAAGATCACAAGTAACGATATAAACAAACAAAATGAAATTTCAATTACATAATAAGAACTTTAATGAAATCATTGGAGTTTCACATGAGAGTAGAAATATATTTCTGTCTTTCTTACAGTAGGATTAGAAACTAATCTTTTGCATAAGCAAAAGCCACTCTCTAACATGAGCCACCCTTTGTAATGTTGCACTTTCTGAGGTTGATTTACACACAGAGGTAGAAGGAAATTTAGATTTCATACTTTGTGCTTCTTTGCCTTTTGTGTTTTGGGGAGAGGGAATCAGGCTTCAGGCTTCAGTGGAATTCCAGCTAAACTCTACAAAACTTTGTAATACATTTTAAAAGTAAGTTTTGTGTAGGATCTATAATAAGGCATTTCAGGTCGATTTATTAATCAGTTCTCTTAAGAATGCTTTAATTACAGTATTCTGAAACCAGAGGGAAAAATGGTAAATACTGTAGAACCAACAGACCAATATTGCTAATTAATGTGTATTGCGGGAGAATGTGTTGACTAAAAAGCCTTGGATGAATTCTCAGAGGGATAATGAATTATGATCAAGAGGGATTTATTAAAAATAGCCCTGCTAACAATACTAAAATTCTGTGTACTTTCTAACACCTTTAACTCACTTACAAACTTTTTTACAAACACTAATTATTTCTCCAAACATTTTAATAGCTTAAGTAACTACTATTATCCCAGCTTAATAGACTGACACTTTTTCAAATTGAGAGACTTGACCGAAAGGCAATAGTATATCCATGGCAGACTTGGGAACAGATATTGCCTGTGTTTTGTTGGTTTTTATTTTAGTGTTAGTATGCCAGACCACTTTCCTTTAGGACCTGATCCAAAACCTTCGAAAATCGGCAAGAGCCATTCAGCTGACCTCATGGTGCTTTGAGTTGCCCACAGAGAGACATATCAGATTGTTAATCAGAGCTACTGTCAGTAAAAATATAACATTGCAATGATACAGAAAAGTTGTGGTATTGAGGACAAGGACCAATTGTCCTTTCTCCTACTTCAGGGTAGTATTTGAACGACAAAAGAAAATCTCAGAAGGAAAGCACAGTTTATGATGGTTTCTCCCTGCAGTACTGGACCAGTGCCTCAGTGTGGTATGACAACATGCCATGCTCCTTTTCATTATTTTTGTATGAAATAAAAAAGTAAGTTTTTATTACTAAATTACAACTTTTACAAAAGTATTAATGACAACTCAACTATCCAGGTAAATTCTAGTTATTTTATGCCTCTTTATAATACTTCAATATTTTTGAACTCTTACATTAACTTGTTAATTTGATTACTCTTTTTATGCATATGTCTATTTCTATGCCACAAAAGATTTTATTTTCTGACTGGTTTCAACTTTTTCTGCATCCTATTTGAAAACTGTAATAATTCACTTCCAAATATGGGTATGTTTTGGTTCTAGCGAGGCCTCCAAACACGAGATACAGTAGGACAAGATCTTCACATGTAAGAGACCCATTGACTTCGTCAAGGTTTTATATGTAAAAAGTATATTGAATGGGATGTATTTCATTATCTTCCAGTATGGAAATTATCTTATATTTTGTAATATAAGATGTGCTGTTAGTATCATACAATTTTTGTACATTGATGTAATTCCTTTTGCATTATATAAAAAAACTCACTTAATGATTCTTTTCCAACTTTACCTCATGTGATCAATTCTAGATCCTCTGATTACAGGACCAAAACAGAATTGGGAAATCCAGCACGTCTCAGATGAAAATCTATCAAGTGAACATGATACCTAGTGCATAAGAGTGTATAAACAGCTAGCCTTATTTTTTAAAAAATAAACTATTATTTTAGCCCAACTTATGAGTAGCAAATCTTGTCAACAGTCCTGGTAGAGTCCTGATATCAAAAAAGTTGCAGCTAATCTTGTAAAAAGGAGCTCTAAATGGTCACCAGAGGGCACAAAATGACTGAATAAGCATAACTGGAAGAACTACACCCTACTTGGTCCCTGAACGTAAATGTGTAAAAACCCATTTTTTCACATTTGAATAGCACTTTACTGCATTCAAAAGTAAATAGCACAACCTAATGTCAGGTCTTGACTCTCACTTGAAAGTAGACAGACATATTTGCCTTAGTGAATAACATACATGCAAATTTTTGCTCAATTCCTTTGTTTGAGAACTAACATCAAACTTAAAAAGGCATATCTGTAGCTTTAAGAAATTCATGGAAAAATTCATACTAAGTAATTTCCACCTGTGAAGCCTGTGAAGGCCCCATGAATTTCAAAAGTTTGCTCAGTGGTGTGTCTCTGCTTGTGGGGTATACAACATAGAAGAGGAATTACTAGTGCTAGTTCCCTTCCTTTGAGGTACCGAGATGCCTTCTCACAGGTTACTTCCAACATAAGTTCATAATTTTCTTTGGTTGCAGTCTCCAGCAGTGCTGATCTTTCACCTTGCTTTGTAGCACCAAGAAGCTGCATGATGGGCTCTGGCAAGATACAGGGTTTTTTTCCAAGTCTTTGCTTTATGCTCCCTTTGGCTAACCTGTGCTATTCAAGCTTAAGTGCTTGACCAATCTGATCTCCTCCTACAACAAGGTGACCTGCCTGGTAGATGAGGGAAAGGCTGTGGATGTTGTTTACTTAGACTTCAGTAAAGCCTTTGACACCATAGCATTCTCCTGGAGAAGCTGGCAGCTCATGGCCTGAATAGGTGTACTCTTCAATGGATATAGAACCGGCCAGGTGGCTGGGCCCAAAGAGTTGTGGTGAACAGAGACAAATCCAGTTGGTGGCCAGTCATGAGTGGTGTTCCTCAGGGCTCAGTACTGGGGCCAGTTCTGTTTAATATCTTTACAAATTATCTGGATGAGGGGATTGAGTGCACCCTCAGTAAGTCTGCAGATGACACCAAACTGGATGGGAGTGTAGAAAGGCTACACAGATGGACATGGTTTAGTGTTGGAGTTAAGTTATGGCTTGACTCGATGATCCTGAGGGTCTCTTTGAAATGAAATGATTCTATGATTCTAAAGCACTGGGTCTGTAAGTGGTAAAATATGTTCACTGACAAGGTCTATGATCAAGATACATGGTAAAACATTTGACTTTTAGAATATCACTTATCACCCTCCTTCCACTGCTGTGGCTGTGACTACCATATCAAACAGAAATCCAGCCTGGATAATGTATAAATTTCCCTTTGTCTGTTTAAAAATAAAGTGGAATAATATATAGTGAAGTCATGGAGTAAGGGTTTGAACTGTCATGCTGATCGCAAGATCTGGAAAAAATGTAGTGGGTATAAATAAATCGACTAGTGATTTCAGATGAAAGCCTGTCCAGCAAAATGTGAATTTAGGAAAGCATACCAAGCCCTTACTTCATTAAAGACTCCAGAATTGTATTTGTAGAATGATACCTTGCCCTGGTGCTAATAATTGTTTCACCATTTGTTGTTGGCATCAATGACATTAACAGCCTATTAATTCAAAAAGTTTGTCTTCAACATATCTGATGCTTTTGCTTTCAGTGCTGAAGCTCAAATGTTCAACCATCCTATGGTTATTGCAGAAACACTTGGTACTCCAAGATGTGTGCTAATACCAATGCTATCAGGTAAAAGAAAGTAGGTTCTGGTGACATCTTTTTTTAGATTTCAGTATCAAATACTGCAATGAACTACAAGGCAATTCCCTGAGGTGACTAGAAAAGTCTTCCAAATTACACAAGCTGTTAAACTAGATTAAGATGACAAAAAACAGATAAGTCAGATTAAAGTCTGATCCTACTCCAACCTTAATTCACACTGCTGTAAAATTATATCATTACAGCATGCAGAACAGTGAATTAAAGATGAAGTGCCAGCTTTAAATTTAATTTCCTCACATTTGCCAGTTTCAGATTATCTAGTGTGAACAGCATGACTGACACTTCACAGGCATGCCTGAAAATAAATTCCTCTAATCCAGGACCTCTCCTGCCAGCATCTCAGTTGTCTCATGTGTTTCACTGAGTGGGTAGATTGAGGACTCTGTGTAATAGAGGGATGTTTGAATATGACAATAAAACTAAGGGCCATTAAGTCAGACACAGATTAAAGATGGAAAATTAGACAAAGTACAATTAGATGTGATGTAGAGCACTAGAATGTCCCTTTCCTCCTGCTTTTAAACAGCACCTCAGAAAGTGTTGCCTCAGAGAGAAGCCTCCTGATCAGAGCAAAAAATCTGGATCTGTATTTCTACAATGGGTTGAAAACCATGGCAAAGTATTTCAGCATGTGAAAGGATGTCCAGTTGCCTCTTCCTCTCCCTGTAAATATAGTCACATTCATGTACAGAAAAAGGGAAGTTTAGCTACTGCTAAGCACTTGTATTTGAGACACTGACTATTTACTCCTCTGCCTCACAGATGTGCCATGATACATTATTTTTCTTGCTAGACCTCCTGTAGCCTTCCTGAGTCACTCCTTAGGTCAAATGGTATTTCTGAACTTCAGCTCCACATTCAGACCTGCCACAATGCATGGCTTACTGTGGAGGATGTTAGAACTTTATTCAAATCCTCTGTTTATCTGAATTTTTCGTTGAGACCTCACTTCAAAAGTTATAAAATGGTGTATTACTTGTACATGATGACTGCTTTTATATGACTCAACAGTTTTTTATCCTGTGGGAGAATTACATACATAAAAAAGACTCTAAACAAATATGCTCAGCATTCAATAAATAAAGCAACCACAAACCATGTAGGTTATAAATCAAACAAACACAAAAGTCTCTTAATCTGCAGGAGACCGCAGATGAATTTGGGGATAGGCTGATGGAAGAACACTACTCAAGGTCATCTTTGTGGAGAAGGCATCACACCCTATAGAAACTCTTCTTTCCCCAGAATACTACCCTTTTGGTAGTAATTTAGATTGTCCTATCTTGATTGTTATGCTGGTAAAGTGAAACCACACAATTCTATCCTAGATTACACAAGGCTAAAAGAAACAATCAAAAATAAAAGTACAAGTACAATGTCTCCAAAAAAAAAGGAATATATTGAATTTTCTTATTCAGCAGCCATCTTGAACCTTTGTTTTTAAATGTGAAACCAAGGAGGCAGATTGTTGTAAGGATTTATTCACTTTCTTATTTTCATGAGAAATTCCAAAGTGTTCAAGATTTAATCGACTGTGATACACTGAGAACACACAAATACATTTTAAAGCAGTTATTTTAGAATAAAATATGCAAATTAATTTGCATACTACTTGGGTAAGTACCTTATTTTCTTACTCTTCATTATCCTGATATTTAGAATAATTTATGTTACCCACAGATTAAATAAGGATAATTAATGCCTAAGAGAGGGATATACACAAAACCAGCCTGCTTCAGGTGTCTAAATTAGCCAACAGGCTGCAGAGAGGCATGTGTCCACATGAAGCAGCTTGATAATATCCTTTGGCTCAGCCTATTAGGAGGATGCCCTAATCATGGATATAGTAACATACCCTGAGAGTGAGAAAGAAAGTCTTTCAGTCTTTTCTACTTTAGGCAGGAAGTATGCTAAGGTGAATGACTTCATATTTTAAAAATTAGCTTTTGTAAGTGAAGGAGAAAACAGGGGCTCTACCTCCTACATCTCTGAGTATTGGTACGCAATATTTAAATATAGGCCAACCTGTTTCCGAGAAAGTATCCTAAACACTGCTTTCTTGCTCAAGGAATTTGTTAGAAACACTGATTTTTACAGCAACTTGTAAGGCAGGATGAAAAGTATATTCCCAAGATGCCTGATATACTCCGAATCTTAGAATTGTGTTCACGTCTCTTTCGGGTAGAGAAAGAAACTGAACCTGAACTTCCAGTACCTCTTTGAGTGCTCCCATCACAGGACTAGTTGGCAAAAGGTACATTAAAAAAGGGCAAACCTTTTCTCCTTCTCTGTTTTGTATAAGGTCCTGCCTATCAAAGCTGTTTTGAGAGAAGGTTCTGGCTCAAGGCTCTCAGAGGAGATGAATACAGCAATGCCTGTGAGCACACAGCTGCACACCCTGCCAGGGCAGTGCAGCTCTGGATACACCCACCGAAATATGGCTTCCAGGTACAAGTGACAGTTGAGTGTCAGTTTTAAGAATCTATATTTTGGATTTCAGGCTTTATGTTACTTTGTTCTTCATCTTTACTTATTCAAGTAGGGAGATGTAAAACCCTGCACACACTGAATCATGGTGCATGCACTTAAAATAGAACAGACCCAGAAGTACAGACTTTGGGTCTCATTACCTTCTCATGCCCTCCAATGGCAACCAAGGTGGGTGCTACAGAAATGAATGAGATGAAACTGTTTAAAAGGCAAACCACATTCAAATAAAATGAAAAAAAAATAATGAAAAAAATACATACATGTTCCAGCATTTCAGTTTAAGTTCTGAAGTTCATTTAAGTTTCATTCTTTGTAGCAGCTTGAATATAAACGTGTCAGCTCTGATGTAGAAAACAGAAACACATTAATTAGGAGAGACATATTAACAGAATCAAAAAGGAAACTGGAAAATGCCATCTCCCCACCTTGTTCTTCTACTAAAGCCGTTGTTTCACTGAAAGGTGGTGGGGTTTTTTTGGAAGTGGGTGGGGTAGGGGGAAAGGATTTGCAAAGTCACTGCGGCCTTGCCTAAGATGAATTGCTACCTCCGTATCACAATACAAACAACAGTGTCCCTATTCATCCATTTCCTGAATGGAGACCAAGAAAAGCCAGAAGTATTCAAGTTAAATTGTAATTGGACCCTACAGTAGTTCCAAAAACAATGGGAGCTAGAAGTGGAACATAATGATTCATTTTGGCTACTCTGTCATATCATTTGTTCTCCCTTGGCCCTATGAGCTAGTACATAGTGACTTTTAGAAATACAGAAAAGTTAGAAATAGAAACCAGATGCTCAGAAGGTGTAACACCTTTACCTTATGTTCTCTGAGTTAGAAGAAAATCATCAGCATTTGTGAATGTAACCTTCTAATATTAAAATGAAATCATGTGTTCTAGTAGCTGATTGTGACAAAAACTCTTCATTTCCCCCTGTTCACAAGGGGTAAACTGATATGACACAATGCAAAAACATTTTCAAACATACATCCTGAAAAGCTTAAAGTGTATCTGTAATAAATTAGTTTCTGAAAACTTAGATGTCCATATAATGTGTCCCTATCTGTAAATTTCTTCAAGAAAACTAATCCAAGCAGATTCGAGCTAACATCTGTCTACAATATCAGCTGCTTAACTCAATGTATCGGTCAGGATTGTATCTAGGGAATAAGTTGAAAAATATGTGAAATCAAAATAAATAATAGTTGCAGTAAATTATACAGAAAATTTATTTCTGGTCTTTAAAAGTTTCCTAAAGCTTTTGCTTCTACTACTACTTTATTTTCTACCACTTCATTCTGTGACAAGTTAGAACAAAAAGAAAAGTTGAACAATTTTGTTTTGTAAGATCATTGAAGTTGTTATGTCTTGTCTTTGTGAATGCATTGTACAAATACAATTTGGTCTAAAAATTTAACAAATAACTACCATAGTCAGCTTCATAGAAAATGGTATCTGCAGAATTTTAATTTTTGCTGAATTAAGCCTACAATGCAACATACATTTTCAGACACAGCACCAGGATGTGTCCTACCAGTAACTCCCAAGAAACATCAAGTTTCCTAGACCAAAAATACATTTGAAAAAAAATGCTATTTAGTATAGATTGATGAAGCTGATTTGATTGATGTAAGTTACAAATCAATAGTCACATTTGTCCAGGTGTTAATAATTTCCATTTCCTCATAACTTATTCTCTAAGTGACTCAGTCACATACAGCATGTGTCAATTGCCCAAGGATGAAATAAAGAGAAAATATTTCATTTGTATGTACTACATTTGCTAACATGAACTGTAATGGACTCTACTGTGATAAGTAATACCAAACTCAGATATTCACAGCTTATTGAGATAACTTTTATTTCAGGATCGTGAAATCCAGTAGTATAAAAAATCAAATACAGAGACAGATAAAATCCCATTCTGACTAGACATTCTTTGATTAGAGATGTCACCAACATTCAAGAGACTACAGAACCACTAAACTACAATAAACGCTCACTGCTTAATCAGTAAGGTTAACCCAAAAACATCTGTCTTTTTTCCTACCTCTATCTGAAACATCTCTTTTTTCTAAGGGACTTCACATGATAGACAGCATCAATAACAAGTCTCTTAAAAAATACTAAATACTACATCTAAATCCTAAATACTACATCCAAATATTATTATATGAAAATTTTATTTTTAGCTGATTGATTTTTTTTTTTTTAATTCCTGAAATAGATGTTCATCTTTTCTTTAAAAAAAAAAAAAAAAAAACTGAGGGCATAAAACTGCAGCATTTTTGACTGGGAAAATAATATTGGAGTAGAACAAACAGATCTTTGTATTAATATGTATTTCTGTTTGGAAATTTCTAAACATTTTCCTTAGAATCTAAACTAAACTTTAAATATTTGCAATTAAATTTCACCTCAGTTTCCTCCATAATT
The DNA here is from genome assembly GCF_037038585.1 of Patagioenas fasciata. Taxonomy (NCBI): domain Eukaryota; kingdom Metazoa; phylum Chordata; class Aves; order Columbiformes; family Columbidae; genus Patagioenas; species Patagioenas fasciata. The sequence continues at coordinate 155,720,159 of NC_092521.1, read as the reverse complement.
ACCCTTCTTCGCTGCTTCATGGTTTTTTTCCAAGTGTTTTATATAAGCTGACCTCTCATCCTGACACTCAAAGAGGTGAGGTAAATATTGGTGTGACAAAGGAGAGAAATATCACTCTCATTCTCCTATTGGAAACCTGGAGTTTCACTGAAATTATTTAAATATTCATATTGGAACAGCTAAACTCTTCTCTCCCTTCAGAAAGGGGAAAGCCATCCTCATAGAGAATAAACCAACCAGAAACTTTCAGTCATCTCTGCAAATCACATGGAAGCAACCTTCCCAGTTTGTGTGCTCCCAAATGGCCAGATTAAAGAGAAGGACATTAACGATTGGTAACAAAGTGGATTCCCGTAACCACTGGGATTTTGCAACACACTTTTTCACAGGTATTACTTTATTTCTGGTTCATTCCAGTAGCTTCCACTGTCACTCAAGCTCCTGTGACTTCAGGAGAAACTTTTATGAGTAACCATTTTTTAAACAGGAGAGATTTGGAGATATTGATTATAAGTAAGGACCAATGGAGAGAGAAAAGGAGGGAAAGGTTGGATAAACTTAGTTCAGCGAGGATTAATTTAGGAGCATTTTATAAATAATTACACAGATAAGTTTCAGATCAATTCAAGATGAAAAAAAATCACCAATTAACTTAAGCTTCCTTATAATATAACCGCTATAGAGTCTGTCTCTACTATATGTCTCTTGCAGTTTTCCAGTGTAGACGTGACACACTACAGATACACTGTGGTATGTTTTGAATTGATTTTGCAGTATTACACTGTGTTATTATGCAAGATTCAAAATAAGTCATAATCTGAATGCCTGTGTAACAAATACAAAATTTACATAAAAAATAAGGTCATATGTATATCTTGAAGAATTTTGAATTCAGTTTATAATAAAAGTCAAATTATTAACATTAACCCCTTTTTTTTTTTTAAGAAAACAAAAGAATTTCTAGTAAATGCAAGCAAGCATCCTTCTTGTGTTCAGTCTTCAGGCCCCTGAGGCAATAAGCTCTTTCAGTGTGTAATTCAGGAGCTATAAAATGTGGACTATTGACACAGCAGACCACATTGTCTCTTACAGAACCATTATGGTCTTCCTTGTCAATAAGAGTTTGCTTATTTAAAAAATAATATGCCATGTGTGGAGGATATGATCGAGTGGTTGAGCAAAATAAAGACAGATGGCAATGGATTAACTCTGGCATATTTCATTCCCAGGCAGATTTTACAGATAGGAAATCATGTACTGCATACATGGATAAGAATTTGCCAAGTTTTATGAAATATAATATTGTCCACATGATATGTAATGGACAGAATTGGAAGGTCAATGCACAAAGAGTCAGATCTCTATCAACTTCAATGCCTCATTGATTCATATCAAGAGGATGTTGGAAGCATTACATAAACATACAATGGATTCTAACCTCTATATAAATATTGTTACTTCACTTTGTCATTTTTATTATTAATAGTATATGTAATTGAGCACATAAATAAACCAATATTTCATTTATTTATGAGATTGGCCCTATCTTGTCTTTTGTAACTAAAAAAAGGAGAGACTCCTCATTATCCTGGAAAAACAGACAGTGATAGTTTTCCTGTGGAGTTAAAGATAAGATATGGCAAGCACTTCTCTTGCAATGAGAAAACATAGAGGTATCCAAAATTCAAAGCACTGAAGAAAATTAATGGGAAGGGATAATCCCTTCAGACAGCAGACAAACAGTTTCAGTTAGTTTATTCTTATTAATAAATCTCATAAGTATTAGAAGGGAAAGTTACTGAAGACAATTTCTAAATATATTTCTCTTAAGAGCCAATGATAGATGATCCTGTTCAGAAACCAAAGGCTGCTTTCAGGAATTCTATTAATTACACAGTATTTATCAGTAATGTCAGAGTGTCCAGGGGAGGACAGAATTCAAGGTAAGCACACTCTTATATCTGATATTTTGTGTCAGCATTCAGAGGTCTGACACACTATCTAGCCTGTATATTCTATCAAGATATGCAAGCTCATAGAAAGATTGATATCAATGGCAACTTTATAATTATTCAACATTGATAGATTTCTGTGGGAGTTACATATTTTTTAGTTTAAGAAATAACAGTGAGGAAAATACCACATGTGGAAATGATTAGAGTGTTTTTACACCTGCACTGATGTGTTCGTTCTATTTCAACTCAGGCAATACCTAAAATTAGAAGCTGACTATGCTATGATTAAATGCAAAATGTGTTGTCAGTATAGGAAAGAAAATGTGCAGTTTTCAAATCCTCGATCTCTTTTTGCAGGTGTGATACTAGTTTGGTCTACATTTCCCAGACTTCAACAACACAAGGGATGAAAACTGTATGAAAAGCAAACCTGTTGATAGCTGTATTTAATAGACAGTCAAAGAAATCTGGTACCTCAGAATAAAAGACATAGATAAAAGGCCATTTATCTTCTAATTCACTTTAGTGAATCAAATGTAACTGTGTCTTTGTATGACAAGTATGAATCTTGCCTTTTACTTCCTGTCACCTGTGCTGAGACACTATTATTTATGCTTCGTCATCTCCATATGTATTCACACATATTCAGGTCACACAATCACATAATTTTTAGCAGAAAACAACAACAACAACAACAACTAGATACTGAAGAGGAAAGACCTTTTTACAGGAAAAATAATAGTATGATGCATTATACCTTTGCTGGACCATCAAACAATAAATATTAGCCAAAAGAAATATAACAAAATGTAATACCAGTCACTTTAACAGTAGTATTTAGACAAGCACCAGCAAAACAAAAAAAAAGTCGTTTGTGGAATGTTATTACTAGCATACTCGAGCAAAGATAAATATTTGGTTAAGGTATTCAACTAACGGATGAATGTCATATTTTGTTAAAAAAATCTGCTAAGAATAAATGTCATGCCTAACAGCTTATCTATGAAAGTTAGTTAGGGCTTTTAGTATAAGAGAAATGCTCAAATTTAGTGGCTACAGTTCTGAACAAGGCTGGATGAGACAAAAGCAAGATGGTCATTTGAGATGGTGGAAAGCAGCAGAATGTTTTCATGAGGTTTTTCACTAAATGGAAGTGGAGAGGAGGAAATGGAGAGCCTTACATTTGGTACATCAGTGACAGTAGGTACACCATGAGTAAAATGACTGATATAAATAACTGTGTGCTAATACACAAACATTCAAAGATGAGGATATTGACATCATTTAAAATGAGGTTTTTACACAGTTGTATTGTTTACTTTTTCATTCTATCTTATCATTTGAAGCCAGAATTAGATTAAGCAATTTTGGTCTTTAAGGCCAAACTACTATGAATATGCTAAACTGTGTTTTAGCACCTTAAATTTGCAGCAGCAACACTTCTTCCATAAGTGGTAGTTTGATTTATTTGTCTATTTGCAGCATATGAAGTTCACTTGTCATTCAAGTAATATTTGTTCTGTTTTTCCTTTCCTACGTAATACATTCTATGTGCAGCTATGAGAAAAATGCTAGCTTTTTTGCTTTCTTTTGCAAAATCCAGAGTATCTACCTTCTACATCCATGTTAATAAAACACAATGGAAATCTTTAGAAGAAATATACAAATATTGAAGAAAAAAAAAATGTTAACTCCTAGATGCTACACAGAAGCTTCTTGGTTTTGCATCTCCTTTCCATGCATTGGCATAATAGCCTGTGAGCAGAAAACAGACAGAAGACATAGAAGTTAAACATCTTGCTGGGTTGGAATAACTTCTCCTATGTAAGTTAAACATTCATGCCAGCCGAGCTAAGCAAAACTGAGCAGTTAACTTTGAAGGGAGACCTTAAGAGGGAATATAAAAATATCACTGCAGCCATCCAGTCTCTCAAAATATCATTGCTGTAATTGCCAGAATTATAGCTTGTGGTTACCTGCCACATTTTTTGGTGCTCAACTCATGGTTATTGTGCTGCCACAGTTAGCTCAGAGCTGTTTTGCAATCCACATAATACTATATCTACTGCACGCAGTACTGTATCAAACAACAAACACAGGCCTTGAGACAAAGTGTGTTGAAACATACCCACATAACAAATGGCATTTTAGATTAGTAAAAACACTGCATACTGGATGTCATTCCAAAAGACGTGTCTTAACCTTTTGTTCGTGACCAGAGGGTAATAATAACAAAAATAAACAGTACTTTGCATCTCCCAGCTTCTGTGATCACAAAATGGCCTGTTTCTCAAGACCTTTTCCCCAGAACTTCTTGCCACTGATGATGAAGACAACTTAATAAAAGTCATGATAGGGAACATATTAATACATAGACCAAATTTGTCACACTATTAACTCTATTAAAAGGCTGGGTAATAGCAGGAGTATTAAATATTTCCTGATAAGAAATTGATTTCTGATATCTTACTGTATGCATTTTGTAAATTCCCTTTTTCATAACAAATGATAAAAAATGTGGAGACACAAATCATAGTGTTGTGGATTTTCCTAATTAAACTGTTATTTTTAATAGAGCCAATCTTATTTTTAACAACACATAATTAGTACCACAGTGCTGATGTATCAGTGACTTCTAGAAATTCCTTCACTTTCCCTGGTTGCTTCAGGTGTGTATATAATTCTATATTTTTTATATATAACTACCATCTTCTTGAGTGTGGTCTGAGTTACACGATGTGGATGGAGTTGATGTCTTCTGGTGGTCTTGGACAGATCCAGCAACTCTTGCTGACCTGAATTCATCAGTTCTTCATATTTAACAAGACCGGTAGTTTCCAGAGCTTTTTAATAATTGGAAAACTTTCACATGTTCTCTGTCATACTGTTCCTTGTCTCACCTGCAGTTTTCTGGTGACTATCCATTCATACACACAGGTACTTACAGAAGCTATTCACACAAACTGAGAAATGTGTGAAAGCCAGATCTGGAATTTTTACCTTGAGTCATGATGAAGCATTGGAAATTGAGAGTTTTTCAAGAAGTAACTTTAACGTTAATCTAGCACAAGAACTTTTTGTTTATTTTCAAAATAGATCTTAAGGAAGATAGCAGTGAACTCGAGCCATTAATCCCTATGATGACTAACACACTTCTCTGGTCATGCATCCCCACAGCAGAGCTAACCAGCCAGTTGGTCTGACCACCCACCTTAAGTTCAAAGAGATGCAGTTTCTGCTTGAGGCACTTATGGTGACTACTGCACTCTTTATTTCTCAATCCTGCAGCGAACTCAGTCTTTCTGCCTGGTGTTTACTACTAGCATGTACATGGTACAGAAACAAGCTCAAGAACAGTTTTATTATTATTTACGTTGCTTAACTGTCAGCATGTTCCCTGGCACAATTCTTAAACTTTCCCAGGCAGTGTCTTAGCACAGCTCAGGGGTTGACAAGTGGTACGAGGTGTTGCCAGTAGACAACGTGAGCAAAGGTAACTTCTTTTGAAGGAGTAAGGAATCTGTGTAGGTGCAAGGTACACAGCATCACCTGAAGTCTGGGCACAAAAACTTGTTCCTCCCACTTGCTTACTGACCTTTGCAAGGAGAAAGCCTGAAAGGTTATTCCCTTATAAATTGAAACAAGTTTCTATCCATTTGCATGTAAAGGAAGTTTTTGAGAAGTGACTTTAGTTTTGTTTCAAAAGATTCTTAAACTTTCAATAAGTGCAAAATTGCCCTCTTGGTGGCTGCCTAGTTCAAGATGTTTTCTCTTGACTCGTGGTTATTTTTATAACACATTTCCACTTCTGCTCATTCCTCTAAGTATTTTGGCTTTGTTAGACTCAGTAGCACATTATTTTAAGACCATTCAGAAAAAAGAAATTAGTTTTTCCTCTACCTATTTCATAGCACATTCTGGATAAGCCTATCCAATAAAGAAGATTGTTTTCTTCTATCAAACATCTTCCAGAGAAGAACGTAATAATGTTTTTAAGTCCTAGATTGATGGAATTGTCTGGAACATGGAATATCTAAATTTAGTCCCTGTTTCTCCTAATGTCTTTCAACATGAGGATCTATATTTGTCCAATTTCTGCTGTTTTCAAAGGTGGAGGTATGGCTGGAGGTAGAGAAAGGAAAATGTTGTAGAAGGTTTCTAAGTCCTAGTCTTAGAGTACAGACTGTGTATTGACCAAAAGAGTCATTGCATTAAAAAATAGCATGTAAACTTTCTGAATGACTGATCAGGAAACTCAGGTTGAAAATATATTTAACTTAAGCAATAGACTGTTTCGAGAGTATGCAAAAGGGTTTGCTCATTGTCACCTAACATTTCTATAACCTCATTGCTGTTAGCTGCAAAATTATCTGATGAACCCATGTGTCCCCAAACACCCCAAGCACTACCTTCCATTTTTGGACTGGTATAACCTAATCTCTGATACTGGTCAGATTTGTAACTACCATTATACATGTCCATTGGAGCGTGAAAGAAGCTGATATTATTGTGAAAGTAATATAATCCTTTCTGTTTAAAGTCATTTAAATCTTGTATGGTATGAGTCTGACTAATTATGTAGAAATATAGTGAATGCTGTACATCTATCATGACATAAACAATGTTCTTGGTTTCACTTTTCATTTAGCAATGTATATAAGACATGGAAATATAAATGAAGTATTACTTCCTCAATGGTTTGCCTAATATTCAAATCCTGCTTGTTCTTTTCATAATATCAGTTTTCCTACTACTCACTACTAGAGCAAATGTGTAAACTGTAGGTCCAAAATGTTTTGAAGCCAATGAAATTTTACTATTGATTCAATAAGTTATTGACTGGGTTGTTCTTGTGTGGATACAGCAGTAATCTAGAAATAAAAGTGTCTATTTCCATGTAGCACATATAGAGTGAAAAATCAGAGTTGTGCACTATTAGCATAGTTAAAGGACTAATTATTTTAATTAGACAGTTGCAACCATTTACTAGAATACTGTGCAAACATAGTGTGAAACCATGAAATTTTGCATGTACCAAAAAAATAACATGTACTGTCACAGAAGCTCACACAAGAAATGCAGTCTTTGATTCATGTTTTAAATATTTGACCTTTACTAAATGGTATGATATGTCCTATACATATATTTAGTTCATCTTTGATGGTGGCCACTAGTAAAGTCACTTGTTACTGTACACTGCAGACTTTCCATCCCAGTATCTTCATTCATACCTAGCAGGTCTGAGCACATTAGTGTGTAGGTTCCTGACCTGACCTGAAACTAATCAAGCTGGGTGTTGTTTCAGCTAAGGCAACAGAGAAATCACACTAGGTCAACATAGCTGGAAAGGCATAGTGTAAGCGTATCCATTTTTCACAGGACATCCATTTTCTTCTTTAACTAAAGAGGAAAAAAAGGCAGTAAAAAAAAAAAAAAAAGCTAGAGGAAGGAAGAAAAACGACTAATCCAAGAAAAATAGGGAAGGGTGAAATTTTTAGAACCTCCAATTATGCTATTTTGTAAAAGTATTGATAGGAAGGCAATGTATTAGCCAAATGAGAGTGCTAAAGCACAGAATGTAACAGAACTTATATGATCACTATAACTTATGTAAATCACTTCTAAAGTTGAATTTGAAAGACTTCCAAATAGGTTAATATAGAAAAACGCACAGTCAAAACAACATAAAGTCTGCTGTTTTAAAAGGTAATGACCCTTTGAAATAACCGTGCAATCATGAATGATGGATATTAATGTTTGAAATCCCAGATTAAGTTAACCTAATTTTTTTAATCCTGTTCATTTTTTATTCTTTTTTTTTTTCACACAAGTTATTTTACCAAAGTAGAACCTTGAAACTCAGAAATTAATCTTATGTTCCACTGCACTATTTGCATTGTTTATTTAGGCTTCAGCCCTAATGACAGATATGTGTACTTTTAGATTTGTATCAAATCCAACCACTCTTGTATTTGTCCCAGGGATTTATGTTTAAAGATAAAGGTTTGCTGAAATGAAACCATAGGGAGAAATGTCAGCAAGAGGAATAGCTAAAAAATCCTCACGATATTAATGAGATTTATTCATTGTTCCAGATGCTTAAAATATTAAAATCTGTTTCTTTTTAGAATGCTGAAGTTAAAGAAAAGTTTCAGTTTTCTTCTGAGACAATAATATCTCACTGTATGCTCTCAATACAAACATAGAGATAAGAACTGCACAATAACAGATTTTTAATTTAAATCAGCTACACTAGGATCTTTCTTCTTAAATTAAAACCTAATTTGAAGGAGCTTTTATCCCCTTCTAAAAATAAATGTAATTTAATAAGTTTGCATATTCAGAATCCCAGTTTATACTGGATAGGTGGTGGAAGAATCTAATCAAAACTTTGACTCTGCTGAAGTGCTGGAAGTATTGATTAACTGGTCTAAGTGCCCCTCTCTCCACCGCACAGAAACTTTCAGCCTTCTTCATTGTTCTCCAAATGAAGCTTGCCTCTTGAAAACACAGCTATATCTCATAATTGATCTAAGCTTTCTCCATTTATTCTACAATATAAGTCCTTTCGGAATTAAAATCTTTCCTGTTGCAGACACAGGCTTCACTCATTGAATGCGTTCATCACAATTAAAGAACATCATGAAAATATTACAGGACAAGACATGTTGCTGCAAGCACTGCATTTGGTTTGGTTTTTTTCTACATAAAGTGTGTATCACCAAATACTTAACATAGATATGCTAGTAAGGCTTAGAAGGTTCTACCAATATATAGTAAAAGACTATTTTCAAATAATACATTAAGACAAGTATATACATAGTCAAATACATCTAGGCTGTGCTCCAGCTCCAAATAATGGATGTCCTTCTGACAATGGAGAGTGATTAATTCTATTAAGAAGGAAGACTTTGTCTTAGCAAAGGTACTGTAAAATTACTATTTTCTTCCATTAAGAGATGAATCATGCATTCCTCTTTTACTTGAAAACTGATTCTGATGAATGATTAATATAAGTAGCTTGATTAATCCTTTGCTCTGCCATTTATCTTCATAAACCAACATCAGAATTTTCCCACCTAAGACGACACTAAAACCTGGGAGTTTGGAAACACCTAAGTCTACCATCTGATAAGCAGCTGAATTAACTATCTACCCATTCATTAGGATCCATTCAACTTGCAGATATAGTCATCTGTCAGAGAATTTCTGGGGTAATCTCAAAGAAATTTTGTAACATGCAGTTTCTGATGTCACTAGTGAGTTTCAAACATTACTCATGAATGTAAGAAGCAAAGTTCCCAGCAAAAAACCCTTGGAAGCCAACCTATATCAAAGACAACTCTGCTAAATGTTAGTAAAAAGTCTTTGCATGCATAGCAGCTAGCAACATTAACAGCAAGACCCATAAAACATGGAATACCTAGTGGAATCAATAAGTCCTTCAGTTTTCTTGAAAAAAAAATCTAGTAGACAACAGCTAGAGACAAAGCCACAGCTCTGGGACAGAGCAAGAGGAGCACCAACGTTTATTTTAACTTACTGTTCAAAATAGTCACTTCTTTTAGCACAGTTTCTGAAGGAAGAGTGTAGGTAGGTATCTAGCCAAAATGACTAGTGTTATGAGTGTGTGCAGAAACATCAAATCTGTATTGTGAGTCCTTCATGTAATTCAGAATGCCTCGGGAGACAGGGAAAAATGGAGGAAGATCTATGTTCCCAAGATATGTTGCACATTGGCTTTGTGATGATATCTAGGGCACGCTAGAAGAGGATTTTCAGAAAAGTGTAGCTTTCCTACCATCCTGCACAACTGAAGAGGAGAACATGTTGAGTTCTTTAAGCTGCTGTCCTGGTTTTGTTAAAAACAAGACCAGTTCTCTTTTAGTGATTTTTCTTTCAGCTAAGTTCTTCTAGGTGGCTGTAGTTTTCTGAGTTTTAGCCTGCATATTTTTCCTAGGACGCTGTACTCGGTGCTGATAAGACCAACGGAATGCTGAAGAAGCTCATGTTTAGATTTATTACTATGGTAGCCAAAAAAGATTGATGTTTTCCCACATTCTGTTGTGAGAGGAGCATGTTTGAGGAGGGGTGGATGGAACAAGTGACTAGAACTGACCAACTGAGGATCAACTGGGTATCCCATCCCATAATCATCATACCCCTTATATAAGAGGGTGATCATGAGGGTCACTCTCTCTTCGATCATGGCCAGCATCTAGAGAGGACCCTACCTGTCTGCATGAGATCTACAGGCCTCAGGTCCTGCATCCCTTGAACCAGTTTCTGGTTTGCTGTGCAATCCCACCCGTGACTTTCAGGGGCCTGAGCTGCACCTGCTGGAGTGACGCCAGCTCCACATCGAGCACTCAAAATTGGTTTTGTATATTTTGTATATATTCTCTATTTATTAGTAGCATCAGTAAAAGACTTTAAAACCTTACGACTTGAAGCCTAAGTCTCTCTTCCTTCTCTTTTATCTTCCCTATCATCTTTCCGATCTAAAGGAAAAGGGGTGGTGGGAGGTAAGAGGGTAACAGGGAGCATCTACCATGGTTTATTGGCGCCTTGCCTTAAACCATAACAGCTGCTACTAAACACAAAGGCTCACTCTCATATCTAAATATCACAATAGTTTCTTTCAGAATTAATGAGCTGAAATAAAGGTTTTGTGTACACAAGGAGGAAGACTAAAAACTATTTCCTTTACAACAGTAGTAATAAATAGGCATGATGATGCACCTGCAAAAACTGAATGCAATATAAGTTTTTATGACCAACCTATTAGTAAAACTAGGCTTAAAAATCTTTAAAGAAAATACTTTCAAAGTCAGTAAAAGCTATTTCTGTCTTCGGATAATCTGAAGAACTTCTTATTTTGAGGAGGCACTCAGCAAAATTTGTTTTTTCTTGGAGTCTTTAAAAAATCCCATGCACAGAAAAAACATGGAAATTGCCCACAGGAAGCACGTATCAGATAAACACAGGAAGTAATTATTCAGCAGGAAAGTTTGGAGGAAATGGGTTGTTTTTTCTGTTAGTTCTGGTGTTCTGTGGGTTTCAGGACATCAGCAGTAATGAAGGAAATAGATTAGCAATTGCAGGGCAGCTATTGTTTATACAGTGTTGACACCAAATGTCACTCTCTTAGAATTTCCCTTGTAAAAATAATGTAATATTGTTCAAAAGCAAAGCAGCCTTTCTTTTTTTATAACAATATCACAGCAGTTAGTTTTAACATCTGTTCTGCGCTAAGAAGGTTTGAGAAGGAAATAACTCTCCTGGCAAAGTAGTAAAACCAAAGGAAAATATATGTTAAAACTTCCAAGTATTTATTAACAATGCTTTATTTCTTGTTCCTCAAGATGATAAAACTTTATTTTAGAATGAACCAGTAGTGTAGGAGCACCACAAATCCAGCCTAAGAAAATCTGAGGTTTTCAGTTGTTGCTTTAATTTTATTTAATTCTTCACTGAAATTAAAATAAACCATCTTCTGAAGTAAGTCTTCTCTTGAAAGCATTAGGGGACTCTCATTCCTGAATCAGCTGATTATACATCAGGCAAAAATATGAACAAATATCTTGTTTCTCTCTATCAGTTCAGCTGAATATCAGGTTCTAGCTAACCACATTTGCTCTTTTGAAAATTTCCTAGCAAAGCTTTCAATGAAATAATATGCATCTGTATAAAAACCTTCAGGTTTGACAAATCAATACTATCCTTGTGAAAACATGTCACGGGAAAAAACATTTCCAGCCTTCTGTGTTCCTAACTTCCCCCAAAGAGAGGAAAGGTAATCCTGTTGAAAGCAAATACAGCTATGAAAGGCTCTCTGTTCTGTGCGGGCAATGAGGCAGCCTGAGTTGTGCCCTGACAATGAAATTGACAGCAAGTTACATGGAAAAAAGGACAGTAGAAGCAGGAGAAATGTCCAGAAGGAGCAACTTCAACAATCCTATTCCCCTTTTTATATGCATAAAAGTTTGCTCAGGAAAGCAGAGCTGCAGCAATGTGTCTCCTCCCTCGCAGCCCTTGTAAGGATTACAGAAATTACCAGCAACCCTACTGGGCTACAGACAGAACTGAGCCAGCTGTTCCTCAGTAGCTCTCCTGGTGCTACCAGCAAACACAGAAACAGAGAAACCCCATATGGCTTCTTGGATGCACGCTTATTCTAGCTGTCATCAGTCCTGTAGGATTTTGTATTTTACTTGTTTACTATGGTCTTAATTTTACTGTACTTCCCTCTCTTCTATTTGCTTCAGTCAGCTATTTGTGTAACTACTTCACTTTATGGCTGAATATATTCTTGAGAATATTTCAGTTCAAATTATCTAAAATAGTGTTCTGTAAGGACTTTAATGTCTTATTTTCATGCTAGTCATTCATAATGTATTTATAAACACCTTATCTGGAAATATAACAGACTTTGTCTTAGCAAAATATCATAAAAGTCTTCAAAAACTTGAAATATCTCTCCAAATTTTATCAGCTGATAAATTAGACAGAGCTCACTCACAAAAAGTGTTAGTTATAATAAAACAGCATCTTTTGCACGTGAAAAATTGAAACAGCAGCTCAAAACTGTTTATTGAAAGTCCCGACAGGTTCTGATTCATTTTATTTATGAAAGTTGAAGTACATTCTTCAGGTAGTATTATATTCCATCAGATATCCAAGTAGAAAGATTTCTTTATTACTGATTTGGATAGCTTCTTATGTGTACTTAGTGTCTCAACAGCTTACCTTTGAGGGAAAAATTACATTTAGGTGCTTTCAACATTGCATATCTACTTTCATTTGTCATCCAGTTTGTAGCTTCTGATCTTCAAATATAGTATTTGTTGAATAGTTTCCTGTGTTACAGGCATATGTTTGAACTTATAAAGTCAGAAGGTTTCAAATTCACTTTGAGAAAAACAAGCTCAGAAAATGAAACCTTGCCATTCTTACAAAATTTACTGCAGTAAATCAAAATTCAGCAAGTAAACTCAAAAAACCCCTCCAACTGGTGTAAAAAAAATGGCCTGGTAGATCAGTCTGAATTCAAGGTAAAAATAATTTTCCACTGGGGGAGCTGGCAAGCCTGAGGAAGATCCCTGCCTATTGAACTAGCGCAGAACAATGCCAGCTCTGAGGCCAGTGAAAAACAGGAGCCAGGAAAACAGTCTAGCTATGAAGATTCTTGGGAAACTTTCACAGAGTGAATTGGGAAAGCAAGATATGGGCCAGGGGAAGCCACCACAATTATTTTATCAGCTTTGCCTCCATGTGTATTTCTGTCAGCCTCTTCCTGAGTATTTCTAGTGGGAGGGCTGATGTTGTTCCATCAGGCGTAACAAAAAGGTGCTAACCAGATGTTCAGTCATATTTCTCTGGTGAGATGCTTCCCAGATCACTCTCTCTAAAGTATAAGCATTAAGGCACTCTTACCACAAATGAATCTATTACATTTTGTAGAAGAAGAAATTATATTGTGGTCTTCAAGCAATTTACCTTTGTCATTTTATTTAGTCCGTAGAAAGAACAATCTTAATGGCACTTAATGGCCAGCACCATTTGAAAGAAGCATTGAAAAGACAACAATAGTGCAGCTCACTGGCACAACAGCTGTACCTGCAGTGTTTTTCTAGCAGAGTGGGATTCACTTGTGAAGTGTGATATTCTTTCAAATACTTACCCACCAGAAAGTGCAAAAAATAGTACATCTTTGCAGGCTAAAAAACCTTTTCTCTAGTGCTTTTGTACAACTCTGGAACAACTGCATTATAAGAAATTAATTTTAAGAACATTTGTCCTGATTTCTGCTAGAATAGAGTTAATTTTCTTCCCACTAGCTGGTATAGTGCTGTGCTTTGGATTTAGTATGAGAATAATGTGGATAACACAATGATGTTTTAGTTGTTGCTCGGCAATCAAGGACTCCCCCATTCCACCAGGCTGGATTGAGCAAGCAGCTGTGTGGTATTTAGTTACCAGCTGGGGTTAACACACTACAGCAATATACAACACATTCAATTTTTTTCTTTTTTTTTTTTCAGCCTTAGGTTTGGTTGGGGTTTGTGCAGTACATGTCTAGCCCCTAAACATTTATTACTCATGCTAGAGCTTTTAGTTATCAGATTCCAAAGCTTTACCTCTATTCCAGATATCTTTTGAAGATTCTAAAGACCACTTGTTTCTAGGTGTTCTGTTTTTGTTTGTCACTTTGAGAATTTTTTCTGTAAGATTATGTCTGCTCTTATTGAAAAACAAAGTGATAGCTTATTAAGTAAGATGGTTGAATAAGCAACTCAAATCTCCTTTTGAATTGGTGAGAGAAAAGTAATGGAAAACAAACAGTGTGACCCAAAATTACCTTTTGTCTCAGCATCTGATTATCTCTCAATAGGATTTTCATGTTACCAACAATGTGGTTTAATCTGTTCCTTAATTTATGCTGCGATCCCTTGGAAAATTAATTATATTTGTAATCATCTGCTGAGAAATTACTGTAAGAAACAACATCTTCAGGGTAAAAACCATTTGTTTCACTTCTTTTTCTTCAAAATTTAAGGCATGAAGTCCCCGGTGCAGTTTCTTTTCAGGAAGCATCTCCATTTATAGAGATTATGGTAGTGGGTAGTACCACTACCCGTATTATACATGAGAAATATGTGTGGAATAAAAATTATCCAGAACATTTGATAGAAATACAAAGAAGACAGAATAATTTTACAATAGCAACTTTATGAGAACCAGGACTGTGAGTCTACACAGACCCCCTGGAAAGCCTGGGTCACATGTTTTTTGCAACCCTTTTCATCACACTACCTGCTATAAGTTCTGGGTGTCCCTGCAGACGGTAACTTCAGACTCTCTAGAACATTTTGCATTGCCTGTGTTGACAGGAAGATATAGGGGAAAAATACCTAAGAAGAGCCAGATAAGGTCAGCAGCACCCTGCTGCAAGCCATAAATGACTGACACAGTCTAAAAACTGACTGAGACCTGCTTTTATGGTTTAAACCTACTTTGAAAACACTCTAATTGTAGATTATGGCTATCCCTTTTGTACTGAGAGATAAGCACAAGATTAATTCCAGTTTGAGCAAAGCTGAGGATCTCTGAGTAGAGCAATACAATTTCAGGAGACAGAGTTGCTGATCTGAAGCCTCCTTTAGCTCGCTTTGTCTCATCTTGCTCTCAGTATCATTGTCTTTCTTTATAGTTCATTGAGTTAGCTACAAAACCATACACATGTGACATATTATTTCATATCAGAGAGAATAAATGGATCAGTGAGGCCAAATAGCAGTTGTTTTCTGGTCTTTAGCCATAGTTGTCTTATGGTGTAGAATGAAGTCTCTCACAGTTTGCAAGGTTTACATGGAGCTGTGATGCAGACAAGCTGGACATAGACATATGATGGTAAGGCACCATTCAGCTTTCAGATACCCCCGATTATAACAGTAGACTCAATGTTTCCTACTTTATATCTTCAAGACTGAAATGCATCCTCGTTTTCGGTATCTAATTCAAGTAGAAAAAAAGACTCTGAAATGTAGTCATTATTTTCAGGAATTGCAGTATTAACAACGTTGTTTTATTGTGCAGAGTCTATTTTACGGTTCAGTGTTTATAATGTTGTTAATAATGCTAAAATTAATTAAAATTCATTATAATGTTTACTTTTAAAGAGTGGATTCAAAATTAGAGATTTATAGACTCAACAGTTTTCAGTTTAATGTCTTTTAAAAATACATTTTTCAGTATGAAATGTTAGATTTATTATTCTAAGCTTCATACTCTTTCTTCACTTTTTCCAAGTGCTATTTTTCCCTCCAGACTCATAAGTGCTACATCCAGGAATTCAGAAATATATATCAGACTTTTTCTTGATATGCTAACACTGATTTTAAAAATATTGTTTGGACCTTAAATATAGAGTTGTACCCAGTCTCCTTAGAGGGCTGCTTTTTTATTCTGGGTAGGATAAGAATAACTCAGTTAAAATCTTGGCACTGTAAAGAAATCATACACTTTGAAAGCAGAATGATCACATTACAGGGTCTGGTATTTAAGTAGCTCTGGTTTAATATTTTGGACAATTCTGCTTGGGTGGAAATGGCTTCATTAAAGGAAATGAACGAACACATTTCTATCCAGGAATAAATGAGTAGGTCTATTATTATTATTATTATTATTATTATTATTATTATTATGTCAAAAAGAAGAACCAAACTATTCTGCAAAATGTTACTTTATTTTGATGATTTGGATAAGTTGTTGGAGTACAAATGCAAACTTCTCTTCATATTTTGTAAGCTTGCATTTTTTCAAAACTACTTAAATGGTTGACATTCATTTGCCATCACATTTACAGCCTGAACACAACTGTTGAAAAAATCTAGGCTTTGAGATGGCACAGTGGCACTGGCACTAGTGGAACAAGCTACAGTCAGGAAGAGGAAACATTTTCATATAAGTTACTGCCCATATGAAAATGTCACATCTTCCATTTCTAACAATAACCAGATGCCATTTCATGCCTAGAAATACTAGAAACCCTCTTCCATCCACCTCCAAAAGAGAGAGATCATCAAAGGGTAAAAAAATCCAACAACTATAGAGATAATCAAGTCATTATTGAGGACAACGCACAAAAAAAAAAAGAACAATCAAAGGATAATAAGTGTGAAAGCAAGGATTCAGAGGAGTGTCCTACTCCTCTAGGCCACAGCCAGCAATGAACAGACAAAATTGATAGGTGCTGGCCAGTCATAGAGGTGTGATAGTTTCAGGGAACCAAAAGCATTTCCACAGTTGTCAGAATTTCCCCATGACCTTCCAAATTTCTGTCCATCTTTCCCCGAGGTATCTGTTGCCTATTAATACCACATCACTAACATCCGCAATTTGAGTTTCATATCAGATCAGGAAGAGTCAGTCTCTGTGTGCCAGGCATCAATATCAACCTCACATACCTGTGGTTATCACTTAACTGAATTTATTCCTGCTTGAACTCCCTCTTCTACTGACCAGTATCAGAGGCTGGATTAACAGGTGAAGTGGACCTTTAATTTGACCTAATGCAGCCTTCATTATATTAATATGAATGAGTGTGATCAAACATACCAAGAGACTTTTTTATTCTCAATTGTAAGTTGTCTGGGCATATTAAACCTACATGCCTGTTCTTTTACTGCTGTTAATCAATCTTATGTCTTCTTGGCACTTTAGCTCGCTATGTTTTGATTAGGCATGGAAAAAGATGAATGACTATAAAATATACCCAGGACCTTTTTTATGCATTTTTATTTTCTATGTCCCCTGCTTTCTAATTTGATTTAAAAAGTGTGCTTTCCCATTTACATTTCCATTAATCAATAAAGCTGCTTCACAGTGTAGTGTTATAATCAATATGGGTAAATATCCATTCCTGCATACTAAACATTTTATTAATTTACTACAAACATATTACATAATTTTCTTCTGTATGTTACCAGAAAGTATCATTCTACCCGATTTCCTACAAAATATTCTTCAATAAAGGTTGTGTTTAGGTCAGAGAAGAGGGGAAAATATAGTCATATCTACCTACACATTGATAGGCAAGACAAACAACTTGAAAGGTTTTTACTGGGTGCCAGGATCTTATAAGGACTGAGTTTATCACCCAGTCCCAAGGACTCACAATTTAGTAGCATATCCTGTGAGTCCCGAGGCTATCAAAATCAAATTGATCATTTCAAGATCATGCTCCAGTTGCCAGTATTATCAGGTTCTGTCAAGGGGATATACACATAAAAGCATATGCAGTTGTTGGGGGCTCTATTCTTGGTCATTTTGCATTTTTCTAATTCAGAGTTATTTGTAAAACACACTGAGTGCAATGCCTACCACAGCTCTAGAAAAATACCCCATTAAGGCCTACCACAGATCTGAAGGAATACTCCACATATTAAATGGTTAGGTTTACTGGTTTGTTTCTTTCTTTGTTTCAAATTGAGCATGTGCAACCGAAGTTGAGCCAATGAATCATTTGAGGCATGCAAAGCAGTAACTGTCAAGGTTTGTTCAAATAAAAAATAATCGTCGTGATTCACTCAAAAGAGCTTTGTTTCATTTTAGAAGTGACAGGACTGGGAATCCAAAATTATACACCATAGTATAAGAAGGCATAATTTGTCAAATTAGAGGTAATAATTATGCAAACATGATGGAGCAGTGAGTAGTAAAGCTGTTCCTCTAATACAGGACATTTCTCATCAGCAGAGGTTGGTAAAAATGTTTAATCCAAAGGATGATCACTACCAGCCATCAGAAGACTTCAAAGGGATGTTTCAAATCCAGATAGGAGGTCTCCTATGAAATAAAATGTATTATTTGGCTCAGTAGAAAGGAAAAACTGTCATTCCGTATTAAGTTTTAAAAATGGCCTGGAGCCGATATCCCTTCCCAGAAATTCCAGGAAATGTGTTCATTTAGACCCAAATACAAACCAGAGCTCTATATTTGACTAGTTAATTGATTTGGTCTTGGTTGCAAGCTTCTTGGGATATTGTGGTTACATATTTGGTGGTCCCTTGGTTACTACTTGTCTAAATGCTCTTGTTGTGCTGATACCTCTGCTCGCCTGTGAGTTCGTGGAAGGGTAATGATGACTTATACTGCTGGTACTCTTCTTAGCATCTGGGAACTGAGATCTTTTAACTCGCTTTCTGTCCTGCCACAGTTAATAATAGCAATAACTTAGTTAAGTACGTGAAGATGACAGTGAAATAAAACATATGTTGATATTAAATAACCAGATTTTACTAAATGGTGCTGACATGGAGCTTAGGTTCTTAGCTCTTTGTGATACCTATTTGAACACAGATATTTCTGATGTAAAACAATTAGTTCTATCTAATAGACAATGTCTTTAAAGCTCATAACAAGAGTCACATAGTGCAATGTGTTGCCTGAAAGAATAATTTTTAAGAACCAATACATTTTTTAGCAATGAGGCAAAAGGTGTAGAGCCCATGGCAATGTGATCTGCTGAGTTGGCTGTGGAGAAAAAAACAAAGGACAAACTGGTGTAGTCCTGCAAACCCAGAGAAATAAGTGACCAAAACTAGACTGGAGATATACAAATCCATGAGGAGTTGGACAACGCCATTGAGTGGCCCCTCTCAATTATCTTTAAAAGGTCCTGCTGGATATGTGTGGATTCCTGAGTATTGAAAGGAAGCAAGGTCAGTCTTAACTTCAAGAAAGACAAAAGTAGTTCTAGAGAACTACAGGCTGGTTAGCTTCACCTCTGTCCCAGGAAATGTGATGAAGCATACAGATCTTTTGTAAATTTGTTAAAGATGAGAAGTTGTTTTGAAACAGTCAGCATAGATTTAGAAAGTAGAAACCATGCCTGACCAAACACCTAACCTTCTGTGACAAGAGAACTAGCTTGGTGGATGGGTGCAAAGCAGTGAATGTTGTTTGCCTTGACTTCAGACAGGTTTTCAGATTTCATTACTGTCTACCATAACATCTTCATTCACAAGTTGATAAAGTGAAGGCTAGATATGTGGATGGTGAGGTGGGTGGAAAACTGGCTGTAAGCAGGGTTGTGAACAGTGGCACAAAGTTCAGCTGGAGGACAATCTTTAGATAAGTACACAAGTTCTGCTGGAGTAAGTTAAATAGCCAGTAGAACTTGTTCAAAGTTTGATGGCAAAATTCAGTTTCTTCACAACATACTCAGTCAACACTACAAATCTGTACTGGTATTGTTCCATCAATCTTTCTAAATTTAGCAAAAAATCTGAACGTTCACAAGTTCATGAACTAGACAGCATTCATTATCACAGCATCACTGTCAAAACTGGAGACATGATCATGTTTTGGATCATGACCGTAGAGATTTAGAGAACAAAAATACAAAGAAATTTTAAGAATAAACCAAGGGAATGAAAAGCAGTAGAATGATAAATTGTTCCCTGAAAAGCTGATCTCTGGGAAGAGCAGTTTTGAATAGAAATCTAAGATGAAGATTCCCAAGATTCACCAACTTCTGCTTCTTTGTATGTTTGTGTGCAAACAAAATCTGCAAAACTGTATCAAACAAAAAACATTTTTTAAAAAAATGAGAAAAGTGGTGGAAGGGACACTATCCAAGTTCTTAATTTAACTATTCAAATTGCAAGACCAGGACTGTCTTTGACTATATTACTCATGTTAGTCACACACCAAAGAAATTGAACCTAAATAAAATAAATTATTAACCTATATGCTGCCAAAGGCCTGCTTTTGTTATTGTTTGTTTTGCATTTCCACTGTTTTAATTACTGTTACTGGGAAAGCAAATTTGTTTTTCTACACAGCTTTATTCTGCCCATTGGTAATTTATTTTGACACTAGAGGAAAGATTATAGAAGTACAAAGAAAAGGTAAAAAGAAATCCAGAGGTTTTTTACTCTTAGGCCTCTCTTTCACTGTCCTATGTGAAATAAAACATCTCTAATTCAGCACTTATTCTCAAAACTTGTGTGAGAAACCAATTTTATTTTTGGATAAAAGAAACATCTTTCATGTCACCGGTGAGAAAAGAGCAGAATAACTATAGAAAAATCAATATGACCAAATTAATTCCTACTGTGACAAATATTAATAGAGTTACAAGAAAGGTCAGTTAGTGTTCCTTCACTTTATTCTATAGGGTAGTTTAATAAGTCTGTTTAAATATCTATTCCATGAATGCACAAGATGTTTAAAGGAAGAATTTAACATACTGTTTTTAAATCTTCTGTCTTCATAGTGCTCAACAAATAAAAAGATACAACTTTTTCCTGACAAAAAATGTAAACTACACTACTGACAATAAATTCCTCCCCAGCCTTTGCAGGCTCAGCTTAAGACCAGCTGGTGGCATAATGGTAGTAAACCTGACAACATAATTTTTCAACATAGAATGATTTGAAATGGACATCATCAACATTCTGTATTCTAAGAATACATTAATCTGAAAACCCTGATTCAAAATACAGTTACTTAATGCACTTCACTTAAACTAATAACTAATACAAACTGCCTGTGGACCAGCATATATGGAAAATGTCAAATTTCCACCAAAAGCTGGCTTTCTATTTCTGCTAAGTTTAATTTATATGCCATGATGTTTTACACTTGAAAATGTTGACACGAGATCTCACAGGTATAAATAAAGCAAGATTAATGTTTCCTTGTTTTCTAGTGAATAGTAAAGCATGTACTACCAACTTGCATTTCAGATGAATTGCCAATAACGTAGATTGGGAATTGCAATTAGTTACTTAACGTGAGCAGGTAGTTAAAATAACTTTAGTGGAACTGAAGTGTGAATTAAGCTATGTGCCCTCCTGTTAACGTGTGCTTTCATTCATTCCGTTAGTGTGCAATTTCAATATCCATATAGAACTGGATGATTTTAAAAGGCACCATCTTCATCCAACTTATGTAATATCACAGCTCTTCTCATTTATTAAAGGGGTTTGATCGTTTTGTCTTCAAGATCCAGTTGTGCTTAAGATTCAGGCAGTAACTTTCATATCCTTCAGTAAATTAACAGCATGAGTTTTACACAATAAATAGGAGAGTTCAAGTCTGGGCGAATGTGGGTATTTGTTTCAGGGTGACCTAAATAGCTGGACTTTTAGCCCAGGAACTGTGTTGACCAGAGCTCCACTGACAATAACAGGAGCTTAGACACCTTGATCACATATGTGTATTTGAAATTCAATGTCTCGAAACCCCACTCCCAGTTTTTCTCTGTCAAATGGCAAGTTTCTTGGAAACTTGGAAGTACAAGAAATAAGGAGTAATTACCATCAGGCTTCAGTTTATTTCTGATTTGATTCGAACTATGTTGAAGAGCTGTATTACAGGATATGGTAGCATGCACCATTTGCACTAGAATAGATGAAAAATAGAGATCTTTTGCCCTTTTAGCCTTTATTCTTTCTTTTATTTTAGCAATTCTCCATTTGTTTATGACTGTTACTGATGTATGTAAGACTGCACCAAAATAACTGAGAAAGGATTTGGACTCTAAGTCCATGATTTTTAAAGAACATCTACTACCTCCTAGTAGTCCCAGTGTAGCAAAGGAAGTGCCCAGCAGCTTAGAAAACATATCCATTATTAACTTCTTAAAATACCATACAAAGTCAATAAAGGAAAGAGCATGAACCAGGATTCTTCCCTCCTGATGTCTGGGGTGGTTTGGTTTTTTTGCACTACTGTGCAGGAATACTTCTCTACGTTATCCACCTGACGGAAGCGGCTCTGGCACAGTGAGTCAAGAAATGGGTTATTCAGTGTAACTTGATTATCTTGGCAGTGTGAAGCACAGATTTCTATGCACTACCAATCACTGCACGATGATGCTTCCTTGTTGAAGCCATACGTGTTCCAGCTTTTAGTAGGACTGTATAACAACTGAGCAGATAGTTTTATAGTCTCTTAATAGATACTATACATTCTTTCAAAGTTTTATAGTCTCTTAATAGATACTATACATTCTTTCATTGCAGTTTGAATTCTTTGACCTTGATGTGGTGCATTGCAGCTCACAGAAGCTTATTTCTTCCCCCAGAAATGCAAGGTGTTTGGATGGCAAAGGCCTCTGTACTGTAAGTGGAGAAGAAACCTACTATTTAGATTACATGACAGAGCATATAATTTACTGTGTTATATTTATGGGACTGTTTTATAAACAATAGCATGACAAGAGAATCTCAACATTCAGTGATAACCAATGTATTATAGAAGAGGTATACTCAGGAAAGGGCTACACAGAGTTGTGAACTCAATGAAACATAACCAATAGACTTAACAGACAGATATGTGGTTGTAACAGTGGTCCAGGAGACCAAATAAATCCATATATATGAGATAAAGCTTCTTCCTTTCCCTTATCTGAAGAAAACACTAAATAAAATTAAAAAAAAATATTAAACAGGTGTATTGAGAGAACAAAAACATATCTGGTAACGCTCCTTTTTGTCTTTTTAAACCTGATACATAGCAGATCGGGTTTTCATAAGATCTTTGTTTACTTGTGATTAACATTTGCATTTGAAAAGAAAAGCTCTCCTCACACTATTTTAATCTCTGCCCTCAGATTCTAAGCAATATGTTTGTGTCTACATTTGAATAAGGAAAGGTAACCCTAGAGTTGTCCAGAACTGTTATTTACAAATGACTGTCCATTACTCATACAAAAGAAGCTATTTATAACTTGGTCACTATTAGAATAGAGAGAATTACAACCTATGTATTTTAGGCTTGGTAAATTGCCCTTAGGTTGATGAGCTGATAATTATGTTTCTTTCTTCAACTGATGGCTCAGGGGATAGACACAATATTAGTTATTCACTTTAACAATTAGGAAATTGTTCAATTTGTGCTCTGACTAAATTACACCTAAAACATCTAAAGAATTTTCATTATCACCAGTGTGAAAGCAGGACATGTCCTATTACCTACATGTGTTTTTTTCTCTTTTAAGCCTATCTCTACCAGTTTTGTGCATGTCACTACATTGAAATTACAACCATTTCCAAGCTTTAAGTACATTTTATATTTGAATCTACGCCAGAACCTAAAACAATCAGTCTTTCTTTATTCTGTTCTATCTTCCTTTCAGACTTACAGTTCAAAAAATCCCAGAGTCAAGCCCTAGAAGTAACCACAAAACAAAAATATATTCTTAGAAAGAGATAAAATATGAAAGTCATTTCTCTAAACAAAATTTTAAACTTCATTTTTAGAGGACAAAAATAATACCAAGTGTGTTGTAGCTCAGAAAAAAAAAAAAAAAAAAGACCTCTTAAAATTACATAATGACATATTTAATGGCTATTTTTGTCAGGACTATTTATATGATAAGTTCTTTATGGTAGGCATGTTGCACATTGGAATAACAGACTGCCTTCTGGATTTTCCCTTGGGTGTTAAAATAGTAAACACAACAATAAACTGAACTGCATTCATCTGGCTATAAACAGACTTTCTATGTCTCTCTATGTATTTCAGGTTAAGTCTACCAATTGTCTAGTTCTGGACCAATAAGAATGTTTCTCTTTACATGGTTACTTCATGAAGAAAAAGAACACTAAATCAATTCCATTTAAGATAGGGTTTTTCTTTGTATTTCCTCCAAAACTGGTCAAGGAATAAAACTTCAAACAAATTTAATTTTTTTATCTGTTTAAGGTTTTGAAGAAAATGATAACACACATAATTTTCATGACTGAGAGGCAAGCAAGTATAGTCACTATAACAAATTTTGCCATCATTCACAACTAACTCAAAAGAACCTCTCTCTGCTAGTGGCCGGATCCATTAGGGCCACTCTACGCTGGCAAGTCAGTGTCATGCACGGACCCATGGACCCCTGTTGGGAAGGGGTAACAGTAGTAATTGGTCTAAAATAATAGGGATTCAACAAGCTACACAACTTACATCTCAGCTTCATATTCCAATGTATGCATTGTATATTTTGTCTCTCCCTGCTACTGATGCGAGTGAGTCTTTTTAAGTGTGAAGATTGGGAAAGGAGACTGATAATCAGCAATAAGTAGTGGACAAATATCAAAGATCTGCCAGGCATCTCTGCTGCCTTTTGGAACCACTTCTAAGAGAGGACTTGAGGGAGCACGTCACTTCTCTTTTTCTTATCTCAAGGTCAATTAAAATTATATTTTGCTTTTAGCTTGTCTGAAATATGTGAGCTCCTCAAGCATACATTTTCAGCAGCTATGGATAATGGGAAGCTGTATTTCCCACAATGTTTAACTGACCATGTTATTTTCTTCTATAAGGTCACTGATTTTCATAAAAATTCTGCTTGTAGACCTGCAGGCTGTTTAAGTATAGTAAGCATGATCTGAATTTCAGTCAAATACAAGATAAAGAATATTAAATTTGTAAGTAATTTTTAAACTTACAGAAGGTGTGTATCAGCAGAAAGTCTCTTAGTAGATTTAGCTACTACAAAGTAAGGAAAATAGTTTAGAAATAGTACCAACAGTGCTTATTGGTACATTTTTCTATAATGGTGAAATGCTTCTTTCAATTGTGCCCTAATCTTACATTCTAGTTTGTATTTGCATATGCTAAAAGATGATGAGCATAACGTCTCCTTCACAATGCTCTTCTTTGTAATAATCTTTTGGTTCCCAGTCAGGATCTTTAAGTATTGCAGCAATGATCATGACTTGAAATAAAGGTGCACTGTTCAGAAAACTATCAAGAAAACAAGTCACTCCAAAGATTGTGTTGAATTAAGTTGATTTTCTTAGTAACTCTGCCACCTGCAGCACTAAAGAACAAATGTCTCCATGATGGACAGGTCAAACATAGTTCTTCATAAGCTACCCACAGCTGTTCTTTCTTTTCCTAGTGAATTAACCACTTCATTGCTGTTCATTCATGCATGTGTCATTGTAGTTTTAAGGAGAATGTGTATTCATTGAATGGAAAATGTAGCTTGAAGGTCTAGTCTTACTGAATCAGCCTCATTATCCTGAACCTACTGATATGTCTTAATAGTGAAGGAACTACTTAGGCCTTTCACTATATGTATATATGAGAACACATAATGTTACTTAGGGAAAAAAAAATCTGAATTTTGAATAATCAATGTTGGCAAGATCATCAAGAAAAGGTAACAATGTTATTATTTTTGTAACTAAGCCATATGCCCTGTAAGATTAATACACAAAGAAAGTTAAAGGAAGTGTGAGGTGATGAAAATGAGACCTAGAGTAGAAGCATTTTATTCTTGTTCTCAATAATGAAGAAAACTGAGAACACATATTAAGATTATGAGGTAATCTAAAATGAAATAAAATCTACATGACAGAGAATGTAACTTAATAGGTATTAGCAACACAGAACACTGTATACGTTATAAAACACAGTTCTATGTATCCCTTGAACCAAATGTTAATTGTGTATTCATCTACAATTCAAGTTCATTGTAGTCATTCTAATAGGAGAAACGATCTATTACATTATAGAATGTTTGTAGATCAGCTAGGAAGGCTAGCTGTAGAGTTCCAGACATCCCAGGACAAATAAAAAATGCATTAAAATCCTTCAGCAATGAATAATGACTAATTCAGTATTTCAAGAGTTTTCCAGCTGTTACTTTGCTCTGTCCTGAAGATCTTATGTTAATTCTAGGATGCTTGTCATGAATAGTAAAGTCAGAGCAAATGGGTAAGGCCTTTTTGAATAATTCCTTCAAGTCTTTACAATTCAACCTATTTTATTTGTTCACTTTCAATTCTCTTACAAAATAATTAGATTTCAAAATATTTTTGAAAAATTATTTAGGTTTTAGGGGTTTCAGCTTTTAAAAAAATTATATCTGTTTGTAATTACTGTAATTCTTCCCTTTACTAGTAATTCCAAGTGATATTGAAAATTTTACAAGATTATAAACACTGCAAGGAAGGAAAGTAATGGCTATTCAGAAATTTCTCATTTTTCATGTGCATGAGGAGACATAAAATCTTTCTCATACTAAAAGATTTGTTTGCAAAATGTTATTTAGTTTTCTTCAAAAGTAAATCATCCATCAGACTTCAAAAGTAAAAGGAACCAGGCTTGGGGATTATTCATTTCTTGGTCTTCTATTTATAAGAGAGATTAAGAAGTTCTCATGAATGTGTTTTTTTCTGTAGGCTTCCCTACTGTACAAACTGCAAGTTTTCTATTGAATTTGTATGAAATGCCTCAATTAAGGAAAATAAAGTGCTCTGTCTTCTTACCTGACCTGGCCAAGTGAGTATGTTAGATAAAATATTAATATCTTCCTCTTATACTGAGCTTCCTGGCTTAACTGCAGCTGTCCTGATGTCCCAATCTATAATGAATTCTGCCAAAGGCCTGCTGGTGATTTCTCATCTTTGTGACATAAACACACAACCAGTGAGAGGTCATGAGTTCAACTGCCAGCAACATTCTGATAGCAACTGATTGAACATCTCCTTTTCAAAGTGCAAACTCGAACTCCTTTTCACAGATATAGGGAAATATTTACTCCACCTGAAGTGGAACAGGCAGTCATCTTCAAACCTGTAGTGTCTCAGTGCTATATAGTGGTTGTTTTTCAGTTAGGAGTGCAAGAGATATGGTGTTGCTAGCAGCAGTTAACAGGAAGCAGTGAAGCCATCCAGTTATGGTCTCTTCATTCCCAGCTTCCTGCTGAGGAGCCACTACCCTGTGACATACTGAAATACTGAAATAGACAGTGAAAGTATGTCTGGTTGAGATGGACTTTATCAACAAGTTTCTTGCAGGATCTAACTCATATTAAAACTGTCTCCAAATATTGTTGCTTAACCAAAGCAGAATTCTTTGGCTGCATTTATGAATGCATTTCTCTTCCTCATGGAGGACAGAAGGAAAGACAGTAACTTTAGTTCATGGATTACTGTCCATACACATAGGTGTCTTTGTGACTCTTAGAAAAACTTTCAAAAATTAAATTAGAACATTGTCAAAGCCTGTTCTAAGATTTTGTCATTATATTTCTGCAGACTGCTTGATTAAAACAATACGTGTTTGTTTTAAAGTTTTATTCTAATATTTTTGCTTTATCTAAAATTTCAGAGTAAAAGCAGAGCTTTCTGCCTCCACATTATTATTTACAATGAAAGTGCTCATCACTATAGTATTACCATAACGTCACTCCTGTATGAAGACCCAATATTGTGTGGTTGAAATCACCATGAAATTATCAGACAATTCAGTGAAGTCAGTAACACGTCCAAATAACAAAGTAATGTAAAACCAAACAACTCCAAATAGTACTTCTATTATGCCAAATAAGAGTACAGGAAAAAGATTTCCTGTGGCATTAACTGAATGACCAGGGTGTTGGTTCAACACTCAAACTGATAGAGTAAGTAATGCGTGTTATCTATCACTATATTTTATACTTAAAGAGAACAATCTTCTAAGGTAATTCACAAGCTTTATGTTTACACTTAAGCAGTGAATTTTTTGCAGTGTATCTCAAGGAAGAAGTGGCTTGTGTTCAAGCTATAATTGAAATTTTTTTAGTCATCTTTGGCGTAGCCCACAGTGAATCCAAAGCAACAGTATGCCTGTTAAACAAGATAAAATATGGTAACACATACTTTTTCTGACAAGCAGTTTACCCGTTTTCGGTCTCCTATAAATAAACCCAGAAATCTGTGCCAAGCCTTGTGGACTCTCTAATGGATGTAAAATCTTCTAGCACGAGTAAGCAATCATGGTAAGGCAATTAATGTTATCGCTGTCTTTGTTGACAACTGCCAAGTAAGACACAAAGAACAAATTATTCCAGGTAACTCATTCGTAGGAAGATCAAGGATTGTTGTGTTTCCATTTAGCCTAGCTGAGTATGATTATCTGCACTTAGAAGTTGAAGTAAACAACTTCTTTCATAGACTCTATTTTACAGACAACTCAGGAATGGATATTTTAGATTGATAAATTTAATTATAAGAGGAACAAACTTAATTATCTAACAGTTGTTACGTTTTCTGAGAACAAGATTAGTAAGTGTTTTACACTACTGTATGCACACAAGCATAAAGAGTTGAGTAGCTCTTGGCAAATTATGGAGCACACTCAGCCTTATTTAAAATATTTTTCACTTCATTTCATAGAGTTGTTATGTACAGTCTTGAAAAATTTTTAATGACTATGAAAAACAACATTTATTAGAGTATATTGAACTAGCTTCTCTGATGTAAATTTGTTTATGCTGCCTAATTCTTGCTTACTCTCACAGAGGATATGAAACCTGTCCACTTTTCAACTGACCACAAGGTGATCACTGAGACACAAACCACATGCATTTATCTGTTATAAAGTCCTACTTAAAATCATTGTCATAAAAAAGACACTAACTGACTTAAAACACTGTTGCTTTTGGTTTGTATGCTTGTTTATTCTAGCATTCACTAGTTCTGAGTAAATACTGAGACATTTTAAAAAATACTTATTGCCCAACACAGTGAGAATAGTCAGTTTAGTGCAGTGTTTCCATTGCTGCTACCACTGTTTCAGGTTTTCCCTATGGTACGTAAGTAATTTGGCCCCTCTTAAAGTGTCTAATCCAGCGGATTCAATCTAATAGTGAGTTTGAACTGAGCTGCTCTACAGGGAGAACTCGTTTGTACGAAACAAAGCTTTACAGAGGTTTAGTCCGCTTGTATTCACAAATGTGGACAGTTCTTCAGTGATTATAGTTCAGTGAAGAAGAGATAAAACTTTCAGAAGATCAGGGTTAAAATGACTTACAGATTGAATATTTACCTTTAATGACTTTCAATAAAAAATAGATTAGTACCATGGGACTAAGAACTGGTGAGATGAAGGTTCATCACCTGTCCCAACAAGGACTATGAATTTCTCATCAATACATAGTGTATTACGCTGAAGCATGAGAGAGCATGATGTTGCAGGGAAAATATTGCTGCAGTGATTAGTACACAAGAGTAAAACAAGTAGCTGAGAAAGGAGAGGTTTGTTCTTCAGTTGCAGACAAATTTAATTTGTTAAGTTTTTTTCTCGCAGACTATGAAGTGTACAGATATTACAAAGACTGTAAATTCCACAACTTTCATTGCCTTTATTCTTCTTTACTATCTCTTTGTTGTTATACTGAAGCTGATGGCCTGATTACAGTTCCCTGATTGCCTTAATTTCCAGAGGGCCTTTAAGAGCAAGCTGCACTTCAGATGTGCCATGCCTTTTGTATTCTGTAAGATGGTCTGAGGATGTAGAAAGTTTATTAGGTACGTGCAGTGCCCTTGATTTGCACAGGTAGTCCAGACACCTGTTGCACAAATGATCTTCATGGTGCACACACATGGGAGGTCCTATCTCTACCCTTTCTGTAAATAGGAGGAGGAATGTTGTGGTGAATAGACCTCAGACACAGGTGAGGTGCTGATCTAGAAAGCTTGCCACTGCTATTATAGATAACCAATATTTAAAATTACTAAGAAATTGGAATTTTTGTTACATTGTGTGTATGTATTTGCATAGAAGTACTCTGAATAGGTAGGTTTATAGACATGGCCTGACTTCATACTGGGTAGAAATAGAAGGTTTCTTCATATCACCAACCACTTTAATCTACTGTACTTGTTCAGTAAAAGCACCTTCTGCTTACTGACTTCCTTCACAAACACAAACCTACCACTCGTTAAATAAATATAAATATAAATAAATATAAATATAAATATAAATATAAATATAAATATAAATATAAATATAAATATAAATATAAATATAAATATAAATATAATATTTCATAATAGCAATAATAATAAGCAAGAAGAAGAAAAAAAGGAAAGTCAAAGATAGATAGTGCCTATCACCATTGACACACTTTGGCTTGGAGACTCAAATGCTAAACCCCTCAGATTTTTATTGGAAGAGAACAGATCACACAAAACATTGTAATTTACAGAGGGGATAAAAGCAGGATTAGAAGCATTTCTGCACAAACCATTTTCTGTTGCACAGACAGATGCAGCAAGGTGCGAATGAGCAAAGAACTAGAACTAGTGTTCTACAAATTTCTATATTCCCATGCATACCTTTGAGAAGCGTGGAAGCAGTACATCCATATTTTCACAAAGCTTTGCCTAAACCAGCAAACCTAATAAGCTACTTAGTAAGTGCCTGACCACTCACATTATTCACGTATTTTTGACTGGGTTGTACCTGTTATGGCTATGCAACTTGTAATTGTTCCTGTTATAACAGCAGACACGGGAGTTGCTTGCCTTTTGATATTCCAGTTCAATATGAGAAGTATTCTTCAGCTGTGACTTTGGATCACTTTTTATTTCTGAGGTGATGTATGATGAGAAAATAAAAGAGCGGTTAATGATGTAAGACATTCAGAGCATGTTTCTAGGGAGAGAAGCAATGTATCACAATTAACAACTCATACTGAGCTTTTCACTGTCCCCCAGACCTTGAAAGATTGTGCCTTATGGCTTTGTTCTCCCTAAAGCAAGAGCTGGTACACATCATCTCAACTGAATCAAGCTTTTGACATATCTTATATGGTTATGTGTCAAACAGGAAATGTTGAAAAATAGCCTAAATTACTGTCCTAAAGTACTTGCAGTTTGCATTAGCGCTTTAAATAGATGTGTTGCTGCTAGTGTTACTCTTTTTTTTGTCACATTTCTGTTTACACAAACTGATACTATAACTGGAATTCATGCTAGGCATCCATTACTGTCTTTCCATATAATCCTAAACCGTAACAGATGTTATTAGTCCTCAAAAAGGATTAGAGGTTTTTTTTTTCACCATATACAAAAATATCATACTAGTCTGGGACATAAATGCATTAAGAAACCAAACTGATCCATATAGCCCTGAAAGACTGAGAGGTAAAATGCAATTTTTGATGGTTGTGTGTAGTGTTATATATTCTGTATGTGAATATATAAGACACATATTATAAAGAAGACCTACAAATTTTACAGAAAAGCAATTTGTTCTGGTTTTACCATACTCCTGATGAGAAATAATGATCTAACATCTGCTGTGCTGTCAGAGAAAGCTTTCTGCCTGTCACCTGTTCACTGAAGTATTTGCCACAGTGTGTAGTTATTAGGAATAGGTGGAAGAAATCACACCCTTTAGCTTTAGGAACCTGACCCGAGCGATTAAGCTCTGCATACACTGTGAAGAAAGGTGGATATTTTCAAGGGTTTATTCAGAACACCTGTATTATGCAGCAATTAGGATTCCTACTTCAGTTCTTTGAATCACCTCTAAAACTAACTTTCGCTCTGTACAGGAAACCTGAAAGTCTTTAGGTTTGGCAATACAAACAACCCTCTTCTGCTGCTGCATACTCTTTTAGTGGGGCTGAAGGAACTAGCTGTGAATGAATCCTTTTATTCTCGTACATGTAGTTTATAGACACTGGATAAGCCAGTTAGAATTTAAGCGACTGCCGATAAATCTGAAAGATTTTCCTGAGTGGCTACTTTTAGAAGATATGTCTGTAATAATTATTATTGATAGAGTCATAGAATGTCCTGATTTGGAAAGGGCCCACAAAGATCATTGGGTCCAACTCCTGTCCTTGCATATGACGATCCCAAAATTCACACCATGTGTCTGAGGACATTGTCTAGTCACTTCTTGAACACTGCCAGGCTTGGGGCTGTGACTGCCTCCATGGGAAGGCTTAATTTCTCTGATTTGACATTCATGTCCTTCACAGACTTATCTACGTAATGGAAACTCATGGAGTTGTATTGAATTCACAGACTCATTTTGCTCAGGCCACTAGCGAACATGAGAATTAGTGCACCTCTTTGAGCCAACACTAAACTCTGTGCAGTCTTCTCAAAATAATGCAGTAAATGATTATCTCTTCCTTTATACATATTCATGCAAATATTGTCATGAAAACATTCATCTTCATACATGCTCATAACAACAAAATATATTCCTGGAAAACAAGTGAATAATTTCAATGTCTAAATTTAAAAATTCACAGTAAAAACTCATTTTAAGAGTTAATGTGTAAGTCTAAGAACTACTGTCAAGCTATAAGTTAAAAGTGTATATCAAAGTCATATAAATATTTCTCAATTCTAGATACTGAAGTACCTGCAAAAACTTACCACATATCTTCTGAATGAATTCTGGAAAACAAAACAAATTAAAATTATATGATTTCACAAAATTTTAACAAATTAGGTATGCATGCTAAATTAGTCAACTTCATATACATTTGCTAAATGGCATTTCACAAGCAAGAGGAAGAACTGCTGGAGTTATTGAGGTACATGGACATGCTAAATTTACTGAACAAGCTGGAGTAACTGAACTGTGTAATTAAAAATGCCAAGTCTGAGAAAAAAAATATAGGACTCCTGTTGAATACAATGGGATTTGGTGCCTAGAGTCCCCAATATGTACAGTACTGGAGTGTTTCAAAGACATTAACAAAGGCTGTAATATATTCAGTTCTAAAACTCATACCATTACTATAAGAAAAATATTTTATCTATTTTGGGACTTGCAATAAGCTGTACAAGAATTTTCCCCACTCTGTGCCAGTAAACCAGCACCATCTAACACCAAATATAATTAGTTACAAATTGCCTGTTACAACTTAATTAAACTTCCTTGCCTCTCTGCTGCTTAAGCAACATGTAGATTCTTTTATGTGCTTGCTAATTAGTGTAGGGGGATTCTGCTTTCTAATTGGATAAAAAAGTATGCTGTTGATATCCAGAATTGACTTTGTTAAAAAAATAGTGGAGACAGGTTTAATGCTTCAAATATTTATCTCAATTGAAATTGATTAAAACAATTTGAGGTTCCATTAGATATAGATACAATCCTTTTGTTAACAAAGTCCATCTGGTCTAAGAAAGAAAATTAAGATTCACTAATTGAAATTTGGAAGCTTTTTTCCAAACATGCATAATTCATACTGACAGAAAACAGAAGCTGCTATTCACCACAAACTGTCAAGTAGATGAATGTTTCATTTAGATGGAATTTAAGATTTCACCCAGCAAGAATCTACAAATGCTTATAGTGAGCCACAGTCTGAGAAAAGAAAACCTATTCTCTTTTTACTGGCGCAGTATTAAAATCTTCTCTTTTTCACTGTGAAGCCATCTCAACCTTAAATGGCACCACATTTGACCTTTCTTCTTGCTAGTACTGGAAAAACCTTTCTAGACCATGGGCATTATGCAGCTTTGCAATCTTGCAACTTCATCAGCCAGTGATTCTCCATTTTTAAATTGTCACATATTTGCAGAATGCTGCTTTTGTGTCAGTTCAATTTTATACGAAGGCTACATTTAAGAATTCCTCTCCTTGATTACTTTTCCTTCCTCCCCCTCCCTGTACTCTGTCCCTCAAAAACCAACCTCAAATCAGATCATTTATGCAGTCTACAAAGTGGTGCCACGAACAGTTGCCGTAAGGCTTCTGAGCAGGCTGCAAAGTGAGATGAAGACTGGGAACAAGCAGCTGCAGAGAAGATGGGCCAGGAAATTTTAGGTCATTGTGGCTACCATACACTTCACACCATAGGAATATGGCAAGAGGGACTTAAGCATAAATCCTCTGCTTCAGCTCTCCACTCAACCCTGGGACAGCTGCAGGTGACCTTCTCTCTTCCAGGTATGGTATTTACCTTTATTCATCATTTTTTGAGCTGCTTCTTCAGTGTATTCACATTTTTTTGAAACATGAATGAAACTGTTATTTTCCTGAAGAAGTGTAGAAAGTATCTTGTATTAACCATGTTGTTCAACTCAAAAACATGTTTAGCTTTTGATGAATCTTTTTCTGTATAAAGACTCACAAAACAATGAAAATGTGGTCTCCGTGAAAGACACTGCCCATTCTATCCCTGCTTTTATTTCTGTTATGTTTTATAAGAAATACACTATTTACTGGTCTTAAAAAAAAAAAAAAAAAAAATCAGATCTGAAATGCACTGGTTATCAAGTGTTGAAGGGGGTAAGAATCTGGTGAAAGAGACGCTACAATTCAAATTTTCCCTCTCTTTGCAATATGCCCTGGATATATTTTGTACCAAGAGCTTTGCTGAGCTGAGATAAATAATCGCTCAAGTCATTGTACTCAGGCAAGAAAAAATCAAAGCCATAGCACTCTGAAGAAAACACAGGTGTTTTCTTTTCTCAGTAAACCACCTGCTTATGAATGCATACAGTAAAGGTAGCATAAGAGTCTTCTATCAGAAGTGAGGTCTGATTTAATAATAATTCAAAGATGAGAAGATTTACTAGGAAGACAGATATAAATAAGTACTGTGTAAATTCAGCAAAGTCATGTTAATAGAGTGGAAAACAGTCCTCCTTCAGTATACATAGCTACAATGGGGCAAAAATACTCAAAAAGAGTATTCACAACAGGAAGTGAAGAATAAGATTTCAGCCAATGGAAGGTGCCTGACCTAGTTCAGGTACCTGCAGCAGTTGCCCAGCCACATCCACAAAGAATTCCATAGTGGCTAATTCAGCCTATTCCTCAAGTACCTCGTCCCATCTACAGAAACCTACCCTATGCTTCTGGGATATCAGAGATTCAAATCTTTTTCCCCCCCGCTGTATGCTGGGTTCAGAGGATGGATCCTATATAAGGAAGGAAATGTCTTTTTCTGCAGTTTTCTCAGTGACTATAAATCCAGTCTAACAACCATAAATGTTTTATCTCAGAAACAATAAAACTAAATCAACAACAGTGACTACTCACAAAAAAAAAAGTATATTTTATCTATGAAAAATAGCTGATTATTGATAATTTTGGACTAATCAAGATATGATCAATTTTTCAATAAATATCCTGTTCATAGAGTAACACTTCTGTCAAAACTGAGGTGCATTTATAGAGCCCTGAAGAGACAGCTGAATGATTTCTCAAAGCATACCTTGCCGCAGCAAATGCAAGGATTTTTCTGCTTTCTCAGCTTGTAATTTTCTATGGAAAATGTTATAACTTTTTTTTTTTTTTTTTTTTTTTTAGTAGATGCGTACGTAAATATAGGAGTAAATTCAGAAACACGTCATCTGAGATACGTTTTAGATTTCTCTATTATAACTATTTAAACTATGTATCTCATAGCTAGAAAAAACAACATATTTGGTACAACCCACAACCTGCAGATCGGAGCAACAGAAAGAGCTTCTCAGTCTGTATTAATCTGAACTCCCACATATCCAAATGAGATAAAAGGCCCTAACTCAAAACGGCCCTCATGTTCTAATTTTATGTGACATACAGAATAAAGTAATGGGGAATAAATAAACCTGCATCCTATGGCAAAGGACTTTGGGATTTAAGGTGGGGATTTATTATCTTTTTTTTTAATTTTTAACTGATATTATTTTGTGTTTTTCAGCTATATTCTGCATTAGTGGAAAGATGGTCTGCATGACCTAAAAGCCAGTTACATTCTTCTGCTTGTCGGAATAGAAGGATGTTTCCAAGGGAACCACTTGCAGTCCTGTCATCTGGGCTGTAGACATTTAGCCACTGCTACCTTGAATATATTTGAATATATTTTTCTACTTCTTGCAAATTCTCTGAGAGGTTTCTTTCCTTTGTGCCCTCTCTCACTTGCTACCCACCTACCCTCCTGCTCTATTTTCAACACTTTCTTGCCAATATGAACTCTATAGCAAAAAAGCAAATACAGGCCTTTTCAACCAAAAAGGTGTTTTCATTGCCATGCTGCTGTCAGGATATGGAAACCATAGCTGGATTCTTACTGCAGCCTTAACAAAGTGACAAGTGACTTAGTACAGAACTGACATCATGGTTAAAACCGAGTAGGATTGTTAATGGACTATACGAATTCAGTTTTCCCACCTTAACTCATAACTATCAGTCTGAGGTTGAACATTCATTTTTCTTATGTATGTCTTCATGTGCTGACCAATTTATAGCTAATAGCTAGAACTTCAGACCCTACACTTTACAATAAAAACAAAGTAAATCCAATATTTAAAAATTAAACAGCTAAAACAGATTTACTGAACAGATACATTCCACTTGTGACGTGGTTTGAGGTCTCAATTTCAATGCTTGATTAAATATACACTTTTTGCTGGTTGCATGCAGACCTGGTAGATGGCCAGGAGGAATGATTTATGGTGGATTTGTCTTTCACAAAACATTTCTTCCCTCTGCTATTATGCAGTAGGACTAGTCTTACAAGCAATCAGACCACACTGCATAAACAATTGTTGCATTTAAAAAATCTTGCTTTAGTATTTACCCTTAGAATCATCCAGTGTTGACCAGATTAGTGTGATTTTTTTCAGCAAAGATTATAGATAATAGCTTAGCAATAAAAACCTCTACTGCTATTCATCAATTATCTTATTTTAAAATTTAAAGCTCAAGCCTTTAAGATCAGCTTCAAATGACACTAGCATTAGTTAATTTATACATCTACTTGGGAGATGCATTTAACTGGAATAAAGCTAAAGTTGTAAATAATTTATTGGATGGGAGAATAGCTAAAGCACGTAGGAAACTTAGAAACTCGAACAATAGGACTTCAGTTCTTAAAGCTATTTACAGCTTCAGGACATGTTCATTGAATCATAGAAGAGTTTGGTTCGGAAGGGACCTTCAGAGGTCATCCAGTCCAACCTCCCTTGCAACTTCAACTACATCAGGTTGCTCAGGGCCCCATCCAGCCTGGCCTTGAGTGTTTCCGGAGATGTGACATCGACCACCTCTCTGGGCAACCTGAGTGTTTCACCATCCTCATTGTAAAAAATTTCCTCCTCATTTCTAGCTCTTCAATAACATAATTTTCATAAATCATTTTTAGATTCTATCTATGACTTCTTACCTGATTTTCATATAACTTCCCTATTCAATTTCTTTAGTTTTATTTGTTTCTTTGTGGGACATTTTTGCCAGTATTTTCCACTAGTATTGACCATTAGCCATTGTCAGCACATGTGACCAGAAGACTAGAAATGTGATGTTCCAGAATAAATGAAGTTTATGAATCGATGCCCAAATGTCTGTGTCAACAGTCTATCATTATTTCAAGACCTGAATCCAAGAGAGTCAAGAGAAACTCAGCGAGTCTATTTATACTATTCCTTTTTTTCCATAACCTTGCATGTGGTTGCCCAAAAAACCTCCCATGGTCTTACAATTCTCAGTTCACCTAAACAGAAATCTGAAAACTTGTAGATAGATTCACAGGGGCTGTGGCTGATAAAAAAGGTTTTAGGTTTCTTCATTTCCTTCATTTTTTTGCCTGTGACCTGGAACACTATTTTACTATGCCTCTGTCCTTACCTTAAATATCACATGGGTAAATATTTGTATGTGAATCTCAGTGAAGCTAAATTCTGGGTCAGATCATACTGGATATTACAGCTGTACTTCATACACTGAGGAATCCACAAACACGGTTGTATACACTTCATTAAGTTGCCATGCTTATATAAGATACAGAAATTCTTTTAAGATGCTGTGATACTTCTTATGCCTTTTCCAAACCAAATAAATAAAGATTAACCCTGTAGATTGTATTGTGTAGGGTACAAAGCTGTCACAGAATGGCACCTGATGGGTCTAAACCTCATTAAAGCAAAAGAAGTTTAAGACTCTTCTCCAGCTTGTAAAACCAGGTCTTGCAGAAGACACTGTAGAAGTGGATTATTAACCCTAAATAGTTAACTGAATTAACACCTGTTCCCACTCTTTTGTCAGGTATCAAGCTGTCAGCAGATCATCTCTTAATACTTAGTACAGGACATGTGAGTTGATTGTCAAGTGTTTTAGTATTTCCCAAGCTGGAGTGAACAGACATCTAACCACCATAGCCCCTAGATGTGGCCAACCTCAGCTGATCATTGCTGTGGCTTTAAATTGGGAGGAATTAGGAGACTAGAATTACCAGATGAGTAGCAGACCCAGCTGACGGTAACATGCTTGTTTATATAAAGATCCTGAAAGACGTGTTAATGTAGAAGAAAGAACAGCATTCTCTGTACCATTGTGAGTGACATCCATTGGAATCTGTGAAATTATTTAACTCTAGATCTTGATGTGCAAGAGTGCAATCTAGTGGAGCAACATATTCAGCTCTGAAGGCTGTTAGTCTCACGAAGTAAGAGCAGGAGCAGAAAAAACATTCTCCTAGAGTAGATCAAGTTATCAAACATTCTTCTTGTAAATAATTATATACATAATGGAAAAAAAATCTTGCACAGGCTGCTCAGATCTCTTCATTCTAAGCTCTGACACAGTATACCAAATTCTCACTAAATTTAGAATAATTTTAGTTCAGATACATAAAAAGCCTCTAGTGATAGTCAGTCTAGGCACTTGTTTTCCTCCTTTAAATACAGTCAGTTCAACAATGTTAGATGAACTGACCTCATCAAAGAAATATAAAGATCACAAATAATTTCTTTCTAACTGGTGACAAAGTTGGTAAATTGCCTACTTGTTAGTGAATGAATGGGATGATTGCTTCCTAGGTTCCATACCACATCTATATATTAAGACAGATACAATTCAAAAAACAACCAAACAAACAAACATAAAACAAACCAAAGGCAGTGTTCATGTTTACTCTCAGAAAATGTCAGGTTTATTCTGTTTCTGTCATGCTGCTCATGTCTTATTTCCCAGTTAAAATCTAAGAGAATAATCTGTTGTCTTTTCAGCTGCTTATATTGCTTACTTATGTTTATAAATAAGAATGAAGCTTCACATGGATAAATTAATAAAGTCCCAAGCCCTGATTCAATTTCCTCAAAACTCTATTACTGAAACGTAGCTGGGCATATTATAAGATAGAACATTCATGGAGAGTACGGCATTACTAACTAGTCCAAAAATATTGTGTATATTTGTAATATTTCTTTCTTCAGCTTGAGTCAAGTACAGAAGCACAGGACTATTTCTGTAATGTAGACAGTTTTAATCAGCCTAATGAAAGGATGAGGCTTAATTCCATTTCAGTTTCAGAGTCCTGCTTCAATGTGGTATGTGCTGTGATGGTCTGGCATTCTGCTGCCTTGCATACGTAAAGAGATGACGTGGTAGTGTCCTATGTCTCTGGACTTCTGTAGGACCAGCTCATCTCCAAGCGGATTACATACCCCTTTTGCTGAATGCAACAGTCCTGACAGATGTTTCCCTGGCTACCCAAGCTTGAATATCTGAGAATGTATGAATAACTGGCACTGTGCTGCTACCCCTGTACACCCTGGCAATGTTCCTGCTTGAAGGGCAAAACTAGTTAGCAGGAGGTTGAGCAACATGAATTTGCCTTATTGAAATAATGACATGTTTTCTTACTTAAAAACAAAAATAAAACCTGTTCACTTTACCGAACAAGAGAGGCATTTGTGTTCAGTAAAGACATAAAGATTTTTTGTCATAGCCATTGCACTTCTCTGAAACGTTTATTCAGCTGCCGATGCTCTACCATCGCTTCATAAAATTCCTCTATTTAGTCACCAACCAGTAACTGCAGTAACAATTAAGCATGTTCCTTTCAGCTGGATAATTAAATGCCAAAAAAACTCACCACTCAATATGTAATTCACTCAATATCTTGTTGTTTGAAGGGACTAGTGTTCACAGATAGGATGGATTGAATTCCTAACAACATCTGGCATGAGCAATGGACTTGGCTGTCTCTGTAATAGCATTACATTCATGGTAGGAATGACAGCTAAATGTAGAGAGATGGATGGGCCTTTTCTCTGAAGTGGCAGATTCATGG
The DNA here is from genome assembly GCF_037038585.1 of Patagioenas fasciata. NCBI lineage: Eukaryota > Metazoa > Chordata > Aves > Columbiformes > Columbidae > Patagioenas > Patagioenas fasciata. The sequence goes on along the minus strand of NC_092521.1, from coordinate 155,679,887 downwards.
TTGTAGCCTAATGAATCAGTATGTTGTAACCCCTGGCCATGTACATACTGGTCTGTTGGTAGTGACAAGCTGCATCAGAAGGTCCAGAGTAAATTGTAGTTGTCAGATCTAATGGAGAAGGATGCTGGCTTATAAATTACTGGGAAAGCTGAGTATAGTTTCCATTCCAATAATCTGGATCAAAACACTTCCTGATTGCCTTGGTCAATTTATTCTGTCACTTAATTAAACAAAAAGTATTACAAGTCTCCACAGTAAAGGACAAAAAGAGACTCCTTAACCTCAGAAAAAAAACAAATCTAGATGGTAGGTCTCAAGTAAAGTTACTTTTTCATAGGATCTGAGTTATAGAAGATTTAGAGCACCTATGTGTTTTAATGTTCCTGGATGTCCTAATTTTGTAATGTGTTTTCCTCTCTGGAACCAGTGAGAATGAAGAATGCTTAGTGCAAGCCAGGATTTCGACAGCATCATAGAGTCACAAAAAATCCTGCTTAAAAATAATAATTCTTCTAATGTCCAAATGGACTGGATGATGATTCAACTCCTGAAGAAAGAGTGTTGCAATTAATACATTAAAAATAGTACTTCCTGATTTCTGATAGACTGAGAGTGGGGGAAGGGAATGCAGCCATAGCAACGAAAGAGGTTTGTTAGGTTTTTTTGTTTGATTGGGTTTTTTTAATTGTCTTCTCCTTAGCAATTAACTCTAAGTGATTGCTGAATATTTGGTGTATTTTTTTTTTCTGGGTTCCAAGGACACAGAAAGGAAATAATAGATATTTTGAATTGACACTTATCAATATGATCCATTCCACCTTTCTTAAATTGCACTACATTAATTACCTGAAGTCTAGAAGGAATGATGCCTGAGTAGTCTGGCCTGAACAGGCTTGTCCCTTGAGAAATTAATTCAGTGTATACGTGTCCATTATTAGCATTTTCTTGCCTTACTGAAATATATTGTGCTGAACTGCAAAATACCTGAAGCAGAAACCATTATGCTGCAGACCATAATATATTCTGCAAAGAGTATGTTTTAAACATCCCTGTGTTTGCACAATATTTTTTTTTTTATATTTACTATTAATGTGTGATGATTCAACTTTGCCCATTCATTTCCCTGTCTCTAAACATTCTTAAGAACATCATGATTTGTCTCAGGATAAAAGTTGTTTCCTTATGACAGATATTTATTTATGAAGTAAACTTATATAAGCATTTGAAAAAAAAAGCTGTTTTCAAGAAAATTTTGAAATCAAGATAATTAAATAACTGGATTTTGCCACAGAAACTGTAACATGGGCCACTGTATTTTCAAAAGAAACAGGATTATGTTTTAGATTCACCACTGACACATCCTCTAGGAGACAATCCTGTAGCAGCATTTATTTTATAAATTGTTAGATTGTGAGTAAATAACCTGAAATTACACATTGTGAAACTAGCACAGGTGTTAATTACACACATGCACACACTTTTGTATTCGTTGCTATTTTTTATTACTGTCAGATTTTACTGCCTAGTTATTTGCTTCAGCAATAATAAATGGTCCAAGCAATGGGGATCCTTGTGTTTTGCCACTGTAGTCTGGGACCCACAAAGTAGCAGAGCCAGAAACTCTGCTTTCATTTTTTTACAAAACAGGCATGTTAGATTATAAAATTCCTGGGTCTTCTTAGACAATCTTGACACAGTGCCTGAAAAAAAAAAGTCTGTTAATTGTTGAGGAAAAACAAAATAAAAAATATTAATTAGTAATCTATCTAATAATGGAAAAACAGATATAAACATCAAATTTGAGGTCACGACAGCTGGTCTAAGAATGGATTTTCCATGTATTAAAAAAAAAAAAATAAAGATACTTCTGGAACAAAAGTATGATTTTTTAAAGAAGCATCACATATGTTCATCACCATCTTGTCAGGTAAAATTTGTTTATTCTGAAAACATTTTAAAAATAAAACAGATTTCTGAAGGAAAAGATGTAGAAATGGGATCAGGTTTGTCACAGGACATTTTCAACATGGACATATATCTGCAGAATTCCCTCCTCAATGTGGCTGGCCAAGGGTTAGATTAAAAACAAAACATACTTTAAAAACATGCTTTCTGATGTATCTGTTCTCACAGATTTTGACAAGAAGGATGGAGGTAAGACACTGACCTGCAGATGGAGTAATTTGAATTGTTCTTGCTGAATGGACTGATGGAATTTCAGGATTATTTGCACACTCAGCCTGCAACTTTCAAAGCTGCCTGAAGTGTTAACATATGAAATTCCGTATTTTACAAAGTATCTTTAGAAATATCATCAAGTCAGTTTGTTTTAGAAGTTTTTGCTCAATAATTAGAGGCAAGTTGTGGAGAAACAACAAATGACACTGATAGAAAGGTAAAAGGTCCATCTCAGCACAGAAAGCTCTCTTCACCAGATGCTAAGGAATGAAGCTACAAAAAGGTGGTTATGTATGCAGTGCAGCTCCCAGTTTCAGCAACTGGGACTGATGGCAGCTGCATGAAGGAATAGATAAGTATCCATGGGCCTGAACTCCAATCACTATCATGTAACAGGAGATGGAAAATCAGGAGGTAGAAAATCTGTGATTCTGAGTGGAACATTATTGAAATTTACTTGTTATTTATTAAGGTGAAATAGTTAATGAAGTACATTTTGCCCTGACTTTATGCTGGCACAGTACAAAATATTGGCCACTGATGAGTGAGTGGGGATGGGTAAAACCTACAAACACACTTCAAAGCGTGCACTGTCAAAAAGTTCAGCATTAATTAATACTGTGTCATGATTAACATTTTTTAAAAGTAGCACACACAGTAAGGAGGAATGCACAAACAGTTGTCATTTTTTGTTGTTTTGTTGACCTGAGTTCAGTAGTCTATTCTCTTTTCCTAAACCTTGAAGTGGATTGTCGAAATATATTACGGAATGGCATCTTGGATTATGTTGATTAAGATTTTTTAGTTTATTAAAAATGTCACTTCATAGAAATCAAAGAGATTAGAGTCCAGGAGCAAACTAAGCTTCTTCTGAAGACCTTTCACCAGGTGGCATAAGGGAAATAATATTTGGAACAGAGAGATTGTGAAGGAAAGACTTAGTTTAAAGTGGAAACTTAGGCTGAATTTTGTTGTACAATTACTAAATTTAGCAACTAAATGAGTTCCAGGAGAAGGAGACATCCTACCATGATACATCTGAACCATTTTCTGTCTATAGCAAAATGGGAATTGTTTTCTGTTATACCTAAATACCTTTTCTTGTGCAATTTTTTATTTCTCTCCTTCTGTACTGTCAGTTATCTCTCCTGCATGTTTTAGGAAATCATGAAAGTTTTGATGATAGAGTAATGATCTGAATTTAACCAGACCCTCAAGAAATTCGGATGGTAATTTCTGAGCTTTTGTAAGAAACGAGCTATTCCACCTATGCACTGAAGAAATATAATGAAAGAAGTTCTGTATTTATCTTTTCTTTATACTACGCTTTATACACTTAAGTCATCTACTGATTTACAAGAGCAACTTCTGGCCTGCTAAGGGTTTCAGGTGTAGGAGGGTAATTTCTCTTGTTTGGATGAAGGAACACTTTTTCTGATAAAGAGAAAAAATATATAAGAATAGGTTTTTTGGTAGAAGAAATTTTGTGTGTTTTTTTTTTTTTTTTACTTTATTTCAAAATCAAACATTTATATGTGGAAGTGAATTTGTTACTTTAATCATTCATGCTACCTCAGTTCTGAATTTTGTCCTTTGATTTAATATTAGATAACAAAGAACCTTCTGTACTTATGCTGCAGGCTGGAGAACATGTAAATATTTCTTAAAATAACAGTGCTGGATTATTGGTTTTACAGATGTAAATTTTGACAAAGATTTTGAGTATCTGTTGCTAGATGGCTAAAGGACACAAATCACTCCCGGTATTGATTTCTTATTAAATCTAAGTAATTTCACCAAAGTTGAATATAGCTGAGAACATTCAGATCTGCTTAAATTTAAGGTCAAACAAATTGACTTTTAAACTAAAGGTAACTAAAACTGCAGTTATTTCAGAAAATGTATTATTGGAACTCTGATATGAATTAGAATTATTTCATGCACTTGCTGTTCATGTTTGTGTCTTCTTCTTGCTCACGTTTGTCACCCGAAAGTGTTTCAGGATCTGTATTGGTGTCACCACTTTCCATGCAGAATTACAACATTCTAATTTAATTAGGAGTGGCATCTCTTATTGCAATTTCAGCAACAATTTTAAAAAAATACCATCTCCTGCAGTCTTTAATGTGCAATTAACTGAAAGCTACAGAAGGAGAGCTCATACCCCATGGTGTTCTGAGAGGAAACATTGTCCCATTAAAGATTGCATTCAGTTGTTTCTTCTATCAGCAAGAAAGCCTTTTTCTAGCTGAAAAAATGTTCACATTTCTGTTCTGATACGGGTAGAGTTGTGATTCCAACGATTCATTGAGAACAGATGCCACAAGGGAAAACTACATGAGAGCAACAGAATGCTTTAAATTTACATTTGTTTGTTTGTTTAGGGGATTGGGGGTTTTGTTTGTTTGTTTGTTTTTCTTGTTTTGTTTTGTTTTACCCTTTAGGAAATTAGTAATATCACTGATTTTCATTTTCCCCTTTGGGTACCACCATCATCAAGATGCCAGCCTGTTTCTGGGAATTGTTTTGGTCTAGCTTCTTCACTTTGCTCAGGATTTACAGCAGCAACATTTGGGACACACCAGGTAAGGCTCATTGTTTTTCAATGACTAATGCCAAAGCATAGATTTTATACGTTGAATCTGGAGAATCTTCAACATCTCCTCTTGACAAATTTTGGCAAGTCAGAATTGTTAGTTATAGAGTATTCATTAAGGACAAACTTTGATTTTTAGGGTGAATTAATGTTGGAAAATGAATAAAAGGACTTGCGTACATTGCTAGAAGTGTCACTATCAACACTGATAAAGACTTCTATTCCAGGTTTAGGTCTACTTGAGGGACATAGTATTGCAAACATTCAGCTGAGATCACATCTAAGCTACAGCCTTGAGTCATTTATGTAAGCATCAAACTGGAGAGGAAGAGGAGGCTCAGGTGCACTCACACCCAGTTTCCCACTGACTTGTTTCAAAAAGGAATCCTACTCTTGTCTTTCATACTTGAATAGGGAAATGAGGCAGCTCAGGACAGCACTGGGTACTATCTAGCCAAGCCTGTGACATTTCCTGCTCAGGTATTCCATCCTCAATAGAGTATCTAATGTAGGAGGACTGAGCTAAAAATGACCCTGTATTTTGTCAAAATATTATAACATATTTCTTAATGAAAAATGTGTAGTTATGTACATACAATCAACTACAGTTTGTGTTCATTATTAACCTCGAGGTCCTCAATCACACACTAAGAAAATTCCTTGTAGTTTGGCAGAAGAGTAAAAAGTTATCTTGGTCTAAAGGAACAAGTAGTTTTGAGTAGGACTGGTTGATGTCTACATACATGCCAGGTGTCTAAATTCACTCTATAACCACTGGTACTTAAAGCATAATTGTCTACTTTAGGCTTAGCTACATTATCATCATGGCTAGTCCAGATTAACATGTGGCTGTCAGCTGCTTAAATACAGACATGTAGGTCTGTTTGAGATGGCTGCGGTATCACAGACACAAACCCAGAGCTGGCAGACAGAAGGTGAGACTTTGGGGCAGGCATGCACCATGCTGGACCAACAGCTGGAGTTTGGTTTCACAAGTGTCAAATTCTACCTGTAGAGAGTCAGTCAAAGATTTTACCAAAGCTCGAGGAGAAGGGGTTTTTTTCTTCCTTCTTACATAATCTTTCATCACAGTATGTGTGGGTTTCGCTATCAAGTTTCCATGATTCATAACGAAAGAGGTAGCATGATGTGTACACATACGCACACTTATCCTGTGTTAGTGTTCCCAGGCATAGCACGCAAAGATATATAAAAGATCAATATAAACATGTATACATTCATGTTAAAGCATTCATGTATAAATATCAAGTGATTTAATTCATTAGAAAACTTTAACTTTTTTCTTTTTTTCCACAGAGCCCTGTTATTCCATCTTCTAAAATGTCTTCAGCTGATCAAAATTATTCATTAGCAACTTTTTCCCAATAATTTCCCTTCAAGTGAGAGATGCAGTTCACTTTGCCTGACCATTGCTCATTGGCAGTAACAAATTCTCTTTTTCATGCAGATCGCTAATTACAGGTACTTTCACACTTGTTTGATTCCACATACTATGAAATCATGGGTTTAACTTTCAGTGACATCTACAGAAGGCTTCTTCAAAGAAGTGCTGAGTGTCTGATCTTACCAAATTCAGAAGTCCATTTCAGAGATCTGTACTGGAGGTTCTTTTGGTCTTTTTTCATATTTTGACAAGGCTGTGAAAAAGTATAGGAATCCCCTAAGCAGCATATTTTGCAGAGAGGTCATATCACAGTCTGTGTTCCTAGGGATTCTTTATTTGCTTACAGACCAAATTCTCCATCTTTGTTTGCAAAAGGAACACTGTCAGAGGGCAATGTCTCCGTTGTATCACTAATGTCAAATGGCTCCAATTTGAGTAGAATCTAGTTGTCAGCTCTGACTTCAGTGGGTGGATATGCCAGAAACTTAGCACCTTTCCTGATAGTGCTTGATATTTTCTGACCTAGTATGTTTTTCTTTAGCCAGGAATTTCTAATCACTGTTTAAAAACTAACCATAATGAGGTTTTAATGAAGTTTGAACTTCATTAGTCAAAAGTAAACAAAGGTTTCCTCTCAGAAATACCTCTTTTTCCCAACAACTACTTCTAATCCAAGTAAATTAATTTCCCAGTCTTTACTTTTAATCCGTTCTGGAATCTTAAAATTAATTTTCTCTTTACTATAACTTTAAATTGTTTTTTTCCTTTCTAACTCCTTGGATAACCAGTATGTCAGCCAACTTGGTCATATATAATAACTTCTTATATTAGTCTTGGTAATGAAGCAGTCCTTCAGCACCCCTCTTCCTTAAAGCAAAAGAAACTACACAAAAGAGTGCCAGAAGACAGACTGTACTGCAGAGGTGCTAACATCCAAAAACACAAATGGAAGAAAGATAGAAACAATAGAAGTGAAGTGAGCAAAGTGGCTTTGGGGAAGCTGTGTGTGTTAGCTTAATTTAACAAAGCTTTAAAAAATTTTGAATGGTAGAAATGCAGAGGGGAAAGTAAACAGGAGAAAGGTATTGTGGAAATAAAAGCAAATGGGTTGAGAAAGAGGCATGGGAAGTGAGACTAGTGGCAAGGAAGTGCAAAAAAAGGTGTGAAACAAATAGTTCTCTGGAGATTATTATCCTGCACGTAATTTACAAAGACAGAGGCTGGTTCCCTTCTGTACTCTTCTGGCTCTGCAAATATGTACAGGTAAGGTCAAATGGCCATAGAACAAGATGTCTTTGCCCTGCTGTTACCACTCCAGCTAAGCAAACACAACCTTGCTCTGCAATTGAGGGGGAAATATAGAGGCAGGAGCTGTTTTCAATCTGACAGATGATATATGGCAGAATTCTGGGCTGTGGAGGGAATGGGAGGCTATAGGAATGGACAGCAGGGAGCTGGAACAGGAATCAAAGAATCATAAACCCGCTACCACTTAGAAGTGGGGAAAGCAAAAGCTAGTATCAAAATTTCCTTTGACTTTTATTGTGGTCATGTTTAAGATTCCCAGCAACAGAACAGGCACAAAGAAAGCTTTAGTTCTGAAGAGCAACTGGGCTGTATGAGAGAAAAATATTAATACGTGTTAATGCTAATATTTTTAACATTGTAAAACTTAATAGATTAATAGTAATGGTAACAGGTAATTTATTCTCAGCAAACGAATGTATCAGTAGATAGCAATAACAACTGTATTCTTTTTTTTTTTTCTTTTTTTCCTCACATTTGCTGAAGTTCTAGGCAAAAGTTATTTGGCTGATTACCCGATTGTATCAGTAAGGTATGTTTTTTTCTGGTAAATTATTCCCAATAATTTTTATGAATTATTTTTGAGGGCAGACAAGGTAGGTTATCATGAAGAAATGTAAGACATGACAGTAAAATAAGATACACATTATAGAATAATAGAATACCTTGGGCTGGGAAGAGCCACCAAAAGTTATCTAGTCCAACCTCCCTGCAATGAGCAGGGACATCTTCAACCAGATCAGGTTGCTCAGAGCCCCATCCAGCCTGGCCTGAAATGTTTCCAGGGATGGAGCATCCACCACCTCTCTGGGTAACCTCTTCTAGTATTTCACCATATATAAAAATGCAATTTGCTGAAATCAGAGCTTGCAGGCAAGGAATATTTCCTGGTTAAAACTCTCAATCTGGCAACATTGATGAGTCTAATTTTCTTAGTGTTTTATTGGAAAGTGATGGAGGGTGAGAGTAGAAAAAATTTCTCTAACATTAAAAACTACACAGGAGTCAAAGTCGGCTTGTATTTTACATTTGCAGACAAAAGTAGGACAAAACATAAGGATATAAACTTATGCAATTTGTGAAAGGAAGGCTCTATTTTCGAAATTAATGCGCTTTTCCCCTAACCTTTTCTTCAAAACCACCATAATGTCACTAAATTAGTTTTCCATTCCAGCATTCTTCATCATGTTCATCATCTTCTCTGGCATCTGAAACATGATTTTTTATCAGCAAAACTGACTTCTCTTTCTCCCTCTAGTCCTGTGAAAATATTTAAGGATCTCAATCTATGTAACCTAGTGTCTAAAATATGCTGGACATGGTTTAATATATTAAAATAACGAAAAAGGAGTAAGAAGCAGAATACTCTAGTGAAATGGCAGAACTTGTTTTTCTCATTTCAGAGCAGACTGCTCAACATTTTGAGGAACAAACAATAAGTAAAGTAAGTAAACAGTAAACTAAAGAGAACTTACTTCAGATTGCAACTGTACACTTTCTGTTCTATTTGCTAATAATCTCAGAGCATGATTTATTTCTCAAAGAATCCTTCAGATTCATTAAAATATATTAACACATTTTCTACATTTAATTTGCTTAATCCAACCATGTTCTAACCTCTGCTCATTCTGGATTTGTCACTGCAAAATTCAGATTTCATATATAGAAGAGGGAATTTTTGCACATTTCTACAAAGTAGGGTGAACACCATTTTATGTCGTAAAATGTGTATATGTATGGAGCATAGCCCAGTATGTAACATAATGCCAGTTTGCCTCATATTTGACACCAAGGGTAATACTATACAAATGTTTACGTTTTAAACTTGGTGGTGATAAAATCAGGTGCAATTATTCAGATGTTCTTTTATTGAAAGCAAAATGGCATTCAGAAATCAAAAACAGTGGAGAGATCACAGGCGTAAGCATAAACAATTCCATTATGAGACCCTGCACATGTAGATCATCTTTCTCCTTTCTCTGTGAATTAGAATAAGTCAAACTGTGTAACCTTTAGTATTTTACATTATTTCCTTCTCTTGTTAGTGGCAGGAAAGTAAACTCCACATCCAAGGCTTTTGGTTAAGAGAATTCAAAGAGTACCTATACAGGAGTAAACTAAGTAATTTAAATGCACTGTAGCATTTACACTGTGGTAACACATATAGAAGTAACAAAGTAGAGACTACCTTAAGAGTGTGTGTGCTGCATATGATTATAAGAGTAGTTTTTAGTTTGTTATTTACATTAGGTAGCATCTGAGAAGCACAAATTTACTAGGATGGGGAAGTGTGGACCAGAAATAAAAAATTACAATTTGCTGAAAACTAGAACTAGCTTGAAATAAAAACTTTCCATACTGAAGGTACACTAATTTTTTTTTTTAATTGAACAAACATTTCATTCTCAGTTTCTAGAAAAAAAAATAGCAATTAGATAGCCATTTGATTAATTTTACAAAATCACATTGCAGCATTTTTTTTTGCTTTTCTTCACAACTTCACGTCCATCAGATATCATAATGGGAGAAGCTTTAATTCTTAGTCAAAAATGAGAAAATCTGCTTAGTCTGTACGGCTAAGAAGAGAAATTGTTGCTCAATTAAAAGTTGGAACTGTGTAACATCTATGCGTTACAGCAATACAAATAAAACACAACAACAATTATACAAATTTAACTTCTTCAGTCTCATCAGGTTCTCTTACTCTTCATTATTTGCTGCAGTTATAAATTAACATATTTACAATTTACATGGTATGCCCTGATTTTAACAATATCAAAATCCTGGGCTATTAAAATAGAAGATACTAGCTCTATTAGTAAAAAGAAATACATTATGAACTATGCTGATTAAATGTACAGATTCTATACATACGTCAAAATCAGTTACTATGTAGGATTTGGAAAAAGAAGGCTATCAGTTTCATAGAAGGAGGTTAAGCACACTTAAGGCAGATTATGACATGGTATGGCAATTCATTTACACAGTGGCTTGGTTGACACAGTGAAGTCTGAACTCTTTTGAATACAGAACCATTATGTGCATGAACCAGATTTGAGTGAATAACTGTCCTATCCTATCTGTTTGCCTATCCGTATGGCTGATTATATATTTTTTTTTTTCTTTGGATCATTTTAGCACACTTTCCCACCATTTACCACTTGTAAAATAATTACACAGTTCATTTCTACATTCCAAAACTACAGGTCACTCTAACGTCTGAGCATGTATCACATGACCTCAAAAACTCAGACATGTGTAATATTTTCTACAGCTACCATAATCAAATAATCTTCCAGATTCTGGTTTTAAATATCAAAAATTAATAAAATATTAATTCAGCTTCAGTTTTCAATGCATATTGACATGCTGCCAATAATTACATTACTTTGGGAGATCATTCAGAACGGAAATTACTATTGCAGATTTGCTTGAAAAATAAACTCTGAGCCAAAAGCTGCAGACTTCATTACACAAGTCTACAAAAGTACATGATTTTTTTTTTGCTCCCCGTCCTCCAAGGAGTTCTCACTATGCAGATCTTCAGCACATTTTTGAAACAATATTCTACTAATCCATTTTTGACTTAATTCTCTCTGACAAAAGTAAACTGTTTTACAGAGAGACAACGCTACAACCTAACAGGTAAGACATTACCACACATACAGTAAATAAACCAGCTGCTAACTTAGCAAAAATTCTAATGGCCAGTCATATGTGTTTTTACAGCAAAATACAACTGTATAAATTTTTCATATATTTCATATTGTCTTTTGTATTCTTTGTTAAAACAAACCTCTACAGACTTCATGGCTATGAGGAAATTTCCAGATGTGGAAAAGAGACACTGTGCAACCTATTCACGGATAATGTGGCAAGCATGCAGTCTAGCAATAAATGGCTCTGAGTGGCGAGCTATGGATTTCTAAATCCCTCTCCATAGGTTTTTTACATATTAATTTTCCATTAAATAGTTAGTACACGAAAACACACAATAAGAGTACACTTTTGAGTTTCTCCAGTCAGCAGGCGGGAGTCTTACTTCTATCCACTTCCCTGTAACCCTTGAATTCCTAATCTTAACTATCATTTTCTAAATTAAAATTTAGTAAAAAAGGGAACAGCAAAAATAAAAGGACAATAAAATATGCAGATGATAATTGTGTTGAAATCAGTGCCAGTTTTACCAATGATTTCAACAACTCACGATTTCAACTTATTCTGCTATAGCTTTAGTCTCAACTAGATCTCAGTCACATCGTGGGCTCTGATGGAAACCTTGAGTGCTTATATATTGCTAAAGTGGCAGCAGAAACCATATATTAATAGTTGTACCTTCGTAAGATTCATCTGCATTCAATGACTATCCAATGTACATGGAGCCCTACGAAGGCTTCTATAATTTATTCATATTTTCTTACTTGTATGGACAAGTGGACAAAATATACGTAACTCTACAGTAACACGGCAGCCTATTATTTTAAAATCTAGCTATAATTCCACATACGGTTGTCAAAATAGAACAAGAACTTCTGTTTTTAAAACCCTTTAAAACATTGGTATTGTCACCTTTCGAAAGTCTTTCAATAAAGCCAGCCTATATATCACAGAAGCAGAATTTTCTTTTGGCAGGTCCTGTATAGCTTATTTAGCAGTATTTTTCTTCCTCCCTTTTTCAGGAACACAGATTAGATTTACAGAAGTGTCCTACAGACAAAGCACAGTCAGTTTATGAGTGTTGAGAGGATTCACAAGAGGCCCTGGAGGTGCAGGCAGTCTGCAGTAGTTGTCATCCAAAGTTGAAGGAAACTCAAAACCTTTATTTTAGGCTTCTGGACTAATAATAGTTTCTCTAAGTAGAAATGGATGAGTATTGTTCTACTTGTTTAGTGCACATATATTTTTTAATTTATTTTTTATTAGCCAGCTAAAAAGGGTCATTACTGAGGCAAAGTAAAACTCCTCCCCTATTTTATTACTGGTTGTTCAGTTTTTGCCCTGCTAGATAAGCTCTTTTCTAAATAAGTTTCAATATTCAGGTATCTTTTAAAAGAAAACAAAAAATAATTAGCTTTGGGGCATTATTTTCTTCCTAAATGCTACGGAAAGAAGACCTGGAGGACTGCAGCATCTCTTCTATTGTTTTATTTTTTATTATAAATTACTTATTGTTTTCCATTCTTTTTCTTAAAATATTTTACATTAGATTCCAAAGAACTGTAGCATCTTTACTTTTGACAGCATTTTCACAGCCTTAGATTTTACTGTTGCTATTAGCTGCACTCTCTACAGTTCCTGTATTTCAAAAATGACCCTGAGAATGAGAAGAAGCTGGCATTAGAGGGGACACCAACAACAACCAAGAAGAGAGCTATAGCAGAGTTATATGGGATGACAATTTAAGGAGCCTTTCTTTGAGATTGTCAGGTACCTTGAGGAACTTCTTGCTTTCAGTACTGGGTGAATCAATCATATTGAATGCCTTGATAAAAATCTCCCAGAGGATGCCTGAGCCAGCTCAGTTTCTGAGTCACTAATGAGTCATAATGCTTTGTCAAAAAATTGCTCCCCAGCACTTCAGGTTCAAGTGGAGGGAATTCTGAACTCACACCAGTGCTCCATAGGAGGCCTTTAACAAAGCAAGACAAGGTCTGTGGGCAGACACAGTACCTTTTATTCTACCACCTGGGGTGACTAGAGAAATTAGACATTCTTTCAGGCACACAGGTCCTTTTTCAGGTCTGAAATAACTTTAAAAACTAAATACTAGTAGAGATCAATGGCTGAGAGTTTGGATAGATATGTATCAATTAGACCATCTTTGAAAAAGATAGTTGGTGGCTGGGGAGTAGAGGAGATGTAATTAGAAGAAGAGGAAGAGAGGTAGAGAGATGGTAAGGTACTTTCAGGCCAGGAAAAAGAGAAACAAAAGTATCCTGCAGGACATGGAGGGGTTGAGAAGGAAGAGAATAGAGATTTTACTTTGCCATAAAATCAGTATCTCTCCATAGAGCCCATGATTATCAGTAGAGAAATCAATTTTAGTACTCAGTATCTCTCAAGGATGTTTTTTTCAGGTTTTCTTTTTTCCTTTCCTTTCCTTTCCTTTCCTTTCCTTTCCTTTCCTTTCCTTTCCTTTCCTTTCCTTTCCTTTCCTTTCCTTTCCTTTCCTTTCCTTTCCTTTCCTTTCCTTTCCTTTCCTTTCCTTTCCTTTCCTTTCTCCTTTCCTTTCCTTTCCTTTCTCCTTTCCTTTCCTTTCCTTTCCTTTCCTTTCCTTTCCTTTCCTTTCCTTTCCTTTCCTTTCCTTTCCTTTCCTTTCCTTTCCTTTCCTTTCCTTTCCTTTCCTTTCCCTTCCTTTCCCTTCCTTTCCTTTCCCTTCCTTTCCCTTCCTTTCCTTCCCTACTGCATCCTTACTACTATCTTCCTCATGTTCCTGTCTCCTTCGTTATCTACAGCAAGATTGCACTGTAGTAAAGCAAGTAATAAAATACAAGAATGATCTAATAACTGAAAATAATAATTGCCTATAATTTATAAATACACAAATTTTGTAGGTGTCAGCTTGTTAAGTGGCCTTTAGTTCCTTGTGGAATTAAGAGAAATTTATTCAACAAAGAGCTTAGGATAGAGACAAAGTAAATAGCTCCGGGACACTAACACAGGGTCAGTGCTTCCACACATCCTGCATGATTTGACAGTGTTTATTCCTGTTTCTAAACAGATGCTTTCCTGTAGATGCTTTCCTGTATTTATGAGGATTTCAAACACTCACACTAACATACAGACACACACACACATACACTTATGTGAGTGTAGATGTTTAGTACAATGAGATGTTTAGTACAATAGGAAGCCTTCCTTCCTTCCTTCCTTCCTTCCTTCCTTCCTTCCTTCCTTCCTTCCTTCCTTCCTTCCTTCCTTCCTTCCTTCCTTCCTTCCTTCCTTCCTTCCCTCTTTCTCTTTCCTTATTTTCCTTTCTTTCTCTTTCTTTTCTTTCTCTCCATCTCTCTTCCCCCTACACCTCCTCTTTCCTGCCTTCCTGCCTGGCTTTCTTCCTTTCTAGATTGCTCAACAGAAAGGATATAAGAACAGAATTAGACTACTGTAATTCTTTAAATTGTGATGCATTTCACTTAATTTTAGCCATCTAAGATGAAGTAATCTAAATTCCCTCTATATGAACTGTCATGTGGATCAACACTCTTTTGATCCACTCTTACCTCTAAAATAAATATAGGAGTTGAGACTCTTCTCACAGATAAACACAGATGACTGTAAGCACCTACACAGAGGTGTTGGGAGATCTCTTCAGAACCCATTGTGGACACCAACATTCAGTCACCTGGGTGGCTCTCCAGATTCTACCATCTGAATTCACTAAGGGCTGGGTAAGGTTGCTGAAACATGGAATTATAGTGCAACTGGAGATGCCCTGAGGAATCCAGGATATCCATGGAAGATTGATAGATAAGACCCACAAAAACCACATGTTCTAGAGTAAAATGTGGAAACCAGGTGAGATATTGGAAAGCATTTCATCCTGGTAGTAGGTGACTATTTCTAGGCAACTGAACTGAATGACTGACTTTTGTGAACTGCAGATTACAAGCAGAGAATCTTAGATCACAAGTAATTCCCTACATGTAGCTGTATTAAACTGAATCCTTCTTTGATTCGTGGCCCAACAATGTAGCCAGCAGAGACTTCAGCTGCCTAAACATGAACATATAATGCCGTATGAAAGTCTCTAAATCGTCTGTAAGATCTGATTTTATAGGCAAGACACAAGATGTCAGGGACACAATAATGTGTTTAAATCATCAAATGGAGACCAGGAATGAGACACCACAAAACTTAAATAAACCTAGGTACCTAAGTTCAGGAAAATCAATACATGTGATTTTTATTCAATAAAGACTAGATTTGTTTATTCCTATTTTCAGTTATGGACAAAATTAACACACTGAAAGTCTAACTTTTCAGAAAAGGAAGTTCTAAACTACAGAGCAAATATGTTTAAACTTGTGATATTCCTAAAAGTCCTGCAGTAGTTGTTGCAGTTTTGTAAAAAAAAACCTATGTATCTTATAATGCCCCCAAAAAGAAACTTGTAGCATCAGGGTTCATTAGAAATTATAAATATCTATAGATTGAAAATTGTCTATTTCTTATATAATTGGGACTCTATTTCACATAGGATTAAGTGGTTTCAATAGAAGATTTTGCACTTATTTAAACATTTCCATCTGAAGATCCCAAGTCATTGTACAGATATGAATACATTTAAGCTAATAGAATTCCTGTAGCATCACATTCCAGATTCTCTTTTTTAAATGATTCATTATAACAAAATGAAATGTTCTGTAGTGTATGAATGATGTGCTATGAAAAATACATATCTCATACATGAATGCTATAGTATAATACATTTCCTGATCACAGAAACTTGATTGATTGGTATCATTTACTCTATGTTAGCTGAACATATTCTCGAAAGAGTTTAATTCACTACAGATTCAGATCCAGAGACAATAAATTTTGATAAGCTTTCCTGAACCCCGGTCTCTGAATGAATCCATATTGCAACTCTAGAGAAAATAATATCTTCCACTTCCTGCTAATCTCCAGTTTCTCCCACTATGAAAGTTTTTTGTGTTTTTTTTTTTTAGACAAGATGAAAAGGTTCACAAATCTTGCCTTCTTTCTTGCTTAAAAATCTATATTTATGATCTCTCCATTAATGCTGATCTCTCAATAAGCTTCCATATTCTCACCTTTCTGTGCCTCCTTAGCAAAGATATAGTACTGATCATAGGCAAAGTTATTTCAGCAGGTACACCAACATCTTATCCATCAAGAAATCTACAAAAAAATAGCCAAAACCAAAAACTTTACAAGAGTCTTGGAATCAAACTCTGATCACTTCCCATGGGACTTAGAACATATGCAACCAATAGTATTTACATAACTTAAAGAGGTTATTCAGGATACTTGTTTTGCACTGTTCCTAGACCTTGGAAATCCATACATTTAATCTTGCTATCATCTTTTCAACTCTGCAGATATCTATGTCCCTAATCATAATTCCATCTGTGCTCCCCCAAAATGCCCTAAGAGCTGGCAGAATCAACAAGGAAGCATCAAGTCATGGGAGCCATTCTGTGTGTAGTCAGACTACTTCTCATACTTGCTGGTTGCACTCAGTCAAGGTGAAAACACAAAATAGACAACGCTATTCTGCCTGAAATATGTGCAGTAACTGTGCAAAACAGCCTGGTGTTTAGTGCCTGTCCACAAAGCAGAGAAATTAGGCCTCCTCAGTGAGCAGGCAGGATTGAACCTATTGGTATTAGTCCTACATCAGTGAACTAATCAGAAATCTGAAGCTTTGATTAAAGATTACTCTTCATCCCAGCCATCAATACTAAATAATTCTTTTATGGCCATGATGTCTTGTTACAGCTACCTTCTACTGTAATGATAATACTGTGCCCTATAAAATGTATGAGCAGAGGAGATGGAAAATTCAAAAGCACTGAGCCTGTGCAATAGCACTTACTTTTCTACAAGAAATAAATAAACCACAGATATCTCTCTGTTAGAGTATGTGAAAAATTTATTCTTTCAGTTTACTTTTCCTTCACACAAAGTTCCATACATAAGAAACCCCATTAATGAATTAAACTCTTTGTCCTACTTTTTTTTTTTTTTAATAGTATTACTGATACTCCTGTATGTTGAGTTTTCCAAGCTCTGGAATCTATTTAAGTACAGCCAGAAATTTCAGTTTTTCTTACCATATCCAATTAAAAAGAATTCTTAATTATGTTTACTGTTTGTTTTTAAATAGTGATAAATTATAATCCGTTGTAGCAGAAACTGGAACTCCCTTCAAACAGAAAAAAAAAAAAAATCCGTTTTTTTTTTGAGTATGTTTTCCTTTGAATTTGTTTCCTAATTTTATAAATCTTAATCATTTTCTGACACTTTGTAACAGGAAAACATAAACATAGAAATTAAAACTCATTTCACAGGAAAAGCTAGGGTATTGCTTCAGGAAAAATCAATCTGTGACATTTTAACATTTTGAAATTATTTTTGCCCATATCTCCAAATTTCTATGCATGTCAAAGTGCTGTTATAACTATTGCTGGTGTTTGCATATCATGTCTATAGCTTTTGTACTTTAACCTTCTGAGAAAGAGGTCGGAGTTGGGAACGTTTAGAAAAAACTCCAGCAGGTGGAGATAAAGAGTAGTAACAAACCTACATGCCTTCAAACAGCGCAATCTGGTTTTCATCATCTGGGAGTTTGTGTGGTTTAAGTGACACCACTTGACAGAGAAGGATGACTGATTCACTGCTACAACCGCTGCCACCCTTAGTCTGCAAAACCAGTAGACTGCCTGGTGCCTCTGTGCTGGCACTGCCTGTGGTTAATCACACAACGGCAGCTGGCCTTGGGATCCTCCAGCTCAGAGCCGGCTTTGCTGATTCACTGCCTTGACCTGAAGTGTCGGAAGTGACTAACAATGAAGGAGAGTAACATTTAGCAGTAGTGAAGCTTGCTGAAATCTCTTAAGGTGTCCAATGTGTGTTTAGCACTTGCCCTTGCCAGCTGATCAACAAGACAGGCTGGTTGCACAGACAATGTATGGCATTTTCCTGGAGGCAATAGCAATTTGAAAGAGAGGGAATATGAATCTTATCTAGGTATAGGTAAATGAAGGACAGGATTTTTAGCTTATATTTGTAGCTTGCAGTAATTCAGACAGAAACACAAATCGTTTTGTCCCTTTCCTTGTTACTCACAGGAATTCGTAGCGGAAGGAGCCAAGATGAAAAGTTAACTCTCTTCCTTACAGGCATTGAGTCAGGAGAATCAACAGATTGTGTAACAAAAAAAAAAAGAATCCTCAATTATGATAACTACATATTGTGTAACAACACAATTTGTTGACTGACTGTGAGAACATCATCACAAAAATATTGCCCCACAGCAAAACCATAGGTCCTGAGATCCTGACATGTTAATTTTTCATTTTGTTACCCTAAAACATCTTTCTGAGTTACGAGCACAACCTAGAGTCTTGCATGATGGGTTCTAGAAGACATGTTATCCACAATGGCAGCATTGCTAGCAGGGTATTTGTCTTCCCTCTGCCTCCTAACAAACTTAAGCTGGTTATTACCCTCTTTTTCATCACTTGGAACAGGTAATCTGATGAGGCAGCACATGAAGAAACTGGCAGGTGGTTTTGACTCAGAAAGATGTGTGCAGAATAGCAGAGACAATGTGAGAGTTATAGTGTGGCCTTTGAAGTACGACTGCTTACAGATGAAAGACATGGATCTCAAACGTCAGCTGGCTTTCAGAATGAAAATGGTCTTCTAGTGTGAGCATTTGGTGTTGTTTCTGTGCTACAGATCTTTCATGTGCTCTTAGAAATTTTCTGGACACTGCCATCAGTGGATCACACAATGATTATGGGCTTCATTGTGCAAAATCGCACCAGCTGCTGTACTGAAGACTGTATTTGAGAGGTGGCTGGAGCTTCATTATACCAGAGGGAGCACTGCTGCCGTTATGATGGAGGACTAGAATTTGGGACATTCTTCCATCTCACTTGTCTATTCGAGGAAGTGGATTTGGCATTGACAGGAAAGTTCGGAGTTGAAAGGTTGAAGTTCAAAGGTCTTGTGCTCTCTTGAGTGACAGGAGCAGAATTTAGCACACTCATTGTATAACCTGTCCAATAGAGAGAGAAAGTCACCCTGGAATGCTGTTACTTTGAAGAGTTTCAGTTTTAAAACTTCTCTTTTCTCAACATGTAAACTAGTATCCAAGTCTTTTATGCTGAAAATGGATGAATGTTAAAAGGTGCTAGAATTGTTCTTTATTCACTTCATCTGAATTTTACCTTTTATTGGCATTAAGTAAAATCAGTCCAATGGGAAACAAGATTATCAATGGCAGACATGCTGATGAAGCAAAAAAGTGTAGATTACATCATTTTCCTTGTCCAAGTTTCTTATTTTCATCTATGACTGGTCTTAATGTACAAAGGTCAAAGAAAATAAAATAAACAAACCCACAACAAACATAAATAATGTTATGCTGAGTATATTGCTCAGGTCAGTAAGGCTATGCAGCTTCACATTTCCAAGTTTCAGGACAGAGTGTTTTGCTTACATCAGTTACCAAATATCTGTTTTTCATTTAATTTACCATATTACATTTTTTTCTAACAAGACCATAATAGCTGAGTCATCTATCCCTCATATGTCAAATTGGATTAGAAATATTTCAGTCTGGTGATGGCTTTAATTCTAGCAGCTTGATAAGAAGTTAGGGTTTTGTTTGTGGGTTTTTTTTGTTTGTTTTGTTTTGTTTTTCCAAAGAGATAACTGTAACTTTTTAATTATTATTTTTCATCATTAAAGAAGGATTCATCTACAGTATTCAGATAAAACACTAAACTACATCACAGCATTTACCATTACATTCTTAAATACTCACGTTCCACTAATAGCACATTGCCAATATTATCCTGTAGATCAGGAGGGTCTAGAAAACTTTTCCAAAACATTTTATTATCCTATGTGATAATTATTAGGAATAATGTAGCTTCAGCTGTCTCAGGAACTTCTTCTATTCCAAATATTTTAAATGTAAAAAGACAAATTCCTGTCATTCTAATTTGTGTTGCTTTTATAATTGTTCAAGATAGTCAAACCCAGCTTTTTAAAATACACAACTTAATCCTCTTTGTGCTTGTTTTTATGCTTCATCTTTTCTGAAATTAAGTACTGTATAACATCTGAGATATGATACATGATAGTGAGTACTGAAATCTGTCTTCAAAATACTAATAATTTTGTCACATAATTTTCAACAAACTTGAAAAGCAGATAATTTTCATACATTTTTTTTTCTGATTTGAATGATCAAAAGAACCATATAATTGTTTTTGTAGTTGAAAATTCATATAACCATCTACATAGACATAACAAACCTCAGATCACATCTAATGAAATAAAGCTCAAAATATGTATGTGGTTTATTTAAAATATTACAAAGACCCATAAAGTCTTCAAATCCTGAAAGCTCCTTTACAAATTTTTCTCTCTTACAAAAATACATTTTTGTGTGTGTGGTCCTTAGCACTGCACATTTGGAAAGCAATGAGGGTTTGCACTGAGCCAGTGCTGTACTTACATTCAGTAGTCTAATGGTTTTAAAATTAAAAAAGTTGAATAATATGTAGACAAGAAGAGACTACACTTTGTTTATTCTACAAGTCTATCTGTGGTCATAAACTCCTGGTAAATATTTGTTCTTTGGAGATTAGATTTAACACACTTGCAGTTACTTGCTATTAAAATGTTGCTTTCCTGATGACTGTTCCATAGGCTGCTGTATTTCATCAAAGACACAACATAATGTAAAGATAAGAGTTAAATGAAAAGAAGTCTGTTGTGAATATGACTCTGGTCTGTTTCTGAAATCAACAGTTTATGGCAAATATATTTGGATAATTTTTCACCTCTTTGTCCTTATTGCAGTTTGACACTATCAGATCCTGACTCTGTAATGATTTTTCTGTTTTTGTTGTTTTTTTTTTTTTTCTGATTGTTTGTTTGTGGTTTTTTGTTTGCTTTAAAAAATGCTGTGATTTTCAGCCCTTACCACGTTTGTTAAAGAACAAAGTTGCTTTTCTTCTTTCTGTATATGATTTATTAACTATTATGTACTCAACACTTCCAAATTGCTTCCAAAGGCAATAAAGTAGTAGGATAAATGCTAAGAAACAAATGTATGACTTAAATTACTGAATTCACTTGTTGACTCTAAAAACAGAAAATTCAACATTAATGCTGTGGTTTTTTCATGGTATTTAATGTTTTTAGATGAAATTCAAAAAAAAAGGTCCTTTTGTTTTGCCATACTTCATCAGACCAAAGGGATTAGCTTAACATATAGGAGATATTTATGATTCAAGGAATAAACCAGTACTTCCGTAGTTCCAAGCCTGTGATGGCCATACACTTCTGCATTTACTTTCATAGCTTTGTTTAGTAAGGCAAAACATGCCTAAAGCAGACTATGTTATTACAGGCTTCATAATTGTACAACGTATATATGTACCATGTTCTCAGCCATTATAAACCAACTCAGCTCTGCTAGTTTCAGTACAGTTAAGCTGATGCAGACAATATGGCGATGCAGTAGCCATGTACATGCATACAAACACGTTCATCCTACACCAACTTGCTCACACAGATGGAGTTATAGAAAGGGGTTTCAAAGAAACCAGTGACACCATTAATTTTAGGTACTTCCATTTCACAGAAGTAGAACTAAGCACACAGTAAAGATTTTGGTATGTTTTAACGCTCTATTTCAGTAGCAATTTCACATCTAAAAAATTGGAGAAGGGAACAAAGCTGCTATTTCCTAATCTTATTTTTCCTCTCCTCCCACTTGTGAATTGATAATTTCTACTCATCATCTTCATCTTCTTCTTACTTGCCTTTCTCTTTTCAGAACTATTCCATTAAAAAACAATATTTCCTCACTTCTCAAATATCTAGTGTACATCTTCATCTGAATTCATTTCTCGTGCTTTTTACAGAAAAGAAAATTAAACTTTTCTCAGCTACGTCAATGATTTTGTTCTGTTTCTACCATAACAACCGTACTAATTTCTTTCCAGATTTCTCTTGCAATTTTATCATAGACAGTACATTTTTGTGGGACCTTAAATACATTTTCTGTTCTGGAAATTGTTTCTGAAATCCCTCCTGAATCCCTATCCTGACACTCTGTACCAAGTGGGTACAAGCAATCATTAGGAATCAAAGAATATTTCTGTGTTGTGCCAGAAAACAGTCATAGTCTTCCCTTTGTCATTTTAATATAAAAAATGTTTTTATAAGTACATACTGTATAAGTATATTGATGATGGTTTCAAATCTGTGGCATGTTTTTAAACTGTTGAGCAATCAGCAGGCAGAGACAGCAGCAGAGATAAAACAATACATAAATGCCTCTGTTCTCTTCCCCTCCGGACAATATAAGTACAATTTCAATTACAGAACATTTGCCCAATAGGAATCTACTGGATTACATAGGAGATAAATTTATTTTCCTTAGTTTTACCTGCTTATAACAGTGAAATGCAAAAATTTGTAACTTTCCGTGATGATCATCTTTGTTTATAACTTTCCTATGAGGATCGTCTTTCAGACCTGCTACCCCCTTCCACTGTACTGCAGTTGAACATTAATAACCTGAAGCTTGGAATAAGCAAAACAAAAATTATGGCAGAAAGCAGGCAGTGAGCATAGTGTAAGGCATGCTACACAACATATTTCCTTGAGGAAAAAGCTATTGTCCTCCAGTTTGTAGCATTATGCAGAATCTCCATTGGATAACAGGTAATTCATTAAATCATGTCTTCAGCCAAGTCATTGCTCCTTCATTGATACTGAGAAATCTATGGGCTCTGACAGAATAGAAAAGTTCCCACAACTGGGAAGAGAAAGGTCTGTGATCCAAGACAATACAGATGGGTAGGAATCTTGAAAGCTGCTGTCACTGCAGAAAGCAGCAATCACTCAACATTTTTCTTAAATTTGAGGCAATCCCTATTCAGCATTGAGATCAACATCAGAATTTAAGAAAATATTTGCTACTGCTCATATCTTCTTCTCTTAATCAATGAAGGCTCTTTTTTCTTCCAATTCTGAAACGTGTCACTTTAGTTTTGACAATTCAAATAATAAAAAAGCATAAATTCCAAAACAAGAGTATTTTTAACAGGATCTAGGCTTTTTCAAAATATTTTTCACAAGAGAGAAATCTCAAGTGGTTCTTGTGACAAACACACAATCCAAGGTGCTTTTCTTTTAGGGTGGACAAAGTATATCCTTCCAGCCTCAGTTTGCAGGTAAACTGCGAAACCCTCAGATGGTCTCTGATTTCATTAGGAAAAGTCTTTCTCCTTCTTGTAACCCTACCACACAAGATTAGCTACCGCATTCATTTTAATAAACTATCACCATATTTTAGCTGTATTTCTTGATCTGCCTGCCACTGTCTTTGATCTAATGCAGGTTGAATCTCCTGACCTTTAGATCACTTTGTAAGGCCAAATACTTTCTGTTGAATTGCACAAGAAGGCAATTAAATACTATACTAAGGATTTCATTACAAGTCCCACTGAACTCTCCAGCTGTATTTAGCTCAATTATTTGAAATTACACATGTAATTTAATTAACTTGTGGCATATTTGTGCATGTAGTAAGTAATGTTTCATAACTGTATCTTATAAATCATATTAAAAATGTTACTAATAGTTACTAATAGGTAAGCAAATGTAAGGAAAAGGCAAGACAGTTCTTAAAAGCATTCAAAGTCTTTCCCCATTCCTACTCTTCCCCTTGCCCAACACTGAGCTTTGAAAAACATAAGCCCTACATTTACAGGGTGTTTTTATGTTTTGCTAAGCTCTGTAAGATTTGTTCAAGCTTTCTTCCTATGTGCCCTAAAATATTTTGGTTAATGAAAGGAAACTTTGAAAAGCACATTTATGTTAAAAAAAAAAAAAAAAAAAGATTAAAATTCGTGGAATTGCAGTTGCACAAGCCAAATTTTATCTGATAGCAGCTTGCAAGTTATTTTTAATTAACTGCATTAAATAAATTGATTGCACCTTTCCTATTTCTGTTAATTAATATGTGCTAAGAATCATTGTGAGAAGAAGTAGGATGAATAGCACTGATGATATCAATGTTACAGCTGCCTGTCACATCTGCCAAAAAGTAGACTGGAAGTTTCTAAAAAATACTGAGATACATTATAATGAAGACTTAGGGGAGAGAAGGAGATGAATACTGGCATTTTAAACTTCCAAACCAGCCCTTGCAGATTGATGACTGCAAGTGGGTGTAGCTGTCAACTAATATTCTCTGAATAACTTTATTACCTAGGGAAATCAAAGACTCCAGCGAGTTCATATTTTTACCCTCCCAAAACTAATATACACATACACTGTGTGAAAGTAATATCTGATTTTTTGCTATATGGCGAACATATATAACCCACTATACCATGTATCTCTGGATTACAAATCAGGGGTAGTGTATTTCTTCTTTAATTTCAATAGAAATCACAGCCCAGCTCTCTTCCATGCCTGGATGTACATAGTGCAACCTTTTGGATAAGAGAAATCTCCTTGATCCCAGCAGAGGGAGCATCCTTGTGATCTCACCATTTTTCTTCTCATTGCTTTAGAGGTGCCACAGTCGCAGTGGGGCCCAACTATTCCTTCCCACATTGCTTGTCAGTCAGTTTAGTCTTTGGGGAATATAAATCATTTCCATTTTTAGTTGGACAGCTGGTACACTGGGAGAGGAAAATGCTGCTGGGATACTATGCAGCTGTCAGATATCAAACCATGATACTTGGGTTTTATGGCACGGAGTTTTCCAGCCAGGATGTCCAGCTTCATATCCATATGCAAACTCTCTGCTTAAAGTCAGGGGCAGCATCTCTTCCCAGTCAGTCAGTCTCTCAGAAGCATTTTCTCTGGCAGAGTTTGCTCAGGAATCTGTCGTGATCTCAATTACAAGGTACAATGTGGGAGAGAGAGTGGATATAAGAGGTTGGTGGAGAATTGATGAAGACTTTATGAACCTCCTCAAATCCCAAATGTTGCACATCATATTAGGAACAATTCCACAAATTCACCAGGCTGTGTGAAATGTAGGAGATAGTATATCTGTCAAATATTTTTTTGTGTATTATATAATTAACATTGTCATTTCACTTTTTTTCTCAGTGCAATCCTTCAGAAACATACCTGTCTTCTGAACTTAATTAATCACCTCTCGTGGAGCCAATCTTGGATTCACCTTCTATGAAATCAACTACTTTCACTTCCATCTCTCTGGTCCCTATTTGTCAGAAAATTGATTGTTAATTTGAGGGAGGGGAATTTTTTTTTTCTCTATACAAAGAGAAACAAAGATCAATTTTGAAATGCTGCTAGATTTTACTCTTCATTCAACAGCCTGAGCACACTACTTTGTACAAAGACATTAGCTATATAGTTCAAGGGCCCCCTGTTAATCTTTTGGACTCATATTTTTCTTCACTATTCTATTCTATTTTCTGTCACTTAGAGGGATGGGTATTTATTTTACTTGGATTAATTTTGATTGCAGGCTTCTTGGCTGCATTTAAATATTTCCCATGCGTTACTGAATCCCAGCCAAATCACTTTCACTCATTTCACATTCATTCAAATAACTATTGATGAAGTAAAAATAATACTGCAATGCCTAAAACCTTAAATAGCTTCCTTTCTGATTAGCGTAGCAGTTAAAAGTCTAGGCTAATATAGGCAGCTCTATTCTTCTGAATTTATAAGAACAGATTTAGATCACACTATTTTATCCAATGCTCATAGATATGATTTCTACAAAAATTAAAATTTTGCCATGTGCACACCTTCAATTTTTCAAATCATTCAAGGACTTCTGATTCAATCTTTTTTCTGTGTGCCAAATTCAGTTTTGTCAATAATAGTGCTATGTAACACCATTTTAGTTTTGAAAGAATTCATATTCCAAATGGCACCTTTAATCAGTCTGAATCAATACACTTTTATCAAAGGTACATGAAGAACAATCAATAATTAGTGAACCAAACTGGTCAAGTAGTAGTCTTTGAGAAGCATGACCAATTTGCAAGGCCCTCATCCTGTACTCACTTGATATGGAGTTCACAGAGTGAATAAGTTTGGGTATCAAATGTGTACTATCATTCCAGACAAGTAGATGTGCTTTTAGTCTTTCTGGTCCTTTCTGGTCACAAGCTTATGTTTCTGCATGCACTTTTTTGTGAAATATTTCTATTATTTTCTGAAAAACAAAATAGTGTCTGAAGGTGTCTGTTACAAGATGGATTCAAGCTAAGCAAAAGATTTCCATCTAAGAGAAAAACATTGAACTTCTGGCCTATCGTATAAATATGGTGGCACAATAAGAAAAATAATTTCAGTAAGAAAATGTAGTTTTGTCTTTCTGTGTGAGCTTTTCTGTCAAACTATCCAGGACCCAGCGTTCCCAGACAGTTCTTCTAAATAACAGGCTGGTGGATTTGGAAGCACGTTCTTTGACCTTTGGCTAGTAAGTGGTACATTGTGTTTTGTCTGAGCCTTAAGTAATTTTCTGTACCACGACAATTCTACGTATCTAATTACAGCATTAGTGTAAAAATTGTTCCAGCTGTCCAGAAGGTTTTGCTATCTGTTGATATCATAACCAGGGTGTTATTAAATCTCACAGCAGCTGGAGACTTGACTCCAGTCAAGCAAGAATCCTATAGGAATATCAAGTAGTGACGGATTTCCTGCTTATCTTTCAGTGAAAAACACTAAGATTTTTAAAGTCATAATGTCAGCAGAATTTTTTAAATAAGTCTGCATCATCAATTGAAACTATTTTTAAATCTGTGTGAAGGTAAAAGTTGTTTATAATATTTCTTCTGAAGTCTAAAAACTTTTCAGGTAGTAAATCAAATACACACAATGCACTATATGTATTTCTTCCAATTAAAGTTTCCAAACATTAGTAGAAATAATGTGGACAACAGAATCAGCATAGTGCTAAGAGACAAAGTAATTATTCTGAAAATATTCATTTTGGTATGAATGGAGAATGTATCCTTTCAATAAAATAAAAAGATAGCACACAAAGATTTTAATCTTAACTTTCATTTAGAACCACATGAAAGAACTTAAGGCCTTGCCAATATTCTGTACATTTTATATTCAAGTCAAAGTATTGTCCTACTGGACAAAGAAACATTATGCAAGTGGCCATCCACTTCAGTTTTCATCAGCTTTTTTACCATCTCGTGAGACGTGGTGGAATTTTAAATACCAGTGCCAATAATGATGTTATTTTTAAAAAATACAATCTCTTTAAAGAAAACAATTCCTGCATAGCAGCTTGAAAGCTACCATACTGTCAGAAGCCATACTACCCACCAAATACTCCTCTTCAAAGTACTAATCTAGTGCAAAAGGGGACTATCGATCCTGTCTAACTTCATTTCTTACACCTTAATGAAGAGATTCACATTCTCAGTTTTCCTTTAAGATAATGGAAGAGGGCTGGGTGCCTACAGGAATTACAACAAAGCTGTTGAAATTAGACATTAATTAGGTACCTGCTTTAGACATTTGTGTGTGCTGAACTGCCTCTTTCTGCTTTCCATGGCAGGGAATGGGGAAGCCTACATGTGTGACTGCTGCAGCTGAGTTCTTAAAGAAGTGGTGTGACTGTCTTCCTCAGTTTCATGTCCTTGGTTTGAATCACATGGTGGGTGCCAACAAATGAGAGCTAAAAAAGCTTTCCAGCCTAAACACCTGTAGCTGAAGATGCTTGAGATACCTGATGTCAGCTTTTTTACTTCTATGCTGATGAGCTAATGCATGACAGCAAAACATCATATGCACTAAAGAAATGCAGGTAAGACCACAGGCTCTTGTTTCGGTTGTAAAACAGACAACATACTCAACCTATTCATTAACATGAATCAATGGATTATATAGTTTCCATACATTTATGCTAATATATACTCATTTCTAGTGTTACGTCTCTGGTTTTGCTTTCAGCATAATAACATTTTTTTTTAACAGGAAGTTTTACTTCTTTTATCCTATTCCCAGACTCCTATCCATAGATCCTTTCTATCCATAGAGACAGAGGGGAACTTGGAGTAAAAATAGTTAGAGGAGAGAAAAATAGAGTTAGGGAGGGATGGGAAAGCTGATTTTGCCAAATTTAGACCCTATCAAAACCCCTTGGGTTCTGTATTGCAAAACAGACCTGGAAACTTTTGAGTGTTGCTCTGGTCTGCTGTTTGCTAGTCATTTTTCTTTTTTCATTTTTTTTTAATATTCCTCTGATATAACCCTAGAAACAGAGCAAAGCTTGCTTTCAGGCAAGAAACTCTGCTTACTAGAACAAGTTAAGATGAAGGAAGAATATATACTCAAAACTGGAAAATTGAGAGAAGTAAAATGCTTTCTTTGTTTGGAAAACTAAGGGATTCTAGCTGGTCTTTAGTGTGCTGAGATAAATTTCAGTCCTTAAAAGCCTTTTACTCAAGAAATAGCCATTACTCTGCAGTCCAACTGTAAACTGAAGATAGAGAAATACAGGAGAAGACCCTAGAACTAGTCCTTATTCAAACAGATAGTTTCATCTACTTCACAGGTAAAAGAATGATCAAGGTTTCACAAGACTTTACTTTCTACACACAATTTGGAGGAGTGATATGCCAAAGAAAAATGCTATAAAAATATATTTCTTCTCTGAAAAATATCAAAGAATAACAAATTATATTATATCATGACTACCTTCCTTTCCTGATAGCTTAAATTCAAGAGAAAAGGTTTTAAAGCAGAAAGAAGACTTTAGAAAACATTAGTTAGCCTGCACATCCCAGGAAAAAGAATATAGGTATGGAACAAATTTTTAAGCTCACTCTGAAATCCGGGATGATATGTAGTCATAACTCCCCAGGTGAATCCTGATCAGGAGCCATAAGCAGTAACAGGTTGAATTTTCCTTTTTTACTCCAGCTGGAAAGGAGTTGGCCAGCTAGAGACCCTGTGTTGGCACACACCTACCTTGAATGGCTTTTTACAAGGACACTGATTTGTGCATGACTGACCAGTTGTAAAGAATTTCACTTAAATTATCTGTAGGAATTTTGACATACACTTTCTGCTGGTAATGTATTTATTTTAAGAAACTGCATAAATTGATCACTCAGAAGTTATCCATCTATTAATTTAATGAAAGCTGGCTGTTACAGATATCCTGCTGAGATCTGTCCTTTCTTCTTTTCTGACATACACTAGGCTGGAATTTTACTGAACCAGTCCCAGCCAGTGCACTGTAGAGTTTTTCCATGAGGTAGCAGTTATCTTGCCATTATTATTCTGTGAAGAGCATTCCCCTATGACCCCAAACAGAACTACTCATCAGAATTCTGATTCTGAGAGGAAATCGAGTAGCTCCTTTCCTTCATTGAGAAGCTAACCCTGCTTCTTCGAAAGAATTCCAGCTATTTAATAGAGCACATTTTAAGATCTAACCTTTAGAAGTTCTACCACCATGGTAGAATGGAGTCTACCATGCTGAAATAAGGGCAGGTTTTCCATATGTGCTGGATAAGGACAGTTAGATATTGAAGGAGATACGCATGTGAATATATGCAGATAGAAGAAAGCCAGCCTCCTCTCACCCTAAGGAGGACCAGCACACTAGCTGTGCCACTCATTTCTCTGAGACTGATGTTCACATCCTCTATTAGAGCTAGTAAATGACTGGCCAAATTGGGATGTGAGAAAAAGAGGTCCTCTGTACCAATCTGGCTGTGCGGATTTGCCCTAAAAATGTGTCATGAAAGCTGATTTCAAAGACAATAATAATCTCATATTTCTTGTTAAAAGGGTGATCTTTGTAAAAGGGATGTTATTATCTGGAATTGAAGGAATGATTTTGACTTCAGCTATAGTCATCAACAGTCAGTGTGGCTGGTCAGTGTTCTCTCATTAAAATGGGGAACACTGATTCTGGCTAGGACACTTGCATGCGCTGTGAAACTGAGGTTGTTTTCTGTTTCACACAAGGGACTCTGAACCAACATCTTCAGGGTAAATGCTCTAGAAATTAGAAAGAGTATTTTTGTTCCAGAACTGTGGCTAAAAGAGGCATACCTCATACAGGAGCTTCAGAAATAAGCCTGTGTGACACTTTCATGTCAAAAGAGTCCAGTTTCTTCAGGTTTTCTGACATTTCACTGAAGAGTGAGACGTTCTAGATTATCAGAGAACTCAAAATAAATACAGTAGTGGCAAATTCTATGACTTCTAAGGCCAGAAAGGATCATTATATCAAGATTGCTGTACAACAGTACCTTGTACTAGACCCAGTTCTTTGTCTTTGATTAAAGGCAACTTCAGGGAAACATCTAGCCTTGATTTTTTTTTTTTCTTTTTTTTCACAAAAATGTGAATGGCTCTGTATTTCCTTTAGTAGTTTGCAAAAATAGTTGATTTCCTCTTCGGTAAAGAAAGAAGGAAAGAAGAAGAAATCTTCTGTCCATTCCATGATTATTTCAATGTAACATAATCCACCATGTCTGACTATAAAAGTAGTTTGGCCATTGTTAACTCTGATTTCTTCACTAGAAGAATAATCAGTGCACTATTTCAAGTCTTTTTGCTAGCCTGTTAATCCCACATTCCCATCTGTTCATACTAATACCTCTCAAGTGGTTAAATATGATTGATTTGAAACAAACGATTCGTTTGCAGAAACAAAAGACAGAGTTCAGTTGCCGCATACACTGGTTGATTCAAGGGTGATCATGAGCTGACACATACATAAACTGTTTTGATTATTCTTGCTACACTTCTCTAATTTTGTCAAACTATTTGATCAAATGTATGTGGCTACCGTCTTTGGATCTCCAGCTTTTTTAGTTTTTTTATCTATACATATGTATCCATGTCCTTATTTATAATATTATTGATAACATATAGTACTGGCATTGCATATGTTACACATATCTTTAAGTATAGCATGCTCATACTATATACACTAGCAAATATGCAACACTATCAGTTAACCTAGAATCAAATCCACAAACCTCATCAAAAGGAGTTTATCAAAACTCCTGCTCTCAGATCTAACTGCTTAATATTTGAGCTGAGGTTCACAGGCAGCCACATTATCATCACATTTCTTTTTGCTTAGGAGTCTATTTCTGAACGTATTCACCATTAACTCTAGTGGTCTTGAATATTGGACACCTACCAAATCTTGTCAGCTCCCAAACTAGTACCTATGGGGCTGATGGGTGATGTGTTTTCAAGAGCATTTTCCCAATCGGAAAGGTAAAAAATGGTCCCCTCCTCCCTAGATTCCCACACTCGCTAGCTCAGTAATTAGAGTACCCACTCTCGAGGAAGGCAACAGGAGTCAAATGTTCATTCATTCTAGTTTGTGGGCCATATCCTCTAACAACAAAACGACATGTGTTTCCTTAGCAGTCAAGGGAGGAATTTTCTCTTGTAACAGCAGCTATGAATCTGGTTTCAGATTTCCTTGATTCTAGCACAAAATACCTTGCTGATATGATGTGTTGTCTGTCTTAAGTCCTCTTTGCTATGGCATTAAGCAACTGACCGTATTTGCAATCTAATGCCTTTAACTGCTTCGTAAGGCATTCCCCGGCTCACTTCTGCTAATGAGAATTAATGTACTAATGCCATGTTTCTTAGCTTGAAACAGAGTCTATAATAAAGCACTTACCTATTTAAATGGTTTGATTCCATAACATGTCTACAGACATAATCTACAGAGGGTTATCACCAAGTAGCTTACCAAGTTAATTGGAGCTGGATGAATTAATGGAATGGGTGGAATAATGGGATCACCTTCAACACCTAAGCACAGAGATGCAAAGTTGCTGCGTAAGCTGTGACAAAGGCACTGGAAAGAGTTCTAAAAGGCAACTTTTTTATGGAAACCAAAACTGCCCCCAGCAAAGGTCTTGGGCAAACACCCTCAAAAGGGGATGTCCCCACACAACACAGCTTATCATCTAAACAAGGACATAAATCATGTTGTTTCCGTCTTTAGGGGCGATCTCAAAAAAAATGTTTTGATAATCAAGATTTATGATGGGAGGAGTGCATTTCATCCTACATGTGTTGTGAGATCGAAGCACAATGCTCTGTGAAATCAACAGTGTTCTGCTGTAAGTATTTCTACAACGATACTTTTAATTTAGCTTACAAAACAGATATTAAAGTAAGAAAACATAAACTGTCTCAAATCTGGAAAAATGTGAAATAGAAATCAAAACATATTTAGATGAATTTTTAGTATTTACATGTAAGAGCAATCTTTTGTATAATGTTCTGCAGTAGTTTTGAAAATATCATGTCTACCCTCACAAAAAATTGAAACCTTAAATAAATATGACTTTTCTGAATGTTTTGATTTCAATAGGTAGTTTTGGTGGTAGTTTTAATATTATATTTTTTTCTTAGGATATTCCAATCCATCTATAATTTGAATAGCAACACAATATCATGCATGTAGGCTGCATTCTCACTTACAAATAGTCCTTAAACTTTTCTATTATTACCAGTTCAGGTCGTACACGTAAGTTCAGATTTTATCTCTCCTATTTCACCAACCAAGTTATACCTAAATTCAGTCCACCAGTTCAGATTAAAACTGGCTTGAAATAAATCTCCATGAAATCCATAGTGTGAACATCGAACCTTTGCACTCTCCATTTCACTTCATAGAAGCATAGAATAGTTTGGGTTAGAAGGGACCTTCAAAGATCATTAGTCCAAACCCCCTCAATGAGCAGGGACATCTTCAAATAGATCAGGTCACTCAGAGCACCATCCAGGCTGGCCTTGAGTGTTTCCAGGGATGGAGTATCTACCTTCTCTCTGGGCAACCTGGGCTAGTGTTTCACCACCCTCATTGTAAAATACTTCTTCCTTATATGTAGTCTGAATCTACACTCTTTTAGTTAAAATCCATTACCCCTTGTTCTGTCACAACATGCCCTTCTAAAAAATCTGTCCCCATCTTTCTTATAGGGCCCTTTTAAGTACTGAAAGGCTGCAATGTCTTCCCAGAGCTTTCGCTTCTGCAGGCTGAACAACCCTAAGTCTCTTGGTCTGTTCTCATAGGAGAGCTGTTCCATCCCTCTGATCATTTTTGTAGCCTTCTCTAGACACTCTCCAACAGGTCCATGTCTTTCCTGAACTGAGGACTCCAGAGCTGGACGCAACACTGCAGATGGGGTCTCACCAGATTGGACAAAATCACCTTCAACCTGCTGGCCATGCCCCTTTTGATGTAACTCAAGAATATGACTAGCTTTCTCAGCTCTGAGCACACATTGACAGCTCACATCCAGTTTTTGTCCACCAGTACCCCCAAGTCCTTCTCCGCAGGGCTGCTCTCAATCCCTTCATCCCCCAGCCTGTATTGATACCGGAGCTTGCCTCAACCCAGGTGCAGGACCTTGCACTTAGCTTTGGTCAACCTTATAAGATTAACATGGGCCCACTGCTTGAGCTTGTCCAGGTCCCTCTGAATGGCATCTCATCCCTCAGGCATGTCAACTACACCACTCAGTTTGGCACCATCTGCAAATTTCCTAAGGGTGCACTTGATCCCACTGTCTATGTCATTGATAAAGATAGTAAACAGTACTGGCCTTAGCACAGACCCCTGAGGGACACCACTCATCACTTGTGTCCATCCAGACACTGTGCCATTAACCACTACCCTTTGGATGCAACCAACTACAATACCTTTGGCCTCTCCAATTTTTTTTCCTCAAAGGTCATTCTGTTCTTATAAGAGAATTTAAAGCATGTGGTTTTGTGTCTGTAGACAATTAAGCGAAAAAGTATACACACTAAAAAGGATAAATATTGGTCTTTGCACATTGCATATGTGAATAACTCAAAGCACATTCCTCTTCTAATCAGTCTTTATCAATAACAGTATAAAACCAAAATACTGATGATCCAATTACTTCAGTTTATGCTGTTCTGTTAAGCCTGTCATTATCAGCTCATTACAGCAACTTTTATGTCGTATTCCTACTAGCTCTGGAAACAGAGTTCAGATCAGTAAATAGTAGTTATGCAACTGAGAGTTACAGAGTAAACCAGGGAGGAGATTCAGCAGTTGCAACTTTCAGTGTTTGCACCACCAATACCGAGCTATACAAATTTACATTATTTTTTAGAACTCTGTATTTAGCTGATATGGTATTTCACAGTAGGTTCACATTCCCCTCCACAACCCCTATCAAATATCAGCTCCATATATTTCAATGAAACCATATACTGTTCAAGCAAATATAGATAAAAAGGTATTTCATAGGTATTACTGGGAAGTTGATAAGCACTTCTGAACTCAAATGAATTATTATAGGGAAGTATTTTATTTTAAAGTGATAGCAATTTTAAGGCAAAAAGCATATTGTTATGGGGGACAGTCTTTAGAGAGCAATAACATCAGCAAAAATATCTAAGACTTCTGTAACTTTAAGTAGTTCAGTAAAGCACAAACTTTAGTTTACTCAACTTCATCAGGAAAAAATACCTTCCTTTCTTTTCTCTGGATACTCACATAAACTGTCTAGATTTACTGAAACAGTAACAATCATTGCAGGCAAAGCACAGAAGAGGTGGTGGAGGGAGTACAGCTGTAGACATCTTCTGCCTGAAGCTACCAAGCTCTTCCTGAAAACCTGTGTCTGCTTCAGGATCACTCTGTCATCCAGCAAGCATCCCGTACGCCTTTATGTGCACCTGCATAGGCTTAGAAATGGCAAAAAAAGATCAGCAGCAGGCAAGTCCATTTTAAGTCCATTTCAAGTCCATTTCATCAGGTAGTTGGTTTGGGGAGGAAACATAACAGTACTTTTTTGGGCAAATTTTTGGGCAAAATTTTGTGTGTTACAAAGAGACTGGGTGACAGAGAGGAGAAAACGTGAACTCTAGCTGTTTGAACCCTTGGAGAGGACAGAGAAGGGGGATAGAAAGGTCAGAGGGACCTTGGGGACCTTGAACTCATGACTCTGATTACTAACTTGTGTGAGCCTGATGGGGTACATCAAGAGGATGAGGTTGGCATTTGTTTGGTTTTATCGGCAGGGTTGCCTTGTGGCCTCCTCTAAAATGAAAGCCAGCAAACCTCCTGCCAAGAAGCAGACAAGGAAAAACGGTTTCTGGGCCCTCCTCTTTTGGGACATTTGCCAGGTGAAACATTTCAGGATTTCTTCACCATTTACATAAACATGTCTCTCCCTTTTTCATAATCATAGGGATCTGGGAGGTATTTTTTCTATGCTTTTGTGTTTCTCTGCTGGTTAGGGAAATAAAATGCCATTGCTTTACATACTTTGGTTTTCCAGCTTCAGGATTTGTCTTTTAAGAGAACATGGTAATAATCTTTGCATTTTCTCACCCATATTATATTGCACAATTGCAGCCAAATTTTACGGTTGCAGAAAGCATTAGCAGGAAAGGCCAAGAGGCACTTTTGACTTTGATTTAATATGAAATTCTGCATTACATCCTCAGCTCTCTGCATCATTACTGTAATTATTTGACAGATTTGATTTTTCACATTGACTGCAGAAAAGTACTTGCCCCAGCCCCCGGGAACAGTAGTGTCTGATATAAACAGCACATTACTCAGATCTAGGGAGGCCGGTCAGTCAACAACATGTTCGCACATGACGTAGTATTATTAACTGCATTTCATAAACCCTAGCTGTGCAGACTTCCAGTCTAAACAACTCCTTGTTTCTTGCTGTATTTTTCATATCTTTTTTCACTGTTTCACCAAGCATTTTGCTTTTAAAACTTGATCAATTATTTATAGAACACCACAGAGGGCACAACATTTAACATATCAAACAAGGACAGACTCCCTGGTTAGAGCAACTGTGAATGTCAGGGCTCAGTCATGCTGTGTAAGCACAACTAAGAGTATCATGCTTTGGCAAGATAAAATTGCTCTGGAGCTTCAATGCACAGAAAAGGGCTACACCCTGCACTACCTTGCTTTTGGAAATTGCAGCCTATTGCTTCACTGCACCTGACCTGCTCTTTGTAAGATAAGGAAAGCAGTTTATTCTTCCCCTCTTCCTATCCCACACAAATCCTTCACCAATCCATTTGCAACAGTTTTCCCCTACAATAGATCCCACAAGGTGAAATTTCTAAAATGGCAGCCATGAATATGAGGACATGTAAGGAGCAGTCACCACACAGCCTAGGGACATATGAAGGACACAGATCTTCCTCCTGCTCCATTCCTAGGAAATTACAGGCAGATGAAAGTAAAGGAAAACCTACTAATCCATCATAAGTGCAGCAACACCATCTACCTCTCTTTAGAGCAGTATAATGGGAGATACTCCACAATTTACCTTCTGTGCCATTTAAAAGAGCTAGTGACAGAGACTCATCAGTAATGTCACAACAAGAATGAAGACAAAGTAAAGCTTGAACTGAGTAAGGAAGACCCTCAAGCAGATCTAGTTGCCAGGTGTAAAGCTCTGGCTTGGAAGTAAGCTCGAAATCCCAAGTAGTGCATAGAGATGCTGCTGTAAAAAAATATCGGGAAGAAGGTTCCAGGCATAGCAGTAATGAGTCTTTAATAACAAGGCTTTTGCAACTTAGGCCCCTCCATGGACTAATCTGGGAAGATGTCTGAGTGAAAGATATTAATTACAGATATAGATGTGTTGAAAATAATTTAGTTTCTGCATAAAATGTATCAACTTCTTTCTGCACTGCAACATGATGTAAATACCATACTGTAACTGGCATCTCTAGAGAATATGTTCAGCCAATGCCCAACATGGCACTAAGAGAATCTAATTTATCATTGCTGCTATTTCTGTTACTGTTATTCCACTGGGAATAAAAAACCCTGCAATTTAAACTTTTTTCTGCTTTCCTCTTGTTTAAGTTTAGTGCAAGTCATAGCTCCAGAGAAACCATCTGGGATTTCAGACATAGAGACTTGTCAGTCCCCCTGCATGAGAAATTGAAGTTCTGGTACAAATAGTGGCTTGTCTCCATTTCACATCTGGAGAACTTTATCATTAGGAATGGAACTAAAGCATGAATTCTGAGCATTAATTTTTTATTTGTTTGTTATGCTACACAGTATTTCACACGAGGCAAAGGGCTATTCTACATAACTTTGAGAGCAGTACAAAAAATGGGGGAATTTAAAGCCATGAGAATAAATAATTATTTACAATTTTGTGGTTAAATTGCTAAATCAAAACTGAACACCTATCTTAGGTCTACTCAAATTTCACTTTTAGTAAGTTTGCATGTCAAAAAAGATATTTCACTTCATTTAATCTTAAAAAGTTCAGCGATTTTGTGAGAAGCTATGAAGTAGCTGATATTCCCAACTATTTTCATTTTTGGTAGATGTTATGTTTTTTCTAATTCAGCCTGAATTTTCAAAGAACTAGTTTCCTCAAAATATATTTTTGACTCATTATGGCCCCTGAAAACTCAAATAGCTTTACCCTATACATCCTATACAAGATTTAATGATAATCTGACCAATAAACATTTCTTAAAATGCAAATGAAATCGAACATATCATATCAGAGAACCCCTCTCCATAGACTACTAGCTTTAGAAATGATTCTCAGAGTGCTGAAGTTTAGACAAAAAATTTTTTGCCTGTCTCTCTAATGGGAATTTCCTCAGTGATTAAGCAACATGAATAAATATTAAACCTTAAAACTAAAAGAATGTCAGCACCCAGGAGCCCCATAAATATTAAAATAAGATTTAGTTGAGCTCTAAATCACTAGCTGTGTTGATATAGCTTAGGAAAACAAAACTTCTTTCAAAATGCTAGATCATGGGTGTACATTTTGTACAACAGCACAGTTTTTTTAATGGGGCTTGTAAACATTGCTTTTGACTAAATCCACCCCTAGAGCAGCTTCCCAATGATGGCATCTAATTTTGTTTCAACCAAGGCTGAGGTTTTTTGAGTACCTGCAGCAGGGTCCAACTGCTTTACCTTTGTCCACTGCAAGGGGCACTTATTCATGTCAAAACTAAACACACAGAATAAAATATTGCAGTTTCTTTAGTGCTTCATTGACAACAATTTTGCATGGCTCAAGCTGCAAGAAGGACAATGAAGGCCGACTTTGTAATGTTATCAAGAGAAGCAGGCATTGGAATAGGTTGGCCAGGGAAGTGGTGGAGTCACCATCCCTGCAGGTGTTCAAAACGCATTTAGATGAGGTTCTTAGGGACACGGTTTAGTGCTAGAGTTAGGTTATGGTTGGGCTTGATGATCCTGAGGGTCTCTTCCAACTGAAATGATTCTGTACTTCTATGATTCTAATATAAACATCAGTCTTTGGTTGCTAGGGAATAAAAAACTTTGAGCATATTTAAACATGTGGCACCAATCATGCAGAAGCTTACTAATGTGAATAATTTCCTCAATTTGTTATTTCTGTAGTGTATTAAGCACCTGAAAAAATACTTCCTGTTCTTTGCCAGCCTTCTCTCTGTATACATACATATATACAAGTTACACATGGAGAAACAGAATAATTTGTTCTTTTCCATAAGCATCCATTCGTTTTTTTAACCCGTGCATGAAGAAATGCATTCTGTGATTCACCTGTTCTGGCAAATTTCCACAGTCAATAATTTCTCATAGAAATGCCTGTGAAAATGCTGTTGTATTCATACCAGAAGAATGATAGTTTTAGCAGTTTTGCTATTCATAGCTGTGGTTTTATCTCAGTATGAGAGATGTAGTCTCTGAAGCAGGCTTCAAAATACTAAGGACTTTATGTTCTCAAGTCAACATCACTAAATACAAACCATTAGTTT
Organism: Patagioenas fasciata; assembly: GCF_037038585.1. Lineage (NCBI taxonomy): Eukaryota > Metazoa > Chordata > Aves > Columbiformes > Columbidae > Patagioenas > Patagioenas fasciata. The sequence continues at coordinate 155,640,858 of NC_092521.1, read as the reverse complement.
TGTTGCTGTCAGTATTAGTTCCAGGTACCAACATTCTGCAGGGCTTTCATTTTCCAAGTGGTCTAAGATACAATCATTACTATAGACTTGTCCTGGAGAGATAAATATGTGACTGATAATACAGCAGAAGTGAAAATAAAATGCCAGATCGTGTTGACAAAACTAAAGAAACCCAAAATATTTCACTCAGAGTTACTCTCAGATGAGTCAAAAACTGCAAAACAAATAAAACTATGCCCGAATTCCAAACCAAACTTGAAATATAGCTGTGCTTCCTCTAAGACAAGAGACAAGCAATCGCTTCTTCTGCCTCCTTCCTTTTATCTACTAATCCCTCTGACCCAGACACACACTCACCATTCAGGTAACCTGGACCTCTTCATCAAAACTGCTCTGGTGGAACCTCGTGTTCACAGGTGTCCCTAAGCCACCAGCCCGGCCTCGCACAGGGACAGGAAGGTTGAGAGAAGAGTAGGCATCTCTAGTACCCCCTCTATGTTTATTTGACTTCCCTGAGACTTTGTTTATACACCTGTCTTTCCTAGTGAGGAAAAAACCCCACCACACCATCATAATGCCATTAATTCATAGCAATGACTGCATGTTAGATTAGACTCCTGCGTATTTCTTCTCTCTGCCATGTCAAGATCCATTTTCTGTTAAAAGCTGACACACTCACATACTATTCTACTTTATGGCATCAGTTTTTAAACAAAACAATTTTCTCCTCAGATATCATTGAACTATAATAATATTTTTAATATGTTTATCTTAAATTAAAAAAATAATAATAATACTATGCAAACATCAGTTATCTGGCTTCTTCATATGGCAGGGAGAAAAGAGAATACAGTGAAATATATACACCTGTATAAACATTTGACATTTTAGCTACTGTAAAATCTATAGCATTCAGCCATAGATTCTTCACTCTTTCTTCATTTCCACTGTCTCAAACAACTCTTGAACAGGCTCCTTTCCAGAGGATGCTCTTGAGAAAAATGTAAAGGGGGAGATGTTAAAAACCAGAGGCTTTTGAGGGGTTATTTTCCCACAACTCACAAGCTGTGCATAACCAGAACCTCTGACTTGTCATAACATGCATAGGGTGTGGCTGGAAAAGAAGAGACAATTATAGAAAAAACTGCCAACACAAGAAGGAATCGATACAGCAGAAAAGTAGAAAGGGACACTGCTGGAAGAAGAGTCTTGAAGACAAGGGAAATAAGAACTGGCTGCCTAACAAATAAGAAGGTTTGGAAAAATGTGAAGCTGAAGGAAATTCAAGGAGTGCTTTGAGCATAAGAGCCTCTTTCTGTTTGGACTGAAAGTTTTCCTGTTAGAGTCAGGTCAGTGAATATACTTTATCTTAGGAATACATTGAGAGAAAGAGTAGAGGGCTTTCTGCCTGCCAAAGAAAATTTAAACTACATATACCTAACAAGAAGGAAGAAGAAATTCTTAGGGAGCAAGGCATTTTGCAGGGATTTAAATGACCTTGTACTTGATTCACAGCTCTGCCACCGGTTGCTTGCATGACCTTAGGCAAGTCAATTCACCTTTATGCCTCAGTTAACCTGTTATACTGACATAATAACGCTGACCCTTACTGGGCTTCAAGATGATGAAACATTTCTTTCCTAGAGCTAAATCTACTCTGTGAAGTGGAAAAAAGAAAAGAAAAAAAAAAAAAAACACAACAAACAACAGTGATTAAAGCAATCCATTTTTCAAACTGGGCAAACGTACTTATGTGTTCGAAAAAAATCATTTCAAACTTTGACCATCTTTTTTTCATTTATAATCTGAACTCATAACTGATGTGGACAAGTTTGATTATAAAGAATCGTGAGTTTTTCCTAATATGAGCCACAGAGTGGATGAGAGAGGATCTCAGTGGCAAGGAACATGCATATAACAAATCGGAGTCCCTTTGCATTCCCTACAGCATGCCTCTGGCTGTAGGAGCCAGAATCTAGCCCTAAATTAATAATTAGCACTTTCAGTTGAAACTCTCCAGGAAATGTCATGAGTACAGACAGAAGTAGTAGAAAATGTTAGTGGGCAGTGTAGAAAGGTAAATGCCAAGAGATTTATATCTAGCATTTTTGACAACCAAGAGCAGAATATCAGGATTTAAATAACCCACTGGCAAGACCTTTCACATCAATTTGACTGTGGTGGGAGAAGAAACTCTACGGGGATGGTCTGTGTGTGTCTTCACAGGTAATAAGAAAAAGGTATCTACATCAGCATGCATGTGAATACAGAAAGGGCTAAAACTCATGCATTTACAAGTGGTTAAAGTCACATATATCAGGTTATGCTTCCCCTTAGCTGTGTATGCATTTTGGATTTAGTAGAAGAAAAAGGGGACCCAAAACTCTCTGATCAACACCAAGAAAATAGATTTAATTAAAAAACAGAATTATCACAAATGCTATATTAAAGGTTGCTTGTTAAAAATTTGTCTTACAGGACAACATAACATGTTTTTCCTTTGAGATGATACTGCCGAAGTTCACAATAGTTTTAGAGATGAGCCTAGTAAAACATTATGGGCACATTTTTGATGAATACCCAAACCAGCACACAATTTTATACACGTGATTAGTCCCAAGTACAACATTTTCAGTGCAGTTACCTAAATCTTGCCACTTCCTCCTACAGGTATATAATTAAACTAGATTTAATAACACCATCCACAAACTAAAGAAAAAAATATTCTGAACAACATAACTTACAAGTTTTCTCTAAATTATCCTAAATAAGTAGGCATTATTTTTTGCAGAGTTCATATTTCATTTCTCAGTGTTGTAACATGTCACTGAGTCAGCTGGAGAATATTTGATTTACTATTAACATCTATTAAACTAAAAAAACACTTTTTAAACTTTACATGTGAATAACAATATTAAAATGCAAGTTCTGTTTCGCTACTCAATTTCTTCAGTTCTAGATGATATGAGAAATTTCTTGAGATGAGTTTGTGACCTAAGTTTTTTGAACATTACATCAGGATAAGAAGTAGAAGAGACAGAAATTGTGAAGTCATACATGAAAATCTGAAGTAGAATACAAAATGTATTCTACCCATGCCTGAAAAAGTTTGAAATCTCAGGGACCAGAATAGCATAGGATCATATGCCACCTTATTTATATCACTACCATATATATGTGTGTGTGTATTTCTGTGTATGTATAAGTTAAAAATACATAATGTATGTGCACTTGAATATATATATATATACTGTGTATATTGTGTGTATACGCATTTATATATAAATATATAAAAAGAAATAAATGTAGATGATCAGATAAAACACACCCTTGTGTCCTACAGAAACAAAATTGAGCCTTTTTATAAAACCTGCGTACTTCATATATCAAAGAGCTCATCACAGGTGGTCACAGTCGTATTAGAGAAGCCTGTCTGAAAAGCATCAGAGATTTATACGGGTTTTAGTTGTTGAAATGTCCTCCTGGGTTAACAGAGGTTTGCAGTCAGCTGTATAGAAATGTTAACAACCATAGCATCACTTTTGCTGCAACACAGATATGCTTACAGGGTAGGATGTGAGTCCTGACAGGGTTCAGCCCTCAGAAAAACCAACCTATCTTCTTGCCTGCAGAGTGTACCAACTTCTGGGCCTTGGGATAAACCAAATGTCTATGCACACACATGCAGGTGTCCACGTGTGCAAATGGGCGAATCTTCTGCGTGCCTCTGGTTGCCAGTTGACTGAGTACTGTAATCCATCAGGTCACGCCTTCCTTGTCAGGAAACCTGCCGAAAGATGCACTGGATGTGCAATCACTGATGTGGGTTTTGAATTCGGCTGAGCATGAAGCATGAAGAAGAGCTGAAAGCTGCCTCAGGATATTAGGATTTACTTCTATATGTGACCCTTGACAGAAATATAGGCATATTTGGTAACTTGCTGGCAGTAACAAAGGCACCTAAAGGGTTTGACAGCAGCTGAGCTGGGATTTTGAGGATCAGAGTGGTGCCGAAATGAGGATTTAGCTATTAGTCTGCATTTAGGTACTAAAATAACTCCAGTTAGCTGGAAAATTTGAAACTGCTCCTCAGAAAAAAATCTGACTTTAATTGTGGTTGCTGAGCAGTTTCAAAAATCTGGTCCTGTACAAACACACTGTAAATGTAAGCAAATACTGAGCCCTTGCTGAGTTCTCAGATCTATTGCAAACAATCCAGGACTTCATAAAAATACACAGCTTTTCACTTATCCTACATTTTGTCTCATATTAGGTCACTAGCCAAAAAGCCTCTCGCCAGCAGTCAGTTTAATAGGGAGAAGGAAACAGTCTTTTAGTTAAGTTTATTTATGATGACAAAAGGAAAATCATGAAAACCCAAAGTTGTAACTGGTAATTTATTCCTGATAAGTAGTAAATCAGCAGGATTTCACTGCCCACATAGGGACCTGCAGTTAAATAATTAATGATAAATAATGAACCTCATAAATGTTCACAGTGTTTTTGAGCAACTATTTATACATGAGCTCATTCTACAAACTCTCCTGCTGCTATAATCATGATAACCTGGTGTCCTTACTGCATTACAAAAACATAAGATGATAACACCAACCATCTCTGTGGTTAGGTTTAACTGTTCATTGCCAGGTTAAACTAATTATTCACTGCCTCCAAGGCAATGCTGGGTTAATATTTCAAACTGAAGCATCTTTTGTCACGATAAACTTAGCTCACACTGTATCATCATGCATTCCACTGATATGACCTTTGTCTGAAAAAAAAATGCAGAATTATTAAAAGAAGTGAGCCAAGGGAAAAGGCTGTAAATCTTTATATTCTGTGTCACAACCCAATAAAAATACAGATACTGGTAGTAACATATATATATATATATATATATATATAAAACTATATATATATATATATATATATATATAAAACTATATATATATATATATATATATATATATGTGTAAAACTATAGTAAAAAAAAATAAGTATTTTCCCACATATCAAAGGGCCTGAACACTTGTAGATTTGCATGCATCCTTTTTGATCACCACTGCTCAGCACTGACCACCAGAAGAGTCCAAAGTCAAGTGTAACATGGTAATCTTCACATTCCTACTCCTGAGAAAATAAATCACTGACAATGCCTTCAGTGCTCATTGACCCAGGTTCTGATAAAGCAACCAGGATTGTGCCAGTGCTTATTTTTTTTCCTTTTTCTAGCCTCTAATCTTATTTCTCTGGTATTCTCTAGCTATTATCTGATAAATTTCATGGGAAGCAAGATCAGAACCTTCAATACTTTGAGTCTGTTGTGCTGTTCATCTTTTGTTTCACTTCAGAAGCATCCAGTGTGACTCCACAATGACTCGACCTACTGGGACTGGGAGTAATCATCACAGTTGTCTCTGCTTTTGGTCTACCAACATCTCCAACATACAGCCCTTCTATGTGTACAAATTATTTAATTCAGCACTGAGCTGATGTTCAGAGCCCTGTGAAAATCCACCTTTTCAACTGGACTGTCATGCTCAGAGATAATTTTGTATTTTGGAAAGCTTTTGAAGTAGCCCCTGGCCTTTAAAATTCAGGCTTCAAGGTGCTCATGGAGAAGGTAATGCACAGCACACCACTGTTGGGTATCTGTTATGGTGCATTGGCTGCACACGTGTACATTGAAGCCAGAAAACTGCATGTCCACTCCATTATTCTCTGTGCTGTACACTTGAAATCAATAAAACACAAATGAGAGGTCAGAAGAGATCTTAGCTTGATTTTATTTTTTTCAGTTTGAGAGGAAAGGAAGGCATGTGGATGCAGAGAAAACAAAGAATGGTGATTTTTTAAAAAAACAGCACATAACAGTTTCCAAAGTCATATTTTACAACGGGAAAGAGAAAGAGGCAACAGGATGCATTGGACATTATTTTAAAGTAAAAATAAATTAAAAAATAATAAAAACTAAAACTCAAATAAACAAAATCCCATACATATCTGATGTCCCAGGCTCTGCCTGAGCAAGGAGAGCAGTTATGGAAGAGCAGAAGCCAGGCAGGTGAGCAGGGCAGCAGGAAGCCAGCAGAACAGGGCACGGGGGCAGCCGCCCCCACGCCTGCCTGGATCCTGTCCCAGAAGGACTCAAACTCATGTTTGACTATCTGTAGTTGAAACGGTCTCCCTCCAGTCCTCACTGGACTTTTGTTCACAGGTAGGGTGAGGGACAGCAGAACACTGGCCTCCTGCCGTCTAATCATCCCTCCAGTCCAGAGGTTGCAGGAACCCAGCCCCTTGGCCTCCGTTCTCCTTGGGCACCCCTGCTCCTCAGCACCCCTGCTCCTTGGACACCTCTTCTTGGGCACCCCTGCTCCTCAGTCTCCCTGCACTCAGATTCCCTGCCAGGAGTGCCCACAGGTCATACAGCCCTGCCAGGAATTGCTCCTTCTCCACAAACAGTCCCTGAGGCTGCCCTCTTCCACAGATAATTGCCCTACTCAGTGTCCCCTGTCTGGTTTCCAGAAAAAGTTTAATGCTGTACTTGCTTAAAACTGCAGGCTTTCCCACTTGCATTTTCCTTCCCAGCTAACCAGATTGTCATTATCGCAGTCTTAGGTCACATTCTCTCCGAGCAGAGAGAAAACATGACATCTATTCTCGCTCTGTATTCCTGGGAATGGTAAACAGCCTTCAAGATGTCCTTGCATTGTTAGAAGGGAGACATAGGCACTGGGGGCATGTGTTTTTGCTATGGTAAGAGAGATTAATTGTTAAACTGTTTTGTTTCTTGAGGTTTGTTTGCTTTAATAGCAACATTTTTAAAAATATATATTTTTTTATTTTTCTAGGTCTCATTGAATTTCATCTGCCTAGGACATGAAGGGTTGAACCCCAAATGAACTCAAAACAAGGAATCTCTTTCCATGTATTTATGAATTGATAAGTGTGGCATTTTTTCTGGGTATTAGTGGTTGTACAAATTCTGTAGGTAATTGTGTACAGATTTTTAAAAATGGAAAAAAAGTGGTTGTTTATTGCTATAGTGTTGATCCAAAGAGCCCAGTTTTCCCATCACAGCCAGCACATAGTGACTTACCTCAGAGAAATAAAAAAATTAGAAGACAGTCATTCAAAATAGACCGTATAACAAATAAGCTGTATAACTGTCACCTGACAACAGTTGTTTCTTGACATTGCTGATTTTACAAGAGAAAGAATTGCTTCTTCTGAGACTGACTTGTTTTTAAGAAAGATGACTGAATTCATGTTCCACACCTTTGTCTATAAAACCACACTTGACATCTGCAGTCCTGTGTTTCAGAGGAGTTGCTAAATAAAGTTGATGGGTCATACAGTGACTTTTCATATTGATGATGTTGAAATATAATAGAAATTCATGGTATTTATTAATGGCCCACAATAAATTAGAGGGAAGGTAAATTTATGTAGATATACCTTCTGTATGTAAATATGTGTGTGTGTGTATATCTATATATATGTACATGCACACGCACACGTGTACATATATATGAATACACACTTGTATATACATAGCTACATTTATATCTGTGAGCATATATATTGTTTATATATACATTATATATCATATAATATAATAATATTATATATTTTATGTATTTTATATATTTATATTATATATTATTATTTGAATTGTTAGCTTAGAATTATCCAGAGATAGCATACAGTACTTTTAAAATGATACAAAATTAGAGAAAAAAAAAGTTATTTTGAAAGGAGGTTAGGAGGGTCAAATAGGTTTGTACTTCTCAATCAGTGTAGAGAAGTTGCTGATACTCATCTGAGTGAAGTAACTTTCAAGGAAGACTAGTCCTGTCTCTGGGTTTGCTGAAATGTAACACAAGAATTTGTTCTCTTAAACCACATTTTGTACTGGACTAGGAGCACACAAAGTTTAGTTACTGAATGCAACCTGAAGGTCAGTGTCTCCCATCAGAGAGTTGATAATTACTTAAGACACATTGGCCTGATCACTCAGTGAACAGCTAACTCCACGGCAAATTTGTTCCATAGAAACATGAGAGTACCAGTCCGTGTCAGACTACAATGAGCAACATAATATCCTTTGGGAGAAATTGTAGGAGATCTTTCAATTAAATAATTGTCATTGCAAAGTGAAAATTTTCTTTCTGTCATTTTATTTAAGTAATGAAGAACAAAAGGCTTACCTTCCTTCAAAAATGAGCCTTCCTAGCTTACTACAGATGTTCCCATACAACACCTACCTCTACTTGGAATTCTACTAAGCCCTTGGCCACGGCAACATTTTATTACAATGATTTTCACAAGGTAATAAAGAAAAGGTATCATCTTTAATAGGTGTTAGATTTGATGTCTTTCATTGAATGCCCCTTGTTCTTATATTTTAAAGTACTTTATTGTAGAGGCTGAATGAGAGCTCCTGATTTATTTTCTCAACATCATTCATTACATTAGTCACATTTATCTGGTCTCCTTTGATTTCTCACCTTTCTAATATGTTCCAATGTTTTCAATACTTTCTCATACAGAAAGCTTTTGAAGCTCTAATTGTTTTTGATGTTCATTTCTGAACTCTATTTTGCTATCCATTTCTACACACAAAATGTTACCAGCGCTGCAGTCATCTAGTTGAAAGCAGATCACTGATTCTTTTTAGTATTGTTCTGTCTGCTCTAACATCCAAGCATTTTTATTCATTGATTAAAACTGACAAACATCCTCATGGTTTTGTTGTGCACTTGGCCCTGCAGATAGATGCTTACATTAGAATAAGTAAGCCAGTCTTCAGAGGAGCTTTGGCCAATTCTTTGTTTAACCTGAAATTCCAGTGGGGCTAAAAGCAGCTGCAGTCAGAACAGGGGATAGTGAAGACAGCAGATGAGGTAACAATATGATTCCTCTCATCCCAGGACATCAAGAGTCATATCCTCAAATCACACTGCACAACGACACTTAGGAGGAAAAAGGGAGAGGCAACCTGTAACTACTGCCCTGCTTATGGTGACCAGCAAGGATAAGTGCTGAAACACATATAGACAAAGTCATTATTATTTTTCATTAAAAGCTATTTCCCCTTTCCTGCTTTGGTGAGGAAATATTCCTCATCGAGACTGCTTCTGAAAAGACGTGCAAACCAGAGGCTGTAATAACTGGAATGCAAGGGCTGTGGGCCTGATTTTTACTGTTTCTTTGACCAGAAGTACCAGAGCATGCTCAGGCATTTACTCCTCAGTACAGGAACATGGACATCTGGCTTTCCATCCACAGCTGTCCCAGGGACACTGGGTCAGCACAGGTATTAGGACCACAGGACACATCACTTGCTGAGATTCACCCCTTCCCAAGACAGTCCTGCCCTCTGAGGCTTTCAGAGCACAGCGCTGTTTTCTACAAAAAGCTTATTCACAACAACACTGAGATGATTCTGAAGGGTTTTCCACTAGCTCTGTGTGCATTAAGTGCAAGATATGTGTGGCGAAAAAGCTCCCAGATGTATCTGCTGTTACTTTAAGAGTATATACTGCATTAAGGCTCTCCTAAGCAGCACAAAGTTCTTTCCTTTTTATCATGTGAATAATGAAAAACAGACAGATGCCTGCTATTAAGATAAACCACTCAGTGAAGGTTTCTTGTGTTTGGTGAACTGAGAAATAGAAGCTATTCCCCATGCCACCAGCTATGGATTATCTCACCGAAAAATCATAGAATAGCAACAAGCTATTAATTATCTTTACTTACTATAAACTACTGAAATCACTCTGTAAATATTTTTCTTTTATAAAGATAAACATTTCTGTCTCATAGTTTGTATAATTAATCATTTTTCAATTTAAGGGACGATCTCATTTTCACTGGGAAAAAGTTTATAAAAATACTTGAGAGTGAAAGATTGCTAATAAAGTTTTCAAAGTACACTCTATGTTTTTTAGGTTAAACAGTCACTCAGTATTTGTGGGATGTTTGCACTGACTTTCAAACTATGTCAAATTATGCAGCTAAGCTGTTTCCACAAAGGAACTGGGAGGAAAAACACACGTATTTGGGAGCTGTCCAATGATCCTTGATTTAGCTTCTGTAAAAGAAAATTACATTTGTAAAGAAAAGTTGTTGGAAGCAGTTTTATGGGATGAAAACTGGGAAAGAGATAACTAAGATTCTCTGGCTATTTCATTGCCCAGACTAATCATATTGTTTTTTAACAATATAACATCAGAAACCATGTATTCTTTTTTATATTTCTCATGTTCACATTGCAGAAGTCAACAGTATATGGTGAAAAAAATTATCACGTACACCCAGCAACCTTAGCTCTGCAGCTACACTCCCATGAGTGTCTTCTAAGATGCCGGGTTTCTTGAGAAAACACACCCCTAGTGTCTTTTCAATTATGAATCTTCAAAAAAAACAGTCCCTTCCTTCAATGTAACAATGGGATTTTTTCTTAAGAATCTTGACTGAACAGGGCTCCTTCTACCTCAAAACCATCTTTCATATTGTTAACTATGTCCAGTCAATTATCTAGTGACACTGAAGGACTTAACTGAAATGAGAAATTAATCTGAAAAGACAATTTTCTGTTTGTATTTCTATGATTCCTATGCTCTGTTTTCAAAACTATCTAGAATACAAGTTTTGTAAAAGACAAGTTGTGTTTGGCTTGCAATGAAGCTGTAATTGACATTCTTTGTGCAATTGTGTACTATCGCAAGCAACCTAAACTGTTGAACTCAAGCATCAGAATTCTCTTTTCAAGTATTTCTTACTGAAGATGTTATTTTTCCAGAACAAATTTTAAAGTATGAAAAATTAGGATTTTTTTTTCCTTTTTAAAAAATGTTTATAAATAAGCAAACTTTAGCAAACTTAGGTTTCATAACACATACAACTTAGCTGTTCTAAGATCTCTTCTGTATAGGTTTCCAGTTACTCTTCTTTCCCTGCAGTGGTCTTGAATTTTCCAAATGTTAGATTCACAGAATTGCAAGAAACTCATCTGTTATGACAACTTGATTCTGCTTGTGTAGGTAAAAACAGAGCCACGCATAAATTAAGCAATTTTTCCATAATACAGGTGTGAAAGGAAGAAATTAATATCAAATTGAGACAAAATAAAAGCTTTTGTTTGCAGAATATCAGTACATAATAACTTAGTATTTTATACTAAAATCAGAGTATTTTATACTAAAACCAGAGTGTCATGGCATTCCAAATCATTACCATTTATTTTGATTCAAGTATTTTGATATTTGATTTACTTTCTCAGTATGAAACAAAAAGAGATTTCTGAACATTTGCACATGCGTTAATAGAAATGCAGATACCTACTTGATATACAACACAATATTGATCAAAGTCTCCATCCACATTGGAATTCTTATTATTGTATTTACACAATATATCCCATCTCTTTTCTTAGTTACATCTCCCACACTGCCTCATATTGGCTCAGTTCCACGTAATACAAATGCAAACACCATTTTATCCAGGGATATGCCCAGAACAATTTAACCTTGCACATATGAAAATTCAAGTGGCGCTCACTGTACCACCACAAACCTATTCAGTGGAATTAACATACCCGCCTCGAAACTAAATCCAAAATGTAACTGATTTAATTGTATTTAAGCTGGTGGACATTGTGAAAACTTGTACTGCATTATTTTTTCCTCCAGTGATACTGAGAAAAATAAGAATGTATGTAGAGGCAAGAGAGTTTCTTCCACTGAGTGTGACAGTGTAGTGCACATTTTTAACTTGTGACCACCTTCACTCCTTGATACGTGTTGTTTTGTTATACATAGCCTTGTATAACTGCTTGCACACCATAGAGAGCCTACCAGACACAAAAAGAAAAAGAAGGGAGGAAAACTACATTAAATAATATCAAGCCTCTAAATAATGACAGTGTCATGTTTCATCTGAGATTTAATCATGATCTGATGTTACTAAGTTTCAACCAGGCAGTCAAGACTTATGTTCAGACAACAATGTGTCCAAACACATGATAATGGAATTATTTGAAAATCTGAATTTTATTTTGTTGTTGTTGTATGATTTTAGTTCGCAGAGATTTTCATATGGGATCCAAAATTTCTCATTTATTTGATTTATAACTGGCTCATACATGCTCCAGCACTTTGAAAAGCAAACCATGGCTATAATGAAGAAACACTCAAAGTGCTGGTCTATTCATTGTCAGTATACATGAGTAAAGCATAATAACAGTGAGATCGTGCTTGTTCTCAGCTCACAATGGTGAGCGTTCAAGGATTGCCAGGTGAAGTATTCTTAATCATTTCCCCCCTCTCACCCCCATATAAATGACAATACTGAAAAGCTACAGAATTAGATAGAGGCCATGCTGGAAACTGTCAGTTCTAGCTTCTCAAAGCTTTCATTACCCATGTCATGTGTGATGACATAAGAAAAAATTCTTTGATCTTGTGAGAAGAGAAAAAAACCTAAATTGAATGTGAATTGTAGTATGGGAGACCTCACACGGCTTTTTAAAAAGGCAAAGGGTTCCTGAGATCACCCATTTTATCCATTGTCAAGAAAGGCCCACCTCTATCTTGGAAACCACCTTTTCTGGCATTAATGGTGAGATATCATCTCAGACAAACCGGGTAGGTTTTCAAAGGGATGTGCAGGAGGCTCACTAACAATTGCCCGTATTTGTCAATGGGTAGTTAATAAACACACTGCTTTGAAAATTTACCTCTGCGTGTCCACTCTTCTTTTCACTGTACAATGGCAGCAGACAGCTTTCTAAAGGAGCTCCACCCAGCCGGCCTTTCCAGCTGGGAGGGCAGGAGGACATCTGTCTCCAGAGCCAGTGTCAATCATATTCCAACAATCACTGTTTCTCCTCAGCTGAATTTATTATTTGCACTAAATGATGTTTCAGTTAGTCTTCTAAATTCCCTTTTCCAAGGTTACGGCATATAAGATATAAAAGTGTCTCTTGCATGACTTTTTTTCCCTAAAAGGTTTTTTGCCATTGAGAGTCTGAGGCACACTCTTTATATATGAGTTCCCAGATTCTTTCCCCATGGCTCTTCAGTGCTTTTACCCCAGAATATCTCTGCCTGTTTTGTCCCTCACTCTAATGCTGATCTCACTCTAATTGTGTCTTTTCTTTTGCAATAAGACTCCTTTTCAAGAGAAGGGTCTGATGTTTATTGCATACTCTCCCAAGGAGATAACTTATCATCCTGTCTGTTTGTGAAATGCCACATGTACCAAACAATAAAATAGGAAATTATTAAACATAAAATAACATGCTAAGTACAAATGATAAATTGAAACATGCCTTGAATAAAAATGATTAATAGCTTTCAGGGTAACCTAAAAACAAATCCAGTTGTCATGTGTGTATCTATATCAGTGAGTTTCTATACTTTCTAGATTTACTTTTCTAGTATATTTATTAGGGGTATTTTGCTTAGTGCTGTATGTACTATCATGTGCAGTCAAAAACATATCTTACATTCATATTTCAAATATAATTTTTCATATTATGTCCCTCTCCATCCCACTATGAAATCAACAGAAACACTTAAGAAGAGAATGTATGAATGCTTCACTGGCCTTTAAGACAGAAACAGGATTTTTATCTGTGCAGAGAGGTTAACTTGGAATTTGACATATCAGTTATCAAATAAGTTGATATCATCTTCCAAATTAACTTCTTTGCAAAACTAAAACCATGTATTAAATTTTAAAACACTCACAGCTGCTTTAGCTTGGCTCCATCTTACAAGGACTCCTGACAAAGGTACCGGGTGCAAGCAGGCAATGTTGCATGTAATATGTGCCTTTATAAATAATAACAACTCATCATATGATACTTAGGTTTGTATTTACTGATGTTTGAAGAATAATTCATTATAGTATTCACACCATCCTCGAGGTCAGGAGCCTTGTTTCATTATATTTCTAGCTATTATTGCATTTTAGTAATGTGCAGCCTTTATCTTTAAATTGCTTTCGTGATGAGGTTCACTCTGAAATCTGTCTAAGGCTCCAGTCACCTATGTAGGAAAAGGTTGATAACACACATCTGAATAATCTGCCTAACTGGACTGCCTGCAAGCATGAACATCTTTGCAAGACATTACTGACATTAAGCTTCCTGGTAGAAGTATATATATACGTACATATTTGACTTAAAAATTCTCACATGCACAGTTATGTGACTATGCTTTCACTGTTCTGTATGTTTGCTTAGGAATTGCCACAAAATAGTGGATGGTAGATATAGCAGCTAAAATTAAATATGTTGTAGTGTCTTAACCTTAATGTAATATCGATTTTAAAAATAGCAAAATCATACACTTGCACTTATCTGATGGACAGGAATTTCATACTGCTATTTTGTTCCACAAATCCTTTTCTTAATTTTTTTCCAATTCAGTCCTGCTACAACCTGTCTTACTGTATTAAATATTTCCTCTACATTTAGAGTGTTTACACAGCATTTGTAGAGAATTGCTATGTCTTTCATTGCTGGTCATTTAGCACAGTGACAGATATTTCAGTTCATTCTATACGTAATTCCTCCTTTGTGTGTGCATTTGCTTTTCCTTCTAATTTTCTAACAGCACAAGGATTGCTCTTGATGCTGATAAAAGTCAGGTATTGGACAAAGATCTCTTCAAATACATTCATATCTTAGTGTTCTTGTTTGAAAGGGACCTACTTAAATCCTGTTATTTTTATTGCAAAAGTGCCGTGTTACTTATCAGTCAGTAAGTGAGCAGATACAAGTTCAGGATATGCTCAGGAAATCACATACATCCTCAGCAGTCCTAGATAAGGCAGTGTTTATACTAGCACTGCACTGCTATTAGCATTTGAAAACTATGGTCACGGATATTTCAAGACAATTTGAATACAGACTCTTCTAGAAAATATTTAGGGTAAAATGAGGCCATGCTGATGACTGAGGGATTTGAAATTATTATTTAGATTATGTGGAGAACAGCTCTTTATCCTAGATTTTTCTTTCTTTGAACAAGGCTAGATAAGTCAAATGAATTCTGTGGATGTGTGCAAGGGGTGAAGTATTGTTGGTAAGAGCCTCTATAATTAGTGGATGCTTACTAGATACCTGTTAGATTGGCCCTAAGGGACAAATCAAATCCAGTCTGAGGTGACTATTAGGCTAAATTCAGAGATACCACATAAAGCTGTCTTAAGAGTCAGATTTAGAAGTGGAACATGTAAGATAGTAACCTGGTAGGAAAAGTATTAATAATAGCAAGATACTACCATTACTACTGCTGCTCTCTATTTAGCTGTGCACTTCAAGCATCCCCACAAACATTTCTTTAAAAACCACGTCATCTTAAGTTCATCCTTCTAATACAATCGCTGTGGGTACTATCAGTTCGAGCAAGTACATACTAGAGCTTAGTACCTGGACTTTTTTTATGTAACCAGATAGTAATACTGCAGGATGTGTGAAAGTAGCCAGTACAATGCTGTTCTGTCTTGCCTCTCCTATTGCACTTACCTCTCCCATCTTCTGAAACAGTACCTACTGAAGCAGTACCTTCACCCAAGCATTCTAGATTCTTGAAAAAACTCGTATTTGCTTTTGCTTTGAGTAGAAATTTGCTCAAAATTACTTTCAGAGTTTTCTCAAATGGAGTCTCACTGAGTTTTAATAGTTTCCTGTTTATTTTCTTCTCTCTCTCACAACAGATTTAAATTAAAAGTCAGCATTAACTCATCAACATTAATGCTCAGCAGTATTAGTGTTCTGCCTTAAAACAACAGTATTTTTAAATTCATTTTCACCTGGACTTGTTGTGGAAAACATATCCTACCAGTGACTTTGATCACAACTTCATTGTAAGACAAACATTTATTTTCAAGACAGCCACAAGATTAGGCTTTCAGAGACTCACTCATGTGTGAGAGTGCCAGTGCCAGTCTGATGAAGTGAACATGTAATCAGTCATCCATTTAATTGTGTTTGGGTCTTGATCCTCTCTTCTATTATAAACCTTCACACTTAGATCACAATCCAAGACAGAAGAGTCAGAGTTAACCAGCTATGTAAATTCATCCTTAAATACATCAACTTTTTTTTGCTCTTTCTGAACTAGTTGAAACAAATGGGGAGGAGGGACTTTATTAAACTGTCATTTATGCGAAGAGTACAGATTGCACCCCTGGGAATATGGATGCAACACAGAATGCCTGGTGTTCTCATGTTAATATTAATACACTGGATCCTGTTCCAGTCCACTTATTTTAATACCGGAATTTGAGCTTTGGGAATAGTCCTTATTTGTGGCGTTTCAGATTCAAACAGGAACAAACTTTACACAACCGTACTTCTTGCACAGTTGTCCACATCTCCAGAAAGTAGCTGAATTATCATGATTTCACTACTTAGATGTAGAAATGAAGAAAGTTTTCATGAGCACTACATAACTCATGTGAAACTGAGTAGTTCAAGCTTCCATTCCACCTCTCAGTCAAAGAGGATAGAAGTGGGACATATTTGGCATGTGGGTATGGAAACTGTATATGAGCACAGACAGAGCCCCCTGCATAGAGAGCGTAGCTGGTCACAGCTCTTAGTTTAAGGATTTGTAGATGGCTATATTATGTCTCAGCATCTGTTCTGCATCACAGCTTCTGAAATGGAGAAAGAAACTCCCACAGTGATACGAGCAAAGACAACACTGCATTCATGGGCAGTATGGCACACGAAGTTTTGGCCCTGAAAACAAAATATTTGGTTCATTGGTTGATTGGTTGGATTTTATGAAAGTAGTCAAGCTTCCTGTTTTAAACTTCTACATATTGATTAGACATTAATAGCTAAATTTGGGTCACTGCGTGATCTCATTATCATCCCTACATAGTCTGCCAAAATAAAACAATTTGCATTTTAAACAATAAAAAGAAAGTAAAATATCATTTTCTCTTCCTCTCTGCCCAATTTTGACCTTATTTTTTGTCAGAAGCCTGGCAAACAGCCTTTCTTATTGTTAGAGGGTCTATCGTCTATGATATCCAACAGACATAGAAACTTATTTCAGACTGGAGGATTTTCTTTTGAAGAAGTCTTATGGAGAGGTGCCACTTAAAAATGAGCTTTGATCCTTACTTCTCATGACATTTTCCTCTTCCTTTCTAAGTAAAAGTAATCACTTTCATTAGCTGAGCAAGAGTTCACAAGTGTTGAATCATGTGTTCAATGGTTCATGTTTCAGTCACGTCATATCAACAGTCACCAACCTTGTACCACTGACTTATTTTCTTCTATTCTTGTTTTTTAAAATTAAAATGTATATACTTTTGTTATTATTGCTTAAACACTGTCATTCTCTCTGGATTCATTCATGACCCTTGTCTTTGTCAGATTTGAGCACCTGATTGCTAGAAGTTGATAGATTAAACCAGGCAATCTATTAAATCAAAATTTCCTCTGTGAAATGGTGATAGAAAGGAGTTTTCACTGCCTTTACTCAATTTCATTCTCCTGAGGACAACCAAAAAGTAAATACTAAAACAGGGTAGTTTTAAGACTTAGTTTTATGGGAACAGTGAGAAATAATTTGAATAATAGATGATCCTCAGAAAGAGACCTGAGAAGAAACCTGTAATGAAAAAAGAATGAAAATTTAAACTGTTGTAGCACAGAGAAAAACTCTGAGGAGTAACATTAATGACACCTCACCAAAGGGCACGCTGGCATGCAAAAGTATAACCAACTTCTCCGTCACGGAGTTCAATCTGTCCCACTACAAGTTGGGATATTCAAGTCAGGATTCAGTCAGAATACTATGAGTGCTTTAGATGTCTCTTACTGTGGTGGGACAATTTGGATCATGTTTGAAGGCATAACCTGGAATCTGACATACTATATTTTTTGTTAAGATTTGAAAGGAATGGTCGATATCAAGCAGCTTCCAAAAAAATACAGACAAATTGACTCTCGACTGACTGGGCTATATGCTGCTATATGCTGTAAGGCAATGAAAGCAGAGATGCTACATACAAGAATAAATTTATTTTCTCAGGGGACAAAAATATAACACAAGAAAACAGTTATCCATCAGATAGCAGCTTTGAAATTGCCCATTTCAAGGGTGATGAACAAATTAATGATTGCACAGAAGAGTATGAGCTTAGTGGAAGCAAACACCCTTTCTGGGGTAGTTAATGACATATCTATTCCTGCTGAAACACCACCCCACATTTCCTTCATCCTGTGCCAAATTTTATTAAATTGGCAATGAGAATTATGAAAAAATAACTCAAGGATGGCTGGGCACTCTCAGCCTCCTCTTCCAGTCAGAACAAACAAGGGTAGTAAGAAGCAGCACCCTCTGAAAATATGCAAAATTACTCCACTGCAGAGCTGTATGCAGACTTCTGAGTGGGACTCAGTTATGTGCTCAGGTTAAATTGTTCAAAGACATTTAACAGCAAATGCAAGTTACTGCACTTTCTGGTAATGCGTGTACACTTCCTATTTATCTGATAATTAAATTCCTTTCCTCTCTGATAGCTCTTCACCTTGAGAAAATGTCCTGCGTGTAGCAGTACAAATGTTGAAAAGCTCAGACGGTTCAAATCTTATACCTTGTCCAGGAATAGTGTTCTATCTTGCAAAGAGACCTAAGTGCCAAGCACTCATTGTTGTTCATTGTTTGCTCTGTTTGTGTTTCTGTACAAGCAGTTTGCTTCACACGACGGGTATTGGAGAGTTACCATAAAGTGTCTGTTATGTGATCTGCTCTTTAATAAGGAACTCATAAAAAATAAAGAACTTTTGGTCTTGTTAGTCTAAGTCTATGCAGTTTGAAATTCTGAACGTGCTTGATGTGAAGTCTGCTGCTGCTGGACTCATTTAAAGTGCTTGAGAGGATGGTCTAGCATATGTGGGTAATAACCTTTACAGGAAGAATATAATAGAGAAATAGAGAGGGGTGTGCTGCATTGAGTAGCTGAACTTCCAGCACTTTTTTGTTCTCAGCAATGCTATTTTATTAGCAGCACCTAGACATCCACAAGTCTGCTTCCCTTTGGGGAATGTCATTAAGGTATTAAGGGTTTCCAGTGTCACATTGTGAGCAGGAACATTAACTAGAAGACTTTCAAGATACACATTTCAGTGGGCAGTACACTGTCTTTTCCAGTCCTTTGGAAAAATGCAAATTGGAACTAACCCCTGGAAATGTCCAATGTAAATATTTAAGTTGATTATTCTTATCTTACTTGTGCAATATCTAAAAAGCCCAAGAGGTTGCCAAGAAAATAGTCCTGAGGAGTTCTTACCAAAGAACTAGACATTCCAGTTACTGCAGTGAAAATAAAAACTGAGCTTCTCCTAGAAATCAACTGTAAAAATAGGAACAACGTAAGCATTCCACTAGATACAAAAGAGTACAGCATGGGAAATACTTGTCTTTAAAAAACAAATCTCGGGGCTTTTTTGTTTTGAAAAACGATTGATTCCACTTAAATATTTATTGGTTAAACTAGTCAAAGGTTTAATTTTTCATTACTAGACACAGATATGTTTTTACCTTCCTCCCCCAAAATGAATCTGTCTTAGGCAAGTGGTGTGTTTTTAATAGTTTTTGTATTGACAAAATACCTGTTTATTAAAACTTTTGTTATATGTGAGGCCATGGTATGGATCCCTCATCCATGCAGGAGGAGTGCTTATTAATGTGGATGGTACCTGGTAGGATAATTTTCCCACATCACTGCTAAATTTAGGCACTGTTATCTTAGACACAGAGTCAGCAGGAGGTTAGTTGCGCCACTCACAGCATTCATGTGACAGGACTGCCTAGAACTCTCACGCTATATGCCACAGAAGGACTATCTGTGCCATGTGTCGTGGTCTACACAGAAGAGTGTCCACAGCCACAGGACAAATCCCTCTACATCTAGTGGCAATACGACTCCAGGCAACACTACTGAGAAATCTGTATACCACCCAGTGCCACTGCAACACATGAAGTGTGGAATTTAATTCCTTCAGTGTTCCATCTCTGCCCACCTATAAGCCCTGTGGTGTTCCCACATCCAGCTTCATGTCAGTGTGATGGTTTTCATCACAAAGTAATAGTTGTGTGCCTTTGTCAAAAGCGCTTTCTATCGACCTACATATGACCATTGATGGCACAGGTCATAGATATAACCAAGAGAAGCTGGCTCACACTCTGGTGCTCTAGAGAATATTTTCTTAATTTATTTTAGTGTTCTAATTATGATCATTGAAGAGCTACCTTCTTCAGCATAACAAACTTTCTAGTTTAAATAGAACCAAACTATTTCAAAAGCAATAAAAGTGAAATAATTCCTGAGAATATTTCTGTATTCTTTCACCAAAGGTGTATTCCTCTGGCTTAGTCAGCCACTCATGGGGAACGGAAAAGGGTTTATAATGAAAGCATTGACACTATCAAAGACATCTATTGGCTTTCTAGCCTGGAATATTTGAGATACACATCCCCATGCCTTTTTCAGTAATATTGTACCAACAAGGATAATGTATGCTGCAGCCCTCAGAAAGTAGCTCTGAGCATGATTTCATTTTTCTCTTCTCATGGGAAGAACAAAATTTAAAAGATGAAAATTGCCAGAATTGTTTTGTATCAAATTTTATGCACAGATTAGTACTATTATGAACTAAAGAGGCTCTGTGTTTTTTAAAGAGGTGGGCTAAGAATGGTTTTCTTCTTGACTAGTTTTAGCCATCTACACCATGGTTTTGATTCTGATTTCCTAGTGTTCTCATGACAGAGAGGAACTGGTATTGCATCATCTCCTGTATCTATAACATCTCAGTCATACAGAGTGAATCACTGTGCTGGTATCTGTCTCTTAGACTTAATGTGCACCTGCAGAAGCTTTTTCAAATTTTCCTCATTCTTTCTCTTTCAGTTCTTTGCACGCAAACATACATATACTCAATGTAATAAATCTACTCACACAGACAGATTATATGTGGCTAAGAGACTCCTAGCTCCACAGATACTGCCCTCTGTTTCAGTATGTATGTCTTTCCCATGCTGTGCATAGTTAGTTTAGATTTTCAGTTTAAAGCTGAAATCTGTCCCTGCTCAACAGGAGTTCCACTTAGTTTAACAGTTGAATGTTTTGAATCAATTAATTACTGCTACCGAAATGCATACTTGAAGTGTGAGTAACTGTGTAAAACTGAATAGAGATAAGGCAAATGAGGACTAGAACAGATTTATTGACCTACTGATAAGAAATAAACCAGGAATTAATTTGAAAAAATCTAAGTTAATTCTTTCTACCCTGATTCAAAAAATCAAAAATTATGATACATATTTAGGAGGTAAAATACATATGGAAGTGCTTCTAAACTCTAAAAAATTCTGCTGGAGAGGAAGCACATTATGTGTTCCATATGTATGCACGTGTGTACATGTGTGTGGACATATAGACTGTTGAGTTCATATACATATATACATTGTGCATATGTGTATAAGAATGAAAAGTATGTATTAGTTTGCAGTGTCAAAAAATAACAAAAAGATCACTACAGTTAAACAGACAAAGAGGCATCTGTCACTTAAGTCCAGGCACTTACCATACGTACTCCCCAGATTGAACGCAATGTCTACTGCACTAGCTTGGTCATGTCTCTTCTTCCTTTCCCCTGAATTTACTCTCTGACTTAACTGCTCCTCAAAAAACCCAACCCATGTTGCTGTATTTTCCTAGTTATAAACGTTAAGTACTTCTCCCTCCTTTTTCATTATGAGATACAGGAATAACCTGCTTCTTCCTGCATCCAAAATCCCTTTGTGATAATTTCCATTCCCAGTTCTCTATCTATGTTACAGATCCGTTGACTGTATTTGTTTCTTGGACTATGAAAAAATTATCTTCCTGAAGAAAGTCAATGCCTTTGAATAGTCTCCACACATTAATTTTATCTTTAATATAGTTTACTTCTTTTTTCTCCTCCAGCTGGAGTCATGTCCTAATTTTAAATTATTGAACTTATTCCATCAAATCTACTTCTACAAAGAAATATTCTTCTCCCACATCATTATCTTTCCATCATCTCTTTTAACTGCAGAGTGGTCCAGAGCTATGTTTTCATTTGGGCTCTGTGTATTTTGATTTCTGCATGTAGTTACTGATATTTTTTTCTTCACAAAAGTTTGTTAATTTTATGATGATCACCTGATGATGGGATAAATGGTGTGTAATACTTTTCCCACTAAGCCACCACAAGAAAGAAGGCATTTAGATCCTCATGTTCCTGATATAGAAAGATCTGTAGAAATCAGAGGAAGTTTATTCATGCACTGGATTGAAAATACAGTCAGAATATTTAAGTTCAATGTGAGAGAAAAGTATCTCTCAATCTTTCTGACAGAAAATGTGTTCCAGAAAAGGAGGCTATGACAGCGAAACTGAAAGACAATTTAACCCATTTCTAGTTTGTGTCCTAGTTTGTGACTTGGACAGAAGGCATTAGGCACTACCTCTGCGGTATCTCTCTAAGGAGCTGCACAGCACTGAGGCACACTTGCTCTGTGCCTTCTTTTCAATCTGGAGGGTAGTAATTTAGGATGAGATCCAAAATAGTACCTTTGCATCTGAGCAAATTAGGCATCTGGGCAAATTAGGTGGGGTATTTTGGATCATTCTCTAGGCACTTAAATTCCACATAAATTGCCATTTGGGCACCTAAGTACTAGTTCAGGGCTGCAGTAAACCTATAGCAAATTACGCACACCCACAATTACGTCATTTCCTACATGCTATGTAGGCTTTGTAACATGGGGAATTATGAAGCAAGACCTTTCACCTACCTTACCACTCCCTGCCTAGCTGCACCTGCTCACTTGTGTGCATCCTAACCTGTGTTCCAGGAATGCATGGATAGAGGGCAATACAGTAGTGTAAAGCTTGCAGTTAGAGTTAACGATGGCCAAGTGTGCCCCAACAAGTCCACAGAGAATTGTGAGTGTGAGTGAATTTGCAGGGGAAGCAAGAAATATCTCAGTGAGCCTACACGGAAGTAGTAGACCTACCATGACTTAGTCAAAGTTTTTAAAACTAAGATATTACAGGTAGTTCATAGACTACAGTATTAGTTAGTAAGATAAAATATACAGATTCAAACAACTCGGAAATCCCTAAGTTTCTAAGTTCCTCACACATGTAACCTTTAAAATGCAAAGCTCTTCAAAAGGAAACTCAGAAGTGGAATAGTAAATCTGAGTAAAAGTATTAGAAAATTATGAAGTATATTAAACACAATGCTGTAAGCATGCTAGGCATGCTTGATGTTCTGCACAGACCATAGATCATTAGATATTAGTTTGTGTTCCAACATCACTTCCCAGCTGAGAAACTCTTTAGAAGTTGTGAAAGTTTTAAGCTAATTCAGTAACAGTGGATTAGGTTGTCCTAGATAATAATCCCTCTATTCTTACTAGTGTTTCTGTGTGTGGGCCGAAAGATAATTTGCATAGTACAATCTGTATTAGAGCAAGATGGGGCAAGCACAATCTGTTTACTTTGGTTCAACTATTGCTCATTCTATAGCCAAAGAATAAGGTGGGGCTGGTTCCCCTGGTTCTCTTTGCTCAAGCCTGTATTTTTCGCCGTTGCTACATCTCACATTTGATGTATGGAAAATCGTATTTTAAAAGCATAAGGTTAAATCTTTGAGGACCATCTTTGTCAATCTTACAACTTTTCAACAGGACTTATTAGCTCAAGAAGGCACCACACTAACACAAGACATCTAATTTTAAGGTATTTTATGGCCAGTTTGTGGTATGAGTACCACAAGCTCAGGTTTTCATGAAAGTACCTTCATATACATCTGTGGCTGGGTAAATAAAACAGATAAAGGGCTGTTCGCTCACTCAAAGTACGATGGCATCGCTCACATCTGTATGGTTCAAGTCTTTTATCTTTTCTTTACCTACACTGTGTGTTGTGAACAGTGTGTGGCCTGCGCTATGCCCTGAACCACACTCAAGTATGTCTAAGAAAATTTCAGCACAAGCTTTATGCCAGGCAGAAGACTAATAATTAACGAGTCTTAACCATGTGGGAGACTGCTTGAAACTGTACTCTGGCCCTCAGTTTATTATTTTACATACCTCTGGCAAAAAGGGTGAGGGTTGCATTTTGTATGTTCTTTGTTTTAATCATGGAGTAAAATGGAGGTCGACATCAGAAAAACTATGGGCCCCAAGCAATCGTTTATATCAACAACTTTAAAAGCAGAGTCTGACTTGGGGCTTCACCATTTTTGCATGCATATCCTGAGGTCTTCACTCTTTATTTGTGCATATGGAGTGAATATGTATTCCTGAAACATCACTTGAGTCTTTCAACATACTCTCAAAACTAGAGACAGTTCTCCACAAATATGTAGCCAGTGTCAAAATTTCATTGTATACCAAACACATATTTCTTCAAGGACCTTATAAATATAAATTAGTTTTAAATGACCTGTTATCCCATTAAGTGATTTGGACTTGCCTGTGATAAACTCATGGCTTTCTAATGAAATACTTATTTGTGTTTCTTTTCTGTGGAGATGGTCAGTCTCTGTATTATGTAGTCACAGCTGCTTTAAAAGTTAGCTCTCAGGGGACCTCAGAACAACTTAGTCTATAGAAATGGTGGCATTCCTTCATGATCTTAATGAGTCACAGTTTAACCTTTCTAGTGATCAGGAAAAGGAGAATGGCAGCATCCAACTGCATTAGACTACAGGATGTCCTGAGAATTTCTGCTTTAGAATCTGCAAACTTAAATGTCCTCTTTTGTTGTGGAGCAGAGCCATACGGCATAAAAAGCCACTATTTAAAGTCTCTTTACTAATTTCAAAGCTGAAATAATAAAATGCTTCCAATGTGTACTACGTCATCATCTCTGCTTCAGCTTTACGTATCAGAATTATTTCAGATATACAACAAAATTATTTTTGAAGCATCGTTCATAATTTTATTCCACTGCTTGACATGGTAAGTAGCAATCCAATGCTTCTGTGTTATGTAGTTTTGCATTTTAAGAGTTATTTTTATTTAGGTACTAGTCACCAAGGCAGCACTTACAGATTCACATAGACAATCCTCACTCCTCTTTTGAAAACAATTTATGTTCAGAAATCCTGATACCGATAGTGTAAATATGAACCTTGAATGCTCAAACACCATCACTCGCATCTTCTGTACACTGGCATTGGTTAAGAAACACTAAAGTAACTGAAAAAAAGCCAGTAAACAGGAGAGAGGAGCAGTTCTTTCTCACAGCACATTTGCTTCAGGACTCTATGACCACAGACACAAGATTCCTGTGAAATTAGTCAGATTTTAGTAATCATTTATATAGCCACAGGAATTATCCTCATTTCAAAAATGCCATCAACAATACATTTAATAGAAAGATCTAGAGATATAACTGCATTTTTTGTTTCTTTAACATATATTTCAAAAAAATGGACAGACTCTTTGAGTATCTCAGAGTTGAGATGATGAACTTTTATTTCAAGAGGACTGAAATTTGCCCCTCCCATCCATATTGCATGTTTTAGTCACTTACATGCTGAAGATGGGCATATTAGATTTCTCCTGGACTATTAGACACAATAGACAGCAGGCACACAGGTGTATTTTAAACCAAACTTGAGGACGTCCAAGCAAGTTAAGTGTGGTCTGAGCATGCCTGAGAGGCCAAGGCCCCTCCGGGATGTATAGACATGTTTCACCAGCGGAATTTCAGCATAACTGGTGGCATAACTGAGTGGCATTGCAGAGGCCTCTATCCAAGTCCATTAATGATATCTGACACCGTAAATCTAAAATTTAAGGCACCTAGGGCTATTATTTGATGTCAAAACTCATTAAAAAAAATGAAGACAACTTTATTCTGGTTCTGTTAAAATAAGCAAGTGTCCAAATACTGTGTCTGTTCACCCATGAATGATCTTTTGAACTGAAGAGGTGCTTTCTGTGGGAAGCAGTTATACTGTCTTCTGTGTAAGAAAACTTCCATTGTCACCTGAGTTTGGAAAAATTTGTTCATAAAGATATAAAATATCTGGGAAAAAAATGTTACCAATTAAAAATGCATTTGCTTCTTCTATAGAGGACAAAGAATAAGCAGATGGGATAATAAGATGAGAACAAGGGGAAATTTGCAGATCAAAATATCTAATTTTCTGTGTTAAATGGAGCAAATTATTTCAGGAGGTAATAAATAGAAAATTAAAAAGATGAGAGAGAACAGTTACTTGGCTTTTCCTTATCAGCATGCACGGTAGTGGAGATAAATGCTTATGTTGCCCATTGTTCTGGTCCAGTTTCCTTTTTGACTGTCCTGAAAAACTCTTAGCAAAACACTGACAATTGATGGAAGTTCAAAGAACAAGCAACTTGATTTTTTGTTTGAGAAACAGAAATCAGAAACTATTTAAAAATATTATTAATTAAACTTCCGTCTTGGATTTTTAGTTCATGTTCTACATGTCTTTGCAAAGCAAACACGAAGAAGGCAGCAGTCAAATATTCCCTATATAAGGCAGCAAATCAGTACTTTCAGAGATAAACATGTTGATACACTGCATAATTCAGGGTTTTTCAGACACAACTATATGCTTTGGCACCATTTCCAGGAACTTGTTTTGTTAATCCAATGAGGATTTTAGTCCACAATTCAATTGAAAACATACTACACAAAGGAGTGATCATATTGGTAATGCAGACAATTGTGCTATTTCTGATCCCAGTTGTGCCAGGACCGTGCTGCATTAATTTTATCTGTACAAAAGAGCAGAGTAAATTAAAGCCTTGACCAGGGATTTTAGAAGTCTTGAATATGTATCGTAGCTATGTTGTGTGAGGTAATCACTTTTTTCCATTTCTGTCTTATTTCCTTACCTATTTTATTTTAACAAAACTGCTTAGATTATCAAAACGAAAAAACTGGCAAATTGGTACTATGTCATAATTTCATCAGATACAAATCATTCTATGAAATAGTTCTTTAACATCTTGTGAAAGGAATTTGGTAGATAAAATAAGAAAAGCAACCTAAATTTCATGGTCTAACTAGCAATCACTGTTTCTCCCAAATTCTTCTTTATCTACAATTCACTTCTGCACTCTGATTGGCAATGCCGATACTATCTTTAAAAGTTATTACTCTCCTTTTACCTTTGTACCATCACGCTTAGTAAGGCCAAAAGGTGAGCAGCCTGAGGATTGCAAGGTGTAAATGAAGCACATTTTTCCAACAAAAGATTGATTAATTAATGAAACAACTTTTTTTTTGAGAAGCTGTGAGATCTTGAACTTTGGTTGGATTTCTTTCAGAATGTACATTTTAGTCAAGAACATAGTATTACCTCAGTAGAGATATAGAGGAATTTAAAGTCATGGAGTGTGTGAGAATAAGTGGTTATTCTTAAACTAAACTAAATGTACTTAAAAATCTATATGTGAGAGAGATTCTGAGAGATTTAGATTATGAGCCTATAAACTTCCTTATAATTTCAATATATACATAAAGGTTGCCCAGGAAGTGGAATCTTATACCTGTACAAAACGCCCATTATAACTTAAGTACAGTTCCTGCTACCTTGCAAGTAGTAACCCAGCACAAGAAATGTAGATGGTTATCCAGTGACTCACTGGCAAAGCAAAGAGCTGGTAAATGCAACAGTGACTGCTATTGATAGCAAAAAAAAAAAAAATAAAAAAGAAAGAATAAAAACCATTGTATGCTCTGAAAAAAAATTATTCATTCTTATGCTATTACCTTTGTCTCAAATATTGTTTTGGCAATTTCTTTTCTGGTTCTGAAAAAACATTCATAATTAAAAAATCAACTTGGTCTATGTATTTTTTATGTCTAAGACCATGTGGAGATATTATGAATCTTTCCTGGAACTGAAGATTTGACCACAACTGAATATCTCCTGTGAAATTTATCCTTTCATACTCTTTCTCATTAGAACCATAAGATTACAGAGCTTTCATCCATGAATTGTATTAGAGCTCAGCAAGAGCTGATGCTGGCCCATGTCAGTGTTGGCTTTTTAGATTACTATTAACTGTTAGCTTGCTTTTAGCATCCCTGTGTCAATCAATATTAGGAATGAACACCAAGAAAATTTTGATCTACCTTCCAGAATTAATGAGCCTTTTTTGGTATCCTACTCACAAGGAAAGCAGAACTGGATTACACAAAATTAAAGTCATATCTCTGCAATATATATATAATCCTTGGTTAAAATTATATGCTTTCTTACCAACAGACATATTTACATGCCTTAAGATCCTAGAATGGGATGTGCTCTTCTAACTTTGCCAATATTTCTCTACCCAATGACTTAGCTACAGCTACCAACTATTTTTACCCAGTGCTAACAAATTTAGGTTGCATTTTTCTTGGAATGATGGAAGATGCAGTTAATAGTGTAAATCATATGATTGGTCATGGTGAACTGCATTTAAAATATCTCAGGTTTTACTAGTCTATCTTTTATTCTTGGAGTTCTCTTTGTTAATGGGAATTACTGGAAGCTTCTCCAAACCAAAATGCCTTTACAAAATTTAACCAAATTTTTGATATCTCAAATCTACTCAGAAACAAGAACCACAAGCCTATTGGTTTATTTTCCTGTGGTCTGCCTTAAGTCCAGACACAAAGTCTGGGTGATGGTAATGATATATAACTTCAGTGAAGCCTCATTTTGATTTCTTCTGACTACAGAGATGCATCTTGGTCAGTCCTAACAGTCTAACCTAAATTAAGAGCAGGTCAGAACCTGGCATTGGCAAGGCTGGTAAATATGGTAAAACGTGAAGGAGGGCAAGTCACAAAGGAAAAAACTGTGAATATCGTATTCCCCTCAGCTGCATTCTGCAGGTATGTACGTGTCTCTTTACAACGGAATATTAATAAAGTATGCATGAGGCCAGCATGAACAGAAGCTGAGTGCAGGATCAGTGTTCAAGGAAAGAACTAATTGTTTTTTTCTACTGAGCTCAGGACTAAAGCAGATAATGACATTTTTAGCTGTCAGGGTAGTAAGCAGCAAAAAATTAACCCAGAGTTTCCAAGTCTTTGCATTTTTGTGCAACGGTGGGTCACATCAATGTGTGCTCGATGAGACTGGGAAATTTCAGAATCTAGCTACAAACCATGGTGCCATGCAATATATACTTCATTAGATCTTTCACTTTCATAATATAAAGCTAAAGGGTTAATGTCACACTCTGAAAGATTAAAAAAAAAAAATATTTTTTTTCAGTCCTTAAAAATAATAATTGGTTTGGCTTCTCTCCACAAATATATACTTTGTTGAATCAAGTGTGGAAAAATTTGTCCTCACAGCAGAGCGAGCCAGATTCTTTCTGACTATTAATTCTGTAAAGTAGCTGATTGCCTTGGTTGCTCTGTCAAATTCAGTTGAGGTAGAGCTAAAATGTAAATGAAAAACAAAGCTTCTGCTTTATTCTTTGCCTTGGGCTTGACCTTGAATTCCTAGAGTTCCTACTTGTCTCATTCATTCCAGTACAAGATCTAGAACAGCTTTTTGTGCATTGCTTGGGATAACTGTTCAAGCATGGTAAAAAATGGGAGAAATATAACAAAAGGTAAAAAGCCATTTCAGAGACCTCATTGTGCTGACCTTTTCCTGTTCTCAAATAATTCAAGGAGTCAATAAGATGTTTATCCTCTATCTACTCTAGTATTGTCAGTGCTGCTATTGTAGGTGCTTGATTAATGGACTAAATTTCCCATCCCAAATGCAGCCTGGCAAGAGTGGAGCCCTTTATCCTAGTAAGAGGCTATATCATCATCACTGGTGTGGATGCTGATAAGGATATGTAGGGCTTATTAAATGTCAGGTATCTGTTTTACTGGATAACCAAAAAGTTAATGCTCAAAGAAATAAATCACTGATAAAAGAATGTGTAAGCCAGGTTGTGCAATGTGGATTTGTAAATGAGTAAGATAAATTATGTGTTAAGGTATTAAAATGTGAACTCATTTGTTGTGTAATGATGCCTGTCAGTGTTCTATATTAACTAATCACTAAGTCTATTGTTAATAAGATGAGAGGTTATGGCTTTATGATCCCCTGATGAGTGGAAGAATAACAGTATGTGGATGACAGGAAAAAAAAGGGAATTTAAACAAATTTAGTGCGATTTTTTGGTGAAAACACAGTCAAGAAACCTGTTTAATATGAACACAATGGAAAGAAGATACCAGAAGCCCGGGAGTGTCATCCTGGCAGCAGATGGTGCTTACTGTGGGTGTTACAGGCATGATGATTATTATCCCATTATCATGTGGTATTTTCATACAAAGCCTTCCCTGTTCTGGTTACTGGAGTTAAGATGAGTTTTACCTCTCCAGGGCTGAGAAAGATTTCTACAGTTAGAGAAATTCTGACTTAATTTCTTATTAGCTTTTAATTTCAGAACTTTTACATCTGACCCTAAAGGCTTCCCAGGTTCAATGAAGGAGGTGATGGCAAAAGGATTCTGCAGCACAAAAAAAAAGCCTTCCACCAATGCAGAAGTCAAATATTGCCACTTTTAGAAAAAAATATTCCTGAATGGAGAAACTCATTGGAAAGGTGGAATAGAGGTGCAGGGAACATATCTGTGTTCAGTGTTTGAAGAGCTTATATGGAAGAAATGTGGCACAAAACATCCAGTAATTTTCAAGAGCACAGGGATCAGCAGCAGAGGAAAAATAAATAGACTAGAAGATAAGTGACTGACAAGTGGCCATTCTGTCTTGAGCCTGGACAAGAATGACATCAAAATTTTGGACCAAGATCAAGGGAAAGCCACAAAATGATTAGGGGACAGAGGCCTTCCAAGAAGATGATAAATGAATCTGTTCAGTCCTCAGAAGGCAAGGCTAAGGAAGATCTTACTGCTGTCTGCAAAATACCTGATGCAAGGATATAGGGAACTCAGTGCACACTGTAGTTCACAGTGCACAGTGATGTGACAAGAGGCAATGGACACCATTTGGGAAACACAAAATTTCAGTTAGATATAAGGAAAAAAAATCTCATGAAGGTGGTCAAACATTGGAAGGGGTTTCCCAGAAAGGATGTGAAATCTTCGTACTTGAAGGTGTTAGGGACTCAACTCGACATGGCCCTGAGCAAGTAGGTTTTCATTAGATCTTCTTTGAACAAAGGCTTAGATTAGATGACATCCAGATATCCCTTCTGACCTGAACTACCTTTTGATTCTATGCTAAAACACCTCACCAGATAAAAACACATGAGAAACAATAATAAAGCTACAAACTTGACCCTATCATTGCAGTTAGATATTATTTTTACATATACTTGAGTGAATTACCTTATTCTAGCACACTTATCTCAAGTCCGTTATTATTATTATATCTCTTATTTATGCATATGCTCTACTTAAGGTAAAAATAATGTGTATAACCTGTGAGACTGAGGTTTAAACCAGCAAATTAAACTACTAATTAGAAGGTGGATGATTTCCCTAAACTAATTTTTCTAAACAAAAATCTGTGGAACCCTTACTTTATAGAGTGTATATGAGTACTTTTAACATGATTTTCTATTTAAGTGTTAAAACACCATACTTCTATATTAAAAAAAAAATGCAGAGGGACAGAATGAGTCTAGAAATGCACAGAATTCCAAAGAATCACCTGAGATCCATCTTTACACAAGATAAGATGTACACTGATTTACGAAAACAATGTACAAGTAATGGAATATGTATGATTAAAAGCATTATAACATCTGAAGAAATTAATGTGATGTAGGAAAATTGTGAGAAAAGAGAAAGAGGACAGCAGAGGAGTAAATTAATGCCTCAGATGCTGCTCATTTACATTTTGCAGTTTGTCTTGGAATTAGGCTTCTTCTTTTCTGCAGGAAATGGGACACACTTTTTAATATTTCACTGAACCATCAGTAAGTAACCATTTTAGCAGCTCTCTAAACTGCATAAAAAATCCTAAATTATGGGTGTAGGTATTTAATCATCTGTGAAACTTTCTTCAAGTATTTTATTGCCAAAGGAATTCGAAGGGAATTTGAATGGAAAAGATTTTCAACTACTGAAATTCTGGTGACATTTTTTCAAAAGAAAAAAGTACAGGCTGCTCATTGCCTTGAAAGAAAAATTCTGACCCACTAAAATAGGATTGCAAGCATGTAGCAGCACTTTCTTGCACGCTGGGGTGGATTATTTAAACTCCACAGAGGCCATGAGATCTCTTTTCAGCATTTCTGTTGCCCACATCCAGGCAGTACCTTGCTCAGCTTCTTGTTTGTTTTGGGGGTACTGATCCTCCTAACACTTCCTATACCGTGCATTGGGAAGAATGTTCCAGAAATGGCAGGAAGTCTTAATGCTGGTCCAGACTCAGTCATAGACTGATGCTGACTTTCAGATATCTTTGTCCTTTACTAGATGTATCACTTAATGTTTGCTCTGTGTTATTCAGCTACAAAAAATCAAGAGTGTTTATTCTGTTCTGTCTGCAACACTCTGTCGTCAGTTTATAGATCCTATACTGTGAGTTGGTCTCCTAAGTCACTGCAGGTAAGGATGAGCTCCTGATGCATCATTTTAAAAGGTGAGATTTTTTTAAGAAACTAATAGTTTTCAGCTTATATTTCTTTACATTGTGGTTTCAAGACTCTGGATTTAATCCCTCTAGATATTTATCTCAGCTAGAAGGCTAGACATTTCTCTCTCACTTTCTTGCCTTTTATAAATTATCTTTTTTAATAGGGGCAGAGATATTTTGCTAAGCTAGAGGTGCAAGGAAAACATATTTTGTCCAAACACAAAGATCCTCTGATAACAGTGTTTGGTTATATATATATATGTATAAAAATTTGGGGAGTGTGTCTATACACTTACATTATGATATTGTATCTATTTTATATCTATATTTTCATTTGTCATATACATTTGAAAATTAGGAAGATCGAGGGTGTTACGTGCTAATTATTGCTCATCCAGAGAAAGTATCGCATGACTTTCTACATAGCTGTTAAGCCTCTATTGGAGTTTGGCAGCCTTTAGAGAACATAATGTGTTTGTTACACAACAGTATGCTTTATGTAATTTTTCCTTTGTCCCAGAGAGAAAACTAGGTTAAACTGAATATGATTTGTATGGAGATAGGTGTTAACAGATCACCACATTTCGAAACGGGATGTTGGGCAAGAGACCCTGAACTTCATTTGAAAGCAAAAAAACCTCTCACTCGGATAGCATTACACTCTGAGAACGTTAATTTCAACTTTTAAAAATTCTTTGTAAAGCAGAAGGAAAGTCAGATTCCTTCTTCCTTCCTGAATTAGAAACACAAAACACTGGCAATTCAGCTGGCTGGAGAAGTATAATGACATCAATTCATGAGTCATTCTGAACTGCTATTGCATATAGTAGCAGTCACTCCAGTTGTTATATGAGGATTACAACATTGCTTACAAGTAGCAACTACATCTTACACCACCTATCTTACACAGTGTAATACACACTAATATGAAGATGAGAAAAATGAAGCTCAAAATCAAAAGAACCCAAGTTTTTGAGCTCTTAGAAATCTTAACAATAAGTATCAGTTCTTGCCTTTCTATACTGGTGAAGTAACTGTTATTCTTGAATTATCTTCTAGCAAGATATAGGTGGAAAAAATCGGTCTGATTATCAAAAATATTCAAAATTGTTATTGCAGAAAACAAATGAATCCACCACAGAAAATGTACAGCACTGTCTTTCATTGTGAATTTATCCTCTCCAGAAGGA
Organism: Patagioenas fasciata; assembly: GCF_037038585.1. Classification (NCBI taxonomy): domain Eukaryota; kingdom Metazoa; phylum Chordata; class Aves; order Columbiformes; family Columbidae; genus Patagioenas; species Patagioenas fasciata. Next base: position 155,606,998 of record NC_092521.1, on the reverse strand, counting down.
CCTAAAGACTTGTCATTTTTTGATCCCCATTCAGATTACATTAGTCCACCTTTCAATGTAAAAACTAAAGACAGAAAGAGTTTATTCTTTATACCATTAATGGAGTAACTACTTTCTGAAAGATCGCTTAACTTCACCATCCCCAAAGCTAAAGAGGCAACCTAAAAATGGAAAGTAAAATGGTGTAAAAGTTGTCATTATATAGTTAATATCTAAAGAGTTCTATATTATTGATGCTCTGCATTGTTCTGCTGTGGTATATCAAATAATATTGTCATGCATCTCCCTTATTATCAGGAAACTTCAAGTCACATCTCACTTACTAGCAAGAGTTCCAGATGCAGCTTGAGTTAATAAAATGCTTGCATAAAATTATAATTGAAAAATTAATATTATCTGATTTGATCACTGACTATAGAGACTGAAAATCCATAAATTCAAAGTAATGACATATCAACATTTCACACAGGGAGGAGGCAGACAACTGGGGGATACCTAAATTATTGTTTGATCTGCTACAGCTGAAGCCTTTAACAACTGAGTAAGACAAAGAGAATATTAAATCCTTAAAAGGAATATTCTTTCCACTAACTGACTGCACATCCTTTATCATCAGTCCCACCATACTAGGAAAGCACAAACTAACTTAGTTTTGATTTTAAAAAAAAAAAAAAAAAAAAAAAAAAGAAAGAAAAGTCCATTCTCTATCAGTTAGTGAAATGAGTGACTATTTGGTGACTTAACAGGACGGGCTAGCCAAGAACTGTTTAGTAGGATTTTAAAGATAGCTTAAGGAAGACTACATGTGGCTAAAAATTACTACCAAGATTATTATTATGCTTCTGAACACATCAGCAGTCAAAAGTACATTGACAAATCAGAATATATTTGGGCAAGGCCCTAACAATTTAAATTCACTGGAATGGCTCCAAATGTAACTTGATCAGATGGTGACTAATGATATCTTAAACATCTACAAGTATTTGTAGGTTATAAGTAGAACCATTTATAGGTAGCTTAAGGAGTGAATTAATGAAACATGAGTTCAGAAAAACATAGGTATAACATAAAGAATCCAGTGTTAGGGGTATCCTTACCTCAGTGTAACGAGGTCTTTTACATTATTAAGTATACTATAGGGGAAAATACAAAGTTTAGAGTACATGGGCCTGATACTGCTTTCTACCAAAAAGCAATAGACTACCTTAAAAGGAAATGTGGTATCCCTGGCAGTCAGGGGCAAATGTCTTTTGTACAATAGAAATGCACACTTTTAGTGGAGAATTGAAAGGTTACTTTTGTAAAACAGACTACATTATTGTAATGCAAAACCCGAGTTATACTTAGTCAAAAACAGCTGTAGCTTGGTTTTGGTCTTGTATTCCCTGAGTTTTGTGAATAATAAAAATATCTCACGCAGATCATTGGATTACCTGCTTGGCTGCTGCAGCCAGTTTAACCCTCCTTATGAAGAAAAATGACCCATACAAATCACCACAAGGAGTCACTGACTGAACCTCTATGGTAGATGCTACATGTTGAATATGATGTTATAAGGTCCAGGATAAGTTTGGACCACTGTCCTTTTCTCTTTTCTGACAAAGACATGAAGATGGCATGTTATTACTTAGTTAAAGAAAATACAACCTAAATGACACATGGCAAGGACAAATGAGACCTACTGAGAAGCAAATATTCTTTCAGCTTCTTTCATGACAGGTCACTATGGTTGACCCTGGGTGTTGTAGAGCCGCTTTAACTATTGCTGTCCCTCTCCTGTCTGGTCTCTGACAGAGTGCTCAGTGGAGAGGAGTCTGGCATGCAGAGGAGTCTGTCATGCCTGAAACTAAAGCCTCTCCTCCAGACTCCTGCCCACCTGTGCCCACCTATGCCTTTACAGTCCACGTCTAATGCCTGTAGTTGGCACATGTAATAAGTTCCCTTGTGCTTCATTTTGTTTTTATAATAGCTAATTTCCCATCAGAGAAAGATGTATTCCCTGTCTTCTTTGTTTGTAATCATCCTGAGAAGTTTCTGATCTCATGTTCTGCTATTCCAAGGTTTTTTCCTACCAATACAAACAACAATATTTCAATAGTCACTCTTTCAGCTCTCCCTACCAAAGAGGAGGATTGGCATCCTTAGCCCTTGTCCACTGGGGAATACAGTGGAATGCGATAAGGACAGCTATAGAATGCACTTCCTTCATGTCATGCTTGCTGAAGGGTACTTCTTGTTGGTGTGAAGGGATTTTTTTATTCTTGCTTTTGGAATGGGACACATGAAGATGGCAGTCATGCTGTCATATATTGGTGCACTCAAGCCTATGAGCTAAGCCATACAGTAGGACCTTACTAGCTTGGCCACAGTTCTCGAATGATGTAGCTATACGGTACCAGGTATGGTGCTGGCAACCTTAGAATAGAAGAGCAAGCTCACTCATACAAACCAGTAGTCTGGTTGTAAAACAGTGTATAGACATAGTCATTTTAGAAAAAAAAAAAAAAAAAAGCAATGTAAAAGTCCAGCATACCAGTGACAATTACAAAATAAGCACTGCCTAAACATCATGGCTATTTCAATCAGAAGTTCATTTGGGAATCAGTTAGTTGCCATCCTCCCTGTATAATCTAAATTTTAAGATAGTCATTTTGAATTATTATCAGCTCACAAATCTTGAAGAAATAAGGAAAGGGAAGGGTGGCACTACACTTCCCTTTCTCCTCTGCTGTGGTTAAAAGGAGGAGGAAACCCAGTAGTTTGTACACCACCCTTATTCCCTGTGAATAGGAATCAAATTACAGAATTTGAAGGAAGCAGCTTTAGGAGCCTTACTTGTATTACCTATGTAAAATTACAGTCAAACGTGTTTTAATCATAGTATAGGAATCTTTTTTTTTTTTCTTTTTTAATGGAGACCTTTAATTCAACCCACTTTATGGTGAGCAGAGTTCAGTTGCTATCATGCGAGTCTACATTTTTCCATTAGCATTTCATTATTCATTCAAGCTCAGTCACAGTGAATGTTCACTGGGCATTTCCCTGGGGCCAGTATAACTACCTAAGTGAATTGCATATGCAAACACTGGACATAATGAAGTGCATATTGAAAATAGTAGCCACAAACCAGGAATCCATTTTGAAGAATCTGGCCCATAAAGGTATAAGGGGAGTCATCTACGTTGACAATTGTATGAGCTGGAAAAAAGATTGCCACAAAAGCAACAACCTAGCTTAATATTACATCATTTTTCACTTCATGCTAACCTTGTTTTCCATGCTCTTTATATCTTTTTGTCATGTGTTAACACCATGTGAGATTTTACTGCAAGAATATGGGCATCATAGTATTTTTTTAAAGTGTGTCTTAGCAGCAGACAAATAAATTATGGCCAAGGGAAAAGTAATGGAGTCAGGCTACAGAGGAATAAATTTTGCTTTAAGGCCTATTAGCTTTTTCCTCTGGGAAAGAGAAAAAAAATTCCCATCCAACTAAATGTTGTTAGAAAACAACAATTATCAATATTTTATGCCTGAATCAGGAATATGGGCATCATACCAACACTCTGGTGACATTAGAGTAGCAAAATCTTATATTTTGTGTTTGGCTTTGGTATTTGTCTTACATTAGCAGTGCATGAGCTGAACTCCTTAGCTCTGAAGCTTGAGAACATGTCACCTGCCTTAGCAGAAAATGAGCAGGGCAGTATTTTGAGTCAGAAACATCATAATTGCTCATCTTTTGAAAAGTACTTTTTAGCTCAAAATCTTACGACATGTTACAGAAGTAATGACTCCTATTTCCTCCATACGGGTGGGAAGATAAAGAATGCACAGTGGTGAGTGACGAGCCGAAGTCATTTAGCAAACTAATGTTGAAATTGAGATCATAAATTCCTCATGGGTGGTACTTTGAGCGCTGACAGAACTCAAATGACTTACAAGGATTTCTGATGCCTGCAGATATGTGTTTGTGTTGAATAGCTTGGAGGATACAGTTTATAAATTTCTATTGAGCTAAAAAAAATTGCTTGTTCTGGGTTTATGCTGTAGTACAGTCTCCTTCCTAGAATGTATCAGTACTTCTCCTTATTGTCTGCTAATGCTCATCCATTAGCAAATAACTGATAAAGCTCCACAGTTCATGACTCATTTCTGTTTATCATGAGGGCATATGTGTGAATTATGACACAGCTATTCCTTCACACACACCTTTGGGCAAAAGAATCAGATCTCCATTTGCTATGACAATGAAATAATTGGACAACAGAGTAGTCATAGATATTTCAGTCATCAGATCATTAAAACAAGATGCAAGTTAAGGGTTGTATTCTGCTGAGCCAACCTGAGCTGTCTACAACTTATCTAAACTTAATTAGTCCTCTGTGCTCTTCTTAAGTCACTGGAAAGAGATAGGCAGCTGCTGAGAACGATCTTTGACTCCTATCTTATACACCTTTTTTAATGTGCAAATAAACATTTTCCAGACGTACCTGTCTTTCCTGACAATAGAGGACATATAGGCAACTAATTTAGAAAATATGTAAAATACATAAATGTACATGGTTAAAATTTGTCCTACACTAGTTAAAATATTCCATCAGCTAGACTGTTCAGGTGTCACTCATACAGAATTCTACATTGTCAGATAAATCCTACTTGCAGTAGTCTGAGATCCCACCTTAAATAAATAATTGTGTCTTATTTTATTTTTCTACCTTGTTTGTTATTATCTTCCCCCTGCTTTCTGCTGTCTCTTGATCAATTATAAGACCGTAATCTTTCTGAAGGCTATGACCATACTGCCATATCATCTCTTCAAGAACCCTGTGCCAAAACTACGAGTATTTCTGCAAAACCACAAAACACAAAGACAATGAAAAACACAGTATCATATCATGTTATTAATTATGAAAACTATAATCAATATTAATTTCAATATTACTTCACTTTATTATATTATTACTTGTATTACAATAACAAAATATTCTACAATGGCTTAACAGTGACAGATTCTGAGCCAGTATGGCAAATCTCTAATGCATGTTCTCAATTCAAAGTATGGAAAACAAGTGTTAAAATGTCTTGCTGAATCAATGCTTCAAATTATGGGCAGTTCCTAGCCCAATAAAGGCTGATAATATAATAACTTGATTTTACAGGGGTATTTTGAAAATTCCTTCATAATCTATATTAAACACTGATGTGCCTACACAACATTTATGCTCAAAATTGTGTGCTACACTTACTATTAGAAATACTAACAAATAAGTTTATATCGATAATAAAAAAAATCTGCTTGAATATTTGCAAACACGAGAAAGGCTAGGGAGATTTTGCATATAAGCAGAATAATACGTTTTTTTTCTTTTTCTCTGAACACTGAAGTGGAAACAAAACCAAACCTATTAATCAGGAGTAAACAGTTTGCACAAGAGGTTCCACAGTCTGTCTGGGACTAAGAAACAAACTGCAAATTGTCAGCTCAGTCATTGTAATTCAGTGTCTTTTTAACTTTGCATTTTTAAGGATTTTTTTTAGGTCAATCCAGAGTGCTGAAGTAAATTAAACAAACTGTGAATGAATTTTGTGTTGGCAGATCTAAATTGGTAGCTAAGTACAAAATCCATGTGATAGCCAATGGAAGATATTGATCTCTATTTTTTTTCCTCCTTTAAATAAATTCGAGTGGGTGACTTTTTTAAAGAGTTTGTCTTGTTCCTAACAGCATTGTAACTTGGGTATAATTGGAGACTGTATGTGTCTTAATTCCACCAGTCAATACTATGCACTGTTCCACTGCCTGTTATTACGCACAGTAACACTTTGAACTTTCACATGCCTGTATTTATTCAACAGATGGCAGAGCTTGTGAGAGGATCAAACATCTTCCTGACAAGAGAGCAGTTCATTTTGTGCAAGGAAACCACCAGATATCTTTACTGGATGGTAAACAAACTGATGGCCTGCTTCTTTTCCCAGGAGGAATTAGCTGCATGCAGCAGCCATAAAGAGGGCAGAAAGGCATGAGCTACTGAATCTTGCAAGCCTTATTTCAGTGTCTGGTAAGGAGACACTGAAGGAACCTTGCAGCAGGGTGCAAATTTATGTCAAGATCAAAAGTTCACCGTAGAACTCTTTTATCTGAATAATAAACACTCGTGGAAACACTGTCTTAAATGTAATAGAGAATGAGAATCTTTCTACAGTTTCCTATAAGAGTCTATATATTAAGAGTCTTCGTTAAAATAGTTCCTTAAACAACTTCATCATGGCTTTATGGTGTTATCAGAACATGAATGCTAAATAATGAGAACTACAACAGTCCTCTGAATTCAAAATATCTGCTTTAAGATAGCCAAGAAGCACCATTGAAAACTGGTTTTGGAACTATATGATTTTAATTGTACAGTATTTTTTATAGAAGCTTCTTTCCATTAGAGCATATTGTTTTCGTTTCTGACAGCTTCTCTGGGACTCTTCATAACAGACGAAGCCCCAGCATGAACTTCTCACCAAAATTTTCAAAAGACAGCAGACCTAGCTCTGTAGTTCCTTGTTCCAACTTTAAAGCAGGGTAGCACACAATTCACTGATTTACACCTCCTAAGAAAAGATTTCAAGTCTAGTGAAATAAAGCTGAAAATAGAAGAATATGAATTACTGGAACCAGCATGAGTTGGTGGAACACAGAAGCAGCAGAAAGTCCAGTAGGAAGTCCTTTATAACAGCAGCAGAGTCTCTCTTCTGAAGTGCCTTTGGAAAAAGAAATATGTGCGCTGTTGCCCAGGTGACAAAATCCATGTACATGGTGCCTACTGTGAACAAAACAACTGATAGTGCCTGTTCATTGTAGAGTGGCTAATATTAGTGACTCCAAGAGCTATCACTTTAAGTGAACATAAGAAAATAAAAGCCTATTTTTGTGGATATGTGTTAATCATTTTCTGGACTAGGCAGTTATAAAGGTACAGTTTCTTCAATGGAGACGTTTTTAAACAGGACTCAACTTACTGTCTACAAAAACATATGTTAGTTCCATTATTTCTTTCTCCTATTTTTTGCAATGCCAAAGAAAATACATAAGGAATTTCTCAGGTTAGACCTTATTTTAACTTGGTGATGAGGTCCCTGAAATTGTTCAAATGGAATTTGTTCTCTTAAACTGTCTCTTGGTTTTGTTAAAAACAAGACCAGTTTCTCTTTTAGTGAATTTTCCTTTCAGCCAAGTTCTTCTAAGTAACTGCACTTTTCTGAATTTGGCTGCATGTTTTTGCAGACAGGAGTTGATAAACAGAAGCAATGGTATGCAAGGTCACTGATAAAATTTCACACGTCCCACAAGTGAGGGGGTGTATTTGCAAGAAGTGGAGAACAGGTGACTAAAATTGACCAACTAAGTATTCCATCCCATCCACATCACACACCCTATAAAAGTGGGAGATCAGGAGGGTCTCCCTCTCTTTGACCATGGCCAGCATCTAAAGAGGACCCTGCCTGTCATCCCTGCAATCTGAGACCTGGTTCCAGATCCTGCATCCCTGAATCCAGTTCGCTGTGGAGTCCAGCCCAGGACTTTGGGGAGCTGGCCCTGCAGCCTCTGGAGGCTCTGGCTCCTCTGCTGAGCTGCGCCGGGAAATTCAAGATTGGTTTTGTATATTTTGTATTATTTCTCTATTTTATTAGTAGCATTAGTAAAACATTTTTAACTTTCTTCCAACTTGCAAGTCTCTCACTCTTTTCCTCCTATTCCCTTTCCTTAGTGGTGAGACTGTGTGCGTGTCGGGGAGGTGGGGGGATGTTAACGGAGAGCATCTGTTATGGTTTATTGTCGCCCTGCAGTAAACGGTGACAAACTGATTTTTAATTTCTCTGGTTCTTTAAGACTCTTACACTGCACTTAAAACATCATAGATGCATTGTACGGTTCTTCAAAAACACATAAAACTGACACCTTAAAGGTGAATTGTTTTCTCCTTCTTCTCCTTCTCCTTCTCCTTCTATTCATATGTCCTAACTTATTCTGCAAAGTATTTTTCCCAATTAAATCTTCATTAAAATCTGCTTGGCAATTGAGAACTAATATTTCCCTTTGGTATTCTCATGGAGTTGCTAGACACTTACCTCTCTTGCTGAAATGTTCAACCCTAGCTAGTTGGTTTGCATTTTCACTTTAGTTAACAGCCAACTTGGCTGCTAGTTACTATTTCTCTGACTTTGTTCTCTATGGGTCATACCCATAACTCATTGTCTAGCATGAAAGAGGAAAATGACAAGAGAAACAAAAAGCAAATTCACAAAGTGCCATATCTTCTGTCCTTGTTCAGGCTTTAAGAGGTACAAAGCTCCCACATCACACTCTCTCATGATCATATCTGCTCTTTTTATAGAGATATGTGCTCTATGAAAAGAAGTAAAAACAGATCAAAACTGGTGATAATGTTTATCTGCAATCCCCACTTATCTGAACAGAAGATACTAGTAGAAGAGTCGATGATACTGCATAGATCTATTTCATATCTCTCCACAATAGCTATCTCATACAAACAAAACAAAACACAACAAAACTATTTAAGTGGTTTTCTCTCTCATATAAGTCCAGAGTCTACTGCATTCACCACCATTGACTTTCTCTGCTTTTCATGTTCTTTAAAATCACAGGTATGATTCAAACAGCAACTACAGATAAAGACAGAACTAGAGAACAGAAGAGAGTCAATAAGATTTGTTTCGGCTTGTTGTGTTTGGGGTTGGTTTGTTTGTTTGTTTGTTTTTTCATAGGTGATTACAACTTTAATGGAGCACAGGTCGTGTGTTTTGTTGCACACAGCTCTGAGAAATACTTTTTCTTTTTTTTTATACAGAAAATTTTCACTGAAGCTGGAAAATGTGTGTCTCTTGTCTTTCAAGAAAAAAATGCAACTGGAAGACAGGGAAAAATTCAGTTTTGCTGCAATAGCTTGATATTCCACCTGGAAAGCTAAAATAAATACTTAGGGAGGGTCAACTCTCATTCACAGCTAAATGAAAATGTGAAATCCTAGCCTGTTGCTTCCATAGATGAGGTCTTGAAAATTAGGACACACCAAAATTTTGTTCAGGAAAAGATGGTAGGTAAAAGTTCAGGGAAGGTATAGAGAAAGGAATATATTTGATTGTTCCCACTCAGCTCCTTGGAGGACCTTTTTTTTTCCTCTTCTCATCTGTATTTACTTGAATGTCACAGCCTAAAGTTGTATAGATGATTCACAGTTGCTCATGTTATAATAATGTAGAAAAGTATAGCTTTCTTCCACGTATTAGAATAAAATTTTCTTTCACTTTTGAGAGGAAATGATTCACCTTCTATGGGAAGTGTAATTCAGTGAATACAGACATGCATTTGTTTAGATATTCTACTTAACTGCACTGGTTCTTTTTCGCTGTTCACCAGAGGCTTACTAATGCAATTGACTTCTTGACTAATACCAGAGAGGTGAGGGGCTGCTCAGTTGAAGATGCACACATATAGGTATCAATGAATAACAGCTGGATCACTTTACTTACAGTAGTCCCTGGGACTACAAAAAAGCAAAATAACAATTCAGAACAATGTGACAGAGTACACTCCATACACTTTATTTTGTAGTTTACACCTGAGAGTAGCCTCGTGTTTTCTTGGAGCGGTTGTCCAGTATGAACCTGAATTGTCTCCTCATAACTGTGTGATCTAAAGCCTAAAGAATAAAATAACTGTTTGCCTTAGAAAATATTTTAATGGTGGCAACCACAGAGGTAATATTTTTCATCTCAAGATTTGAATTAAATTTTTTGAGAAAAGAGTTCTCACCCCATTTTCAAAAGGCCTTTCCTTTTAAGCCATCTCGTTTAGTTGTTGATATGCAATTGTCTGAACTATAAAGATACCTGAAATTAGAAATCCCTCATTAGCATCTAGGATAATTGTGAGACCTCCATCACTGACATTGTTGAAAACTGGTTTACCAAACATCTGTCAGGAACAGTTGAGGTAAAGTCAGTCTTGTCTTCAGGAAGCAGGGTTACCAGGCTGACCACCTGCCTTCCCTCCTTCCTTCCTTCCTTCCTTCCTTCCTTCCTTCCTTCCTTCCTTCCTTCCTTCCTTCCTCCCTTCCTCCCTTCCTCCCTTCCTCCCTTCCTCCCTTCCTCCCTTCCTCCCTTCCTCCCTTCCTCCCTCCCTCCCTCCCTCCCTTCCTCCCTCCCTTCCTCCCTTCCTCCCTTCCTCCCTTCCTCCCTTCCTCCCTTCCTCCCTTCCTATGACTATATTACTGAGACAAAGATGAAAATACTTTTTTAGTCAATTTACTTTAAAAGGCTTTAAGAATTTAATTACAATGGTAAACAGCATCTTCCAGTTTCACAGCTTAAGACAGCCTTTATGTCTGCAAGAAAGCTTAAATACCTCAATCATAAACACAATCCATGGGTCATCAAAAATTATTTTTAAAAAAATCCTATAACTTGTATTAACCTACCAATAGAATGTAGTATTTCAAACCTCAAAATGCTTAGGACAGAGATAATTTACCAGCACTGTTACCATCTTTGGGACAGCTATCACAGCTGAATATAGAAAAATAGAGCTTTGGGCCAAGATGGAACTCGGCTATATACCCACCTACCAGATAGAGCGAATAAGTATTGGTGGCAGCAGTGATAAGAAAGTTGTGAAGATTGCTGCAGAAAGTTCAGTGGACATTCACACTATTAGAAGAGGCTGTTAAACAGGAAAACAGTGTAAGTCACAAAGCATCACACCCAGAGCAGATGATGTCCTAAATTGGCTGGGATTATTGACAGTTTGTATAGAATATAAAGTTATCTTGAGGATGAGACTAAATAAAAAGTCAAATACATTTGAATCAATGACATTCTTTTAATCATCTCTTCTTTTGCAAACACAGTAGACACATATACATTTCCAGATGTTTTTAACAGGAAGTTCAGTGTCTGAAATTCCAAGCAATAGTAGTTTTCTAAGAAATTTATTCTGGACCATATAGAATTAGGATAGCCATGATCATATTGTCTGACCTCTGTTATAACACAGGCAATAGGACACCAGAGGATGGAAAGAGAATATCAGATGGAACGTGGAGGCACCACAGTCCTTCATCCTGCCCTGAAAATCCCTAAACCACTTTTAAGATGTGTTTATATAACCTGTACTTATAAACCACTGCTAATAGTGTTTCTCATACCTTTTGGCTCCATTTATTTCCATGTTATAAAGCTTCTCCTGAGTCTTTATTGCTACACTTTAAACCAGCTAGTTTCTGTCCTCACAGATGCAGTGAAAGTTTGTTTTCTACCTTTCTATTGCATTTACATTTCACATTTGAAGCTTGTTAGCCTGCTTCCTTTCAGTATTTTTACTTTCACAACTGAAAACTTACTTTTACTAAATCCACATTTAAATAAAGAGTTCAGTCTTGGTTAGTTACTCCAGTAGTTCTTTATTCTTCTAGTGAAAAATTGTCGTATTTCCTATAATCAGATGTAGAAAGCTTTTAAGCTCTCTCAGCTTCCAGTTGTGGTTATATTACAGACAGTAATTCTGATTTTCACACACCCTTCTAAGGATGAGCCTATTGAGAAAATAAACTCTTCAGCAGGGCAGAAAATGATGTTAGAATAGGTCTCTGGACATCCTTGTGATGCAAACTTTAACAACAGCATTCCCTTTTAACCCGGGCTGGGATGAACAAACACTGAACAGCTCCCAGCCATTAAGATGCTGTCATCAGTCACCAGGTATCATGCTGGTAACAGGCAGAATCTCAGTTGCTGCAAACCAGTATAACTCTTATTAGACATCACACTCAGCAGCTTTCACCCTTTTTATGAAATTATGCTTTCTGACTACCATAGGCTTTTATCAGCAGCATGCTTTGCTTTATGTGTCTGAGATCTGTAAAGGCACATTGAGCAATACAATAGGTATCTTGTAAGGCTATCTGATCTTTTAAGGTCTGGACTGAGTTGTAACATCCCTGAAGCATTCAAGCTCTTTTAATTAGTGAGTCATTTCTGTCTTAGTTACCTACTGAAAGACATATACCTAGCTCTCCCTTTCTCAAGCTCCTTCCTGTTTTCGCTTATCTGTTATCATAATAAAGATTCATCTCAGTTATTGGAGACACAGTCTTCTCATTAAGAAACTCATAAGAACAGTACCCATCTCACACTCAGTGGAAGCATACACCCAAAAACTCTGTATAACCTCTGGAAACCTCCATGTTGTTCCTGTTGTTCCAGTAAACAGTTCTGCAGTAGAGGATGCCATACTTCAGTATGAATATGTGCTTAAAATTAGTTACATTTAATGTTCTTATTTTACACGTGCAGGTAGTCCATGGACTTCAGTGGGAAATTTGAGTGTTCAAGAAATACCATTTGGAGTAGACATGGCTTTTATTGCTTCTAAAAGATGTCTGCTCTTGTGTTCATATAAAATGTGGGGATACTATATGCACATGTTGTGTTAAAGGTTCTGTTCTTGCTTCATTTTAGACAATGACTGGGCAACACTCCAAATTGTTCCTTATGAAAATGTATTAAATGTAAGGGTTTTGAAAGAAAGGTATTGCATAGGGTCTGATAAATGTAAAACAGTTCCACTGGGTACCAGAGCAGTAGGAATAAAGTGTGAATTAATTTTTCTTTGGCAGCTAATGCTATTCCGTGCAAAATTTGCTCAGGGTTTGTTGCACAGCTTAAATATTTGAGCTTTTGAGGATTCAGATGAAATATATGTTTGTTTTTTTCTAAAGTTGTCAGGGGCATATAAGTGTCAGTTTTCATTAAGAATAATTTCCCTCAGGATCTTTGGCTTAAGTTACCCTTCAGACCTCCACTGACCCCTTCCAAATCATCAGGGTTTCTTTCTGTGTGTTGTTCTATGGAAAAATGTACCTGCCAAAACCTAAGTGCTTTCAGAGGATGATGTTGACTGAATGTCTGAGCAGTTCTCAAATCTAAGAAATGTGCCCTGCAAACTACAGCAGGAAATCCTCCTCCTTTTCCCTGAAATGATCCATTTCCCCAGTACTAATAAAACAAATACTTAGGTAAGTGTATATAGTAGAGACATTTCGAAATTAGTGTCCTCTAAATTAAAGCTTCTTTCTGGAATACCTACATTGTGCTGTATATATCTAAGCCCAATTCCAACCACGAAATTTATGCCTGCAAACTAACAATAAAGCACAGCCCCGGCAATTCCAGTTAGCTGACAGAACATTATAACAGTAATACACAGCTAAGGTAGCTCTTCTGGACAAAATGCTGCTTTTTCACTGGTCAGAAGGACTTCACAAAGACTATAAGCCCTGATGGTGCAGCAGTCAGGACACACACCCAAGTCCTGTTCCATTCTTTGCTAATGGTATAGGCCACCCATTTTTTTAAGAGTTAAATTTGTTCCCTGTTCAAATGTAGCAAATAATTTCGGAGTTAGGTCACTGTTGGCAAGCAGAGGAAGGCTGTTGAAAGCAAGGAAGTTTCCAGAGAAAAGTAGAGACTGAAATATTATTCAAGGATCCCTCTGCCTAAAAATCATGAGGTTATTGTAACATAGCGTTCTGGTTCACACGATCCACTGATGTTAGTAAGTAAGGAATGCTGAAATGTTTTGATTTGAAGGCTGTGTTGGAAATGAATAATTCACTTCAGTTCTGCACCCATGAGTTGAGAAATACATTTGCAATATGCATTTCTCTTACAGAATGTTTTAATGAAAGACTTATTTTCTTTCCCTTAGATTAAATCCCATGATTAGTTCTTTGTAAGTAGCTATCAAAAAGTGCTTTTCCTGCAGGACCAGGGCAAGGGATTAGCTCAATGATTTGAAATAAACCACAATAGTAACTGATTTTTTTAATGGCTAACGGTTAGCAATATGAAACCTAAAAATAGATTTTTTTAATACATATCACTCGTAGTGAAGTTTATCTATTTAGACTCCAAAGGTATTACTATGTAATAAAACATTTTTCATTTGTGCATTTACTAGTTGCAGAACCTACTGAAAGTGTAAACTAAGTTATATACATTGAACTTTGTGTTAGGTTATTGGAAAAAAAAAAAAATCCGAGTCTGTATGTATTCAGTGCTATATGTTTCTCTCTCCCCAACTCCATTTGCCTTTGGATAGCCTGGATAGACTGCAACACACAGGTGGGTGAAATCTGGCACTTAATACTCAGTTTCCACACCAGGGATAAGCTGAAACCATTCTTAGGAGGATACTGTTTCTCTTAACCATTATTTACTCTTAAATTTGCCATATTGGTGATGTTGCAGCTTCTGCCTTTATCCGTGTTTCAAAGGCTCTGTATACCATGTAGTGTGATGTGGCAACAGCCAGACCAGAGCCAAACGAACTCCCTCAGGAACACGAACAGGTCTAGTCATGACAGCAAAATGCGCCATGGTAATTACATATATTACTGAGTTTAAATGAAGACTCTGTCTTAGATGTGTTCAAAGTAAAAACCATGTTCATGAAAGTTCTATACAAATGGTCTAAAACTGACTACCCACTCAGCCTTGGTCTGCCAGTTACCGATTTGTATATAGGGTGACCTTGTCTGGAAAAACTCGTAAGGGAAAGAATAGAGAACATCTATGTCATTAGAAGATGGATGTAATTCCCTTGCTCTGTCCATGGCTTGGGGTCATTCCAGATACTGTTCCACCAGGCTCAGGGCCAGATCTTCCTTGCGTACCTTGTCCAAAAGAGATTTCAGACAGATCTCAGTTCTCCAATATTCACCCTGCTTCCCTGATTTCATATATGTCTGTCACATGGACCTCATTAGAAATTCAGGAACAAGATCAGTGACTTCAAATAAACCTTTACATAAGTATTGAAAAATAATGGCCCTCAGTACAGTATTCTGGACTCCATTTCCCAGTCACCACGGATTTCTGTGAAGCATTGTCTATTAAATAGCCAGGCAGTTTCCTCTGAAGCAATTTTATTAGAGTCATTGCAAAATTACTTGGAGCTCTCTTTAGCTGAAATTTGGCTCTGAACTAACAGTTAACCTCAAAAATAATCTCTCCCTTCTGGAAGAATTCAAAATGAGACCAATGAGCACTGTTTGGTGCTAGTTTTTTTCTCCAGCTGTTGCTAATTATTGCATAGCATCTATTTTTAACTTGCAATCCCCTGTCTACACCTCTCCTCACACCTTTACTGGTCATTATTTTTCATATTATAGGATTCTCTCAGCCTAATGTTGTAAAATGTATCATCTGATATAGGTTAGCTGCCAAGGCTCCTTACAGAGTGAATGAAGACAATCAAATATCTCCATAAATTTATACATTACTCCTATATTATTTAGCTGTCTCTGTCTCCTGGAGAAGACTATCTTCATCAACTTTAAGGGAAATTCAGACTATCAGCCTAGGTTAGACACCTGACTTTCAGGTGGCTAAAATCCATTAATATAAATCCCACTCTTTGTGTCCAGAGAAGGCACTGTATAATAACGATCATAACCTAAAACTACGGAGATACATTTTTTCAGAATCCACCTATGAAAGTAAACTAAATTTCACCCTAATTCAGCTTGTCTAAAATGATCAAATATGTTTAGCATTGTATTATCTATCATTAAGCATTACTTGCAGGTGTTCAGTGCTACGAATGTTAATCTATGTCTGGTAATATGAGGGGGAACTGTGAGTGCTCCTCATCTGAAATGATGTTTATTTTGTCTTGAGTTTAATATGCACAAGATTTCACCAGGGTCTTTTTGTATCGTTTGCTGGGCCAGTCATACCCTGTTAAATGTAACCGAAGTCATAATGGAAAAAGCATCACAGGTCTCCTAAATTCAGGGAGTTTGGCTCAGAGGGATTGGACTGCAATACTTGAAAGGATTTCAAATTGTGATGAATGGTGACTAAATGAATAACTACTCCCTAAACAAAAACCTCAGCTTCACTCAGTCCTTTTGGAGTATTGCCCTTAGCATAATCTGCAGAGGACTATGAGGAAGTGTCCTACTTCCTTGCTGTGAGAACAGAGGTGTGTGAAACAAAATGACACTGGTTCATGACATGTATCAGGTGTCCCAGGAGCACATGTGCTTCACTGGTCCCCACTCTCCCTTCAGCTTCATTCACCTGATTTTTCATTTGGCACCCACACCACACTTTCAAATAATGAAGGTATTTTCCTTAGCCACACTAAGGAGTCTCCTTCCAAGATTTCCAGAGAGGCCTTACTGTTTTAGGACCTTAATTCAATGAGAATTGAGCAGCTATCTCTTCAGAGAGGATGCTCTTAGGGGTGCTACACCAGGCTGGGAATACCCTAATTTTAACCAGGATTATTTGATAGCTTCACAAATAAATTATTCTCAGAACCTTTAGGTGTCTGAACAAATGGAAACTGCTAACAATCTGTCTTCATATGCAAATCTGGCATGTTAGATATGGCTTAGCTGATTTGTACTCTTACACACTCAATAGGTGAGTAGAAGTATACCAAACTTTTTATGTGTGGATTGGATTCTAATTGAAGTGCCTCAGCAGCTTAATGCTGTCCAGAAAAGTGCTTCAAGAGAAATATAGAATGTAACAACCAATCTTATTTCACACTATTCTGGTTTAATGGGCAACTGCAGATTGCAGGGTGAGCCATGGGACTGCATTTGCAAGTTTGTTTACAGATACAGTATTGATTTCCTTGCTCACTAAGAGCATTTCTATACTGCCACTGCTTGCAATAACCAACCCTGCAAGAGCCTTCATGGTTGTGAACCCATATGCATTATTTAACAGGAGCTAATCAATATAAAACAAGCATTGCCTTTGTTACAGGAGTGCTATTGACAGAATGTTTCTCCCTTTTAATTTTTTATTATTTTGCATTGATTGCTGAAGCCCTGCATAGTCTTCAATAACATATACCGAGCCAGGTCTGGCCATAAATTTCACTTATTATATAAAAACAGATTGCCCCATTTTAGCACAGAATTAATTCGGAAGAACATCCAGCGTTCTAAGAAATCAATTTCAGTATAGCTTCAGTATTAACTTCAATGGCTGAAAAGTCAGGCTTTTGATCACATATAAAAATCAGTCCATTTAACTATATCTGAAATAAAAGATCAATGCCAAAAACAAACAAACAAACAAACAAACAAACAACAAAAAAAACCACAAACAATCTTCTTCCTGTTCCCAAATAAGTCCTTAATTTAAGACTTCACCTGGAAAGAATGCATGGAATTTGGATTTCTCAGCTAATTGAAGAGAAAGAATTTTGCCATCTCTAATTTAAAAAATAATATTCTCTGCTCTGTGTTTCAGATTTTACTTGCAATTCTACTAATGCCATGCCTGTAATACAATTCCAATAACAATATAGAAGTGCAAGACAAAGTTTTTAAATCTGCCTTGCACACATCTCATTTGTCCTCTCTTAAAAATCTTCAGTTGGTTCAGGTGGGAACAAGAGTGAATCAGGCAAAGAGGAACTTATTTGAAAATTCCGCTTCCATTTCTTGGACCTTAAATCATAGGAATATGTTTAATTAGTGAAGTGTTAGGATCTTCAAAATGAAACTCATATGCATTAATTGTCAGCTACTACTTTCCAGGCTCATACTTTCAACTAGCATTTACTGCCAATATGACGTTTAGAGAATCAGATGGTATGCCATACAAAGGTCTAAAAGATCCTAAACTAATTTGTTTGAGTATGTTTCATTTCAATCTTCAAATAGAAGATACAAGGATTTTTCTTCTAGCCTGAAGCTAAAACTTTACACTAACAACTGAACTCTAAAACTAACATATTCTGATTATTTTGACCCTTCATATGTATACTTCAGTGAGGGTTTTCAATATTACTTCAAGCTGGATAATAACTAATGTGTCATTCAAAACTGAAAATCTTTATGAGGAAATGTTATGTTTGACATTTTGGAAACTGATGAAAATTGTAAGTAAAATAAATATGAAACATATCATGGCAAGTCCAAAGTATGAAGCAGGCAGTTTTTTATCTCTTGCTCAGGGAAGATATTTCCCTATTCTCTGGAATTTATTTCAAAAAAAGATAGAATACACTGGGTGAAGGTATGTTTTGCAGTTAGAAAGGAGATATTGTGGGATGCTGCAATGGAGAAGATAGGAGCACAGCATTTCATACTGATTTTTACTATAAAATAGCCACTAGCCACTGCTGAATGGAGAATGTTTAATGATCTCAGGATGTCCCTTTCAAGTCACAGTTAAAGAAATCTTTACAAATTATAAATATCAAAGGTGGTTATCTAAACAGATTACAAATATTTCCTAATTGTTTAGAAGTATTCTATGTTAAACCATTATATTAGCAGACCAAAAACAAGGAGGTGAGAAAAGGAGGTATTTTGCAGAAACTCTAAGTTCATTGCTTCATAGAGCTTCATAGCTCATAGCAATGATCAGAGTGAAGACCATAGCTTGCCAAAGGCATTTCCTTTGCAATCTAGAAGACCATCTGTACAGTGTCATGAAATAATACAGCAAGCAGAAGCTTTCATACTGGTATCTGTGCCTATGTTGCTTATACACACCTCCTGCAAAAACTAAGTTGTCTTCTGCCCAGTGTACTGAGGGGAGAAGGCATCACTGGTGCTCACTTTATAAATTATGCACTAGATATTAGTCATGCAAAATTTAAAATGTGTCTCAGTCATCATCCTTCAATGTTCAGAAGTCTGCTTGTGTGGATGTACAGCCTGGCCACACCAAAGTTTCCGAATTCATGACAGTGACTTTTTGACAAATTGAGGGTTGTTTAGGAGGCACCAAGATTTGTCTCATGAGTACATGTGCGAAGTGATAAAGAGTATTTAACTAGGATTCTGGTCCCTGTCCAGTTTTAGTCACATTGTTGGGATTACAAGTGTTTTGGTTAGTGATGGAGACATCCTCTGGGGTCTGCAGACCAGAATGCTAGAAGCGTTGAGTGGGCTTAGGGGGTTTACATTATGGAGTGGAAAATTCAGTTGTTTCACCTCAGAGTTAAAGAATAGACATAACGCTGCGCAGCTCTTGAGAGGTGCAATATCACCTCTCTCAAGAAGGAGAAAGAAGAGATCACCTAGAGTTTGTGAAGCAGGATGGTAAACCCATAAAGGCTGGTTGCTCCTATAAGAGACAGGCACTTTGTAAGTGGCTGTACCTGGCAAGACTGAAGGGCAAAAGATACATAGTAAAACAAACCTCAGAGCTGCTAAAGCACTGAAACTCTGACAAGGAAACACTGCAATAACTTAAATACCTGCTGATGGCTTTAGAAAGGGAATTGACCTGCCTGAACAAGTTAATCTCAGCTAGAGATTTAATACAAAGCTTGTTTCACTTGTGCCAGCTTTGCCATTGCAAGATTCTGTCTTATCATGAACTAAAACAACTTCTTTTTTCATGGAGTCAGAAATTATGTACATATGTAAATTATTGATTTATTTATACTCTTTTCTATTTCTAAGAAAATTGATATTATTCTGGCAGGATTCTATACATTTTTTTTCCTTTGCTTACTGTAGGAGCCATTCAGTAAGGACTGTCGATACCACTATATATCTGAAAAGATAAACACTCGACAACTTGGCAACACTTAAGCATTCTTCATCCCTATTCTTTTATGTATCACAATGATCTGCTCAGAACACCCACATGCACGAAAAAACATCGTGTCATTCACGCATAATACACTCCTTTTTCCAACCACAGTTTTTCCTTTCCCAACAGTTCCAACTATAATTCACTGGCAGAGCAAACTCTTGGAATGAGCATTTTATTTATCACTGCACAAAGACAGGCCTTTACTTCTCCTCAACTCTCAAGGCCAAGGTAGAACTGGCTGCTTCTCCCTTGTTACAAAGTTTCCATAGATTAGTTATTTTATATCTGGGTATGTGGACTGTGACAGGCTGGAGCTTACTGCAGTGTTTTTTTCCACATTTTAGTCAGGACAGGGACAAAATTCACAGTTCTAAAGCTTCATTTTCACTGCTGAGCAAGTCTGATTTTATCCTGCCTGCAAGAACCAGTACTCTGGTTCAGAAGAACTCCCTGGGGTGCTCAAGCCAAGTAATTCAAGTAATTACAGTAACTTACCTAACATCCCTCATCAAGAAAATACATTTTTGCAGCAAGAAGAGGACTCTTGTTCCACTCACAGAGGAGACTAAGAAAAGAAAAATGTCAGTCTCCAGTACTAAACTGCCTGTAATCCATTTTACCTTACCAGCAACAACTAAGGGCATCAAAACACGTAAAAAAAAAAAGAAAAAAAAAAAAAAAGACACTATTAACACTATTATTTTTGTCTCAGTATGATGGAAACGAGTTTTCAGGAAGAGTTTACATAAGGATTGGTTAATGGCCGCTGAACAGCAGAGCTCCCTTACAAGCTATCTCACAGTTCCTCACTGCCAAATTCACAGGCTACCACCCAAGGAGGAATTGTGCCTGAGGCTTGCTCTTCTATTCTACAATTGCTTGGTACATGTAGATGCCTGTATAGGTTAGAAAAGCTGTTAAGTTTGTGCAAGTTGCTCCCTTTCTTCTGCCTCATCTCAGTCCTGATGCCTCAGATGGGGACACATCCATGACACTCTCTAAATGACACTCACCACTCACCGATCCATGAACAGCCCATGAAGTCCAACAAGGACCATTGGTGGACTCCAAGGGACCAAGCCTCTCAGGATGCCAGGCTAGAGTCAAAAAGAAGGATACAATGATATAAGTTCTTATTTATATGATGGGAGAATACTTAGTAAAACAGGAGTTATATCTCATGTAAGTTGAGACTGCTTTAACAGTTAAACAAACAAACAAACAAACAAACAAACAAATAAATATACTAAAACCATTCTTCCCCAGGCTATTTATTGGAAGGCAGAGTCAAGGGTTCTCCACTGGTGGAGGAGAGCTTTGTTCCTCCACCCCTTGGGCGAGTTCCCCAACTACTGGATTACTGGCTGCAAGATGGACTGCATTATCTACTGATTTTATGAATGATGTGCAAGTTTGGCATGCCATTTCTCTGGCTTTAGTTTTAGTGGAAATGTTAATATGTAAAATGAAAATACTGTATTTCATACACACACACACAAAAATAAAACAACCAACCTCATTTTGCCCAAGAAAACCACACTACTAACCAATATAATTTGTTTTCCAGGGCCAAATACTAGGACATGTTCAAGCCAAATTTATTTCCATTTTTTAAAGATCATTGGCATTTTAAAAGATAAAATATACCATACTGTGATCTTACTCCTATACAGTTCCTTTCTCTTTATGCTACAAGGCTTAATACATTAAAAACATTGACATTTTTACTGGAGTCCTTACATTTCCAGACCATTTCTTTTACCTGTGATGAGAAAGCTTATTCTTATGTATCTGATCTCTGTATTTGTAGTTCCAATTTTCAAGATGTATGCTTTCCTCCCTAGAAACTAACTGGGTTTGTTCCCCTCCCATTTTAATCTTTTTTCCTCAAGCTCAAGAATGCCAAGGTTGTGCTTAGTGCATAAGGCATTTGATTTTTTGAAAAAATAAAAATAAATTCCTTTCTTTTCTTGCTGAAGTGTACATTTAAGACTGAATAGACCATTTTAAAATTTCAACAACAGCACTTAGCCAAGAATGCAGAGATTGGTAGTTTCTCAAAAAATTAAGATTATTTTAGGACATATCTGGTTGACAAAATATCTCAGTTTTCCCACCCAGCCTCAGCAGTTGGCTCTTACTGTACTAACCACTGCTGTTAAATTATATAGTGCACACTATACTTATGATGGACATGGTTATAATGGACAATTGGTTATAGCGGACAAAAACAGATCTCCCAAACCAAACATATTACGTTCAAGACATTCCTCTCTAGTTATAACAGACAAAGTTGGCCGCAATGCCGATTTCTGGGCTTATTTTTCTGAACCCCATAAGTGGACTGAATAGAAATGGGAGCTGGTGAGGAAAGTTACAGGAATACTATGCTTCTAAAACAGATTGTGCCTTAAACCAAAGACTGATCAAGATGGTCATAGAGGCTATACCAGACTGGTCCTTTCTGTCAGCCTGATTGACCACTGCGTACCACATGAACCCAGAATTTTCTGTAATCTGCTCACTTCTGCTCTAACAGCCACCTCACTGGATGCATCACTGTGTAGATGTAAAAGGACTCTGATTCACCACTGCTTCGCAGGGCTCTTTATCAGATGACACAGCCTGTCCTGCCCATGCACAAAACCAGAAAATCCAGGGTAATCCAACCGACCTAATAATTTTCAAGGTAGCCTTTTATATCCTGTTTATATCAATATTTTCCAAGGGTACAAGGAGGTTTGGCGGGTGAGTTAAAATATACCCATTTCAAATAGAAAGAGGAGCCTGTGAGCTGTCAAGAAATGTGAAATATTTATGATCCGCAGCTCATGAACGGATTACATGTTAGGCTGAATCAAAACTTTTGCGAGATTTTCACAACATTCACCTAACCTCAACAGCTATTACAGATTAAAAAAAAAAAAAAAACAAAAAAAAAACAAACATTTAAGTGAGCATTCAGGTCCACTTCTTGCTTTTTCTGGTTGAATTTCAAAAACTAAACTACCAATGGTGGGTATAGACGGGAGAGTTATTTTTCAGGTCTGCTTGTGAAACAAACCCATCTACCTTGTTCTTAATTTCTATTAAAGTAAACACTTTGAATTTAAAACTTTTGTTCTGATGAAGAGTAACATAAGCAAGGTATCCTTGTCTCAAGTGTGGGCAAACTGCTCATTAGAGTTCCTCATTGCCTTAGTAGTCATGTACTTGTTATTAGGGACCCTGTGGCAGAACTTTCCTAGCCAGCATCTGTGCCACTAGCAGAGATAGCTCTACTGGATCCTTGCCTGCCTGAAGCTCATGAACTCCTACCCTGCTTTACCTCTTCAAGCAGTGAAACCAAATAGGACACAATTCAGGCTTACCCGTCCACAAGCATTCACTCACACTTACAAAACAGCCCTGGAAGAAACAGAGAGGCTTTGTATTTGCATGACTAAGGTCTTGCAAGAGGGCACCCCATCAAGTGATGCTAATGGAGCAGAAGAAACATATGTAATTCTGTATTTGAAAAAAAGCTTCATGTTATTCTATATGTTATTTGGGCTCGAAGTGTGTCAAGGAGCCATCTTGGCTTCCTGATGTCTAAAAGTATAAATGAACATCTACTACATTTGGTAATACAAACAACTAAAGTCAACAAATAACATTGTCCTGCAAAATAGAAATGAACATCCAAAGTCAGCACAAAGTATGTTCTCTAACTTAATGCCTACAAAGAAGCCCAACCACACATCTAAAAATAAATTATGGCTTTCTCAGAAATATGATGATAAAATATCTGTGATCCACAGTAGTCTTGTGTGACACCACACAAGTTTGAAAAGACTAGGGAGCTCACATAATGATTTTCCAGGCAGTGGAGTTCTGTTTCCACACGTCTCTTCCCTTCTTGTCATACAATAAGGTTATCACAACATTTTGTAATTTTCCAAAGATTGTTTCATTTCAACAGTAAAACAGGTGCCTCAACTCTCTTCCATACTGGAGGAAGTTTACTAACAAAATGTGATCAGTGAATGATCATTACGGCAAGTCCTGTGACTGGAAATCGTATAGGGAATATATACTGACAATTGTCATCTAGAGTTATAATTAAAAGTCTTTGCAAGGTGTATTCAAATGTACTACATTTTCCAAAACAGTAGAAAATATCTCTATTTAATTAGTTGATTCATTCACAGGATTTGGGATTTTGATTTCTTATTTTGTTCAGAGTTTCGGTATTTTAAGGTCTATTTTCCAGGTATTAGGTAGATGCTACTTGTACTCAGGCAGTGCTAATGCACAGAATTAGACAGACAACATGAAGTATCATCAAGAGATGTCGTTATCATACAGTTTTCTGTGCATTTAAACTATCATCTTTCTGCACAGCTTCATGTAACCACCAGACTTTCTCTTCAATGACTAACACCACAAGAATAAAATATAGATTTGTGAAAAATATATCAATTCCCTAGAGAGTGTCTCAAAAAATTTGGGGTGCATGTTGATCTCTTCTGTTTATCTATCTTCATTTCCTTGGTTAAAGATATAATACTCAACTGGAAAAAAAAAAATGAAAGTGCATTAAGATTACGTTTGGCATTTGAATACAACAAAAGGTACCTATAGTGCTGCTTTATTGTACAGCCTAGTAAATCCAACTGTCAACCCTGTAATCACTTCTTCAATAGGCAAAAAAGACTCAGTTCTAACCTGGCTACATGTTGCTTCTCACAAGGATAAGAACTGATATTTTCTTCATTATGAATTGCATTTACAGTTATTCTTTGGTTTTCAAGGAAAACTTTGAAAGAAAAAATGTGACTAGACTTCCTAAGTGAGAGGTTTGGTGGGTTTTTTTTGTTAAATAAAAAAGCTATATATCTGTTTTTATTAGAGCTGATATAAAACCTTTTGCCTGAGATGAAAACTTCTACAGGATGACTTGCAAAATCTTGTGGTCTTGTTAGTATTCTCCTATAATGTTCACATTAAAGAGCCCAAAATATGCTAAATATGACCTGTGCCTGGAGAGAGAGCAATGACTGCCTACATGGAGTCAGAGAAAATGCATTGCTGAAACTTTGATCACTTCTTTAAACGTGTCAGTAAGGAAAGAAATCCTGGCCTTGTTGAAGTGAATGGGAGTTTTGTCATTCACTTAGGCTGGACCAAGGCTTCAGTAGCTGTCTTCTGATAGGAATTTATAGATTTACTTTGAAATTTTGTTCCAGATCCGCACTTCAGAGGAAGAACAAGTGTAACTGAACAACAGAATTGGTTTAAAATGCTGAACAATATTTTTCTGAAAACTTTTTTAGAATCTTCTGCTTTAAATTTTCTGAAGAAAATTATGAAATCAGACTTCATTTTGAAAATCTTTTTCAGTCTTACTTGAAATGTTTGCTATTGTGTATTTTTTCTTCTGCCTTCTCCCTTTTTCTTCATTAATTTCTGTCTTTACTTCCCTTTCTTCTGAAATCTAAAGAATACAAAAGATTTTAAAAGGGAGAAGCAGGTGGGAGTGGGAAGAAAGAGGAGAAGAATTACAATTATTTGGGAAGAGAGATTACCTCTTTCCGTATTCCATTTCTTGCATTCAAAGTCAAAGACAACACAGAGACAAAGGACACAGTTTCAAAACTACAAAATTCCTTTTTTCCCAGAATGGTTTTCTACGTTGTTTTCAAAAGAATCCACTGTATTTAGAAAGCTAACTGCATATTGTATGTTGTTTATTTTATTAAATTATCTTCTTAATTTCTGAGTCCATTCTATTAACCAATCTGTCAGAAACTTATAAAAAAATGCCATTCCAGGTTGCTACATCATGTAGATAGGCAAAACAGCAGTCTGTGTAAGGCTCAGCAGCATATGGCCTTAAGCAAAAATTGGTCCTAAATAATTTCAAAAAAGTTATTTACAGTGTAATTTTACATTTGACAACCTATATTCCAGCAAATCAAAACATCAACAAATACTCAGTAAACAACACATTTTCAGCAAAATGCTCATCCAGCTGGCTGAATGCTTTGTTTTCAGTTCTGATCTCAGTCAGTTAACTAGTCTTTTTCAGTCTTCTCCAAAATCATCAACCTCAAGAGTTCATAAAATTGTCTCAATTTATTTTGTCATAATTTCTTTATCAATCAATAGTCTATGTGTTCATATGAAAATACTTTTTTTCAAATGTCTGAAATGTCTGAAGTGAAGGTTTGCTTTTGAAAATCCTTTCATCTGGCGTATCTGTTAAACACCTGTAAATATCTACAAACACCTGCCTACCTCCAGAGGACTCAGTACCCCACAGGTCTTCCCTCTTCTCTCCTAAGCTTCATCTAGCAGGGAACTGCGGCTATAGGCTCTTAGTTAAATGCTTAACTATTTAAATGACAAGCTCAAAGCATGATGTGAGATTTCTAAATCAGTTTTTTTGCTTCAACAGGAGCATTCTGGTTGCTTTATGATCCTTTTGAACCATTTTAATGTAAAAATGTACCAATGGAATAAAGAAATATGAGGAGTGGTGTTCCACAGAGGTTTTCTGTCCAAAATCCTCTATGTAATATAAAATAAACAAAACAAAAGAAAAAAAAATCCTACTAAATTGCATGGTAGATATATGAAGTTACTTATTCCCATTGTCAGCAATAGGTTGTCAACAGAAATTTGTAAAAAGAAACCACATAAGTATGAAGTGTTTTCTGAGAAAAAATTGTTTCCATTTTATCTAATACAAATTTAATCTTTTCAACTGTATGCTTGCTCTGTGTACACACTCCATCAATGAGGAGAGCAAGCTTCAAGTTCTCACACTTCATTATTCATGTCATACATTATCTGTATGACATAGAAAGACATACTGTTTGATATAGTGGGACAGAAAGTTTACCACAGATCCTACTAGAGTCCTGGCAAAAAGTATTTTGATAAGTTCACAAAGTTTCTGACAATGTAATCAGTAAGAATGGCATGGTAAAATGTTTGAAGAATTTGAGTTTAACATAGGTACCTGAGGATATTCTGTGTTAATCAGAAGTGAAGGTTTACTTTTGAAAATCCTTTCATCTGGCATATCTGTTAAACACCTGTAAATATCTACAAACACCTGCCTACCTCCAGAGGACTCAGTACCCCACAGGTCTTCCCTCTTCTCTCCTAAGCTTCATCTAGCAGGGAACTGCGGCTATACTTGACATCCAGAAGCATTCCCAGTTAAGAAACATAGCTATGTAACTTCTTCCAGAGTGAGTGAAAGAGTCCTAACAATTCCAGGTAAGATGGAAAAAATTCCTGTAACATGAGGTGTTTGTAAGGTGATGATAAAAATCTCATCAGAATTGATTACAAAGCCAAGTACATTAATTATACTGTGTTATGGAATGGTCAAGCCAGTTCAAGCCTTGCTGCAAACATTTACTTCCCTATCATTCCTCACCATAACATACCATACACTCCTTTCTTTACCCTTATTCATAGGCAACTGCCTATGAAAAAAATGAATTATTTCTTGAGTTGTTTACACCTAACTACCTCTTTAAAATGGCAAATCCAAAAAAACAGTGTCCCAGTTATTCATTCACTCACCATGCTGTTTGTGATATCAAGAACAACACTGCAGCAGGTATACTGAATATGGCTTTTACCCACCGGGATTGCTGTTACTGCACAGAACCTTCATATTCTCCAAAGTACTCCAAGAACCACAGCAATCTAAAGTTTTAAAACAAATCGGTTTTAATACCTGTCTCCTTACATCCCTTCCCTTCTAGAACTGAATTCCTTTCATTGGGTTTGTTTTATAAACACTCACAGAAAAAACCCTTCTATAAATAACTTACAGGCTGATGTTTGAAACAATGGGTGAAGTGAAAGCTATAATAATGTGCTGTGGTAATTCAACTCAATTTAAAAAAATAGATAGATGATAGATAGATAGATAGATAGATAGATAGATAGATAGATAGATAGATAGATAGAATAAAATGAACCACATTATATTGGTACTGAAGAACATATCAGAATGGAAACCAGAATATACGTGGGTAGCTGCACATGCAGATATGTTATGCTATTCCAAAGGATGGAAAATATTGCAGAAAAATTATAACCCTAGGTTTCAAAACTTCAGTGAACTGAATGTTTTGAATTACATTTTTCATTATTTCATATTAATATAAATATTTAAGAATACTCTAAATACATAACATGAATTTGAGTAACCAAGTAAAAGTAAATATCTATTTTGCCTAGGCACTTTCAAAACATCTCTTCAGGCAACCAAGATGTTTGAGCAATAGAAACAGTTATGGAAAATATTCTAAACAGACCCTTTAATATCCATAAGTACCATATTAAAATGTATTATACAGGTCAGCCACCGAAAGATGTCCAGACAGATATCCTGCTGGTGGAGATTTCCATGACCATGAATGCACTCTGTCACATTCTGCTGTTCAGAGTGCTTTTGTCTTTAATGCAGCTAGAAAGATTTAACAATTCAGGTTATCCTTAGTAGAGAAATATTGATGGTATTCTTACTGACGGTACTTTTACTACAGAGGTAAGAATTACTTATACTTTAGTAATACACAGAGTTTATGACCTTTTTTGGACAGATAGCAGCAAAACTAGCAATTTTAATTTTTTTTTTTTTTTTAAATGACATTTTAGTTCGATGCTGACTGTTCGAATATCAACACCATTTTGCACTCACTATTCCTGTTTGCTCCCCTCCAGGTGGGGAGAGAAAGCAGCCTTTCTGCAAAAAGGACACAGAACCTTCACATTTCTGTCACTGGTGTGTTCCAAGTCCATGCAGGAAACCACAGCCCATTTGGCAGGAATCTACCATTTTATTGGCTGGAGTAACAATCTCTCTATTTCTGGACTTCCTGCAATCACATGCTGACTCCCAGCAAAACAGTTTCTGCACAGGTACATTTCTCCATTTAATTAGTGTGTTATAAGAAATTCATTGTGCCCCCTGCTTTCAAACAGCTCTGTGGTGTTGGGGTTGCATACCAGCACCTCAGTGGGGACCCCAGCATCTCGGGGAGGACTGAGAGAGGGCCAGCACTTAGTTGGTGGGAGATCAAGACATCAATCCTGCTATAACATGGGTTCCCCAGCCACAGGAAGAACAGGTCCAGACACTGCCTGGAGTCACAGGAGGGAAAGAAGGGAACCAGCACCAAGAAGCTGGTGAACTGCTCTACACAACGAGATGCATGTGCTAAACCAGGGCCTGATCATGGCATGGAGGTGCTGGAACTGCACATCATCCAAGCCACCTGCAAACACGCATGCTTCTAGTGCCACACTGGTGGTGTCCTGCTGCCCTTAGTTTCTGCAGTAATTCAGCCCACAATAGATTAAAGCTGCTTGCTCTGTGTTCCCAAGTGAGGATCAAGCAAGTCCTTAAAAGTGGTATTTGGAGATTTTTTTCCCCTCTGTCTTTTGCTTAGATCAATACTTAGACCAAAGCATACATTTTCAATGGGATTTATTCAGTATAATTGGTGTTCAGTTATACTGAGGAGCCTCTACAAACCTATCCTCTAGATTTATGAAATTCTATTTTTTAAATACATCTGATAAAAATACCTACAGTCTAAATAAAGTAAGTTAAACAAAATCCCTTCAATATACATCTCTGAGTAGTAAACACTGGACATTCAGTTTCACGGCTGCAGCTCTGCAATTCATGCAGCCACTTCAGATAACAGAAAGCTTGCCTTTCTTTTGTCCTTTCTTCCTTCTTGCTGTGAAATCAGTACTCAGAAAACAGCAATATTCAGTCATCCCAGTTAGACGGTCTTGGCAAATACAATTGTTGCACACATACGGCTTGTGCAATTGCTCCATGTGAGGTCTGAAACTAAGGGAAATAATGGAACCATCTCCAAAATAAGGGAGATTGGTTTAAATCCAAAACAATTCACTGGGAAGTAGTTTTAGCTATAAAATCTCTGAAAGACTTATTCAGGTAGGTAGGATCAAGCTCTTCTCTTTGTTATAACTTTTGCCAAATAAAACTGAAATGTTTTACGTACCCGTTCTTTCATTATAGCAAATTACCTTTCTTTTAAAGGTTCTAGATCACCGCCAGACTTATACAGAGTTCATCTTCTGCTGTCCTGCCATTGTTTGGTTCCTCAGTCCCTCAGTTCTTGTATCAATGTCCGTGCATTGACACATCCAAAGAAATATAATGAAAGCTTCTTCATTTCTCAATATGATTACAGTAATCTACAATTTCTAAGACAGACTTTTTTTTTTTTTTTTAACATCTGAAATGGATTATTTTCAATTGAAAGCTGATTTATATCATTTTAATTCCAAAGTAGTTTCCTGTCGGTGGAATCAGAGCCAGCTTTGAATTTGCTCTAGTGTTTAAATAATGTTCATGGTTAAAATCATGTTCATGGTATTGAAAGTTACATCATTGAGAATATATGACAATACTCGCTGTCTCCTCAGACTGTTTTATGCAGCCATGACAGCTGTATCAGCCCATGAAGCCAAGAAGGGTTTGAAAACAAAAACCCAAAACGAGAGGATGAAGCCTTATTTACTTGCTGGATTTTAGCTTGATTGGTTGGTTGGTTGGTTGTTTTCTTTTTTTGTCTCATATACACTTGTTTTGGTTGAAAAGTGTTTCAATCAGTATAAATTATTTCTTATATTAACTGGTACTTAAGACCGGTATAATGTACTCAAGTACCTTCTAAATTCTTTTTAAGCAATTTATAAAGCCTTTAACAAGTAAAACTAAGATTAATTTTAATTTGAATCTCAGCCAAATCAGAATAGTATTTAGGAGGTTACTGCAAACTGTCCAAGTTGTGGAAGGAATAATTTTCACTATTCATTTGAGATAAGAATGAATATAATACCTCCTATGTGTTAAGAAGTAGAGAACTAAAATAAATTCTAGAATATTACATCATTATCTAATTTAAGACCGTGAAGCCCTCACAACTAATAGAATGGAAACTCCTATACGCAATATTCCTCATGTGATATCTCTCAGCTTTCAACAATATTTTGCTTTTTTACAAAATCAGTGTATTTTTTTAGAGGAAGTTAGCTAGAAGATATTAAGGCATTTCTGTGTGCTGAAATTATAGTGAGTGAGCAGGTGTTTAAGAATTAATACATCACACTGGAAATATGTCTTTTTATTTTTCCTGCTTTACTCTAATGTGTATTCAGTTCAGTCACATTTATGAGCAGAAAAACATCATCAATCTTTTTATAACTATACAGTAGCAACTTTTTTTAAAGAACTCTTACAGAAATGTGTTAGGCAGTTGTTAACTCATCCTTAATGTTTTTGTTATTAAGGATCTTAAAGAGTTTTAACTGATTGGTATTTACCTAATGTCCAAAGTCAGTTCTCATAGCTAAAAAAAAATAAAATAATTCCAACTTCAATCAGTATAAGTTGTGATTAAAGCGAGTCCTTAGAAATACTAAATGTGCCAAGCTGAAAAAAAATCTCTTCTGAAATTCTGATGTTATTTTATTCGACAATAAAAAAAAGGCAATTGAAAACTTATATTATGCAATATATTAGCAATCAAATAGCAATCTAATATATTGCAGCTTCTTATGTATTATGTACTTAGCTCTTGGCAAATACTCATTTTCATTTTACCTCCAAAAACAAAGATGATTCTCCTGAAATTACTGTTTACATTTTCAGCAGCAACATGTTATATCGAGTAATATAAAAACTGTTTATATGCGCAAATATTTTTACACAATTATACTGAAATCTTTAAAGTCCAGTACAGCTCAGTCTTTTTAGGTTGTGTAATAAGAAACACAAATCTTCCTATTATTTGAGTTATTAGTAATTGTGAAAGAGTACTTCTTTCACAGTCAATTTTCTCAAATAAAAGTGAGGTAATAAGTTGTTGCAAATGTGTGAAGTTTTGGTCCTGTAACAATAAATGTAGTTCTTCTGCATTTTAGTGGTGGCTGATTTTGATTTCATATTTCAGTTCACAAAGAAATGTAAATTCTTTGTTATTTTAGAAACAATCCTTAAGTGTAAGCAATCATTTTCTGGTCTTACTGTAGGTAGATCTCAGTCTTTAAACATTAGCATCATTTCAGGATAGAAGGGATTCCTTGATGAGGTTTACAGTCTCGTATGAAACCTCCATCCAGTGTAATTTCTCTTTCTTACACCTTCATAGCTCTGAAGTCCTTCCACCATCTCCTCAGCACCTTGGACCGACACAGTACCACACAACACTGAAGTCTCGTGCAGACAGAGATATCCTGCTCTGTTTATAGACTTTTCCACCTGGAGAACTATTTGCAGAGAACTCTGAGAATACCTCTACCTGTAATCTGCCAGGAGGAATTTGCTTGCAAATACATTTCAAAGCCCTGTCCAGAACTTTTGCAATAAAATATATCAGCATTTAGAGGCAGCAGATGCTTTCAGAATAATGAATGAAAAGTTCAGAATATGTTCATTTTTTCATCACATTACCCAATCTGGGTTGCAAACTCATGGTACAATAACTTATTTGCATGAAGAAAGTATAAAGCATTGAGACTCACACCTGTCACTTTACCAGGTGAGTACTTCACCTTAGATTAAGAACAGCACCAAATAAAGTTTTTCTTCAACAGTGTTTGATATTTTAAAATCTATTTTTATTCTGAAAACAGATTTAAATTAAAGTGACATTACTTAGTGTTGCTACGCTTCTCTTATTTAGGAAGGAGCTGCATGAACTACAAAACATGCCCTATGATCAATGCAGACAGGCATTATAGAGGACAAATCCAACAAATGAACCACAGCATATTCTCTCCTCTATGAAGACATTTCATTTTGTGTACCCATTATATTTTCTTTTTTTCTTGCCTAAATCTTATTCTGTGCCATGCAAATTAATTTCAGCAATTTTATGGATGTCATCACTATCTCAGAAAAGGCTGAGAAAATAAATTTGACATCCCAAATTTATAGACTCCAGTCTTATCATCAAGTCTTCTCTTACTTTCCATCAAAAACTATGCACACAGATGCACAGAAACCCAGAAGAAGTACATCTTTCAGCTTTCTTCCCAAGAACAGCTCCTTCTTTCCAACATCACTACCTCCTTCCATCTCCTCTAAACTCTTTGTCCAGCTTCTGTCTTCCAGTTCTGCTCAACTTGCAGGTCTGTGCTTTCTTCTATTCATTGGCAGTTTTGTTTCCAATAAGTATTTAGCTCACTTTCTTCTTCATTAAACCATGAATCGAAATGCAAGCAATCTGATGTAGAAGTTATTCCAACACCGAGTTATTCTGTAGGCATATTCCAGAGTGAGGGTCAGAGCCATAAAAACACTTGAGATTGGCAGAATTTGGGAAATTGAAGTCAAACTTGTGGCCCTTAAAATCCATAAGCAACTCTTCACTAATGATCAGAGCTCCTAAACTGTCTGAAGCTCTTTTGGCACCTGGAGAAATGTCTGAAAAGGCTCGCAGACCTGTGCTTTGAAGAATAGTTTTGGCTATACCTCCACTTATTAAAAATAGCTCATCTGTCCTCAGGGAAGCACTGGAAGCCAAGAAACTGAACTGAGAGAGAGAGACACCTCTTCCAGGCTGTAGGTTAGACACCTAAATCCAAGGGGCATGACCAAACCAGTCCTTTGCCCTCAGCAGCAGCTCTGGACTCAGTGTGTTGACTGCCCTTAAGCCTGTGATGACTCTTCCGCTTTGCACACACGGTGACCATGAGCATCCCTGCAGGGCCAAAGGCTGCAGGATGGGGGCTGTGCCACTGCTCTGCCTTCCTTGGTGGCTTCAGCAGTGAATCTTATCTGGAATCATGTGACTATAACTTAATGTATCTCTGTGTCAAACATTCCCTGATTCTTTCTAAAGTACCTTGACAGTGTTGTCCAGAGTTAGAAAACAAAGAATTTAAGCCTAGGATTTATCCAGACAGTCCAACTCTGACCAAAAACATCTCTGCAGATGTTTTTTAAGGGGTTAGAAATGGCATCATTGACACTTCTTACAGACTTCAGCTGGCACATAGCTCACTGAGCATTCCAATTTGCTATGTGATGTTTTTGTTTCTCCACTCTCTTATCAAAATTAATATTTTAATTTTTATATTTTGGTTCTGCTGAACACTTGAAGGCTCTATTGTTTTGTAGTCCCTAGGGCATCAGGCAAAACAAACAGAATTTCAAATTCTCACAACATAGCACTGCAACAACATTGTCAGTTTATCCTCATATTTTGAAGACTGTCTCAAATCATCAGGATTGACATCATGTGGTACACTTTTGTTTTACAAGATTTATTCACTGGCAAATTCTGTGTAGCTGAATGTTACCCAAAGTCCCCCAAA
Organism: Patagioenas fasciata; assembly: GCF_037038585.1. Classification (NCBI taxonomy): domain Eukaryota; kingdom Metazoa; phylum Chordata; class Aves; order Columbiformes; family Columbidae; genus Patagioenas; species Patagioenas fasciata. The sequence goes on along the minus strand of NC_092521.1, from coordinate 155,572,969 downwards.
CTGCAGATTATCATCTGTTTATAGCTCTTCATTATGTCTTTTGACTGAAAAATTTATTTACCTGATGAAAGGGATCTTAGTAGAAGAGTCAGGGTTTCCAGACAAGGTAAACAGTGAAGATACTTGCAAAAGCAACAGGAGATTGAGTATTAGCAATAGTGCTAGTATTAGTGTGGCTGCTTGTATTGACATTAAACAAACTGATTACCTTCGGAAACTTTTAGTTATTTCTGTCTCCAGCTTTATCACCTGGATTTTTTGCTCTATCCTCAAACAGCCTTCACTACGTGTCTGTCTTCTTATATTCCAGTTCTTGGGTGCTAGAATTGTTCTTTCTCTTGCATTTGGAAAGTTCCCAGGCCATTTTACACATACCCACAACATAAATAATTTTTATCCAGACTGCTGGAATGCCTACTCAGTGTGTTAGCTGCATGACTGCACGTTCAGTCACCTCTTGTTCTTTTCCAAGGATTGTCCCATATTTCCTGCAGTTTACTGCTAGCATCAGGGGAGCAATCAGATACCCAGTTTCAGAAAAGAAGATATTTCCCCCTTGTTTGTTTTTTGTGGGTTTTGTTGTTGTTGTTGTTGTTTTTTCCCCAGAAAATTAGTTAATGACCGTTCTAATGAACTTATTAAATGGGGGGAGCATCTACACAGAATACACCAGCAACGAGGTTGCGTGCATTACTCAGCAAGACACACTGCAAACACAAGTACAATAAGCTCTGCTGGAGGAGCCAGCCTGGTGAGCCTGTGGTGCAGCTGTGGAGGGCTGAGTTGCTGGCCAAGTGACCCCAATCGCAGAACAGTCACAGAATCCAGAAAGCTGAGCTCATAACAGTTATATGTTCATAGTCCAGGATAAAGAGTCAGAAAAGCAAATATTTCTTCTTGTTTTAACATGTGGGATTTAAAGTACAAGACCTGGGTTTAAATCACTGACCAGGTTCTCCAGCTCTCCAATGCACAAACTGCTTTGTGTTGGCATAAGTATTGCTCTACAAAGGTCAATGGGAGTTCCAGCTGACCTCCATGAAAGATCTGTTGAATAAAACACATCTAAGAATTGGATTCCGTGAACAATCATCTCTTCCTCAAGTTTCCCTGCTGTAAAGGAACAGATAATGTTCTTCAGTCTGTTGCATAAAGCTCTTTAAGAACTTCAACAGTAAAGCAAGACATTAATTCAGTGAGAAATTTTGGCATTTCTGCAGAACACGTACACCTCTAATTAAAGCAGAATTATTCCATTTGCAGTACTGTATATATGACTACATTATGTTCCTTGTGAATTAAAAGGTATGTAACTCATAATAATTAATTCATAATCAGATTAAGTTTGTATTTTTTATTTGAGAGATATGTAGACCATCTCTTGGAAAGCAAAATCTATTATTAGAACTTTCACAAAATGTGTGAAACTGTACATTTTGCACACTCCATAGATGAACCCACTCATTAATCTAATATTTACTAAGCAAATTTATCTACGAAAGTAATATGTATAAAATCTAAATAATGCTAATCTGAAAAAATAACAAATAATTATGAATTGTACATTTACACCTATCCAGATTATAATAATCACTAAGAATCTATTCTCATATATAACAGTAAAATTAATTTTGGACCACTCTCTGCTAATGTAGCTACATGAACAATTTCACCATTGTTTTACTGTCTGTCATTTTGTATTTAAAGATACCTTCCTATATAATGCAGGAGTAGTACAGTGCAGATATATACAGTATGTACAGATAGTGAGCCATCCAGCCATTCAACAATCATGCTAAATTTATGACTGTAAAGACACAGAGCAGAAATTGACTCTCTCTTTTTGTGACCCGTGTTTAGGTTGTGTTATCCACAGATCATTGTCAGATTTCTTCAAATTTCTGCAAATTAATACTTTTTTTGATAGCGTAGAGAACTTTCAGTTTCTCTCTGTTTTACTTCTTTGGCATGTCAGCTAGATTTCCGTGGCCCAAATTCACATCAAAAGTTCGTAGGATTTGCCTACAGTAAATAAATAAGCACCATTATCACCCTTGTAAGTATTGTGGAGGTGAAGAGATTTTGAAGTAAAATAATTAGAGAAGATATACATTTGCCTGTGTAGGTTACTGTATCAGGTTGCTCAATAAAGAACATTTTTAAGCATGTCTATGTTAGGTAATGGAATAATTGAGTTTTCTTGCACAATTCACCTCAGTAAAACACATGCATTATGAGACAATCTTTAATTGAGTTATTATATCCTACAAATCCTGTACTACATTTTATGACATACACAACAGACTTTTTTCTAGAAGTCAATCAAAATTGTTTAGAGCTGTCTGAAGAAGCCCCTCTTACACATATCCATATGACAACAGTATTAACTATAGCTATCTAAAACTAAATAGAGACAACGCTTATCAATATTTTCCATCAAGAAGGTTCACAAAGGTGTACCTCAGTATTTGTAATCTAGTTTGCAAATTGATTACATGGAAGAACAGCAAAGTCTTCATCTGCACTTTGAAGAATGTTCTGCATTTTTTTTAATGAACAGAGAAAAGTAATGGAGCTTAACTTTCTCCCTTTCTTGAAACCACTTAAAATTAGGGACTACATGGGTCACGATGAACTTTTAGCATTGCTTTCTAAAGTTTTATACAGGTATGTATTAAAAGCGTATGTCTTATTGCACTCTTTAGATGTGGAAAGGGTTCTACCTGTATTTACATATTTTGATTCAAAATCTCCTTTATTCTCTGTTGGGAACAGAAAAGCATTTGTTATCCTCAACCAGTCCCACTAACATTTCAGCTCTGCATTCATCAGATGCAGATCACACCAGCATTTATCCCCACTAATCACCACTCCCTCTGGCACTGACATTATCCTGGGGAGTTTCCCATTCACCTGACATCAATTACCCTAGACCCTGCTGATACCTAATTCATATCATCATACTTAATTAAACATTAACCCCTTCACTTCAGTCAGTGTTCTGTAATTGGTGTTCACAGCATCTGCAAAACATTAAGAATATTTGACTGTACATTCATCATGAGCTCTTCTACTAGAGCAAGAGGTACAGGCTACAGACTTCAGCCATGTTTCAAGAGGACATCAACCAAATATATTAACACTAGGAAAAATTAGCATTCCTGATCCAGCAGTTCCATAAATCTAGCAGCTGTACATCTACCATTCAGTTCTCTTCAAAGCCATTTAATAAAATCCTGTTCTCACAGGGACACCAAGAGACCTGCCTAATCACTTAGCCAGGAAAGATGCTCACGGAAATAAACAGAGTTTATTGAGGAGCTAAACATTTCAAAATATTTAAATAAAAAAGACTGACAGATTTAAAATAGAAGTGCAATTCAAAATTCAACTGTTGTCAGCTCATTTGAGAAATAAGACTTTTCTCCTGATAATGATACTGATAGAGCTTGGTGGCCAAAATACCTGAGCAAACACCTGAGATGAAACTACAGATAGCTATGCACCTCTGAGAATGTTTATATTGTCTAGATTATATTGTAAAGGTGCTATTTTCTTTATATAGAGTCTAGAATCCTACTGAGCTGCAAAAATTCACTTGCCCAGTCTGATATTCTACCTTTTCTTGTCATTGGAGACCTTTAGGAGTTTTTGGTGTAGGACTTTAAACATACAGTGAGAAATGCAAGGAAACTGAGGAATAAAACAAGCAGTGGGAATGGCCCATTTCAGGGAGCAACGACCTACTCAGAATATAAGCAAATTATCCATTATTAGCAGTGGATTGAATTATTAGAATTAAATCCCGCGATTCTTTGTTATACCTCATAACCTCTTTTCATGTCTATATTTTAATAAGAAGTTTGAACAGAAGGTTTATGAATTTACATTTACCTGAAACAAAAGAGCCAAAAAGTTTGTATAGAAGGTATATCAGTGGATCTCAAGTTAGCAGCAAACATGGAGGTCCACATTCTACACTTTCTCTACTCAAAGACAAATAGCACATCACTGATGAGATGTTTCCCAGGTCTTTATATTCTGCTTTTATTTTGTTTTTCTTTTAGCTTAACAGAAGAGAAATATTTAAAGAGCAGAATATCTAACAAGTCTCATTTCACAGGCATCAAGAAAGAGGTTAATGAGGTTTCCAAATAGGGTTAAGTGGTACCACCGTCACAGGAGTTGTGAATGTTTGTAGAAGATGCACATGAAAGAAGACCCATTTTAATAGTATGGAAGATTCTCACTTTCATTTCTTCTTCTAGCAGAGTAAAGTCAGAGAGATTTTTAAATTTTTATTAGAAGTGTAAGATAAAATAGAACAAAGCCACATTTACTGGTCTCATATCTTCACTAATCAGGTTGTGGAGATCAAATAATACAAAAATAAAAATTTAACTATTTTTCAATATGTATTTCTCTTCAAAATATCTCTAGCAAATACATCAAAGTTACACATCAGTCCATGTCAGACTGAAATCAAATGGTTTTTCCTTGTGGCCAGGAAGAATACAATCATATCTGTAGATCAGTGCCTATTACTTCACTTTGAAAATGAAGTAAAACAAATATAATCAAGCATTCTATTCCTTCCAGTTCCACATAATTGATGGTATCACCCTTTAACTTCTTACACAGACCTATGGATCCCCGTGGTATGCCAAAATCTTAGTGCTGCAAAATCACCTTAAAGGCACCAGTGGCTAATTCCAGACCTGGTTGTAATGGTTGATGTCCTTCCCATTTGCCTTCAGGCTAACTGAAAAAACTAATTCAGTTCATTTATGAAATCCAGTATAATGAAAAATATAATGTTTCGCAAACAAATTGTCCTAATGGTAAAAGTGATCAAAGCCAGGCTCCAGACTCTAGGAGTTTTTCTTGTGACTGGTTGTATATACACCTCATGGAGGAGGTTTCATGGCAAGGACTGGGTGTGCAAACATGTACAGAGAAGTACTCATGAGGGAACAAGAGGAAAAGGCCTTTGTGGCATAGAAGAGGATTGAAAAACAGGCTTACAAACTGTGATCAAGAGAACTGCTGTGCTACAGCTTTTTCAGCTGTATCTGTTCTGCATTTGGCTAGGACCAGCATTTTTCCTCTTGTCAGAGAAAAATCTCTGATACTCATTAATTGTTCAGAACAAAGAATAAATTTATAAACTTTTATGTATACGTGTGTGTGTTTACTTATTTTTTTAATTTCTCTGAGATATTAAAAGCACTTACATAAATTTAATAAAAGTATAGTATTTGTATTTAGTTTATTTGTTTGATACCACTACCTGCACTTGATTCCTAAATAATATCTTAGTTGGAGAATGTATTTTTGAATGCTACTAGTCTCTGTAATATACCAAATGAGTGCCTACCACTCCGTTTCATGGATCATATTAATTCTGTTTGTCTTTACTGTACATAAGACGTCATCATCCTTACTTAAGTGCACTGTAACTCATTATGAGTCCTCATGTTCTCATAATAAAAAATTAAGATTACAAAAGTAATAACTTGTTGTATTACAGTGCATTAATAACTTCTGATTTAACACATAATCTGTTTGACAGGAGATATATGCTGTCATTTCTAACAAGAAAGCAAAATATGACAGGTCAATTGGGTGATGACAGAGGCTCTAACGCCTCCTCCCTTTAGCACTGCCTAGTTCACAGCTCAGTGCAGACTCACACAGTTATTGCATCCAGCCTGGATTGCGATATGGCCATCTGCTTGAACCGTTCCTCCTCCAAAAATAGGTGCCCACGCTGATGAACAACAGTTCTTCCCAACCAGCATGCTTGTCATCAGCTTAACATACTCACTTCATCTACTAGCAAACCACCGGCTATTCCTCTTCTACAAATTCCTCTGAAAAACATTTCTTGACCCCACTGTCACCTTTGGTTTGATTCTTTGTGGCCAAACCACAGATACACATATACAGTGTCTAGTGGGGACCCAGGAAATGGTCAAGAAGGAGTGGAAAGCAGCTTCTATTTCTATACAAATAAAATTTGTCCTTGAGGGAACAAAAGGTTGCTGCCAACTTTGTACAATTCTCAAGACTGCCGTAATAAGACACATCTCTGCCCCAGGGAAAGTGAAATCTAGTGATTTCCCTTTAGAAAATGCTTTTTTAAAAAATCAGTCAGAATAGTTCTAAGAACTGCTGTGAATCTTATTGTCTCTTTCTCCATCCAAAATACTCTTATAATCTCAGCCTCAATATAATCTCAGTAATATAGAGGATTAACTTTAGAATTGAAATAAAATTATACCTTCCTTGTCTCTACATTCTTCTTACTGTGCTCAAATTAAGATCAGTAACTTTTTTTTCTATGCATATTTATACTTTTCTTGCTAAGCTACCTTGATCATGACAGTCCAAAATGCAGACATTTTCTAGAAACTTTAGGATATTTTAATTGCTGTCTTTGCTATTCCTGTGGCTGACTGAGAAGCACTCTTTCTGGGTAGGTCTCTGAAACAGACTGAAAAATCCATCTAGATAAAGAAAGCCTTTGCTGGAGGGATTGCTTGAAAAGCAGATGGACTAGCATGGTCTTTCAGCTATTATTGTTGTGACAGTTGACAGTAAGTACAAACTAAGAGATAAAAATTTTCAAGTAGCTTTTGCTTACCAGTTGAGCAGAAAATAGCAGGCTGGTACAGAATAGAAATAGTAAATGGGAGGCATATGTGGGTTTGGAACTGCAAAGTGCCCCTGATAGGATTGGGCAAGCAGTTTCATTCTGAGTCCAAACAATCTGAACTCCAACTATATAATTATGTTTGGATTTGTTTGGTTTTTTTTTTTTTTCCTACTCGTAATATTTTGTTTGGCTTCTGGACTGTTTGGAAGTTAGAATTTCTTCTTTCGTCTATTTGCTCATGACATTCAGTGCTGGCAGGGCTGATGCATTTCTGAACTGTGGAACTTTCTAAATTCTCAAGGATACTTGAAAACCATCATTGTCAGTAATAAAGTTTAGGTATTGTGGGTAATTAGAGCAATTTCAGTAATGAGAGGCTCACAATACATCAGTCTTGTGACTTGACTTTGCTTGGGAGCTAAGGAGTGGGTCAGCAAGTATGTGATATGAACTAACAAGTATTCATGCTAATTATTATTGAGGTGCAGTAGTGTCACTAATAAAAGTGATTCACTTTACTAGCTGGATGTGACCTAAAATTCAGGTTTCTCAATTGCAGGAAATGCTGGTTTACTTGGTATTTGGTTGCAAATTCAAATGTATCATAAAACTTACATACTCATATGTCTTTTCAGTCAAATATACTCTACTTTGTTTACTGTCACTTGGTGAACAAACAAATAAACCGAACTCCCCCAGAATTTTAAGAACTCTAAATTCACTTACACAGAGTGCCCTTAAAAGAAACTTCTTACTCATAAATACCCTGAGATGGAGTGTGAAAAGGAAAAACTGTATTAGAGGTGTTGTGGCTCAGTCAATCAGGTTTTTAAAATAAGCATTTTAAAATAAGCATTTCGCCTTTTAAGTAGCTTTGCAGTGATCCAGTCATTCCCTGCCATTCTAAGGATATGTACCTAACCTGGCATGTCTGAGCTGCTCTCTACAGATGGGCTGTACAAAGACTTTCACAATCTAATAATACACCCTGAATTGCACCTCATGCAACCCATCCCAGAGGGCATACCCACATCCTCCAGGACCAATCCACACAGGTATTTTGGCCCCTACCTGCTGCAATAAATGGAATCAAATCTCACCTTTATAGATCTGACCTTTCACATAAAATTTGCTACGTTTAGTAAACCCAGTAGTTTTTTTTGAGTTTCAGGAACTTAAATCTTCCCATTCACTAATAATAACCTTAAGTATGTGTATATGTTGCTTATGGAAAAACATTTCTTTATTTTGTCTTTAGCCCAGCTGCTTACCTCTGTGTACTTTCTGAGGAATGTGCCTTTTGTAAATAGAGTACCACTGCCTAATTTTCAGTTTGAAGACCTGAACGTTAGCAAGGTATTGTTAATGTTATTAAGTAAATCCTTACTTTAAAATGCAGGTCTGCAGAGGACTCCTTGCATACCACACCTTTTAAAAGCTTTAGTAATGTCTAAAGTATGTTTAGGCCTGCCAGTACCCAGGTCCAGATTTTGCAAAATTGCCTAATGTCTAGGAACAAGGTTTAAATATACCAAGAAAATATTACACGCAGACCTCTAGTAATATTTTTAAGTATCCATTTTTCCAAGGAAAAAGTGATTAAATTGTATAAGCTGCCCCTCTTCCATTTTATTGTAAGAATTCCCTGATGCTGTTAGTTCATTCAAAGCCAGAAGTATCACTTTACACAGTTTTTCATTGTACTCAGGGGAACTATATGGAAATTTTACAGCAATAAGCTACAAATGGGGACCTGGACTACAGCCAGTCAGCATCCTTCTCATGCCCTTACAGCATTTTCCTGAACACTCAGTGTTCTCCACAATGTATAGAATCCTGCAAGGCTATCATATTTGTTTCAGAGATGCAAAATGTAGTAAATAGGCTTTTAACAATGACGTCTAAGCAGCAAAGCTGACATTTTATTTTCTTTTTGTTTCAAGAAAACTTCAGGAGTGGAGTTTTTGAACCTTTAAAATCAGGCATTTCCATAATGGGCAGCTCTTGCATTTCAGTTTATTCTTTTGCAAGTGTTTTCTGGTGTTACACAACTCAATTATCATTGCATCTATTGCACAAATTGTTAGCATAGGCAATATGAAGGTGCAAGCTGGCCTGTCTCAGGACCTCATACATTTTTTCTTTGTACCTTTGTCAGTGAAAAGAGGATATAGCAACTGCTAGGGGAATATAAGACACTATGTTATTAATGTATCCAAGAACTGATGTATTTAAGCCCATAACAAAGTTGCTGCTTCAGACTTCTCATGGTACAATGAAGCATCCATCGATAACATACATGTAATGTTTTAATAGCAGACTAACATATTTCATCTTTTGTATACTGAGTATGTACACAGCCATTGTAGGCACCACATTCTCTCCTCAGAGAGTGGTTACTCCATAGGAGATAGAATATTGCAAATGAAACGATCATATATTCCATAGAAACAGATGATTGATGATTGATGATTCGTTCATTTTTTGGTAACGTGTTCTAGGAAAAAGCCTCAGCTCCCTATCTTTTCAGTAAAGGGGCAGTGCTCTATTTCTCACAGCTTCTGTAAGGTTAGAGTGACAGTCCTCATTGCAAAGACTCTGTAATGGCTTATTGTACAGCTTCATAGTATCTAACACAAAGACAGCTCAGCTGTGAGTTAGGATATATAAAAATGTGCAAGAACCATACTTAACCTATGTCTGTTTCTCACTGTTAACATACATACATATATATGATTAAGCTGTTAGAAATACTGTATTTTACATAAATTTATATCTACAACACTATTGCTACTACATATTCACTGCTATTGCGGTGTCTGCAGATGATTTCTTAATTTAGAGGCTAACAGCAAGCATATTTAAGAGTGAGAATTCATGCTCGTGGCTCTGTGTTTCTTTTACAACATTTGATTGGTAACACCCAAAATTATACTGGGAGCTATATTTCCTGCAACTTTTATGGTCTTAGGGCTATCATCACCACCAGAGGGGACACAAAGATTTTTGTGTAACTACTAGATTAACAGGTAGGGAAGGGAGGAACTGATTTTCAATTACGTATATAAAATAATACTTTTTATATTCCATCTTTATTTTTAAAACGACAGAAACATTCTGAAAATGGCACAAGATTTTCACCAGGTTACAGTCTAATAGTGCTGTACAATACATAAAGTGTTTTACCACAACAGTCTGTATGTACTCATTTTTCATGATGATTCTTCAGGAAGATGTGAACTTTTGACCTCCCACTTTCCCAACACAGGTTCTATTCATTAAAAAAAAAAAAAAAAAAAAAAGCTTAAACACATGTATGTGTAATATATATCTTGGTTGCAAAAAGCACTTGGTGTACTAGTTGCTCAAGGTAACCTCAGAAACAAAAAGCCTTTCAATTGATTAACATGGAAGTTTTATTACAGTTCTTCTTTAAAAATGAATCTGTCTTAGAGGTGCAAAATAAACCATTCAATGTGACATTTCATACTTCTGTACATCATCAGTTCAGTTCTTAACGTTACTGGTTTATGCAAAGAATAAAAAACAAACGGACAGCTGTTTGACCGGGGACCAGTCATTTTTGAAAGGTTTTTCTTTTTGCTTCACTTGAAACAGGACTCTTTTTTTGTATGTGGACGGAATCACCATATAGTTCTGGGGGAAAAAAAAAATAAATATATATATATTAAAAAAAGTCAGATTTTTTATATTTTACACAAAAGTCCTCAGAAAAACATGGGTCTTTGACTTGCATTGACTTTAAGAGATTGATTACTAAATTTACTCAAAACCAGTTGAGACTGTAAGATTAGAAAGAAGCATAATTTGTTAGAGCAAGGCACCAGTATCTTAGCTAGCAGAGCTACAAGTAAATTATGAACTTTGCACACATGAATTCCATTTCTATCAATGAAAAGACTATAGGTTGCCACACAATAACTTTATGAAGAAATGTTATGCCTATTAAGAAGGAAAATATCACAGTTTTTCATGTGTGACATGAATTCTTGGATTGCATGTATAATCTTCAACCCCTTCATTCTACCGTGTACCCGAATGTAAAGTGAAAAATAAAATGGATTGAGAACTAAAAATAAGTTTCATTCTTCTAGCCTCCTGACATTGACTCACTCACCCTTATATGAACACCAAGAAATGTCAGTACACTGAAATTACATCTCAGCTGGATTAATAATCACCAAGACATCTGTTGCTCAACCAAGTTATCACTTCCTCCTGAGAAATGTGTTGTCTTTTCAACAAATATCTGATATTTTGATCCATCCCTACATTTTAGGTTTAGCACAATCTTATAATCCAGATAATCCTAATAATGAAGTACCTTTAGTCAAAGCCACTTAAAACAGGGAAATAAAATGCTGCATTAGCTTCTATTATTTTCACAACTTTGAAACAGCTTGAAATATCTTGAGTATAAATTAAAAAAAAAAAAAAAAGTGGATGTGTTTTATTAAATACATAGTCTGGTACCTTTTCATTGTTAATGGGCCAGCCAAAACTTGCTGATTTACACAACATGAACAAAAAGCTGAAGCCACATTTGCATTTCATAAATCAGATGACAGACCTGTAGATGGCAAACTGCAGAAATCTGCAGATACTAGTCACTGTGCCGGAGTTTCTTAAAGAACTCAACTCTAAAAAATAAATAAATTTACATTTACTGTAACAATTAATATGAAGTTGTATTTCATTTTTAAACAGGTTGTTTCTCAGAGGTTGTAAAAATATCCACGGACAACCATCTTTTTAGTTTCCTTTCTGTTGTACTCTGCTAAAGAATGGTGCTCTGTCTGGGAATACCACACTGTAAGTGATTGCTCCAACTACTGATATTTTTACCTCATCTTCTCTCAGTGTGTAAATTTACAAAATAAGCACCTAACTTCAAGACAGGGCAAAACTCATAAATCCCAATAAGTCATAGCTATTACTCTCTGATATGGAGTTGAACACTAATGTTACAGCTCTACAGCAATGGCTCTAATTGATTAGTGTAAGGTACTCTAGGCTCAGTGTACTGATCAGTTTCATTAGCGCAGAGAAGTCAGCACAAAGTGAGCTAAGAGACGTGAAGCCAGTCCATGCTGATGCCCCATCTACCACTCCTCTTGTACACATGTTGCCCTGTGCAACTGCAGTACATCAATGTAGCACTTTAGATTATCAGCAAACTTATATCTAAGTAGTTCTTAGGTTTACTGAACAGAGAATCCTGAGAATTACAACCTTTAGCTTCCCCTAGAACCAAAAATAATGGATCATCCATATCTGGGAATCAATCCACCAAAATACATCCAGAAAGTTTCTTGCACCTCCCTTACATATGATCTGGGACACATAAATGTTGCTCACCATCAATGGGTCAAGAGTGACCTCCCTGACTTTTAGAAAGTCCTACCTAGAAATCTGTCCTCGTAGCAGTCAGAGTATTCTGTTCCCATATAGGCAACTAGCTACCTAGGCATTCTATATATTAGCTCAGTCAATGTCGCCTCAGGGTGAAAACTCCCACTGGAAAACTACAAACACACATTGAGATTCTGAAACTTCTCAGTCTTGAATTGCTCAAGTCACTATGTAGAGTTGGACTGGAAACTTTATCCATTATCAGCTTCCTGTGGGTTTCACTTTTCTGAATGCTATAAATTATTGAGGTTTTTTCACAGTTGTTGGTTTTTGAAATACTGCACAGAAGCAGAAGGGGAAAAAAAATTTAAAAAAAAAAAAAATGGACAACCACTGCTATCAAACACAAGCTGCATGTGATGTGATTAACCTTGGTTATAATCCATTATCTAATTTGTTGCCCATTACATGTCAGATCTGAGAACTCATAAGCCAACAGTTAGGCCTGATGAATAGGTAGGCATTTAAAGGTGAGCACAGATGGCTCTTTAAGTGTGGTCTCTGGTATCAGAGACACCAAAGGTCAATTAGAAATGTGACTGGAGAGCCAAGATAGTGATGATGTGAAGAGAAGTTATTACCTTCTTAGGACATGAGGGAGCCTTTCCTGCTACAGCACAGTAATCTATATAGACAGGATGGTCTATGTCTGAACAAAGGTAAAGTAGTGCCTTGAAGCCTCAGGACATCATTTCCCTTGTTCTCAAACTCAGTACTAAGCACTTGAGGCAAGGTTGAAATGTTAATGCAGGGGGTAAAGAGGGTCTCCCTCATTCTCTGGCTTGTCTTTCAAGGGATCTTCTCCTAGATTTCCATTTGAATTCTGGGGAGGAGATACATCAATACAGTCTTTCAAAAATAAATGAGGCCACAGGCACCCACTGACTGCACTCTATTTAAACCTCTTGTAATACTTTGGTTCAGCCAGTCTATAGGTTCTTGTACTGTACAAAATCCCTACTGAGTAAGGCAGTGCTGCTTAAGAGAGGTGCCAAATCAGAACTGCAGGGATCCCCCAGTCATTGCAGACCAGCGGGTGACTACAGACTGCCAGTAATGATCCATTGGATACATGCAGATGTAGAAACAGATAATACAGAAATAAATAAGATAGAGGTAGAGATACAGAGTATAGAGATGATAGAGACTGTGATAGAGATGAGACAGAGAGAGATATAGATGGAGGTATAGATGATAGAGAGATATTAATGGTGACACTGACAGCAGAGGAAGGAGAATCAGAGAAATCAGAGCAAATATTTAAATAAATATGCCTGAGATATTCATCTAGTGAGACACAGCAGAGTCAATTGTTCAGACACTGTTTTACAGGAACCCTGAGATTAAAATCTTGCCATAGTAAGCAAATGGGTAGTAAAAGCAAAAGCAAATCTAAGATCCCCCTCAGTGCTACAGGGTTTAGGAGTCCTAGGCTCAAATCTTTTCTCCGAATTAGAAGAATTAGAAAATTTCTTTGAATACAAGCTTTGTGCATGAAGCTCGAATGCTGACCAAGAAATAAACAGCATATCCCCTGGCCATTTGATGTACAATTTAGGTCTGTGCTCACAGGTATTCTTTTCTATCTCAAAGAGCAGATTGCTACCTAAATGTCCATAGGACTTTGTGCTGAATTAACAGCTCTGGGGCTCCAAACTCTAACTGATCAAATAATCTTTCTACAACCATTGCAGATAATGCTGAGTCCTTGAGTTAGGCATTGCTGGAGGCACCACTGTGCTGCATGTTTCTTCACATTTGCACCACTATGAAGTAAAGCAGCATGGGGAATTCTTTCAGAACGGCTGAAATATTTTTGAGCTCATAACAAAAATTCTTGTCATTTTCTAGGAAAGGGTTTTTTGCATCACATTAACAGTGTGATTTATGGAGTTATGGTGAAATATATGAACCAGGCAGCCATGGTTTAATAGAGTACTTTCTTCCTTCATATATATTTTACAGCTCTAGATTTAATTCAAAGAGTCTCCAACTCCTCTGCAAATGAATCTGATGATGTGAAATAGGTCTGAGGTTTTCGGGAAAAAAAAAAAGTGTTGATTTTTGGGATCTAGACACAATTTGGGATTGTCAGAACTGAACATGAGTTTTCTTTCAAGGAAAGAAAAGACTTTCTTTCCTGCATGCATGCACAGTGAAAAAGATTACCACTGCAGTGCTAATTGCAGGCAATGTGGGGTAAAAAGCAAAGTGTACTAACCAAAATAAAGTAAACTCAGATAAACTATAAAAGAGCATCTGAAAAATCTAACAATTAAAAAGGACCTGAGAAGAATAGGGTTTAGCCTTTGCACAGTTTCTGGGATTTTGAAGAGGAAGGTTCTAGAAGCAGAGGATGTTCACCATCAAGAGTTAAATCACTGAAGGGAGCATAGGAGACATTTCTGTTGGCAACATAAAAATAATGGTATTATTATAAGCTAAGTCTTTTCTAAAACTCAGTAGCTGGAATAAGTTCTATTAATGTGTTCAGAAGGAACCTGGCTAATATCACCTTCTAAGTCATAGGTGCTGGATAATTCCAATGTAAAAGTGATATATATTATTTAGTCTACAACAGCAAATAATTATAGTTTCACTCCCTTTTTTATTCTGGCAGCTAACATGCCAGGTCATCTCAAAGTTCAGTGTCAAGTGTAAACCTGTCATCCTTACTCAATGGAGAAAGATAGACACTGGAAAAAATTATTTATGCCATTTATAGGGTGATCCTCTAAAAGTAACTATCTCCCTAGCAGCTGAATTAATTAGCAAAGATTGTGAGTGCACTATAGGAATAAAATCCTACTCTTATCGGAAAGGAGTTAACATTTTTATTTTTCATTGGATGTTATTTTTTCTTTAAAAAGGTAAAACAGAACGAGAAGACTAATACCCATCTTCACAGGAGAGCCTGAGATCCCCCTCAGCAACAAAAAACGATGCCTGCCTGTAGGGGCAGGGGTGTAGGAAGAGGAATACTGTTTTCTGCCAGGGGTGACCCAGAGCAATACCCTGTAGAAACTGCTTTGCTGCTTCTCAAAGCAATATGAGTACACAAACCTCCTATGCCCAGGCAGAGTTCCTGGTTATGGCAACAGCTGCATGGCCAGCTGAGTGAGTCACCAGAGTCATCGTCCTGAAGACTACACACAGAAGGGAATATGGTGCTCTTGGCCCACTTTTAGTGTCCACCTTCATGAGAGATGCTGCTATGGATGCCACTCAGTGTCACTTGCTGGCTCAGATGATTGCCTGTGTTCTTGGCTCATCTCTCTGCCACAACAGCCTAGGAGGTGATGCAGTACCCTACAGATGCTCAAACCAGCTGTTGCCAGGTTCACAGTCCCATTGTCACTAAGGATGTATCTATCAAGAGAAAACTTTTTCTTCCATTTCCAGTCTCCTAGTGCTAAGATGAGCTGAATCACAAACACCTTGTCAGGTTTTTAAGCACTCTAGCTCCTCACATGAGAGGGATTTTCTCTGAACATATTTATGAGTCTTTTTGTCACATTCTAAAGAAAAGCAATTTACCAAATTTTAATTGTACAGTCCTTTGGCAAATTCACTATAAAAACACCTAGGAGGTATCTACTGCCAAATTTATTTATAGATATGAAAAGTATCAAAAGGTTATCATTTCTGTTTAGTAAACCCCATACATGTCTGGTAGACAGCAAAACAGAGCATGTGTACTGAATGGTTTCTCAGACGTCCTACTTATGAAGAGGTTGCCTGTTCTCACAGGATTGTGTGTTACTGACATTTGTCAGTCTCACTAATTTAGAAGGACTTATCACTTGCCTCTTTTAAAGCAATGGCAAATACTTTGTAGCAATATACAGTGTCACTCTGATTAGTCTCCTGCTAGTTAATTCAATTTTAATGGGTTCTTTTTTTTTTTTTACTAGAACAAAGTCTTGCAGCTAATTTCTAAGCTCAGATGAAAGTCATAATGACCTCATTTGAAAGTTCAGTTTCACTTTCTTATATGTCCCCATGTTTATGCGTCTCCAATCTTCATATACC
This sequence comes from Patagioenas fasciata, assembly GCF_037038585.1. Lineage (NCBI taxonomy): Eukaryota > Metazoa > Chordata > Aves > Columbiformes > Columbidae > Patagioenas > Patagioenas fasciata. The sequence goes on along the minus strand of NC_092521.1, from coordinate 155,556,846 downwards.
TCCATGGCCACTCAGTGCTTTGCCAATTAATATTATAACATTCCTGAAGTGTTTCAGAGAACACACGGTGTAGACATTTGCTGAAAACTGTTTTGCAAAACCTTTCTCTTTTTTGATGGAGAAAATCTAATGGGACCTGAATGTTTTTTAGTTGGGTGGGATGTACTAGGGAATTTATTTTTGGGTTTGGAAACAAAATGAAGCTATCACCTCAATGCACAGACTCTGGCTTCTCCCATCCCCTGTTCTTGCCTTATTAACTCTTAATTCCCCATCACAGCATTTCTTTTTCTTTTTCTTTTTCTTTTTCTTTTTCTTTTTCTTTTTCTTTTTCTTTTTCTTTTTCTTTTTCTTTTTCTTTTTCTTTTTCTTTTTCTCTTTTTCTTCTTTGTCTTTTTTTTCCCACTTTTTCCATAGACTGCCTCTCTTTCCACTGTTTTCATTATCACATCCTTCTCATTATAATTTTTTTTTCCACCTTAAGGAATAGGGCTTCAAGCCTAATAATAGAGATTTTGCCAAGTACGGAAACAGTACTCTAAACCAACCACATATCTGGTAATACAACTTGAAAAGAATTTTCCTGTTTAACAAAACTGGGGTCTTTATTAGTATTTTTCTACGGATAACATATAATTCCATGATTTTTCATGTGCTTTGTTTGAAGCAGCTCACTACCTCTGTGATCATTCAAGTAGTTTAGATTTTGTTGTTGTTTTGTTAAATTAAATCTTAGTTTGAAAGGGGTTATTTTACTTCTGTTTGAATTCTGTGATATTTTCCAACCAAGCTTTCTAAAGGGATTCTTGCCAGGAGGTTGTATAATTCCCCTACAATTCAACATGCATTCCTCCATCTTTCCAGTCTACCTTTTAAGCTGTTTTTACAAGTTTTCTAGATGCTCCAAAGGGTCCATTATTTATCTATCAGTCCTTTTGAAGCATCCTCAATATTGTCCATTCTCATCTACTCTGTGCTTGGAATTTTGCAGATAACACAAAATTTTTTGGTTTTTAATGTCTCTGTCATGTATCATCTGTCATGTGTCATCTCTCCTACTCCTATCTCCAGACTTCTGTAACACAACAGATCAACTTACAAACCTTGTGTGCTTTACAACAAGAAGATATTGACACCAGTCAATTTTAAATACTATTCCAAGTTTCCACAGAGACTGGGCTGGCTGTCACAACCATGATGAGTGCTTCTATTGAATACTACATTTGTTCTAGCACGCTGGGAAATCTGAGTCTCCATTTTCTTTCCAAACTGGATATACTCAGACAAACTGTCACCGCACACTCTATGATGTGGGAACAAAGAATAAGCTACTGATCACAGTGAAATTAAAGTCCCCTTAGATATCCAGTCAGATTCTTCTTGTTCCCGTAGATGGCAAAGAGTGAAAGTTTTGTTTGACAACAGTTGCTGTTTTGGAGAGTAAAAAAAATAGGGACAGGGAAGTGATTAAATCAGCCCATACCAACTTTCCTTCTTTTGTGTATTTTTCTACTTGACAGCCAAAGCAAAGATCCATTAACCAACACAGTCCTACTTTAACATTCATTTTTTGAATTCTTGCAGACGGACTTCAAGTGCAAATCCAGGCAGACCAGATAGAGTGTGGTAACTTGTTCCTGCTTAAGAAAGCATTTTGCGGCTTCACTTACTTCTCTACTGTTTGCTTCACAGCAAATTGAAGCATCACTTTGAAATGAGGAGGCAAAGTAGAAGACTTACCGAGTAGGGACATGGGCTGGGAAATGGATGACATGATCGTAGATGATTTAGCCTGTCTTATTGATTGTAGACAAAAGCATGGTAGTGAATAGTTCTTATTAAGACTTTTCATTGTCTTCATTGTACTCCTTTCACTTCTAAGGTAAAGATGTGTCTTTCTTTAAAAGCTGTTCATGACACTACATACAATGTCTTTGAAGTTCAGATGTTGAAATTTTATTGTGGCTTTAAAAAAAAATAAATAAATCCTAGAAACAATGTTTGAAACCTGTATTGGCATGGTTCTACCCAGGACTAAATGGATGTGATTCATTATGTGGTTCTTATTCAGGAACACAGAATAACTCTACTGAGTAACTGAAGAATATTTTAGACATGGGAAAATATAGAGTCCCAGTTATCTGTCTAGAAGCTCATCTAAGTTGTCTCTTCAGATTCAAAGCATGAATAAGGAATTTATGATTCAACCCTGTGTCTGAGTTTTGATTCCAGTTCCCTCCAGAGTGGGTTTTTTCCCCACTGCTATCTGACTTTTCCTGGCAGGTATTCCCCCTGGGTTGAGACTCTCAGCAATCATCCTGTTTTTCACTGCTGGGAGAAAAAGGTGCAGGAGGAAGCTCTTAATTGCTCTTTTAACAGCACCAGCAGATTCTGCTAAAAGCATCAGGTCTTTAAATCCCACTGAAAAATTTTAAAGGAGTTTGCAAGAAGGGACTCAGAATGGCTTCATAATGCTAGGACAGAGAGAAAAATGAGAGAGGATACTTTGTCCGACTCTTCAGTGTTCTGTGGGTTCTAAATTAAGAATAAAAGAAACCCACAGTGGTAGAGAGCTGACTCTGTGGGAGGTCTGAGGGAAATAGCCCATAGCAGAAGGCAGAAGCCTCTCAGGAAATGTGCCATTCCATCTGCATTAACTCTTGCCTCTCTTGAATTATTGCTATTAAGCTCTCTAGATCTGGTCGCTGATAAAAATGTTCTTCTAAAAGGTTGTCTTGTCCAGGACCATTCCAGGAATGGCAATGCAAGCCGTTGAAGGCTTTTGTGCATACAATGGAGCTTCTGTGAAAAATAAATGGTATAACACTGATGGCATTTTAAAGTGCCGTTTAGAAACAGAGTAAAGGTTTACACAGTATACATAATATATAGCTCCGGTTGCTAAATGTCTGCTGCCAGTGCTTCCTGATGTCAACAATGGCTGCCATTGTTTAGTCAACTTAAAATCTTTAGAAATATAGCTGTGAAATTCTTTCCTCAGTTGCAAATTGAAGCGCCCTAATAAATACACTGAGCTTTCACTGACATATGAAATTCCCTTCAGGATTAGAGGAAGTTGAAGAGGTTTGTCAACATAGTACTCAGGACTATCCAGGGCTGGTGAGGTAGGACTATCAGCCTGGACTGAAAGTGTTCCTGCTGTAGTCAACTTCCCTTTCACCTTAATGGCCAGAACAGAAATTACTCAGAAATGCAAACTGAGGTGATGATCTGATGGAGAAAATCCTTGAGGGTTGCTCTATAAAACCAGCCAAGTTGTTCCTTTCACTTTAAACCCTCAAGGTTTTGTGGTTTTTTTTTTCACACCTCTCACTTTCCAGTACCATTTCTAGACAATCCTTTTAGCCAGAAAGCACCATTTTTGGGTTCTTTTATGCTGTAAAACCATATTAGAGCAGTGCCTTAAACTTTCCATTTGAAAGGATTCCTCTGACTTTTTCATTCAAACCTCTCCCACATCCATTTCTTGCTGCAGGCTTTTGATATTCAGCAAAGAGAATTCCCCTGGGTAGAAATTTTTTTTTTTTTTTTTTTAAGCCCCCTACACCCCTCCCAATTCCTTTACAATTTGGCCAAAATATAAAGTGAAAAAATGTGATTTGGGATCCCACTGTTGATTGGAGAGAGGATGGAAGACAGAGTGGAAAACAAAAGAAGAGGCAGCAGAGAGTGTCCCATTTGCAAGAACATGTGTTTTACCATTTTGCTTTACAATACAAAAAGAAAGCAATGAATTATACATTAACTAAGATATCGAAAGCACAGTATTAGTCTGCAAAAACAAGCTGAGGTTTACTATTGGTTTTATACTTCTTATTCTTTCTGCTTGTACAAAACCATTAAGTACAGTCCAAAATGATGATTTTGCTGGAAATTTCTGTTATGCAGGGGACAGAAGGAGGTTTACATACTAAACCTTCAGTCTGTCCCATTGTACATTTTTATGGGAACAGATTTCTACCTAAAAAGAACTCCTAAAATCTAGATTTTAAAATACTGCTTCTAAATAGGCTGACAGTATTACTCAGTAGTGTATCTTCCGTACTGGTTTTTCCCGTAGAATAGATACTGTTTTATTATCACTCCCGATCAAGACTAACTCCACTGTCACATAATAACAGAGTGGACTCCAGAGTTTAGGCTCTCAAAACTCAGTCATTTTATTCACAAATCTTAATTTTCCTTGGCTTTTGTGGCAGGTTTTGTATTCTGCCAGGGTTTTTTTCTTCTTTTTTTTCCAAAAAGTCATACTGCAACAGTGTACTTTCTGCAAACACAACAAGTAGAAAAGTGTACCAAGAATGTGCCGAAGAAGGACATAAAAGCACTCTGTTCTCAAAAGATTTCATCTTGGAGGTGAGGTCAGCTTCTTCACTGGTTTTATCTTCATTGCCACATACAACAGTCCCATATTTACTCCCCATGGCTGTCACTACCTGAAGTTGCAATTCCCTTTCAGTTAGCAATCCCAGTACTACACCCAGCAAAACTGGCGCAGACAAGCCGCACAGATAGCTAATAGATGTGCTTGGGTGATGCATGTGATGCAAAAAACCAAAACTGAGCAGCATGGAAAAGGATGTCTGAAGTTTAGCTTTTCATTGTTCTTGTATAGGTTTTTGGTAATAAATCTTCCCCAGAACATTGGGCTTTGTACAAAAGCACCATCTGCAGCTATCATGTGTGGAGCAATGCCCGTCATAGCACAGTAAATGAAAATCCTTAAGACACAGCTCAGCATTGGCAAGGTCTATGAATCCAGTGAGCCTCAGTGATGTTCTTGCACACAAATCCATGCTTCTGGCAGCGTTCTGCAGTGTTGGAGTAATCCCGTTCTAGTCTCACATCACTGAAAGCATAATTTATCTCATATTTCCACAGATCTAGGCAATAACATGTTTTAAATAGCATACTACATCATCTACAATTATTTCTAGTCAGAAAGTCTGGATCATTCCAAATGAACCTCAGTATACTATACTCTATAAAAGGAGGCTTTTATCAGTTAGGATTCCGTGCTTCAGGACCAGTGCTCACGCTTTGTATCTTCCCTTCTTCTTTCTTTGAAACAAAATAATTCAGTATATCCAAATTTGGATGTGTTTGCTACTGATGAAAGTAACAATAACAACACTAAGCAATAACATATGGTTTCTTTCAAGCTCAATCATATCTAAGTCATTAATTTCATTATTCATAGTCAATTTTTGATTCATTTTTACATATTTGGAACGTAAAATATTTGTGAGTTCATCTTAACTTAGTGGAAGCTGTTTCCTTAGTGGAAGCTGTTTATGAGTAACTTCAAAAAACCTGATTTATTTTTAGAGTCAATAATTCTTTGTTTAGCCCACTCTGAGTACTGTGACTGTGTTTCTGAATCACTACAGCTTGTCTCAGCATTAGCATTATAATCCTCTGCTTTTGAACTGGAGGGTTATAAAAAAGTGGGAATATGTATTCCAGAATAAAAGTTAGCAAACAAGTTCTTCTCTCACTAGGAACAAATATTTTTTTCTGTATATTTAAATGTGTGCCATGAAGTTTTTTGGCTAGAGTACCGTTGCACCTTGAATAGTTTCCTTAGGCGTGTAACTAGAGATAATTTGCAATAGTGAGGACTCCGATGGAGAAATTGCTTTGGAATTTTACAGAAGAGGAAGAGCTTCTTTTTAGAGCAGTTCCTTAATTAATATATGGATTTCTAGAAAAGAAGAAGATTTCCTTAACTTTCAAATGAAAGTACTGCATCCTTAATAGTCAAATAAATACATGGTCAGTAAAAGATGGAAAATCAGTTCCTCTGTTTGAAGGGGCAGGGGCTTATGTATACAAACAAAGCAGCTTATAGCTTTGGTGATAATATAAGAACTATTTCTTAAAAGCTGGAACAAGATAATGTTGGAACTGCCATCACTTTGAAAAGGAAACCGTTGGTTAGTGTAAGGAAACACTAGCGCTTCTAAAATGCTTAAAAACCATAAGCCCTTCTGCAATTTTGCCCATCAATGATAAGGAAAAAGGAAAAATAAACAGAACTAGCATCTTGTAGAACAACACCATTTTGGCTTACAGGAATTCTGTAACCTTTGACATGAAAACCATTTGTTTGAATTGTGCCTTGCTCAATATTAATTATTTAAGTTTACAATCACCTGATAGTTGTTTACAAGTTTATTTGTAATTAATAGACAGTTTATCTGATGGTAGAGTTCACAGCTGACAGATATGCATCACCCAAAACTACTATCTGGTTTTCCAGCTGGTAAGCAGCATTTCACAGACATGAGATAAAGTCCATATGTCTATTCAGCTTCATTTGTGCTCCTTGTTTGAAAGATGGGTAGCATAGGCAGGTGTTACTCTTCTGAATCTAGGGACACAGCCTGCACAGCAAACTTGCAGAGGAACTGCCCATTTTATAGAGGTAAAAAAATCAGGAGTCACTCAGCTACTAAGCCGAACACGCATTCTATGATAAGACAGCACTGTATGGAAATATCTATTTTATGTTAGTTTCTTTGAAAACCATTTTTTATAAATATTGTTTTAGGAACACAACTGCCGCTTATATGGCCCTCTTTTTTAATATTCTTGGAGTCATTAGGATTTTTTCAACATTATATAAAAAATTTCTCCTTTTTTTTTTGTTTTTTGTTTTTGTTTTTGTTTTTGTTTTTTTTAGGTTTTTTTGGCGTGTATTTTTGGTAGTTCAGAATTAGCCTAACAAAATACAAACTGATTTTTGTTTGCCTTGGTAGTTTTGCTAAGTTAAGAACTCGTGAAACTGGTGGTTAGCTGGATTATTTCTGTATGCTTTACTTTAGGAACAAAACCATTCATTCATGAAGTACTGGTTTTTTTGCTGATGGGGATCACAGTCCTTTAAAGGCTTATATATTAAACCTCCTACCTTCAAAAGTAGCTATACTTCTGTCCTTTTGGTTCATGTGGTTGTCACTTCAGTGTACATCTAAATGTTATCTGGTTATGGTGAAGGAAGTAACACCACAGAGAAGGGGAGTCTGAGCGATAGATAACAGAAATTGGCCACTAGCTGCAGCAGTTCATGAATGTTTATGTAGCTATCTCTGAACTTCTTTAGCCAGTAGGTGTGTGGTTTCATTAAATTCACCTGCAACAGATATGGAGTTGAATAATTTGACCTATTCAGCATATGAGTTTGTAGCAATAACACAGGGGAATACCACTTAGAAAGATCAACAATTCCTACGTCACTATGTGGGTGCATGTGATTACAGTCTTTACCATTTTACAAGCCCCATGTCTGTTTTCTTCTCTCATCAACAGTAAAAATCAGCCCATCATTAGGGATCTCTCATATACCTGAAGGGCCCAAAACCTCAACCATTTAGAGTATTTTTAGCTTGCTGAACTATTTAGAAGGACATTTTGTTACTGAAGAAAAGGTAAAATGGTAAGAAAGATCTCTCCTTCAAAATCTGCCTCAAGAACAGTTTTCATTGCTCATTATGTGGCTGCTTATTTCTCTTGGTTGCTTTTAGTTATCAGTGCCAGTTCCAACACTACAGGTGTAAAGAGAGAGCAGCAGACGTGTTTCTTGTAGTGTTCAGCCTAGGATATGGCTGTTCAGTCTGGTAAAACTTCCATACTGTGAAACTAGGTCCTTAAAGACAACACGTAACCCTTACAGTAAATACTTCTATTAACTAGACACAAACTGCGTTCTTGGGTGAATAAAATATGATGAGTCCTACAGAACTTATTCATTTCTTATATTTAAAGAACAAATAATATAGGTAGTGACAGACATAATAGAAATAACCCAAGGAAGGCAGACAATGATGAGCCACTTGTATTTTTAATGCTAACAGGAACAGAGAAATATTGAAGCAACCTTTTCATCAAATTCTTATGTTCCCTTATGCAGATCTAAAAGTCTCTGAGCCCTGATCAACTTCCAACAGTAATGCTGCAAGCAAAAACTCCAATGGAAATCTGACTTTACTCCCCAAGAGAAGTTACAGGATAGACTAATGAAGCAGATGCAAAGTCTTATTGGTCTTGACATTGTCTTGAAACAGCATCCAAAAAGAGAAGACAAAATATTCAGTACCCATGAGAAAGTCTAATTAAGTGGGAGAGAGAGGTGGCGGGGCAGAAAGGACACTTGCCGTGGGAAAAGTGCTCTGTCACTTCTGGGGTAGAATGAGTGCAAAAGTGCTGCTCTGTATGTCTCTGCAAGGGTACGAAGCCAATCTCACAGCAGGCTGCTGCATCGTTGCCAGCCATGTACTTCCCCAGTGTGGGATGCTACTGGGCATGTGTTGGGAGAGCAGGACAGTTTTCCTGCTGCAGGATGTGCATGGCACAGCTATCCATAGGGCAGCTCCTTTACCAGCAGCACTTGTCTCTCTTCTGAGTCACTCCAACAGAAAATAATGTGGTTTCTTTACTTCACCAGTGCTTTCTGCCTGTTTCCTCAGGGAAGTCAAGTTTCCATAGAAAATCTGGCTATGGGAAGCTGATTCTTCCAGAACACCAGATCCCCTCAGGCAGGAAAGCAGTTTAGTGTGTCCAGTGGGAAGAAGCAGATGGATAGAAAACCGATCTGCTTTACAAAACTGTTTAAATCTAAATACTTCTTTGCTATGGCTCTGTAAGGGCCATATGAAAATCAAGGAATATTTAATCAATAGGAGAAGTCATGATGGAAGAGTTTGGGCAAAAAAGTTATGCCAAAAAAAAAAAAAAGAAATAAAGTCCTTTGTAAGTGCAAATAGAAACCTGATAAAGAATGAGGTAAATCTGCATCTCACCCTTGAGAACTATGAAATAACACTGCCGAGTATGGTGTCCCAGGAAAAAACTAGAGGGATAATAGTAGACTTTTTGGTGCTGATCTTCACTTCTGGGTATGAATTTTGGCTTTTGCCATGGTAGCAGGATGGATTTCTAGTAGAGTTGTTCTTGATTCAACTTCTTATGTGATATTCCTTAGATAATTTCATAATTTCATTTAAGTTAAATACCAAATATCTGAGAAAAAGTGTTGAGAAATTATTTTGATAAAAATATGTTTACATACCAAAAGCGAGAGAGCGTATGCAGTCTTATACAGGAAAACCAAGGCAAACTAGAAACAGAGATCATAGTAGAGAAGAGATTCATTCAGAGATCTTCAGTGAGACAAATATTTCCACACAATTTTTTTTTTTTTCTTATCAGGACAGGTGTCATCCTACAAAGCAACTTGCCACAGCCTTTTTGATATTTCTGCTCACATGTTGGTTTTAAGTTGGGAAGAGAGGTTATGTTTGTCAATGAAAAGTAGATAACATATCTACAATGTCCAGAAATGAATACGTATAGCATGAATAAATGTGCGAGAAAAATTGGTGGTGGATGCAGTACCAAATCAACAGAGGCAGAAAACATCACAGTAGAAGGAAGGCATAGCTGTTCTGGAATCAAAGATGTCTACAAGCTACTCTAAGTTTCTGGTAAGAGCACAAAGGATAAAATAGCAATGTAAAATTAGTATCATTTAAGAAAACCTTATATGTGTCTTAAAGCTAGTGTCAGCTGCAGGTCAAGTTATGCCAAAGAATCAAGTCTGACTCTTTTATGCTACCAAAATACTTTCTCCTCCAAGCAATGGAATTATCTCCTCCCACGCATACCAAGATCTTCTGGAAGTTCAGTGTAACTCAGTACATACCAGGATAAGGGCAACATTCATTTCGTATTTGTAAGTTCAACTAGTAACAAGCAAAGGACCTCTCTTGAGGAAAGATGTGAAATGTTTTGTGTTACCAAAAAAAGGAAATAAGGAACTTGAAAATAATAAAGAAAATAGTGAAAAATGTGCCAAAAGTCCTAAAGGAAAAGTACATCCTGCAAAACCATCTGCTCAGCCTGGTGTCTTTTGCCCATGGTCACCCAGGAACCTTACTCACTGGGGAGGACTCCTCACTTTTTAAGTGCAGGTCTTCTTGGCTTGTGGGTTTCTACAGTGACTTTAGTTCCATGCATTTCTTATTTTAAGTTCTCCCTGAGATCACAGGTGCCATTGGTAGATTTGATCCCAAAGAATATGATTGCCTCCCAGGCCACTTTGTAGGCTGAACGTGCCAAGCAAGAGGATGCTGTGGTGTTACCAAGTGGGAGGCTATAAATCTGAAGTGAAGCCTCTCAAAGGCAAGGTAGGGCCTGTAACTATTTTTCTCTGTTGCTTGTCTTGACATTAAGGCAGCATGTCTTTCTAAAAGATGTGCTAAACAGCCCCACAGAAAACTTCACTGTGGTGAAGTATAGTGATAAAGAGCTTATGGGCAATGCTATACAAAGGGATAGACTGTATGGCACCAAGTTTTCTTCCTGAATTCAGAACAAGTGAACTTATGACTGTCATAACAAGGAACGAGTACATATCAAAACCAAACTTCTGAATTGATTTTATAGAATATTCACAAGATACGCGTCTGTAAAATTACAAATATTCTCAGAGTAATTGTAAATTTAATAATAATGCATGTCATCATTTGAAAAACTATATGCTATGCTGTGACCTCGATGCTTAATTTACCAACTTGAATATTGAAAGTCATATACTTTCTAATGGTTTCATAGGAGCTCAAATCCATTTACAAGTTGCTTTGGAACTTGAAAATAAATAATGCTATTATGAATTAAGGAAAGAAGAGAATGTTCACCCAAACCATTGTGTTAAGTGCACAGATGAGTCATTGTAAGAAAAAAAAAAAGAAAAAGAGAAAAATAATTTTGTGGGGTTTTAATTTTTAAATGAATCCTTCAACCATGGACCTAGATGTGTCTAGCAGGCATCAGAATTGATGGTGTTAATGTCATCACAAGTGGTGAGTTAAAGCACAACAGCTTTTTTATTCTTCCCTCTACATTCCATGGCAGGGTGTTTGCCATCACAAAGCTTCAGCTGAACGATCCAGGAGATTGCATGTCTCTCAGCCCTCAGAAACACCATCATATCATGTATTTGTTTGAAATTAGTAATGCTCAGTTCATTCTCTATCAAATTGATTTTCTGCAAAACCCTACCCTTTCACAATTTTTCTAATCTACTGCTTCGGAGTCTGTTGCATCTGCAAAGCTCTGCACTGGAGGAGACACTTGAAGCAAAACTCCTTCTAATTCCAAGATACTATTTATCAGTCACTATGTTTTTGTCCTAGAAATAGACTTCCAGTTTAGACAACTATATATCAACCTAGAAATAGTGAAAAACATTTTTTTCCTCTCTTGTCCACATTTAACAAATTTAAAACTGACTGTTCTGTTGGCAAAGAGAGAGGGATGGGGAGGGGGTCCCTCCAGCTGCTCGCAGCAATCTTGGCGCAGAGAGAGGCTCCCATCCAACTGTTGCAGACTGGAAAAGTCGTACTGAGGGCAGGGAAGCAATCCCACAACAGGTCCAGCTCCCAACTGTCCCTGATTTTTTTCATCAACAATCTTCACTGTTTGTCCTCTGTCTGGGGGTTTCACTTCAGTAAGTATGTAGATTTGGAAAGACTGAAAAAATGTCAGTTTTAAAAACAATAGCTGAGTTCCTTTACACGTCTTTCAGCTCCTTCTCTCATTCTCATTCACAGTCCCCTGCTCATATTTTTACAGTTTTTTACCTGTATTGCTGCTTTTTGCCACAGCTTTGAGTTTTTGTCCTGACGCTTCTGTGTATTTTAATTTCACATGCCAGTTTTCTAGTATGATATGCATTTGAGAAGGTTTAGAGGTGATAGAGTCTCAAAAAAATGAGCAATGAGTGACAGAGTGTATTGACTTCTCTAGATTTACATTTCCCTCAGCATACACAGGAACCTAATTGATTTGTGGACCTTGTGAGCTTTTTCCTTCCAAAAAACTAATTGTGCATGCAGTCTAATTATACCCAGGGCAGTTAGGAATCACAATTTGAGTTAGAAATAATAACAGAATTCAAGACAGAAAACAACCACCTTTTTTGGTCTGTTTCTTTTCTAAAAGAGGTCAGAGCCAATGCTTCCACTGAGTTCAAGAGGAAGACTTCTCTGCCTTTATTGTCAAGTAAACACAGTTAAAATACATAAACCAGACATATACAGACAAAATACATGGGCCATTTCTAAGGCCAAATTTGGTAACCGATCACAATGAATTCACTGTTTCTAAATGAGGGCAGAATTGTCCCTACAAGACATTTTCATTTATTTAGAATTTCAGTAAGCTCTGCTGAGTTTATCAAGATCTGCTTTTTTGTTTTGCATACACACAGTGTACCTCATACAGTGGACTACCGCTCCATGTCTGAGACTGTGTGACAGTTCTGCAGCACAAAAACAAACAAATTAAAAAACTCTAGTATATTATAAAATCCTTTCATCTGGCATCCAACTCCAGAATTCTGCTATTGTTTATGCAAAGATTGCCATTTTGAGACCAAAGTAAGACCATATTTCTAAATGTTTATATTAAACTATTTTAGAGCACCTGCTTGTAGGTGGTGGCATAGCCTTGAAATTTAGAAGATCGTCATAAAAACAAAACAAAAGAAAAAAATAAAAAATGAGAATAAAAATCAAAAAATTAAAATTAAATTTTAAAATTATATAGATTTCAGTTTTGTTTGAAAAACATTCATGCTTTAGAAGCACACTCTGCAGAGAAATGCAGAGAACCTAAAGCTATAATATTTTTCCAAGAAGAAAAGAAACAATACCCTGTTGCTAGTACACTCTTAGCTGAACAGGACCAAGGTTCAGTCCCTTGGAAGAGACAGCCCAAGAGCTGCCACACTAGACTCAATTGTACCGTCATCCTCCAGTGAATCTGACAAACAAGCCTGGGGAAGACAGCTACGGGATCAGACCCAGGTCTAGCTGTAGCTGTTACTGCTGGAAACATTATATTCCAAAACAAAACTGAAGTAAATTATCAGCTGGAGCAGGGGGCTGACTGCACCCAGAATGATTAATAATTTCATGTGTAAGGAGCTAAAGGAAAGTTCCCAGACTCTGCCTAACATCAATCACTTCTTCTGACTGATAATATCAGGGACACAAAGTGTGTTAGTTAAAAATTGGTTAAGGAATTGCTCCCATGAGGCCAAATCTACACACCTTTGCCATCTTCATTTCTATGAAACTTGTTAAGGAGCTGCTATTGCTTTCAAGGTAAAAGCTCTCCAAAGAAGGCTCTGCCAAACTCTTAGCAGATCCTCCATACCACAGGCTTTCTCTTTAGGGGAGATTTTCTGAGGTACAATTGGGAGTTACAAGCCCAATTCTCATTATCTCCCAAAGATAATTATATGTTTAACTGTCCTCTGTGCCATTTATAACCTCCCCTTTTAGAGTCAGATGTTCATGATTACATAGTTTATCTACAACAGGTTTCACAACAGCAGTACTTTGAGGTACTTCTTGAAAATGCTATTGGAAGGTTTGACAACATACACAAAATAAATAGTAATGATCATGTAGTCTATGGATTGTTTGTTTTAAGAAGCTGAGATTTTCATGCTAAAATAGAATACATTTTTAAGGAAACATACCCTCAATCTAAAATATATGTAATTATGGTTTATTCTGTTGCTACAGTGGATTAAAACATTCATTACACAAGCCACAGATAAGCTATAATCTGGGAGGCTGATGACTTTTTGCAACATCACAGAAGATTAAAGGGGAGATTTTGTTGTAAACTAGTTGTGTTTGCAATAGAAAATTACGTCCACTAGGTAGTCAAAAGGTTGCTGTCACTTTCAGTTCCGGCCTCACTTTATTTTATTTTTCCTAGTCTAGCTGGCTGTAAATCTTCAAAATTGCATGATGCCAATTAAGAAAAATATAGAGCAAATTGAGATACCAGTATTCATAGAGGAATGTTGCTGGCTGAGGCCCCAGATATCTTTCATGTCCCCAGTGATTTGCCTGTAACTGTTCCAGGAAGTTTGGGAAAAGCTTTGTGTTGACATCATGCTACAAGTGCTGGAAAAGCTTTACCCTGGGAAAGATTTGAGGCCTAGTTCAATGTCCTGAGTAACCTATTCTATGACTTCTATGGGCATTCTCAAAGCTAATGAATTTAGCAGAAATCTAACCCATCTGCTCCCCCTTTAAAAGCTGTTTTGCTGAAGGGAAAGTTAACATTTTTTTATTTTTGTGTTATTTTTTTACTAATTTCTGTCTTTCTGAAGGCTTAGTGGTTTGTTTTTATTTTTTGTTTGGTTGATTTGTTTTGTTTCCTCTCAATGCAGCTGTTCCTATGGATGACTTAAATAACTTTATGCTACCTTGGTTTAAAAAAAAAAAAATGATGCCCATAATAGTTTATTCTCACTACCAGAATAAGCAGATTCGGGATAACTCTCTTCCTAATTCATAGTCTTGAGACTTGTTTCTTTCTTTTTACAAATGAAAAATCATAGACAAAAAGACAATAGACACAACTAAAAAGTAATTCTGAAATCAACAAAGCCAGTGGACAATTTAGCTTCAGTTCAGGAAGATGGCCACTGTGGAAGGATAAACCATGTAAGATTTAGATTCTGAGGAGAGGAGAAAGCATCCAATGTCTGTTATGGTCAGTGGCTAATACCACAGTAGAAGATCCAGTGGAATTACTATTTTGAGTGGGGTTTGTTTTCTAGGAGTTATTGTATTTACTTTCACTTGTCAGTGACTGGTTTGGCTCTTCTGACCTAGACTGACTCAGAAGCTGGTGATCCTGTCTCTACAGAGGCATCAAACACCTGGAAGCTGCACTGCTCTTCTCCAGGTTCCTGTCTCCAACTACAAGAAAAGGTAGCTGACTAGTTTGAACTAGAAACCTTATTTTTAGATGACCCAAGTTAGTCAAGAAAAAGGTCAACTTAATAAATTCTAATAACTGTGTTGCTCTTCAATTCCAAGTTAAACCTAGCAATACAAAAGGTCTAAAGAAGTTGTAAAAAAAAACTGTGAGAAGCAGCAATCATTTTTTTTGAGAAAGATCAGGAAAAAAACAGGAAACAGAATGAGCTTGAATGTTCACAGCAAATGATCTTTTCTTGATATGCCAGTTTTTCTGACTTCTTATTCTTGAAGTACATTTTCTTCATAAATATGTTGTATGGGAAAAATTGTTTATATAACCTCTCACATTTGGCAAATTGAAACCCCAATGTCTCATTTTGCTTTGCTGATATTTCACAGACAAGGGTAAGTAACATCTTAGAAACAATGCTAAGACTGTGTGTACTTGTTGTTTTTAATAAAACTGTCAAGTACTAAAACCCTGTGAGTGCATAGGTATATTTATAGATTGTTTCTCTCCAAATGGATTGGAAGAATTATTTTAAAAACCACATTCCCATATGCAAAGCTAGAGAAACAAAAAAAAAATTTATAAAGAAATTAATGTCGGTCTTGGACACAGTAAGACACAAACTGTTAAGTAGACTCAATAAAAATTATTCATCCAAATTCTTTTTTAATGAAAACCTTTAAAAAGTATTCTAAAAATAACATGATTATAAGCCATAAAAGCAAAAAAATGATCTGTTAGAATCTGTTTTGTTCCTTTTGGTTTTGGTGTGGCTTTTTACTGATGTGTCAACCTTACTGAGACAGAAAATCTACTATTAACATTCCAGAGTATATCATAACCCCTACTGGACTTCAAAAATACAGGTAAAAATCATTTATTTCTTTATACAGGCAAGCAAACTCAGATATAGACAGATTATGCCGAATACCTGAAGTATTTCCATCTAGTACACAAGCACTTAAAATCACTTTCAGAGGCACTAACTGAAAAATTCCAGTGAGTTTAGGCAGGATGAGAGTCCAGGGGTTAGATCTGCAGAAATATTTAGGCCACTAAATCACATCAGCTATTTTAGTGGAAGTTGGATGCTTAAATACATTTAATGATATGGCTATAAAACTGCAAGAGCATATTAAGTACTGCATTTCTTAAATGTCCAGATAGCTTTTAAAAATACCTGGTCTTAATTAGTTAGTCAGACTTACTCTATAAGCCTGTAATAGTAGCAATGTTGTTGGGCACTTTTTAATAGCTATGCAGAAGCCATTGAGTTAATCAAGCATTACTTGAAACTGAAAGTGTCAAAGAAAGGGCATCTCAGTCTTACCCTTGAAACATAATTTAGCTCATATCCTCAGATAAGATTTTAAAGTTTGAATAATTTCTTAAAGCCAGAAACCCAAGCCACGTTAGACCCTTGCCTTCACATAAAGAGGTTATTTTCTGCATTTATCAAATCTGAAAACCACATCTATAGTACTATCTTTGTAGACAGCCAATAAACCCATTCATCTCATACATAGGCATCAGAACCCCAAGACATGTTTTCTTGCTCTATATCAACCCCACAAATGCTACAAGACTGGGCCTGAACTATATGCTTCACTGTGGTTCTTCTGAAAGGATCAACTAATACATATAGATGCCCTTTATCTCAATATTGGTGGCAATGAGAAGCTGAAATGCTCAGCTCAAGGCTGAAGAGTCTCATAGACTTTATGGACACTTCAGCTTTAAGAGTAGAAATAATCTAGCTCAGAGTCAATGTCAACACGATTAATCATCCTGGTTTCTCTTGACAGTCAATGGAGATCTATTCAGCATAGACAGTGGAGTTCAGGCTGTGACTCATGTCATCCTAAAGTACGCACTTAAAATAGGTCAGAGAAACCATGCCCTAATAAGGCCTGTTTCTCTTCATAGACCACAGATAGAGCCCAAGATGATGAACTCAACTGGAGATAGTTGAAGTTAAAATTAATCCATGCCTGTATTATGCAATACAACCTTTGTGGATGTAGTCTATCATACCCAGTGTCCTATTTTCCAAAGAAGACGGAGAGAAAGAACATTAAAGTATAAATATCTTTAAGCATAGGCCCTTGCAAGTTTACCTGTAAGATATATGCCAAAACTTTAATATATCTATTTTAAGATTCCAATAAAAAATAGTGTAAGGAGACTCTGAAGAATCAAGTCTTCAAAGAATAAAAAAATAGAAATTAGACATGGGATTTCAAAAGCAAAGGGATTTAAATGTCTAATGGAAATTGAGCAAGTATATCCCTTGGGTTTCTTTGAAAGCCTAAATATTAGTAAAAGGAAAATTAGGTAAAAAAAAATATTGGCATTTCTTACCATTTTTTAATTGAAAAGGGAATGCAGCTAATCCAGTTAGTTCACTTTTAGGAAACACATTTATATAAAGTTGTTCTTCCATTCATTCCATCATATTTTATGTCTGGAGAAAGAACATTGCAGTCATCACATTTTTTTCACTTCAGCTTTTTTCAGTGCACACAAATCCACATTTATGCAAACTCTGATTACTGATTTTGAAAAATAAAACTCATAGGAACCATGTACACACAGATCTTTTTCAAAAGTGTAATTTAAAACCTGAAAAATAATTGCTTGTGTTCTGCTCCAACTAGATAATATTAAGCTCTCTCCATTAAGAAGTTTCTAAAGAGATAGGAAGATTTATAATGAATACCTTTAATAAAAAAAAAAAAAAAAAAAAAATAAAAAAAAAAAAGGTATGTATTTATCTTTACTTTAGTCTGTCTTTTTCACCAGGAAATGTTACAGAACTGCCATTACCAGGCACTGAGGATTTTTTACTTTGTAAAATAGAGAAGAGGGGACAAGCTGTGGTGAGCAAAATGCAAGCATTGTGCAACTCACCAGACCTCCTGTCCCAGAGAGATTTATTTATTGGAAATTATGGCAAGAGGAAAAAGACTAAATAACTTTAAGTCCCTAGTTATTATGTCATATGTAGCTCCATAGTACAATATAGCCACAATCTGCTGCTTTGTAAACTGAGCTGTCAAACACTTGTTATTTTAAAGCTGCAGCTTTTCGGAGTCCTCTGACAGCCAGTGGTCCCAGCTCTCAGCCTGATTCATGGCTGGCTCTGAGACAGAGGAAGTTCGCGTCTGCTATAATCTAAACACTTTGCAAATGGAGCATTGGAACAGTGGTGAAAGAAGAAAATAACCTAAACCCTATAACCCAGACAAGAATCCTGCAAAGCTTCTGGGGAGAAGAGAAAGGAAATAAGTACAGCAGCATAGTCTGCAAGATCAGCAAATGTGTTCACATGACTTTATTTCAAAAACTCTCAGAGTTTCAGGCAGGGGGAAGAAGTTGATTTTAAGCCACTTAGCCAAAACACAGTGAAAATTAGTCTCTGTCAAAAGTATGGAAACAATGTCCCAGATGTGTACTTCTGCAACATCTGTATTTTCCATTTGAAGTGTAAATACAAAAAGGTTGGTTGTAGGAGGATTTTTTCTTCTCCTCCCCTCCTTCCCACCCCTGAGAATTGTGTCTAGCCCTTAAATATAGATCAGTGCAGGATTATAAAACATAGAGAGATGTGGATAATTTCCACTGCACTGAACTCTAGATCTGCTGTTTCAGAGGTATCACGCAGATAGTAAGAAAGGCATGTTCCTGGGCTGTGATAAAGCACCCCTATAATACTGAGATAGTGAAATCAAGACACATCTATTGCTTATTCTTTCTTAAAAGAAACAAATATCCAAATTCAGGGAAAATATTGTTTAAAATCTCCCTAATTAAGCAAAAACATGTGTATGATATAATATTAACATAGAATTAATTTCTCATTTTACCCTAATTACAGTTCTCTCACATTTGCAGTCTTCCTTGTCTCCAGTGCATATGTGTTTGCTACCTGTCTAAGCCTCATTTTTTCTTCCCTGAGAGAAACCTTCATCCAAACACTCTGTCAGGAAATTAAAGAGGTCTTCCATCTGTCCCTTTAGAGCCTGGTCTGACCAAGTGTAGACGATGCTCATTTTAATTACTTCTGTGTACCTTGTTAGATGTGTACGTAGCTAGAATGCTATCCTGAGGCCGCAAGTTCCTCTCAACTGTCTGGAAAATATATGTTTCTGGATGAAAACCTGGTAATTCTGTCCTATCAGACCTCATGGCAACATAAATCAAATGTATTTTTGTAGTTTGTGTCTGGTGAGTTATGGCTCACTTCTTTAGTATTTCTTTTATAGACAGTAACACAATACAGCAGGAGTTGTTGCAAAAGTCAAGAATTTGTGAGAAGAAATGGTAGTACAATTTGTATACATTCTGTGGAGAAAGACACAATGCTGAAGATTTTGGCAACTTACTTCAAATGTTTATAGCAGCCGGAACAATTGCTTTTCAAAAAAAATTATTTATGGGCATCTGGAATTTACACACATTTCTTGGAATCTGTGGAAGAATCTATATGGTGGTTCATGGCCTTCAGAAAGCTGGATGCCTTAAAGCAAAGCTGTGGAGAATATGGAAAGTAGGCTCACAAAGATCTGCAAACCTGCGCCAGGATTATTGCCTTCATCATCAAGCAATGGAAAGGCTTTTCCAGTTAAACTGAAGTAATTGAATCTCCCTGCTAACGTTAAAAAAAAAAAATACAACTGTCTGCTGTTGGTCTGAAGAATTGCAACAAGTAAACGTAAACTTTAATTTCATGGTGCAAGTGTTAAATTGTTGCCATCTAAGCTATCTGCCAATATTACATGAAATCCCATCACATTTTAATAAATCTCTTTTTGTTTGGGGCGGAAATACCACACGTGTTATGATTTGGAAGTTTTTATGTGCAATTAGAGCCCTGAGAACTACCACGAAGTTACCACATTCAGTTCATGTAATTGGACTGCGAAGAAAATATCATTTCTGAAATAGTTTATGTCTTTTCCTGCATCTGTGTTTGCACACATGCATATAAAATGAAAATTATTTCCCTCTTCATCCTATGTTAAAATATGATAAACTCCTCGCAATTTAAATTGAACATATAGCTGGGTGTTCTAAGTTAATCTCAAAACAATGTTGGAGTGCACATAAATACAAATTTGTCCTGAACCCAGGAATTCCTTCCTTGGTTTTTCTTTGTTACCTCTTATGATACTTGTCAATTGTTGTCAATTCCCTGTCTTCACACCTCACTGGCTGACATTTTTCAGATTCCCAAACTATGAAAATCAAAACCATCTTTTTTGTTGTAGAAAGAACTACTGATTTTTCTTTTGGGAGTGCAGAATTGATGACAAACTTGACAATTTTCATAAGATCACATTGCCGTAAGTGCATTAACAAAGATAACCACATGGAGATGTTTTCAGTACAAATGGTCTAAAAGTTATTTACAAACTTACACAGAGAAATGGAAAGAGCTGGGAAAAGCAATAGGTGACCCTCAAATACTTATGAAATCACCAGTTTGTGTTTAGCCATTTTCTGAATTTAAAAAAAAAAAAAAAAAAGAAGAAGGAAAAGAGGTTTTCATTTATCTTCTATAAAGCCCACTAAGGTCCATTAGATAGTACTGCTCTGACATTTCTACATGACCAGTGGCTGACTAGCTCAGCAAGGTCCCTTGCCTCGTTTGACATTGGCCACCCCTAGTCAAGAAGTTACTTAGTGTATTTGTGTCATTTGTGCTTGAACAAGCAGGCCCACTCCTTCTGGCCCCACAAAATTAACACTGGCACAAGTGCCAATGAGCTGAGATCTAGAAAAGGCAGGGAAATGCCACTAACTCCACTCTTCTCTGACTTAATTATTTCTGTCCAGAAAGTAAGCTAAGAATTGTAACCCAAGCAATGTTCCCAAGTCCTGTTTCAGCACCTAAAGCTTCCATTAGAGCCCATAAGCTGGGTACGCAGAGGAGATTTAAGAGCTCATCTATCCCTTGGTGTCTGACCCTTCTTTCCAGAAAGCAGAAGTGGAGCCTCTGAGCTTTTCCTTTTCTTTTCCCCACTCTTGGTAAATTGGAAAAAAAAAAAAAAAAAAAATCATTACATCAGCGAGTCTGTTTCCGAGAGAATAGTGCCTTTGTTTCTCTGTGCAGATTTAATTATTCAGTGAGACACTGATAGCAGCTGAAACATTGAGGCCTGGAAAGTCCTCTTACAGTACAGATCTTATTGCAAATATACTGGAAAAAAGAAAGTTGAAGTACTACAGTCTTCTCTTCTAAATGGATGCAGACCTGGACAGTTCTGTTCATGCCCAGCTCACTTTTGGAGCAATTAAATGGCCGAAAATTGAACATTGATGGGATCAGATAGAAACTTGGGAGGGATCTCTAAGATCAGTAAGACTCCAACAAAATCCTGTCCATCTTACCTAGACATCTGAAATACCTACAAGTACCCAATGTTTATGTCTTTAACTAAAATTGTCTTACTGACCAATCCCTGCATTTGCCAAGGTGACTAAACATGTATCTCCTGCCTTGTTTTTCTCCAGGATTCTACCCACCACACACTCTTGTTAACTATTAGGTTGATACTGTTGTGTAAAGTTACATTTCTGTTACCATTTGAAGCACACATAAAGCTGACAGAAAGAAAACAGGACTCCCTCTAAGATTTTGTGTTGTGACAGCTGGAGGCAAAGCAGGTAGCCTAGAACATTTCAAGTGGTCCTTTGTTTCAACAACCCACCCAAACCCTGATTCTCCTTTGACTACAATGGGAAATAATCCACATATAGACACTCTAGAGGCATACATCTAAATTCTGGGTTCAAACACTGGCAGTGAATCTTATTTAATCTGTGGCAATCAAACCTACTCAAGAACCACAGACTCTGAAACTGGAATATAACCCAGTGGAGTCCCTTGGGATCCAGCTAAGAGTCTTTTCTTCCCTTACAAGGGTCACTTACAGATTCAGTAACTGCAGGGAAGAGAAAATAAATAAAATCCCAAGAGAAGATACCTGTAAGCTTATCCTCTAGCTGGAATACAAGAACAAAGTGGTAATTCTAGTGCTTAAGATTTTGCATCAAATAAATTATCTTGTTTAAACATTTTGGAACTAGCGTTGACTGTGATTTCATATGTATAGCCTGAAAACCTGTATAATCATAATGCACACTACCAACAAGGTTTATTGGTGAAGGCCTAACATTGTAAACAAACCTTATTTACACAAGAAGACAATAGGACTTTTCTTTTGTTTCAGAGTTTACATGATCAGAGGCTGAGATCATTATTTTTGAGATGTGATGATGCGAAGACACAGTAAATATCTTTGTGAAGTTTTTACAATGAATCCTGTAAATAAAGCCTGTGAAAGAAAGGCATAGTGCCTCCAAAGAAACAACTGTGATGTATTGTGTTTGAATAATGACTCATAATATTTTATCATCATCTGTTTACATAGTAAGTCACAATAACATTTCAAAATATGGTGTATGCATTTTTATGATTGTCTTAAGTGTACAGAGGGGAATTGCCATGGCCTAGCATCATAAACTTTGTAAACCTTACTTGGAGACTGCTTTTGTATCCCCATCCTCTTCTGCTCAAATAAAAATGTGGCGGAAACAGAACATACAAATAAAACTGCATTGAAACAGTCCCATGTGTCTGGCTAAAACAAAAGACAGGAAATTCTTAAAAGTGTGGTTATAAACTGAAAAATGCCTATAAATACGGCTTCCTAGAGTCCTAGGTTTATGTATTCATAATTATTTCACTATCAATATTTTCTTTGTTTATATATATACAAATGGCATTGGTCTAAGTGCCAAGACCACATTTTCAGTCTGAGATCTGGAACACAAGCCCTGCTGCCACTAACTTCTACTTCAGCATTAAAGTTGGAACTGAATGAAGTCCCTAGATTTCAGCTCCTGAAAGCTTTATGATCTAAGCATATTTCTAATCCTTAGCTATATTACATTTATGAGACTGAGCATCCAGATTCAGCTTTCAAAAATTACATAGTAAACGTCAATGAACTCCAAGATTTTTGAAGGACAAAGGACAACACAGCTCCAGTAGAAGTGTTGAGCTCTTTCTGAGTGCAAGGGACCTTGTTACTCACAGGAAGATCCAGAAAGGGTCCAAGGTGCTCAGAGACCCAGGCAATGCAACATCTGCCTAGATTTCAGACATCTAGCCCACGAAGTAGAATACAAATGCAAGATTAGATATTTGTTATGGAAATCATATGACAGCTTAAGTATCTATGGGCACTCACTCAAAGAAAACACAAACATTGCAGAGGTATCTATCTCTAACTCATAATAGTGAAACTCAAATGATGTCACTTTGTGGAGTTTACACCCTCAGTGTCACAGCTGAAAATTGTGGCTGTTCCAATCCAGTTATGAGCCACAGACCTTTGGGGCATTCAGCCGTACTTTCAATGGTTCAAGCTTTTTGTAAAACTGACAAAGTTGAGATCATGACAATGCTACGTAGAATTATTCCTAGTTCTACCATTTAATGAAATATAGACATAAAAGTTTTGCGGGGCAAACACAAAGGCCAGAAACCAGTTTGCTCCATACAGTTTCCTTTTTTTCTTTCTTTAATCCGTCTCCATGAGTCTTAGTCACCTCTGCAGCTGGAGTGCATAACACCTGCCCAGCTACATAGGCTAGGCTGGAACCCTGCAGATAAGGTGTGTTTCAGTAGAAATGAGAGATTTAAATGTCCAAGATCAAAGCAAATGTGAAAAAAATAATAATTATATATATACACACACATATATACATATATATATATATATACACATACATATATACATACATACATACATACATATATACATACATATATATATATACTGTTTCTGAAAGGTTCCCAACGTTATTGGAGCACATTCATTATATGGCTTGGGTTGGAAAAGACCTTCAAAGATCATTTAGGACAACCCCACTGCCATGGGCAGAAACATTTTTCACTAGATCTAGTTGCTCAAAGCCCTGTCCAATCTGACTTTAAATACTTGCCATGATGGGGCATCCACAAATTCTCTGGGCAACTTGTTCCAGTGTCTCATCAGTCCCTCTGTAAAAAATGTCCTCCTTCTATCCACTCTAAATCTACCCTCTTTAAAAACATTGCTCCTTGTTCTGTAAATAGTCTTTCTCCATCTTTCTTATAAGCCCGCTTATAAGAAGGCCTCTGCAAGCAAGCCACCTCACTTATCATCAGGTTACCCAGTACACTTATGTCAGGTGGTGGTACCTGCCCATAACAGAATATCACATGCCCCAGAAAAGCTTCAGACTAAACAGGGAAGTTAATTATTCTCAAATGACACTGAGACCAGGCAGCCAGTGAATGCAAGGTTTTAAAGTCACAGTTACAATGTGGCACTTTAAACTTTGCTGTGTTCTGTTTTAGTTAAGTAGATTTATTGACCATAACCTGCTGTTGTTTCATGAAATGTAAGAGTATGCAGATATGTCTTCCACATCTGATGTTGTTTCTGCATTGCTTATGAAGTGGTAAATAATTAGACAATTAAATTCTATACTAAAAGAACACAACTACAATTCAGTCTGTTCCAGTTCCAAAAATGCACTCTTCCTAAACATAGTACACCTTTGAATTATTTGTTATTTTTTCAGAAAGACTTTCTGACATGTATCTTTTGCTTTAAAGTTCATTAATGTATTTCTCATGCAGTTGCATTCTTAAGGCAAAAAGATCAAAAGGATAGATCGGTTCAGAGCAAAAGCTATAAACTAGTCAGATTTCAAGATGATTGGCGATATCTGAATTCTGTTCTGACAAACTATACAAATAACTAAAGAAAAAGGATTCTTCAGCTGACTCTTTGAAACAAATTTCTAGCATAAGACTAGATATATCCTATGGCAAAGTGGAGATTTTGGGCTCTGCAAAGCTATACAGCCACCATCGTGTCTCAGAAAGCAAAAGCACACACACCACCGTGAACATAGATTCTTTTTCTTCCCTCCAGTAAATCCAGGTGCATGGTCCTACAACTACTCTTTTATCCAAGTTCAATTTCTATCTACCCAAACTCTATGTGAACCCTTTCCCCCAGCCATGTAATTTCCTGGTAGTTCACCAGCACAGTTGGTTGAGCAACAGAAATACCACTTATGGCCATATCGATGGAGTCTACGCACAGTGTTGGAACACATAATATATGTTTGCTACATGAGAGCAACTTTTTTTTTTATATATAGAGCTTCCTTTTGCTTAATTATTAAAAGCTGTATAATTTGTCGAGACATACAGCAGTTCATGAATAAACTTTTTTCTGTGGCCAGCAGTCACTTACATGCTTGCAAAGCATCCAACTTATACATAAAAAGGAACCAGTTTGTCTTAGGTGAACAAGTTGATCACTTCACCTGCCAGGATATTCCATAATGGTATGTTCTGTTTTCTTATGGGAAAAGAAAAAAAATCATAAAAAACTAGAAGGTCTCATCAATTTAATGATTAGCATGGTGTATTGCTCTATAGAATTTCATATGGTGGTTCAAAAGTTTACATAGCTCTTATCATTCAGTATTAAAACCTATGGTGCTTTTTAACAATTTCTGAGAGATCCTTTTGGCTTCACACTTCCTAAAAATGCATAAATTTTACCTTTTGGCTTCAGTTCTCTTGCAGCATATAGGTTGTCCCTAGCAACACCAAAGCAAGACAATATCTGACTTTAATGTCAGAACATTTCCATCATTGAAATTTACCTACAAATTCATTTTCTTTCCATTCTTGGTGCTTACACGCATCAAATATTTGAAGACAGTTATCATGTTCCTTCTTATGCACCACTTAGTTAACCTACAGTATACATACTTCGCTGCTTTAATCTTTCTTCATAAATCAATTTCTCTGTACTCCTCAATCATGCATGTTAGTCCTTTCTGAACTTCCTTCAATACCAAAAGCTTTTGGTTATTCTTTCAGATCCTTTGCTTTAAAAAGTTCATAATTTCAAATTTATTTAAGCAAGGAACATGCCAAAAATATATTTTTTGATACAAATAAATAATAATAATTAATAATTGTTGGTTTTCTGTAAGTTTCAGCATATAGCAAACATACCCAACTAAAGCTAATATATATTACAAATTATTTCTTCTTTTCTTTTGCAATTTATGTTGGATTTTCATAGTGTAGCACAGTGTAGGGTTGCTGCACTGAAAGCCAGAATGGCATTTATTTTACCTAACATTCAGAGTCTGCAGTTTTCTGATCTCAATACTTCCAGTTCGGCATATTTTAGGTTGCTACCTCAGAATGAGAGAATCACAGCATTGACTACACTGTGAAGACAAAGAACCTCAGAACCCAAGCTCATGTGAACCTAGGTCGTCAGAGGTCAACATATGCAGACTTTGTATTTAGCCAGATGAATCCCACCCTCCCATCATCTTCACATACATTACATGAAAAAAATATGAGAGAATCAAAGAAGTTCACTACTCTATAGCATGAAATAGTTCTTCCTCCAAACCAGGCTGGTCAAAGTAGTGTATTTATATGGTGATCTCCAGGGTTTTTGGTGTAAGACACAGTTTTGTGTCTAACTGCAGTCTAGACAATGAAGAGATGGGAAAGTTCTCCGTAATTAGATATCAAGACCCCTAAGGCATTAGATCATTCTCTCAAGGAACAGAATACTTGAGAAGTTAGCATCAGAGTCAACATTTACACAGAGACACATATACACATTCTAATTAGAAGATTAAGGTAAAATTAAGGCACTGCCTTCAGGAAAGTCTGTCTCTTAATTGGCAGAAAGATGATTAAATCAGCCATGTCAGATACTTTTGCTCAATTGAAGATCTTAAGAGCATGAGAATTATAAATAGCAGTTCCTTTTCTTAACTCCTGAAGAAGAGCCAGTAAACTCACAAAGTTCTTGTCAAAAACATCGTCAAAAAACTGCTGCTTTTAATCAGTCCCTCCAAAACTCTTAAGGTAGGTTTCCCTTCCTAAGATAACACATTTTTCCTTAAGGAAATATTTACTTCCTAGGAGCTTCTGTCAAACATTTTTTTCCTAGCCAACTAGCATAAGATTTCTAATTGGAAGTGATCTACAAAACACAGATATCTTGTAATGAGTGAATGTCCATTACATGCAGCTAGCGGACCCAGTTCATTCCAGCCTCAGCAATTTAGAAGAGCTGCTCCTCTGCAGAGCTGTGCTCGTGGAAGCACAGGGAGACTGGAGAAGTCACCAAAAGACCACAAGACTCAAGAAGTTATGCTATCACTTCTGTGGAGCTCAGGGTCAACACAGCACTTCCTTAGAAGAACTTTTACAATATACCTGTGGGCTTCTGAGAGAACAGCAGCAACGTAGTGAAAGAAGCGCATCCTGCCTGTGAACAACAGCGATTAAGCGCAACAAGGGGTGGCAGGTCTTGTTTTACTGATAAGATATATTCCTACAAGAAACATAACGCTGTTTTTATTTTTCCTCTCAACAGTGTAAGGTTATGATTTCTGCACATGATAAAACATTTGGTAGTGCAACATTATTCAAGGTTCATTCAGATGTTTGTGGACCTGACGCGGATTTCAGTGTTGTATCTTTTGTTGGACTTAAAATTAGTCCACTCTTCTAACAGTGGCAATCAACTGTCTCCATGTGTAAGATTCTGCCTTTTTCTCCTTTCTTTTCTTTGTAACCTATGAAGTTTTTTATATATAAATGATAGCGAGACAGAACATTTAATTAAAATAAAATGCCAGCAACAGAATATATTGTTTTCAGTCTTTTAAAGTATTTCATAGATAGAAATAAACACAATATTCTGAAATATAGGCTCGTGCTTCATTTCCATTTCTGTTTTAAGACTAAAGAAAAAAGTAGAGAAAGATGGGCAGAGAAGAAACAAGTAAAAATGATAACTCTCAAATATTCATAAGACTCTGAAAGGTTTTCAAAAGTTTCACAAAAATGTTCCAAATCATATAAAAACAAAGGGGAGGAGGCAAGAGAAACATTATTTCTGACCTGCTATAGATATTTCCCTCTTTATTTTACAATTTTCTATTGTAAAATTTGGATCTTTACACTAACTGCATTTCTTTAAATTATTCCCTACAAGTTAGTTTTTCAGTATTCTTTCTCCCACATTTTCAGAACTGAAAAATTTTTCACCATATGAGCTGTTTTCAGGTGAGTCCTCAGTTTCTAATTCTTTCATGACACTTAATTTCCATCTTTTAATGCTTAAAGATTAGTTTTTAAGGGACGAGGCAGCAAGTCCTGGAAAAAATAAATAAATTCTTCACATAGTATATCAGGAAGAAAAACTGTAGGCAGATGGCAGACCTGTACACATACAGGTATACCTTTCCTGAGGCAGAGAGAAGGAAAAAACACTGAAGTAAATGGGAAATGTATCTAAAATATTGCAGGTGACAATCTTAGCATGTGTCAGATTAAATAGTTCCTTAGTGTTGAGACATTTCCACTTCAGAATTCATAGAAAGAGGCAAAAACAGCACCACTTTTCACAAGAATAATTTAAATCACTTCAACATTCAAATAGCTTTTTCCTTATGCAAGATGTTACTTTGAAATCAACTGGGCTGTTCACATGAGTGAAAGCAATGGGACTATGTAGAAAAGGACGTTTTAGTGGATTTAAAAAAAAAAAAAAAAAAAAAAAAAGAAAACAACAGTGAAAACAGTGGAGCTGTGAAAGAAAGGCCCTGGTGCAACCTTTCTCACAGCATGCCTCTAAAGGAGCAAAAATGCCTCTTTCTGGCATATTTTAGTGATATCCTTTTGCTCAGGAAAAGAACTTTCTTGAAGCTCAAACACAGAAATACATGCTTATAGGACCAATGTGTTACAAAAGCAATAGAGCATAGCTAACTACAGCAAATTATGGAGGAATGGCTATTGCAGTGAGCATGAGAGAATTTACTAATGAAAAACAGAAGTTTCAACTCTGTACAAAAGTGATGAACTTTGCTAGCCTGGATTTGAGTTTAAACTCCTACAAGTAACCGCTATTCTATATTAAAGGTAATCATCTCTCATATTTTTAGCTACATCTATAAAGGAGCTCAGTAACTTCAGCCTAAAAAAATCAAAACACAGACACATATTTCCAGCCAAAATAAAGCCAGAGCCAGCATAAATTTAAGTTCTCTTCACTAAATAGTGTTTTGGCCATGAGAGTATGTGTAAAATGGATGTGGTTGTAGCCACAATGGCCCTATATGTATATACGTGTAGGGTTTACAGGGCGAACAAGTTGCTGAGGAGGAGTTTGCATGCCTGAAGATTGTGTTTCTTCCAGCTGTAGTGCTTCTTGTAGTAAAAGTATTTTATACTTCCCTAAAAATCTTAGGATGGGAAGCAATGAGACATCTCTGAAGTCCTTCATGAAAGAAGTTCCAGCAGAGCATAAACTAATGTAATTCAACTTTGGTTCCCTGAGGAGGACAGGATGGGAGTTTTGGAAACCCCTCTCTCTTTGCAATGCTGCAGGAGCCTTGGTCTCTCCCAGCCCGGGCAGGAATCTCAGCTCTGCCGTCTGGCTGAAGACAGGCCAGGAGAGGTGTAGTGGTAGTAAATTCAACGAATCCAGACGCCGGCATAAGCTCTTTGATCGAACGGGCGGGCCGGGCGAGAGTAAGGAGTCTAATTCAATGTGAATTTACCATCCGTACTCTTTAATGAACTCTTAAACAACACTGAATATCAATGTCCCCGAGACCACGTTTTTCCAAGCCTTATATACTCTATACCAAAAGGCCATGCGGCAAGTGCAGGCTACAATTGGTTACACTCACAGTCACTCATCCCCCCCCACTATGGTGATTGGCTGCAGGGCACTGTTCACAGACTGTTCATGCGCAGCGGCAACGCCCCTCCTGCAGCCTGGGTTGAGGGCAGAGCAGCTCCTGTTTACTTTCCTTTTGTCTCTGGTGTCTCAGGGAAATCCTTCCCTGTAGCACAGCCGCATCAAGCCCTGGCTTGTTCACAGAACACAGCCAGAGACTCTCCACAGAGAGGCACGTAGATGTTTGCTTTCTGCTTGTTCCTTGAAAAACAAGCCATTTTCCCCTCTGGAGAGAGGACAGTCAAGTTGGCTGGATGCACCTCTTTGTATCTATGGAGAGGCACTGGAAGGGGCTGTCTGGAAAGTACCTGCATGCTGGGAGGTGGGAAACCAGCTTGGGATGTTTGATTCCAATTTTGTTCAAAGTAACAGGGCTTTGAACTTTCTTATAAACTGAGCCACTTCAAAGAGAGCCGACTCCACCATCTACCTTTCCAACAGAGAAATAACCAAAACTTCCAAACTTTTAACCAAACAATTTTATCAAAATCAGTCCAAAAACAAAGGGTATCATAGTGGTTACAAGCAGCTGCTAAGATACCAACTGTACACAAAGTTTGCCAGCCTACAGGACATTTTGAACCTGATACTGGTTGAATCCTTGGTGTTGATCAAAGTAACTTGAAAACACAATAGCTGCAAAGCCAATAAATCCCTAAGCATAACTCTTTGTCTTCTGTCCACTCAAATACAAAACCTGTAAGTTTCTAGTCTGCCACATGAGTACAAACTCTGTGTCTACAAACAGATAAGCATTATTCAGAAGCAGCATTGTTAATCAGCATGATTATTAAAAATTTTTCTAAATCAAAAAAAGCTCAACAGTCCTACCTCAAGTGCCATCTGAAGAGATCAAAATATTAAAAGACAGAACAAAACTAGCATTTCCCTTTTCAGCCTGTAAGCAATTCAGTTGATCTGTAAAGAATGTCTAAAACACACAGCAACAAGAACTCACAAGACAATCGGCCTGACCCAAAAATCTCAGGTGAAGCATGTTTTAGTAAGTGCCTGAAAAAAAACAAAATTAAATGCCGAAGCTATCAAACAACCAATTTTGATATTTCTGATGTTCTTTTTTTTCTTGTATACTTTTTCAGGACAGAAACACAAGTGGTCTAAAACAACATTTTAGAAAATTAAGAAAAGTCAGTTGCCTCCTTTTACTCAGTACACCCCAGAAGTTATGCACTCAGCTGATCAAATCCCATTGCATTGCACTAAGTTGAAGCTTGAAGCTCCAACTCCTTCATCTGAATACTGACTTATTTTCAAGAGTAAATTTCCTGTATCTCACCCACTGTAGCTGATTTTTTTCATACAAATAACTAATTGAGCAGAAAGATAATGTCTGTACAACAGCCTGAAAAATCACCTGACTGAGAGACTGATAGGCTTCATTCCTTCATACAATCAGCATTTTTGTTTCTATAGAAGATTACAACTTCTGCTAAATTATATCCTCAGAACTCAGTGTTTTTGTGGAAGCTAGGAGAAACAAATGTTCAAATGTATGTGAATGTCACCATTACTGGACTGAGATATCACTAATTCTTCTTCCTCTTCCAGTTAATGAAATCTGTTTCACCTCACTACATGATATACATCATCTCATTGTTATCTAGTTGTCTTTTATTTAATACAGTAGCTTCTCCTAAAATTTCACTGACAGTTTCATTTTGGTTCATTTTGGGTTTTTTTTAATTTGCCAAAAACCTGAGAAGAAAAGACATTTTGGGCTAATGTGTAAAAGGCTTATGCAACTGTCAATTAATTCAAAAAAAAAAAAAAAAAACAAAACAGATCCTTTATAGAGAATTGACCCCTTCTGTATCACGCTCCTTTCTTCAACTTAATTATTCTTCCTGTTCTACTGTAAGATCTTAGTGAAAACACTATTAATATAAAACAGCTATATTGTATAAAGACCAAAGATAAAAATTTGTTCAATTAGGAAGCTGTTTCTTAACTCACATGTTAACTGTAGCTCATGAACTCTTCATCCCCTCTGAAAGGGAAGGTTGAAATTGGGAGGTAGGTTGCACTTGTTAGTGGGCATTTTTGGTTTTTCCATTAGTTTAAAAGCTTTTTATCTACCTAATTGTAGCTAATTAGTACCATTAGGAGGACACAGCAAAGCAGCCATGATTTTCTCCCTCACCCAATGGTCACAGAGTGTATGTATGGGGAAGACCAAAGTCTAGAAGGATATCTGTGATTGTGAACCATTGTCATTATCTTTTTCCATTCTAAGTAACATCAGTACAGAGTTTTATATTACGTGAATGAATACTTAAAGTGAAATTATAGCTTTCAGTGGCAAATTACAACTAGATGTGACCAAGAGAGGATTAAGCCCATCATTTTGCTTAAGAGTTCAGATGGTTGGAGTAATTGGATGATAGCTGTAGGGCATCCTTTTGGTCTATAATTAGGTCATTTCTTTCTCATCCCCTCACGGTGTGTATAGTTACAAATTAATTTGAAATCCCACTGTGAGTAGAAAAATCAGCTTAATATAATGCAAGTGCAAAAGCCACAGGATATTATTTTTTAAAACATTTTTAGTGTTTATGCCAAAATACTCAGTCTGGCCCAAAGTTATAACACTGTGAAGTGCACAGCTCATCTTTGGTTTCTTTCTTAACTTTTATATGGACATAGATAATTTTTTTCTCTTAAAATAAACCACATTTCACAGCAGCACACTTTTCTCCAGTATCTGTCAGCAGGTGTCAACAGCCAAAAAAGTTGGGGACCAAACTGAAAATCAGTCATGAGAGTTTTGATAGGCAACAGTGCCGTCAAAAGGACACACAAGCAGCTCTAAACAGGTGATCTAGTCAGCCATTTTATTCTTTATTCCTACCAATATTTTCTTGCCATTTACAATGCATTATTCTGCTTTTACCCTGAAAGCGTAAAGCGTCGCACATCCCTGGGTAGCATACCTGCTCCTGTGTTCTGCAGGAGCTCACCCGTTTCATGTCCTTGCTCAGGTCTGCTGCTGGCAAGTTCCGCTTCCCTTCCTTTATCACAACACTGTGGTCGGATGCGTTAGACCTCCTGCCTGCCTTAACGGCAATACAGGTAAAAACATGCCCTCCTGACAAATGAATAACCCCAACCAGATCTGCAGCGACAATGTTTTGATGTGCTGAACTTCCTGTTTCACTCAAGGGACAAATATGTTTTCATCTCTCCCCAGAAATCTTGAAAGGGGTCGGTGAGAGGGTGCCAGATGTGATGTGAGTACTGGGGATGTCGGCAGCGAATCAGGGGCCGTGTGGGGTGTGCTGTTAGGAGGAAGAGCAGAAGAAAAGGCCATCGGTGCAGAGAACGAGGGTATCGAGATTTGATCGTATTTGCCAGTGTGCTGTAAAAACTGTAGAACATCCCATGCTGTTAGCATGACAAGATTAGACTTCTGGCAGAGAGAAAAAAACAAAAGGAAAAATAGAGAGAGAGAAAAGTAAAAAAAAAAAAAAAAAAAAACAAAAAACTGCTTAGATATAAGTTTCAAAGTTCATTAAGAGGGTTCTTTATTGCATAGATCCAAAGCTGAGATGTGCTGGGGCATGTGGAAAAATAAGGGGGTGTTAAAAAGCTACTGAGCTGCCTAGTTTTCAAAAAAAGTTCAAAGTCCTAGTCTTGGATTATTTGCACTGTGACCTCCAGGTCTATTTGGGTTGCCATAAAAACTGTATTCAGGAAGGAAGGATGCGATTATCAAAAAGGAAAGAACTTCTTTTTAATCTAATGTCTGGATAGCAATAAGCTTTTTCTTTCACATGAAACCTTTCACTTAAGGATCTCTACATATTTTTTAGATTAAAAAAAAAAAAATACAGCAACTGGGAAAAACCTGGAGCAAACAGCTAGAAAGAAGAGATAGAGAAAGGATATGGTTGCACTGATCACTCACAGGATAGATATGAAACAACAAGATAACCTAGTCTTCTCACCCTCCTACTGACCTGCAATAATAGACATGCTAACTGAATATATCCATCAAAATGTATCTGTAGTGGCAATATCACTCTGTAAAGCTTTTGAAACCAAAAGTACTTTAAAATTTCCACATGAAACTGAATAGGTAAAATATTTATTCTTACATTTTCATTTGAAAATATTTTAATTCCAAGGGAAAAAAAAAATTTTTTTCAACTAAATCTCATTTTGTCCTTAGAAAATTTTCAACATCCTCAATGTAGCTTTGAGGCTAGAAGGTATACATCAAGGTTATAGGGAAAGCAAATAAATATGTAGATGAAAGGTTATCTGCTCCAGTTACAATTTTTCTTGCCGTTATAATTAAAACACTATATTAATCAAAAATAGATTTTAAGTCTGCCATACAAATAATATACTTGGGTGATTAGTCTTCTACAGGGAAAAATTTACCATACAGATATATTACTTATAGTATTCACTTACCCTGCTATGACTTTTAAAAGTAAATTATTCTGATTAGCTGGAGGCTATCAGTGAGAATTCTTATACAAAAATAAATACAAGGGCCAAAAAGAATAATTATTGGGTTATTTAAACTCAGTTTCTTAAGAGTTTTTAATCTCTCCAAACCACAATTAAAAAATGGGTGGTTTCAAATTAGCTTCTAGATAATAGAATTTAAATTATGTGACTAGTGAATTAACTCATTGCCCTTTAAGCATCTACAACTCTGTTTGCTATGTAAATAATTCATGACATTTTATTTATACCAGATCAGTGAGAAATAGAAGCCCACAATATTATATTTTCATTTTTTTCTTATTATTCTCTATGCCTTAATGCTAACAACAACAAATATTCTATTGACATATGCAATTATAAGATAGAAAAACATTTACCCCTACTGTAAAGTTGCCCTATAATCATTCCCCTGTTAAGGAATATATTAATGCACTTAGAGCAAATAAACCCACACTTCACCCCTTAGGATGCTACCAGAGCAGGGCAGCATTCACCTCAAACCTCAAAACCACTTGAATCAAACTTTAGTTTGATGTGTTCCTCACCCTCAGGCCATGCTTACAACAGTTCATTAATACAGCTTGAGGTTTTGTATGCATCTGGGAAATTTGTGGTCTCTCAACCCTTAAAGTTTCCCAGGTGGTATTCTTCCCACTTCCTTCCTCTTTTGCTTGGGTCAGATACTTCAGGAAAAATGATGACGATCATAATTTGGAAATATAGCTCCTAAAAATATTCTTATGTGGTAACAAGTGAGAGGACATTGCAAAAAAATAGCTGAATGGGGGATGGCAATTCCACTTGCAGCAGCTATGAAACATGTTAAATTCCTTTGTGTTCTACGTCAGAGTTAAAAGAACCTATGAACATTTTTTCTAAAATGCAGGATTGTGGCAGATATATGTTTTCTTTTCAACACCTGATATCGGTGAAAGAAGGAGGTCTAAAAGTGCGGGAAACTCATGTACAAGGCCCCAGCTCCCCTGATATGAATGGTTGTCTTCAGTCTACATGCATCTGAAACAAGACCTTTTCCATTTGTGGCACTGCCCTAACCACCCACCATAAATCCTGGGCATTGGCACTTGCTTCAATGGAATCCCCTTCTCAGAATTATTTTACTGTCGACATGTTTTACTTTCCCAGCCACTCTATGTTGAGACAGATTTTCTACAGTGTTTCTAGGTGGAACCATTTCAATAAACTACTCAAATAATTAAACCAGATTTTAACAGAGTGAAAGTGATTTTCCAATTTACAAGTCACAATAATCACATCCAAGATTATCTCCCTTGATTCCTTAGTCAGGAGTGAAGCAGAACTTACTAGTCTAGCACCAAAGATGTTAGAAGTCATAACACTGTCCTAGAACACGTGAGTTTAAAGAATCATTGTCATGGCTGACTGAATCCTCCATCTCCATGATGATCCAGCTCTGGGTCAGTGGGTAAAGCAAGAATATTTTCTCCTCTCTTGGAATTCTGATTTTTTTTCCCATCTGCTTTTCCTTTAAGTGCTTGAAATTAAATACTTCACACTGGGCTAGGTGGTCAGTTCCTGCTTGAGTATTTTGTTTTCAGTTTTACACTTCATTAAGGAAAAGTTATGCTTTTTTTCAATAACATGCCATTCTTTTTTGCCATAGGCCCCTTAACCTGTTATTCTATACTGACAACACAAAGAACTCACTCCTGGTGTGTAAATGTATGCGATGCCTCACTACTCCTTACAGGAAGAAGAGTATTTGCTTGTTCCTATACCTGTTCTCCTCATAAGGATACTGGTGATAGATAATGAAGACGACTTATAAGTGTGTATGAGTTCAGGGTACCCTCAGAACCAATATATATTTGGTAAGGCTAATTTCAGATAAAGCTACTATTCTTGACAATGTCCCATAAGATTAATGTCCAGTCTTTGCTCTGAGGCAAAATTTCAGGTATATTTTGCCAAGACATACCCTATAATTATTTTTAAAGGTGTGATTAAAAATTGAGACCCAGCCCACTTTTGCCATTTCCTGTAGGCTTAGATATATCAGAGTATCTTTTCACAAGCACAAAAATAGTATGCTGATGTTTGACAAGGGGAACACTACCCTGCCTTCTATATAAAATATTCTACATAGAAGCAAGAGCTATGTTCTATGTTCTTTGTTTTATTGTAGAAAGGATTAGAAGAGCACCTAGACATTCTTGCCTTTCAGCTGCAGTAATATTGTTTTGACTTCAACCAGGAGTGATTTTAGTTTCCAGACCT
Organism: Patagioenas fasciata; assembly: GCF_037038585.1. NCBI lineage: Eukaryota > Metazoa > Chordata > Aves > Columbiformes > Columbidae > Patagioenas > Patagioenas fasciata. The sequence continues at coordinate 155,520,421 of NC_092521.1, read as the reverse complement.
TCTGGCTGCAAACGAACATGCATTAGCTGTGATCTTGGGATTAGATAAGGTTTGAGATGCAGCTAAAACTTAAAGTTTTCTGAAGACTTGATGGAAAATAAGCATGTTCTTAAACTCCAAAGTGAAGAGAGAGAAAAAAAGAGCCTGGTAGAAAAAGCAGGCTGGATTGAGTTGATCACTATTGTTTAATGAAGTCCTGTTCATGGATTTAAACTCAGAAGTAACCATACCATCTAACCTCAAGTGTAACAGAGGCCATATATTTTCACCCAGGAATTTTATCCTTTAACTCAGAGTTGAATTGATTGCATCTTTTATAAAACATGCAGTCTCTATTGAAAGCAATGAGGAGTTTATCCCTCCACACCAGCAGCCTTATAGGTAATACTGCACACAATAGGTTGTTGCATTTCTAAGGTTACTCAGTCACTGACAGGAAAATCCATTTAAGAGACAAATCTATCCTGAACAAACAGGCCTTTAATCTCTTGCATTATCTTCATTGAAGGTGATTTTATTCTGGGATCCAGAGGAAAAAAGGCTTCAATAATTGCACTGCCTGCATATGAATGTCTGTTTAATGACTTTTTAACCCATTAGCCAGCCCTGGGATAACAACCTCAAAGAAATGTGTTTCCCAGAAATAGTTAGTTAGATTAAAAGAGTCTACTACCATCCTAGTGGACTAAAATATTAGACACTGGACAATTTGCATCCAAAAAAGTGTCTGCAAATGTTCCAACTACAGAAAAGCTTCAGCTGAGGACTAGAATTTCATAGGCACCACAGAATCAGTAACTAACCCACAGCCTGTCAGTGTGAGTGTATGACCATTCCTCTGAAGACCCTAGGAAATTCGGAACTCTGTCAGAGGATGCTGAGGAATCCATCTCACCTTGGCTGAGTCCTTTGGTTGCTGAGCTTTTGATCAGATTTGCTTTACTTTGCTTCCAGTTCTGTGAATCTGTTCTTTTCCATTTTTCCTCCAATTCTCTAAGAAACACTTCCCAATTCAGTAAATGGAAGCATCCTGCTGAACAAAATATTTTTTCTGCATTTTATTTCATCGTAGAGAAAGGAGAGCGTGTGAGCTTGATTTCATTTTAACTGTTTCTTGTCTTTATGGCTCAGCTGCTGGCCCACCACCAATCATTAGTTGCATGGCTGTATCTCAATGAAGGCACATTCTCACTTCCCCTGTGAAGCTGGCCTCTGAACAAGTGGCAGAGATGGACAATCCTGACTGAAAGAGCTGCAAATAATAGAAAAATTTAATCACACATGAAACTGAAGGCATAGAGAGGTGAAGTGATTTATGAAAGTCACTTACAGAAGAACAGGAGTGAAGAGTGGGTCTTCTAAGGCCAATTGCACTTAATCTCCCTATAACTGGCAGGTTTAGCAATGGTGCAGTTGGGTTCATTCTGTAAGGGTTTATTTCAGCTAAACTAGACAACATATGACTCTAAATGGCAGAGTTCATTCTGCAATAGCAGGAATCCTTTTAGAAGATGCAAGGCCAAGTGGTCTACTATCAGTCGTGTGGAAATCAAACAATAGGATAAATTGTGCTGTTCATAAGGAAGAACAATGCACTGAGCTACAGAGAATTAGAAGCAGGATGGTAACAATATGAAAAGGATTCTGAGTGAATAAAAATAATTCAGTAAAGGCTCTTCCCTATTTACTCATGTCTAGTAAAAATAACCAAACCTAATGAGCATGAAGCATCATGGACCTTCCCCTCCCCACCCCATGCCAAACTAAGACCAATATATACAAAGAAAATTGAAAACAGTACTCTCTTCATTTGAGGTGATCAATTCTATAGGCCTATATCAAAGGTTTGAGATTTTAATGGTTAATCAGCCAGCTTGCAACATTCCCTCGAGGTGCCTGCACATCTTGATTACAGAAGAACTCAACACTACAGCTCTGCTGCTCAGGCTGAGCTCTCTGTGTCTAGTACTTTATATTATTAGACATATATTTTGTATTAATTTATACCTTAGGGAATAATGGCACATTAGTTTCCAACTTGAAGAAATCACCTGTCTCTTTAAATTGACATCAGGTGAGGCTCCTACAGCCACACAGTAAAAGCTTCCTTACATACTGTAAGAAAAGATGTCTCTCAGGGACCAAATGCTGATGAAAATGACCACTTAGAAGCCTTCCACAGCTGCACTGTTGCCAGCTCTTGGCATTCATGTCTCACGACTACAACTTTTAAAAAAGATCATGAAAATAAGCTTCATTCTTGTTTGTCTTCTGTTCCCTTGCTTGCTTGCTTGCTTCTTTTCTCCCTCTCTCTTTTTCTCTCTCCTTCTCTCTCTCTTTTTCTCCTCCTCTCTTTCTCTTTTTCTCTCCTTCTCTCTTTCTTAGTTTTCTTCTGTCACTGTGAGGACTTGAAAAATGGGAATTCTTTAAAACTGTACACAGTGATTTACACCCAGCCACATTATTCCAGTGTAGGATCTTTTAAGGCAATGATCAGATATTGCAAGGCTCAGTAATAAAATCACAGCAGCTGGCAACATGGTTGAATGAACCATTCTCTTTAGGATCCTTGTATAGACAAAACATGATGGTATGAGCAGCTATTCTCTTCAAATAGAAGAGATGGAGCCAGAAGGAATGACTACAGCACATAAGTTATGACCCTGTCCTGACTAAGCTCCTTTTTATGTCTGGCTTTGTTGATATTTCTTGTTTACTCTTCTGTGAGTATACTCAGTGTATGTATGATCTTTCGCAAATGCTTTTGCATCTGTATTAGAAATCTGCATAGACAGATAGCCAAATACAAACCAGCTGCAAAACAAACAGGTATTGTAGTATTATGCTCAAGAAAGTAAGTCTGGCTGAGAAGACCATAAGAATCCTGGTTTACTTGCCTGTTTGGTCATCTTACTGAGAAAACAGAAAAAAATGTACTGTGTCCTCTGATGAATAGTCACAGAATTGTAGCCCAGTGTTATCTCTCACCACCTTCCCCCTTTCAAAATTTCATGACTGATTTGCTCACCTTGATCTTTTTCTGTGCAATTGTTCCTGTGGGCCTGTGTGCTGCCCTGATTTCTCCTCAGAACTGGAATCCAGCTGTGTGCTCTTGGGTACCATTGTGGAAAGCCATCTTCTAGTCCAAACTACACCACTTGACAGAGTTAAAATGAACTGTTTTAACACAGATCAACCTTAGCTCAAAGTCTTCTGGTCATGACCTAAGAAAGCTATGGATACTCTATAAAAAATATATATATAGTTTCACATCCTATGCACTCTATGCTTGAGATCCAGACAAGGAACTAAAGCAGGACTTCCATGAAATGCAAGATACTATGCTGAACATGAAGCTGTCACTACTCCTAGATATTTACTGTACCTAAATCAGGAGGCATGTAGTGTTTTACCATTAAAATTCCCCAGATGCCTTGAATTCTGTATCTCTATGTGCATACAACCTCTTAAGCCCTCTCAACTGAAAGGACCAAAGTCAGAGTCCTGCCTAAGCTCTAAATCCACAAATGAGGAATTCTTCTATTTATGTCCTAAAACATATAGGAGCATGTTCTGCAAACAATGCCACAAATGTCCTTACTTTTTTTTAAAACATGACCAGAGTTAAGAGCATACACCCGTCTCTCCTTTTCATTATTTTGAGGGCAAGACCACTTATTACTGAAAAACAGCTTTAGTTTACCTGAGGATACTAAGCTCTACATATCCTCTTTTCAGGAGGCTATTCTAAGTTTAAAGCTAGACAGGTAGCGAAGAGCACACCCAAACCCTCCCACCAAAGATTTTTCCATTTTCCATAAGAGAATTAAAGATCATCTAGAGCAGGAGGAAAATCAATAAAGAATAAGATGATCCTGAGTCTTTGGTTACAACACTCAGCTTTCAAAAGTGCACCAAAAATCTTTGTTTTCTCAAGGCTTTTTGGGGATTAAACTGCCATGGGATAAAATACAGATGCAGTCTGTGATGCCGAGTGGACAGCACTGTGCTTTCTCTAAAGTGAATTCTGTAACCACCTGGAGAATTGACGTTCCCATTTCCAGCGACTCTGCAGCCAACAGAGACCATCCACCACTAGACCCTATTGCCATTATCTGACCTATTACCATGGGAAAACAGCGTCTCCATTTATTTACCCTCAGTGAGATGAGATGCGCAGAGGGACTGAGCCTTCTGCAGTTTAACTACAGGACTAATGGCTAAATTACTCTTTCCACCTCCTCTATTCTATTATTAAAAAGAAAAAGTATTATCTTGGTTGCATTTTCAAAAGAAAATTTACAGATGCAGATATGCAGGAGAAGCTTCCTTGCTGTGAATTCCTCATGTGAGGGAAGACACTATTTCATAGTTGTCAGCAAAAGTCCTAAAATTCAAGGAGAGGGAGCACTGGTATGTGAAACACCTCACTCATTAGTGTTTCTTTATTACTAAATTAAGTGTTCCTGTTCATATCTCTGATTTAGGCATACAATATTTTAGGTATACATACCTAAGTATTGCATACACTCAACACTATCATCAGGACTTTTTTTGCACAAGCCTAAATGCAGATATCGGGCTTTTCAACAGTCAATATTTTGGTGTCCATGTCCCTGGCCAGAGGCTATGCACCAAGCTTTCAGAAGTGAAACAACTGTCTCGATTTCTTGGAACCCTATTGAAAGATTGTAAGAGTGTTTCTCGAAAACCTATACCCAGTCCTTAGATTTCAGTCCCTTTTTCAATTTAAATCTACAAAGGATGCTTAAATATAAACCTGAAAATACAGGCCTTTTATTCATGGATATTATTGTAACATTTCCTTGACCCTGATAAATCTGTTTGTTTGAGTTGGTCCAAACATTTCATTGGTAGACATTTTAATTTTTCTTTGGTTAAAGGAAAAAAATAATTTTGTATAAAATAGTTACCCTATTATTAGTGAAATATTCAGAAGTTACTTGCATTTGCTAAACATCATGGGTTGTTTCCTGATGCTGAATTTACAATATCATGGAAAGCTTTGGATCTAAATGTTGAGGAAAACTCTTACTTCATAGGTCTAGTAGACACTTACTTTAATAAGCTGGGAAACAAGTAGAAGTTTTTCCTATTTCATATGAAAGTTTTATTTAATTAATGATCATCTCATGGTTATTTTGTGTCATTGCTTCTAGAAAATTCATTCCAAACTTATTAAAACATGTGATGATTTGGAATTCTAGACCACTGAATAGTGGAAAACTTTGAGCACACTGGGTCCTGAAGGCAGTTTTTCCTACAGGAAAGGCAAAAACAACATAGAGGTGAAAACGAGTTATGATAGGCTGTGCATGGACACTGCTCATAGTCTGTACCTTTGACTCTCTATATTTTCTGAAAATAATTTAGTCTTCATTTGTCAACTTCCGTTGATACATTCAAGCAGTATATTTTTCCCCTATGTTAGCAAGACTCATCCAGAATTATACAATACCCGGCTTTTAAAAAATGTTTTTTGGGCAGCTACTCATAGCTGCCTACATTGAAACTCTATTGAAAAGCTGCCAGAGTGTCTCTGCAGACACATCTGACAAGAGATAGCTCTCATAGCAAAGAAAATATTGCCAGTTTCAGAAAGCAGGCACACTCAGGTTTGGTTATGTTCCCTTACTCCTGGGAAGGCACAGGGACAGTCATGCTTCAAGTCCATGTCACTTCTAATCATGGGGCCCTTCAGATTCCAGTGCGGTTACTGATGGTGGGTGGCACATGTGCAGCTAAGTCACTCAGTGAGCTGCTGTGTCTCTGCTGTTCTTCCCCAGCACACTGAGGGAAGTCAGACCTCCCTGTGCAGTCATTTCCTAACCAGTCAAAATGATCTTTCTTAGCCTAACCACATTTAAGAGTGGTTGTGCTATTTACAGAACCAGTTTAGAGAGCAAACATGTTGACAGAACCAGAGGAACAGTATACCCAGGTACGGGGATGGTGAAGCTCAGGAGACATGGAGACTTCAGTATCTGAAAGCAGCTGAAATGTGGTTGGAACAACATGTTGACCAACACCTGGAGAGTTCTGCAACCACACAGATAAATAGCTGCACATCCTTATGGAAATATTTAAAACCACTCAATTTCAAAATAATCCTAATGACCTGTGATTTCTCCTGGGGATTTCTCTGCAATATAACTGTGGTTATAGGGGACTAGTACTGACTAGGGATGGCTGGTGTGTGGTAATACCTGTTTGTTTGTGGTGAGTAGTGGTGTTGATTCAGTCTGATGTCTAGCATATGTCAAATAGCATTAATCCCACAAATATGGAAGGAAAGCAATGTTTTGACAAGAGGTTTAAAAGAGAATTATAGTTTTCTGGAGGGAGTCTGGTAAGCAGAGGAGGAAATCTGAAGAATTTCGTATGAAAAAGGAAATCTGGTGAAAACATTTAATTCACAGACTAATATAGTCTCAGTTGGTAGAGATAAATTAGGCACAGAAGAAAACACAGCAGATTAGGGAAAAGAAATGGAAACAGGTGACAGAAAGCCTGGGGAAAATCTGCTGACCAGAGAGGTTACTGTCCCCAGTTCCACCCCACAACTGCTCATCAGTCCCATGGACTGCTGGCTGAAATGACTGATCACACTGTCATGGCTACACTAACTTACCTTAGTCAAAATGAATAAAATCAGCCTAAATCAAAGATCTTTGCTGACTGGGCTAATTGTGACTGAAGCCATTTCAGAGACGCTCAAAAAAGCAGTTCACTGAATTTGCAAAAGGCAAATTTATCCTAGAAATTATAAGATAATGAGGGCAATAATGTTATTAGTTGATATAATGCAACCACACAATGATGTGTGTCTACTCCCAACTAGCATCATTCAGCAGATATCCATCTATGCCTACTGAGTGAGGTGTGGCCGTATGGTGCTGCTCAGAAGCACAGTCAGTTGACTACAGCAGATTGGCCAAGGACACAGCTTTTCAAAAGCACATGAGTTTGAAGCATAAGTCCTTTCACTTATATATACTTATGGAAAGGCATGCACATGTACAGAGAAAAGAGTGCTCCTGAAATCCTGACAGATGACCCAGAAGAATGAGTAAAGGAAGGATCACATCACTTATGCCACCCTTCCCAAGCATTCACTACAGACCACTTGCAGAAATGGGATCTCAGGCCAGATGAGTTTTGCACATGAGCAGGATTGAAGGTTTTTAAGTTCTTGCATTCATATAGAAATGATTTGCCCTAGTAGCTTGGGCAATATTCACGAACTCCTCGTAACTTTGTGATCACAAGTGTTTCCACACTGTGTTTCCACACTATTTTCCTGAACAAGCTTTTATAATTCTTTCTGCTTTTATAATTCTTTTGAGAACACTTCAACAATGGACACTAGATGTTAACAATGGATTGGGCAGGCATGAAATGATCAGAAACCTGGGCAGATAGGTAAAGTTCCAGAAATTAGTAAAACCATATACATTTTCCAGAAAGATGATTGTCAGACAAGCAGAGGCAGTGGAAAGCCACCCAAACTCTGTGTGGCATATGATACAACCCGTTAAGTTAAATTGCTAATGCCTTTTTAGAGAGTGAGGGTGACATACTTCCTAGTATTGCTTCTACCTGCTACCCTTCTCAACTTTGTAACTACAGCTGTTCCCCTTAGACATGGGCCAGGAAGTCATCAGTGTAAGTAGCTGATATGGGCATAAAGCAGCAATCTGTCAGCTACCTTCCTTTTGCAGTAAGTATTTAATGGATTTAAGGGAGAATTTGTGCCTTTGAAGACAACAAATCACTAGATTTTGATCCACAGTCTTCCATCTACCCTTTCATGTATCTTCAACACTTTGGTTGAGGTCTGCCTAATTTCTTGAATGTAAATAAATTTCAGCTCTTTGGTGGACAAAGAATTTATATAAACAAGCAAACCCTCAACTTCTGTCCAAGTGTGTTATTCTCACTGACATTATAAAAGAGTGAAAGAACAGTAGCAAGAAACCACTAGCATGAGAATACAATTAAGTCAGCAGAAATCACTGCTGAGAGCGGCTGTCTGCTGCCTACAATTACACCAGAGAGTAAATCTGCAGGAAGGGAGCCCAGTACCAGTCTCTACAAGTGCTGACAGACAGCAGCTGGTGGGCTGTGCTGGGATGTGATCTTGCCTGTGGCAAATGAGACCCATCCTTCAACCTAGCACGTTAGCATTAATATATTTCCAGCAAAGAGTCTGCACTATATACCAAATGGTACACTAGGGTGGCCAAAGTACAAGTGTGCTCTCCACAGTGTATGATGTGTGGACAGGACTCATCAGCAAAGGATGAGCTGAACATCTAGCTGCAGTTGCCTAAATCACAGCAGCAAAATCCAGGTATTCACCATTCTTACAAAGCCTTTTGTTATGAGCATGTGAAGGGATAAAAGTCCTGTCTGCTCCTCTTAGTTTTCACATCCTTTATATGTAAAGGTCATAAGCTCCCTCTGTTCCAATTTTGGTGGGGTTAACAGTAGTGTCCTCTCCTCACTGACGTCTACAGGCATCACGAGCACCAGGCTCCTCAGTGAGAGGAATAATTAGAAAAAATATAGGAAAATATGGCCTGTACACTAAAGAATGTAAAACTGGGTACTCAGGTTCCTTGAGTCTAACTATATAGACATCGAAGGGGTAATAAAGCTTTAGCTAATAAATGCTAGTAACCTCTAAACGTGACTTAATAGCTTCAATTTAATTACTTTGGGCTATATCCAATGACAGAGTCAGTGTCCCAGAAGTTTTAGGTGACTGGTCTCCAGCATGGAATTTGATTTAGGTGCCAATGTTCCCCAAAGGGAACGTTAGCACCTAAAAGTGGGACCCAAACCAGCCAGCTCAGTGGGGAGCACCCTGGAGCTGCTGTGTGCCACTGAAACGTGGGTTTCTGTCTTCGTGAGACACAGAGCCTGACATCCTCTTTTAAACTTAACATTTTTTGTTTGAAAGAAAAGCATGAGGAGATTACTCTTTGCTTTTCAGAATTGTAAAGGAAGTAGAAATAACTGTCTTAAAGCATAGTGATTGCCATCTTCATGTAAAAGCTGAGGGTCAATTTCTTTCGAGTAATTGGTTAGAGCACACACATTAGGAAAATACCCGAACCTCAAGGCAGTGGAAGAAGGTGAAGAAGATTTTCTTCAAAAATGTGATTTTGGTGGGGTTTTGTTTGTTGATTTTGTTTGTTTATTTAATAATAACATTTGTTTGAAGCAGCTAAAAATCTGACTGCTGAGTAATTGGTTCTGGTGGAGACAAACTAGTGAGAAAGTGCAATTCGGGCAGGCAGAGCTGAATGATATGGCTCTGCACTATATTACATGGCTATCATCACTTTATGTGATATATGTGTGAATAATTAAAAACTTGAGGTTACTTTGTGTGGGTTAGAAACAGGGGATTTGATTCCTGATATATAATATCTAAAAGCAGATACTTATCAGTCACACTAAAACTTATTGGTGTGCAATCTATGTAAAAGAACAAAATTAAGAAGACAGCATATAGTTCCCAAAAGTGAAAGGCAAGCAGGCTCAAGTCAGCTTTTATTTCCCCTCTTCACAACCGTGGTTGAGAATACAGTTAACTCAGTCAAGAATCTTCATTTTTTTTCTCTTTTTTTTAAATCTTTTTTTCTGACAGAGGCTTTCACTCCCCCCACTGAAGGAAACTAAACTCAGAGAACTTTACAGGCGTTTCTGTTGACTCTGTGAATAATCTTGACTCTACGGATTATCCTCAAGCAGCTGTGGAGAACACAAAAGCTTTCCCCAGAACACAGGAAAAAGAATACTGATGCAGCCTGGGGCAGATTTTTTTTTTTTCCTCAGCTCTCAAGTGATTTTTAAGAGCCAGCCGGTCTGGAAAACGATGAATTTGTTTGTAGGAAAGGTAAACACTGCCAAAATCAACAAGTTCCTTCTTTAGGGGCCTGTAGAGCAAATTGGTCTGCAGATTAAGACAGTTCAGTCATGTTGAGGCTGACATGAATCCTTCAGGCTCCTTAGCTTTTACCCTAGAAAATATGAAAAGAAGTGATAAATTCTGTATAGAAGAATTATACATTGTAGGCTCAGAAAATAAAATGAAATAAATTAAAATTGATCTCTTCTGTAAATATCTTGGCACAGGATTTGGGGGGTTTAACTGAAACGGCTGGTAGGTTTACTAGTAGTTTCCTTTGCACTGGATCAGGCTCTGTCTTGACTCGCTAGACTGGTATCGGTGAAGGATTTAATGGTGATTAGAGCTGTGTAAAATGATCTCATATGTTGTCACCTGCCAAAGAAATTTCAGTGGTTGAAGCCTAACCCTATTCACAAGTAATTTTTCCAACTTAAGCCAGGAAATGTGTTAAACAAGCAGAGCCACAGTGTCCTACAGAGGTACATTTCATCTTCAGGAATGCACAGGATGTGTGTGAGAGACAAAGGGAAAAAAACACAGTATTTTACAATCTGCTTTGCTCTTTCCCAGCACTTTTTGTTTCCCAGCATTAAAGAATTAAGGCAAACTGGTTTTTAATCCCGGTAAGACACAAAAGCATCCATCACTCTGATTTCACAGATCAAGAAACAGAGAGAAATAGAAAGTCAATGTTCATGCCAATTCTGGTGCCATAAATCATAAGAAAATTTTATCAGAAGCAGTGTGATTCAAAGGTAAGGCAAAGTTTGCAAATTATTCTACTAAACAGAGGTGACTAAAACTTTAGCAAGCAGTTCTGAATATTTTGGCTGACTGTAGCTGACATGGCCAGGTCATGCACAGTTCAGTCGGACTTTATTGGCATGACAGCATCTTCATACACAGCTACAGGAAATCAGCATTACAGCTGGGAGGGAACCCAGGTCTCCTGACTAGCAATTCTGTGTATTAATGACAATACTCTGCTTCCTAGTCCCTTACATCCTCACAGCATTTTTCAACCATTAACTAATGCATCAGTGAGCTTTGTTTGAGATGGAGATGCAACAAGCAAGCTCAAAATGAAGTGTGTGTAGGGCCACCATTTCAGTGGAAAAAGGTTAACTCACTCTAATTAAATTCCACAGAGCCTCTCTGTTCAGAAACCACCACATTTTAAAAGCAATGAGGGTTAACATCTCATTAACAGGGAGGCTGGTTGCTATAAGGCTGCTATGCAAAGATTTTTGATACTTATTTCTGTTGGAAATCAGTGTAAGGGAATATTATATTCAAAAGTCTTTTTCAGGAAGGCTGAAGAACTGCTAATCGCTGCAGTTACACTCTCATTTTGGCCTAAATTAATATAGGTCTGCAGATTTTTCCTTTTTCTGCACATCCATGCATGAGATCCTACGTGCTGTGTGACGTAACTGGAGGAAGCACACACATACACCAAGTCATATGACAGATGTTCTGCTATAGGACAGAGCTGTTGCACTCACTGGCACCAAGAGGGAAACATCAAGCCTTCTCGCAGTGCATGTGGTGATGCTCTACATGGAATCTCTTCACTGTTCAGTCTCCTGTAGACCCAATTCTCTGTCCTGCTCCAGGACTGCAGGTACAGATGCTGAGCACCAGTGGAGATAAATACCATGGAAATTCCTCAACTGCTTGACACAGAGATGTCACAGCAGCAGCACAGCCTGAGCCTTGTTTACAAGGAGTGCCAAGTGTGGATCTGGCATGTAACAACGATCTCTGCTTTTTATTGAACATTAACTTCTTTGTATGGGTCCTACCATCATAGGACTTCTCTTGACTATGTTTTCCACTTATCATTGCCACAGAGAAAAAGCTTTATATGTGCTTGGTGTATGTGGGCATAGCAAAACTGTGCCTACTCCTGGAAAGATCAGTGATTTATATTAGTGAAATGCTATCTAGGTAGTGACTGAATAAGAAATGTTAATCAATTAAAGAGAGATCCAAGAAAATAAACACCTTGTATATGACTCATAGCCAAGGAAGGGGAAGAACTAATGCCAGCTAGACAAAAATAGCAAACGAATAGTATATGTGTTGTTAACAATTCAAAAATATATTCCACAGCTTTACCCATTGCAGGGTAAATTTACAATGTCTCTCATGTTTAGATGAGGAAAGGGCTCATTTCTAACATATCCGTATGTTAACAACTTTAGTTAGCTTCTCATACCACTGAAAAGCAGCAGCAGACATCGTTATCACCACAGGGTGGTAACAGAATTCGCTGAATTCCAGAGAAAAATACTTAAAATGTCAAAACATAAGCCTAACTGAATAAAAAGCCGAAGTGTAAGCCCAGCCCAGGGAATGGAAAAGTACTGGATAAAACATTGGAAAATATACTGCAGGGAACAATTCAGCTTTGGCAGTGGGATAGATTAAATGACCTAATACAACTTTTCCATCCCTAATTTATATGATTCTATGATTCAACAAAAACAAACTGTGAAATTAAAAACTATAGCAAGTCTACCTGGCTATCATATTTTATAATTTATATATACACATTTCTATAGGTATTTAAAATAGTGACTCTCCTGGCTCTAGTACTACAGGACATAGATGCAGACTGTCAGATTTCCTCTTAAAACATCCATCTGGCTGCCAAGCTGAACAGACGCCAGCAGCCTAAAAGATAGACTTAAGAATAACCCTGAAGACACTCTGAAAAGAAATAATCGCTGAAACTGAAAAAGTCAATTTTGTCAACCACTATTGGCTAAAACTTTGGGTTTATCGTAAAAATGAAGGCAAAAAAAAAAAAAAAAAGGAACAGCAGTAAAGCTGGGCCCTGAATGTGAGTGGCTCTGTTGGAGAATGGATGCTCTTAGGCACTTAGTGTTCTTCAAAAGGTTGTGCTTCTCCTCTGTGGGGAAACAGGAGCAGTGTTAAGTGTTGTAGTAAAGTCGTTACAGTGCCTTGTTTATAAATATACACTTCAGACTTTTACATATAAAGCTCAACACCTGAACTGACAGTTAATGAGTAGGCTAATCAGAAGACATAATATTCAATTCTTCTCCTTACTGGGAAGATGCACATCATCAAAAATTAATAAAAGTATGGAATAAATCCAAGGCCCTTCTCCTTTTTTTTTTTAAAGAAAACCACCATTCACAAAAGACTGCAAAGTGAGATCTATATATATAGGTTCTCTTAACCTAGTATAAAAGTATGCCAAATAAGAATATGCACTAAAAAAGATTGTCCTGTTTTCTGAGAAGGGAAATACTGACTTTCAAATGTGCTTCCCCATGCAGACAATCCTGTGACTGCAGAGGTTTCTGCAGTTGTAAATAATTTGAGACCACCTGGACATGTCTAATACAGACAGGCCGGGGAAATAAGTCATTCAAAAAGAAAAACTAAGTCTTCTTATTTGAGTCCCTTGGTACAGATCTGTAGCTCTAAGGCTAATCAATTAGCTCCCAGAAAAAGAATGGGTGGCTCTGTTCTGGAGTACCAGCTTCTGTGCCTTTCCAAACAGTGGAAGAGCCCTGTAATCCTGCTTTAAATAAGGAACAAACTTCATCACTGAGGTGGACAAAAATATAGTTTAAACAAACAGCTTATTAAAGGAACAATTGTAAAAGAAAATATTCATCCTTTTTTTAAGGAGTATTTGTTCCATCTGAGAAAAATAGCTACTGCAAGCTGCTTTTCCACAGCACTGAACTTCCAATTATTAAAGATTTATTTTTCTCTTCACAGGAAAAAAAAATTAAATAAAATAAAACAACCACTGGAAGTGTTGAGAAAAGCAAATGCTGGGTAGACCATACTTGAGCAGGTGATTACCACTGGATTTGGATAAAACAAATTTACCTGGGGAAGTGGCTCAGCAGTTTCCTGTTGGTGGAATAGAAACACTAGGTTCATAAAACTACAAACTACTTCACCTGCCTTTAAATCCTTTTAAAACTGCCTTGTTCATTACCCTCCCACTTCACACATCTGTTTTATCCTTTATTCTACAGTAGAAGTTAACATAGCAGTCAAATCCTTACAGAATCTCACATCCCATGACTTAAGAATATTTTCAAAAGTCTCTGAGAGGTTTAGGAGCCAATACTACTGATTTTCAGTGAGATTTGGGCTTCTGGAACAAGATCCACAAGTTGTTTTAGAGAATTTCTGTTCTGAGAGTTAGAGTTGCCACTGCTCTCTCCCAGCTGGTGGTGGCCCTGGAGGCCACAGTTCTCAGTAGCACAGGAAGCGTTAGTGGCTGCACAAGACCACCAGAAGCTGGGGAGCTAAGTCTTCCACAGAAAAATTGAGGGAAAGAACAATAAGGTAGAAGTAAAACAAAAACTTCATTATAGTGTTATGATTAGTCCATTTATTTCAAAGATCCACATTCATATCCCTTTTTGCATAATTGAATCTGAGCCCAAACTTCTCTATGCGTATACTTTTGGGTATCTGGGGACAAGGTTTCTTAATTCCTCAGATCACTCCTTTCCTGTTAATTAAGCAGTCTGCACTTTAGGGTAGAGAGAGGAAAGCAAAACAGCAAGTGAAGGAAAAAGCTGAAGTAAAAAACATCCCCTTAACTTGCCAAACAGAACATTTTCCTCAGAAGCAGGGCACCTGGAGTGAAAACAAAGTTGAATGCATCCCACTCTCCAGGGCTATGTCCTCTAACCAGGCCATCTAACTCAGGCAGATGACAGATGCAAGAAAGCATGTAGGAAGTTAGAGACTGGGCTGAGAGTATCTATCCCTCGGGAAAAATAAGACACATTTAAGGTTGAGCTACACGGACCAAAATACTACTGCAAGGATTCTAAATAGGTCTGTACACCAGACACAAAACCAGAGGGGATTTTGGTAGTGGTACAAAGACAGATAAGACATCTTTGGATCTAGAAGAAGCAGGCTGGTGATATGTATCTGTTCTTTAATCACAAGTGTTTAGATAGAGTTTCTTTGGAAAATGAGCCTCCAAGTACCCAGGTTCTTTTTGAAATGGGACATGGACGCTTCTGAAGTTACCTTCACTGTGCAGTGAAGTGTTGTGCACAGATATCCCAACAAGTGCTTAGACCTGGAAGTCTTAGATGGGTCCAAGGGTCTTTGACTCCAAGAACACTGGACTTGGTGGATGCCCCAACTTGGGCCAACAGGCTCAAATTCTGTCTTCTGTTCATGGTAATTAATTACTACTTTTTATGCTTATATCTGAAATCTGTCCCTCAGACACCCCCTAATTATGCTCCAAAGTATGGTGTGTATATTCCCATTGAAAATATTAACCACAGTCCTTCTTTAGGCTTTTGTACCTGTCTTCCCTCTAAGTTGTTTATGGTCATTTGGTGCAGTGCACACAGCTGGTCTGAGAAACTATAGCAGGAAATTTGGAGGAAAATGCAATTCTCTTGTAAACAAAACATTTGGTGAAAATGGGGAAGATTCTCAATGTTGCAATATTTTATTTCAAGCAAAATACTTAATTTTTATTTTAATTGCTAAAAATATAGTAATAATAAAAAACACCAACACTGAACTGATTTTTTGCCTCTCAGAAAATTATAAAACTTTGAGAGTTTGACCACATTTGGAACAACACCGATTTTTGAAAACTGGAGATGTTTTATAGAATGGAATGTCAGCTTTCCTTGTACTTACAGCGATATTCAACTTAGGCCCCTAGCAGCAGTGAACTATCTGGTTTTATGGGGTCTGCCCAGATAGTCTAGATTCCTTGGTCTGAATCTGCAAATATTTTTTACCCATGCTCAACTTTCCCACTGTGTGTGGTCCTACTCAAATCAATAGAACTCTTCACAGAGGTTAAATTAAACATGAGTATGAGTGTTTGAGCATGAGTGTCTCATGGGCTGGGACTGCATATTCCCAAGGAAAAGCACATGTTTTGCAGGCAGAGGGGAGGTCCTCTGCATTACCTTACACACTTATCATTCTGTGTTAAAAAATGCAAGTGAAAATAATAGTGTCACGTTTTCAAGCTCAAACTCCAGGACTGGAGGCTTCCTTATATGATGCCAAGAATAAGTCAAGAATCTTAGAATAGGCAATGAGTGTTTTAAATTATTCCCTTATTTTCCTAAGTTGACCGGACAGGGATATTTTACATGGCTCTTAATTTATTATCTTTCATAATAAGGAATGTTACTGCAGACATATAGCATTATGGAATATTGTTGAATATATGATTAAATATAATCATGGTAAATGGGTTTCCTTTCTAAAATTGTATGGTCCTGTCTATCTTTCTCAAAAATATTTGGATAACTTGCAATTTAATTCTGCATATATTTCAAGCTCTACTAATTATGTTATGAAAAGATCTTTATGAAATTGGCACTCTGGTGGGTTAGCACTGCTCCAGCTTGGGTGGGGGGGGGTAACCAGTGCTGAAGCAGAGGGACCATGCTGCTGCTGAGAAATTCCACCAGTCCAGGCTTTTATGTTCATCTCAAATGAGACAAAAAAGGCTACTTTCTCAAGAAATACTAGTATCAAGAATACTGTTCCTTTTTCTTAGCATTTGGGCTTTAAATAGCACCAGTTTTAAAACAGTCATCCTTTTTATTTTACCATTGGAAAAAAAAAATCACACAGAATCACACAAAATCAAGTTTAGTACGAAGTAATGACTGGTCCCAAACCTCACATTATGCAGAGGAAAATTCTGTAGTCAAATAACAGCTGCCAGTTGTGATTTTGAGCCAGAACAACAGTTTTTCTCAGTAAAGTGCTGGAAGATATCTCCAAAGTGTGTGGGATGGTGTACAGCACTCAACAGGAACAGACTTGGTCACTTTTGCCATGGGCCAAGCACAGCAAGGGAAAGTGGAAGCAGGAAGACAAGGACAAAAATAAGTACCTGTGCTCTGCCTTCCCTCAGTGTTATCCAGAGAACATATATTATCTGCATTGTAGCCATTTTTAGGATTTTTGCCCTCCTTCTGCTACCAAGCTGGTGCAGCAGCTTATGTAAGTCTGTCTTAGGTCTGAAAGGAGAGACGAGTGAGAGCAGGGGCAGCCGTATGGGCCAGCCACTCACAAAAATTCTTCCAAAAGTCCCCATGAAACATTATCTCTTGAAGGCAGCTGTTCAATACCTCATGATGTGTGTTAGGCACTTTTTCCTGCCAGACTTCTAGACTGCGCAGCACGTTCACCTCTGCTTACTTTACGTTATTAGATTGTGAATTAAAAATCATTATTCTCCTTGCTCAGCAAACAGCTTCCCTTACCAGTGACTCACTGCTGCCCTCATAACTCTCATGTACCCTCAGCACCACCCAGGCCACAATTTGTCTCAATATATCAAGTCGTGTCAAGTGCCTACGAATGTAGTCAGATCCATTACACCCAAGTAAACCAACGTTTTGTGTTCTACATATATGTGTGCTAAATAGAGAGTAGATCACCTCTGGAGATGACACAGGTAAATTTGTCACCATTTTGGTTGGAAATTTCTTTTATTTGCTTGTAAGGAAAGTTTCTGTTTGGTAACACTGTAGCTTCCAGGGATTTAAAAACAAATTAACAAACAAACAAACAAAACAAAACAAAACAAACAAACAAAGCAAACAAAAACAAACAAACAAACAAACAAACAAAACAGATCTTGTACATCCCTGCTCATTGACAGCAAGCCCCTTGTACCCCATCATAGCTCCAGTCCAATCATGAGCTGGTACATTAGCACACAACATGCAAAAGAATGCAAGTCTGGTTGGATCCAAGTAACATCAAAAATTGCTAATCTGCTGGGGTTTTTTGACACAATCATGAAAGAGAAATAAATGCTCCATGTGAGCAAGATGAACATACAAAGAAGATCCATGAGGAATAATTCAAAGGAAGTTTGCAATAATTTTCAGCTGTTTGGATTAGTTAGTCCAAATAAAAATTCCTTTATTCACAGTCTTAAATCCAGGCTAGCACTGAAGGCCTGTTCCACAAGGCTCAATCTCCAATATAACTGGAGTTTAGAGAATGGGTTCAACAGAGTTTAAAGAAAATTTTATTGTTTATTCTTTAGTATGCAAAGTGTCATTACAGGTCAAATCTGCAGTGTCTCCTCTAAGTAGCCTCTTCTTTAACTGACTTTAATGCAGGTTGTTTGCACTCAGAGAACTGAAAATAGAAGACAATAATTCCTTGGCTAGTCAAGTTGAAACTCTCTGAATTATTAAACAGTCATTTAGCCAAGGTCTGAGGCCACCTAGGAGTCTAGCAGAAGCTCACACCTAGCATGGAAGAAGGGCATAGTTTTGGAGATCTGTGACCTCCTCCAATTTTTAGCCATATGGTGTCATAGTTACATTTACTGATAACGGAACAAATGAGTGTCCCAAAAAACATGGACAGCAGCAGCTTCTCTTGCCTGGGCTGCAGCTGCCACCACCTCACGGGGTCAGAAGGGAGTCCCTGTTTCTGCCACAGCCCCGATCAATGTGGGGACACACATACCAGTCACCACAAAAGCCAAAGTGTTAACCTGATTACTATAATGAATGTCAAGAAGATCAAATTAGGGTCAAGATAGTTTGATGTCCTGCTTGTCTGCTGTTCGCTCAGAAACAATTTCCTCGTTATGTGAGGTATTTGCTCAAGTGAGATTTTTAAAAGCCCCTACCTGAATCAGCAATGATGTCTGCCTCATTGGGTCAAATCCTGCAGTCACTGAAATCAATGGGAACATTCCATGTGATTCTAAATGGGGGCATAGCCTGAGTTACCATATACTATAGTATACAGTTAGTATGTGCTCCCCAGAAATGAAAAAAAGATGCCCATTAGTAAAAAATAAAATCAACTGAAATGATCTGAGTTGCATCAACTGTTTTCTTTGTGAAATGATCATTTGTATTCCTGAAGAGCAGCCTACCCATACAACTAGTTTCAACTGGCTTTTTAAGTTAAATGTCACTGTATTTCCTCATTAAGTTCGAGGACAAATATTGTACTGGGTTGAAAGAAAATTGTATCAAGAACTTCATGTTTTATTATATTAAGTAGACTGATTCAGGTTTCCAAAAAGTTTCTGCTGAGTTTTCAAACCCTCATAGACTTGAATTTAACTACGAGTTCCCCATTTTCCTGTTTGAGTTTGGAGACACTCACAGAAAGACAGTATTAGTCCTCTGCCATGATACAAGGCATATAAATTTATTTCCATTTGTATCTGCTTTTCATAATGCCCTACTTTTCCATCATCCTCAAGGTGCTTATAGATTCATTTGTTTATATATATTTTCCCTTTTCTGAAAAAAGTCTGTTTTTCCTTCTCCATTCCACTACTTGCTGGTTCTCCATTAGCCTTCAGACGTGTATCTTATCTGATTTTTTGTAAGACTACGGAATAAGCATGTGAACTTTTTGACTTATGTGTATATATCATTATCATTCATTAGTAGATGTTGATATGTTCCTTACTTCAAAATGAAGCCTGCAGTCTTTCACCTTTGCTCGTAAAACCACACAGGGGTTTCTGCAGTAAGCCTCACCAAAGCGAATGGTTGTGTCAGTGCCACCCCCAATAAATGAAGTCTGCAAATCAGAGTCCCAGCTGAGTACCCTGTTTTCTAGCTTGAATTCCCAGTAACAAGATTGCCTTCTCTTCCTTATTTTCCTTGTGACATTCTTGATATACACCTATCTCCCTTTCATATACAAACTTTGCTCACATCAGATTCATTTATAGCTCTTGCCCCTTCCTGAACAGACTTTGTTGAATGCATGCTGCTCTATTCCATGATCTATGCAATCCACTTTTGCTATTTCATGCTTTAAAAGTGCCTTGTTTTTACAGTAGTCATGCATGGTGGAATCCTTGCCTAGAAGGAACTGTACTGCTGGATTGTTGAAAACACAACAGCAGAAAGGAAAGCTGCAAGTGCTGCTACAGGTAAGCTACATCCAAAGTGCAGCCTAAATAATAATTGTCCTCCTCTGGGAGAGTTTTGCTCTTCTGCCAAGGCAGAGACAGCAATACAGCCCAGTTATCTGATCCAACCAACCTGCTGTGCCTGGATTGATGCAGTCCAATGTGTAACTAAATGTTCCTTGGTAATTGTTTCGTTATCCAGAGACACAAATGATGACATTCTATTACAACCTCAGTCCCTAAAGTATTAATATAGAACAGATACCATAGAAACCTGCTTTTTTGAGTTCACTGTTTTTTTTTTTTCCACTCAATGACTATCCATCACTGCAGGAAAACCTCAATTCCTTTTAGCCTCAGAATTTAATTCTTTATTCACCCCATGTTCCTCAATAAATATGTTTATTTGGAGTGCTAGTTTTATCCAGCTAATACCTAACTGCTGCTGAGTTAATCAAACAGAAGCAGCAAGGAGGCAGAGAACAGACCTGCCACGTACATGCTTTGCAGCCAGTGATGGGCAGACACCCAGCCTTGCTTCAGATAAACAGCTCAAAAATTAGATCCTTTTTTTTCTTTTTTTAAAGGACTGAAAACCTTGAGTAATGAGACTTCAAGACACTATTTTGGAAATTTAAAAAAACCACACACACACACAAAAAAAAAAAAAGAAAAAAAGAAAAAAAAATAAAAAACAAGAAACTATCCATCCCCAAGAAGGTGATGCAGAAACACAAGAAATACATTTTTTACATTTTTGTATGTTTCAGTTTTGCCACTCTCCACCTTTGTTTCATTTCTACCCAGCTACCTGTCCTGGTTTTGTTAAAAACAAGACCAGTTCTCCTTTAGTGAATTTTCCTTTCAACTAAGTTCTTCTAAGTAGCTTCTAAGTAACTAAGTTCTTTTAAGTACCTTCTAAGTAACTGCATGTTTTTTGAGACACGAGGGTCTCGCTCTCTTTGACCATGACCAGCATCTGAAGAGGACCCTGCCTGTCATGCCTGCAAATCCCAGGCCCAGTTCCAGACCCTACATCCCTTAATCCAGTTCCGGTTTTCTGTGAAGTCCTGCCCAGGACTTCTGGGTGCCTGCCCTGCAGCTACTGGAGCCACGCCAGCTCCCAACTACGCTGCTGCTGGCAAAGCTGTGCTACCCCGGGATATTCAAGGTTGGTTTTGTATATTATGCATTATTTTCCTCTATTTATTAGTAGCATTAGTAAAGTATTTTAAAACTTTTTTTCCAACTTGCAAAGCCTCTCTTCCTTCCTCCTTATCACCTTTCCTCAGCAGGGAGGCGGGGAGGATAACAGAGAGCATCTGCCACTGTTTCTGTTGCCTTTCATTAAACCTTGACACTTCCAAATGATTTCATTAGAGGCAGAGCAAGGGGGAAAGGAATTTTCCATAGAAATGGAATTTCTTAGGGAAGTCTTTACTCACTGACCCAAAACATGTCACAGAAGGACTTCTACGTGGATGAAATTCAGTCTGATTACAAGTCCAGTTCTTCTGGAAAGTTTGAGGCTTCCTGGGGTTCTGCTGAGACCCTCAGGTTAGTGTTCAGGCAGCACCTTTCATACTCAAGACAGTGCTTTCATATTCCCTGGCCAGTGGATTCTCTATCCTGTGCAATTTTTAACTCTGTTTAGAGAAAAAAATGAAAAGGACAAAGTTTCATTCAATAACTGCTACAAACAGATACAGCTTCAAATAATGTTGGTGTCACTGTTGTTGAAAGTGCCTGCTTCACAGGATTCTTTTCTTAAAATTGTCTTCCAAATAGCCTTGGAATAAAAATTCCAAATATTGAAGCTTCCCCTGAACCATAAATTCTAATTTTTAGTTATGTCTGGGTAAAGCCGATCCCTAGTCAAATGCAAAATCCATCTGTTCTAATTAAGTGATGGAGTTGGACTTTCCCTGTTTCTCACCCTTTTCTATTCAGTTCTGTGCAAGATAGAACAGAAAACTAAGCTCTAGTTGTTGGAGACCAGCAAACTGAATAGCTGTTAAAGAAATCAAACAGACCTCTTAAAGCAACTGATTTTCCTTCCATCAGACAAAATCCTATGCAACAGACACCCATTAACTGAATACCTAAGGAGGTTGGTCTCTAGTGCATTCAGAGCAATGGATAAAAGAACATCGTTACATTAATCTATTTTCAGCAAGTCTAACCAAAATACATTTCATATAATGTGATAGCCTGTTTAAATGAATATCACTCACTCAAGAGAACTGGTGAAGTATTTCGGTGCAATGTAGATACATATTTAACAGATTTATACTCCAGATGTAATATCTCTTTAGAGATTTGCCATGTTTATGGCTTCAAAATCAGGCCGTAAGACTACTGACTACTAATAGGGACTTCATTGATGTCTTTTCCTGTGCAGAAGACAAACAGTATAGTATGCTGTTATTGACTTTAACAGCTCTGCCTACTTTATTTACATCTTTTTTCTTGTTTTGAGGGGACTTTTGACTTCATTGTGTTCTTTATGCAAAGCCAGTAGAGCTGATACCAAAGGAACTTTGGGAAGTCAAAAGGTTATTTGAAAAAGAAACCAAAACTCTATCAAAAAAATTTTTTTTCCTTTTTTCCTTTCTGAATGAAATTAATTAGGATAGAAGCATGATTCTGGAGTGAATGGGACCTTGATCTCCACAAAGTCACAAGGGTGAATATTTTTTTTAAGAAATATTAAATTTTTTTTTCCTAAAAGCACATTTCCATCTTAAACATCTGGTGACTTTGAGTTACCTCTGTAACGTTATTGAGTCTACTAATTGTACAAAATCTGTAAATTACAGGTTCCCTAAACACGTCTACAATGTCCAAAATACGTTGTATCAGTCAGGAATCAAGATATCAGTTACAATTCCCTTCTCCACAAATTATGTGCATATCTTTTCTGAAGAAAGTTCTTGAAAATAGAGATTCCCTGAACAGAAGTACTCTCAGACCTGATGGAGGACGGCATTCAGATCCTCTCCTGAGAACCTCCCATCACAATCATTTGTAGAGAAAATCACTTAATGAAATAATGTTAAGTCAGCTGACCTCTGCTGTCAAGAAGGAATGAAAAAGAGTAGCTGTCTCTTAATTAGGAAGGCTCCAAATCATATACAAATTCATAAATCAATAGCAATCACTCAGAAGCTGATAGGGAACCAGACACTTACCAGTGAATTAACGTAACTTGCTTCATTCAGCTGCCACACTTAAACAATTTCTGTCACACATTTTGCACCAACTTTCAGATATTAAGCATATTGCATGATGTAGTTTGGAAATCCCAGGGGTATGGATAACTGCAGCATCATTAGAGATTGCAGATGCCTTTCCTATTCATATTAAGCATTCTTCCTATTAACCTTGGAACAATTGAAGGATATAACAGTCTTCAAAAGGTGCATCTCTCCCCCACAAAACTCCACATTGTGGGGAAAAAAAAAAAAAAAAAAGACCTACAAATCTGATTTAGAGTAGAATCAAAAACGGAAATATTTTCATAAGGAAGAATTTCCTGGAAAAAAGAAATAAGGGAAAAAAAATTTTTCTCTGATTCTTGGTTGATAAATGTTTTCCATAGTAAATGACAATGTCAAACTCTGTTCATATGGGAAGTCAGAGAATTCGGACATTTTTTTTCCTAGTAAAAAACTATTGATTTTGGAGAAGTAAGATATCTCTTTCAGATAGTCACTTCCACAGAAAAACCCTGGTCAGACTCTGTTAAGAAGTTCTCTGGATTCTCTAAAAAGATTACATAGATCGTATTGTCCATTTCATTGTAATACAGTGTAATACAAAATGTTTTACTCTCTCTAGTGGCTAGAAGTACTTTCTTGACTTACAGGGAAAATACAGTGGAAAAATAAGGAATTACTGATACCAGGAGGTGATGTTTCCTAGATGTATTGACACAAAATATAGTAGATCAGTGAAACTTCCCATTTCTGCAATGTCAGAACTTTTTCCCTCACGATATGCTGAAATTTCAGCAAAATACATAGGATTTTGTAGTGTGCTTGTGTTTCACTTGAAAACGAAAATGGGTAGGATGAGTGTTTCCAGAGCAATTCTGCTAAAAGTGAAAATGGTTGGCAGAAGTTCAGTTCTAAGACTGTTGCTTGTCCCTTTGGGACACACATCTACCACTGCAGAAGCAGACAATCTCCAGATCTGTTCTGGAAAAGCAGTAAAAGCTCATCACAGTGAGAATAATCTGACTTCTCTCCCAAAGAAAGAAAACTCATATTCACCAAGCTATGTACCACCTGGAAGGGCTTTACAGGTCAAACTTCAAATGAATTCAATGAGAGAAGAGTTTATTTTTTTTGCCTCCAAGAAGCTCCTATTAAAACTAGCTCTGTCTGTGGGATTTATTGCACCTATACTCATTGACAAAGTCCACACAAAGCTCCTTGTGTGTTGTAAGCCCATTAGATATGTCGTTAGATGAAGGTACAAGGAGAACATCACCTGCACAATAGATTTCTTCATCCTGTTGATGGCATTTCATTGTTTCCCCATCTGTAGACAGAATGAATACACCAAGGATCTTAGGAAACAGCTCTATGAGATAAGTTATAAGGGAGCTTTTGCCAGCTTAATTCAATACAAGATGCAGCAAGATTTTCCAGCTGGAAGTTGCTTTTTCTCCCTCTTACATGTGGACTCACAGCCAATGTGTGAATTTGTCATCAGGCTCTAACAAATTGCTATTTGTTTTGCAGAGTGCCTGTGTCATCTGCAGCAGGAATGAGCAGAGAGCAGAGCAGGAGGCATTGCAGCTGGCATGGCAGCCCCCACTGACAGACAGGAGACAACTGTTTGGTTTTAGCACCCCTCTTCTCCCTACACACAGCCTCATTCTGCATTACAAACTTACAGCGAGATCTCTTCACACTGGTTTTAATGTATGTGTATTGTAACCTCAGCTTCAGGAGAGACTCCCTGTTTATGGCCACAATTGCTCAGTCCCAGCAGAGAGCCATGCACCATACCCAGAAATAACCCAGGATTTCCAAAACCCTCTCAGGTCAGATCATCCTACATGTGACAGAACTGTGCTACCCTGCCAACACAAAAGTAATCCATGCCAATTATTCATTTCTTTATGAGGCAGTATTAAGAGATTGTGTTACACAGGTCACGGACATTGTAATTCTTTCAATTTCTCAGACTACAACGGGAGTAATCTCCATAAAGGAGCAAATTATGATAGATGAGTAACCTAAACCTGGAAATTTCTATGTTGTTTCAAGAAGATCATTGAAAGGGCTTTCCCTAGCTCTGAGAGCATAGGTTGATTTTTTGTTCTTTCTCGAGAAATATGCATATATTATATTTGTCCCTTAAATATTTCCAAACCATCACCATGAAGAGGAACTTTCTGCCCTCTGCTGCTTACCATTCATCTGGCAGTATTCAGAAGCTCTCTCCTCCCTTCACTCCTCTCCTCTTCCCTTCTTCAGCTCAGTATACATATTTAGCTGAATGAAAACTTCATATTGGAGGAGTGGAGAGCTGAAAGAACTCATAAACAGGTCATTCCTCACTCCTTTTTTAAATCATCAGCTTCTATCTCACTTAGATGAGCTATGATGATGTTTCGGTCCATTCTGTAACAGCCAGATCTCAATTCCTCAATGGTGTAAACATCACCAGATTCATCTGACACACGAAAAATGAAGTAAGTGACGATTTACCATCTCTTTCCTCATCAGAACTGCAGACCAAACACTTATATGACAGGCCCATGGCAGGGCCATGGGAGGAAAAACTCTGAAGGTGTTCTTCTTAAGAAAAAAAAAAAGTCCTTTTTTCCTTAGAAGTTTAGAAAATGCTAAGTTCATTGGGAAATAATAAAATTCTGCAGTGTGAGTTTTCTGGTGCTCAGTAAAAGCTGAAATTAGAGGATGATCCCATAAACACAAACATATCTTCACTAACACTTATTTTCAACGAAGAACAGGGGTAGACTCATTTTCTGCTTCAAAATAAAATGTCCAATACATCACCTTTTACATTAAGAGTTTACCAAATACAGTTTTGTGGCAGAATATTTCAGTAGTTTCCTTAGGGACCCAGAAAAGAAAGATCTGTAAAATGAAATTAAAGTCCTGCATGCCTCCCTTTTCTCAAGGTGCCTCTCTGCCTTCTCTCCCCAGTCCTCAGGACAGAGAAGAAGCCTCATCCCAGGTTTACATCACTAGGCAGTGAAGTTGGATAGTAAACATGAGAATTCTGAATGTCAGCTCTCAGACCACAGAATCCCAGAATGGCTGGGGTTGGAAGGGACCTCTGGAGATCATTTAGTCCAACCCACTTGCTAAAGCAGGTTCGCCTGGAGCAGATTGCACAGAAATGTGTCCAGGTGGGTTTTGAATGTCTCTGCGGAAGGAGACTCCACAACCTCTCTGGGCAGCCTGTTCCAGTGCTCTGGCACCCTCAAAGTAAAGATGTTTATCGTCATATTCAGATGGAACCTTCTGTGCTTCAGTCTGTGCCCATTGCCTCTCATCCTATTGCTGGGCACCACTGAAAGGAGTCTGATCCCGTTGTCTTGACATCTACCAGGCCAGTATCTAGTGGAGTGCCTCAGGGGTCAGTACTGGGGCCAATATTATTCAATATATTCATTAATGATTTAGACGAGGGAATTGAGTGTACTATCAGCAAGTTTGCTGATGACACTAAGCTGGGAGGAGTGGCTGACACGCCAGAAGGCTGTGCTGCCATCCAGCAGGACCTGGACAGGCTGGAGAGTTGGGCGGGGGACAACCTGATGGAATTTAACAAGGGAAAGTGTAGAGTTCTGCATCTGGGCAGGAACAACTCCAGGTTCCAGTATAGGTTGGGGCATGACCTATTAGAGAGCAGTGTAGGGGAAAGGGACCTGGGGGTCCTGGTGGACAACAGGATGATCATGAGCCAGCACTGTGCCCTTGTGGCCAGGAAGGCCAATGGCATCCTTGGGTGTATTACAAGGGGGGTGGTCAGTAGATCGAGAGAGGTCCTCCTTCCCCTCTACTCCGCCCTGGTGAGACCCCATCTGGAATATTGTGTCCAGTTCTGGGCCCCTCAGTTCAAGAAGGACAGGGAACTGCTGGAGAGGGTCCAGCGTAGGGCAACAAAGAAGATTAAGGGAGTGGAGCACCTCCCTTATGAAGAAGGGCTGAGGGAGCTGGGTCTCTAGTTTGGAGAAGAGGAGACTGAGGCGTGACCTTATTAATGTTTATAAATATATAAAGGGTGAGTGCCACGAGGATAGAGTCAGGCTCTTCTCAGTGGTAAACAATGATAGGACAAGGGGCAATGGGATCAAGCTGGAACACAAGAGGTTCCACTTAAATTTGAGAAAGAACTTCTTCTCAGTGAGGGTAACAGAGCACTGGAACAGGTTACCCAGGGAAGTTGTGGAGTCTCCTTCCCTGGAGACATTCAAAGCCTACCTGGACATGTCCCTGTGCAACCTCACCTAGGCGTTCCTGCTCCAGCAGGGGGATTGGACTAGATGATCTTTTGAGGTCCCTTCCAATCCCAAACATACTGTGATACTGTGATACCCTTGAGATATTTATAAACATTGATGAGTTTTCCCCTCAGCCTTCTCTTCTCCAGGCTGAACAGACCCAGCTCTCTCAGTCTCTCTTCATAAGAAAGGTGCTCTAGGCCCCTGATAATCTTCATAGCCTGCTGCTGGACCCCCTCCAGTAATTCCTTGTCCTTCTTAAACTGAGGACCACAGAAATTGACATAGTACTCCAGATGCAGCCTCACCAGGGCAGAGTAAAGGAGGAGGAGAACCTCCCTCAACCTGCTGGTCACACTCTTCTTAACACACCCCAGGATACCATTGGCCTTCTTAGCCTTAATGGCATGTTGTTGACACATGGTCAACCTGTTGTCAACCAGAACTCCGACATAATTCTTTGCAATGTTGCTTTCCAGCAGGTCCACCCGTAACCTGATGCCTGGGGTTATTCCTCCGCAGGTGCAGGACCCTACACTTGCCCCTGCAAAAATGAATCTATAAGCAAACTCAACAAGGTATTTTTAGAAAATTCTTCATGGCAGTCTTCATCCTGAAAGAAAGCAGGCTGAACTGCTAAAATCACCTTCAGGAAACTACAAGGTACATAAGCAGCTGTCTTCTGGCTGTCCACAGGAACCTGCAACTGCCTTGAATCATGATTCATTGCTACCTGAGAACTGAGCAGTGACAGGACTCAGCTGGGTAAATGCTCTGTGTATTAATAGCTGCATCTCATGGCCAAAGAGTGAACAAAACATAATGTGTAACCTGTCTGCTCGCCAATTAATGCAGACTGTAGCCATCAGTTTTATTCTGTCTCATGTCCCACTCTAGAGGGAGAAGAAAAATATCAGGCTGCCAGGTAAAAATCTCATATTTCTCCTGAGAAGAAGCTAACTGCTGAAACTCTCAGGATTGTAGCTGCATTCTGTCATCTCCCTTTAATGTGGCTATTTCTCTCTCTTAATCTTCTTTTTTTTGTTTGTTTTTTTTTTTTTTGTTATCATGGCAAGCAGTTGGAACTTGCCTTAGGACAGCATGATCAGTTCCAAGTCTCTGTGCTTTTGGGGACAAGAACAATCAGAGAAGCAGAATTTAAGTCACTGGCTACTGTTGGCTAAATCTTCCAGTTGAAAACCAGAAGGGACTTTGTTTGGATATAGGACTGAAGGTGAGGAAGTGTAAATAAGTACATCTGTATCTATACCAGGTGGGTTAAGACATAGGTTTACCCTCAGATTATAGCCCGCATACTGCCCAGCTGCTCTGGTAGCCAAAGGATGCTGCTACAGCCAGAGGCATGAATCCCTTTGCAGTCAGGGGAGAGAAGAGGACCACAAATTTAAAGCCAGGACATACTTTTACTTTGGTCAGGTGAAAGACCGCAATGATCTGGATGCTCTTCCTTACCCAAGTTTTTATCTTAATAAACCAGGGCATCTTGTTTCCATCTTGCATTTCTCAGATTATCTAAATGAAGGAGAAAGATTTCTGCCTTAAGGCTCCTTCCTGAGTTATAGAAAATAAATCATGATTTTATGCAAGAAAAAAGTTATCTCATCAGAAAAAAAGAAACAAGAAGTGTCAGGTATTCAGCAAATCAAATGCATGGAATTCATGACTCTTAAAAGAAAATAAAAATCCAGACAGAATACTGTGTCTTGGGTCATTTAAAATCATGGACATTTTGTTTCTCAGCTATGCACCCTGCTTTGAATGCACAGTAGCGGCTGTCATGGCGCTTTGTTCTTAAATCTCTGTGAAGCACTGCAAAGATGGAAGCTGCTCTGTTGTTCCACCCTCACTGCTTTCAGGTTTATTCTCCTTTCCTCACTATTATTTCTCTGAGAGTTTGGGTTTTTTTATCCACCCCTCCTTGCTCTCACCTTCAGCTTCCCACTCCTCCCCAGTAACTTTCAGCCCTGTCCACTGGTCTCTGTCCCTCTCAACCCTTCATATTTACATTACTTGTCTCTCCCCTTTCCTGCCTTCTCTGTTCTGCTTCATGTAGCTCACCTGTGCTTTCTTGTTCCACAACAGCAGTTTTAGCTGCTGGTTTAGAGCATTAGCTAACACTAAACTACATTTCACATTGAGTGTATCAGGATATTTTATGTCAGAGACTCCAGGACCTCTGCTATATATACAGGCTTGAACTGTTCATGCACACTTTTGTTCTGGTATACTGTAAGCGGAAAATAAGTTAAAAAGGAATAATTATAATGTGTCAAGGAAACAATTAGATGTGAGATGACAAAAAAAGTATGGAAGGGACAGATAGAAATAGAATATCTGGACATCAGAAAGGAAAAGAAAAATAGATTTTATAAGATTGTCTTTGAACTGCGCTAAAAAAGTTGGGGGGCAGGAGGGAAGAGACAAATTGGAGGGGAAAAGAGACAGAAGAGAAAAGGTAATTATGGAAATTTTTTTCTTGTTTTTTGTTAGAAAATGAGAAAAATCAACAAAAGAGAGCAGTCTTAAGAAAGTGTTTCCCACAGCATCACTATAATAGTTTGAAAATACTTAGCATCCTGAAAGGGAGCAATCTCGTACAGAGTCATCAGTACCTGTGTCACAGGGACAAGGCCAAAGAAACGAGCTGGCACAGAGGGTATTATGTCAGATGGAGATGGGGGAAGGAAGGATAAAAATTACTGAGTGCAAGTAAGAAGACAGAAAGCAAAGCACATCAAAATCTAGACCTAGGAATGATTTTATGGGGCATAAAATCTTGAATTCGGCAGCCATGATTCTAAAAATATGACGAGTTTTCTTCCTGTTAGTGACTTTTGGGTTCAAACTACTATGGCAGTTTCACAACAGCCCTCACAGGCAAGGTACAGCAGCAGCTGCCTAATCCTGACCAAATCTCATTGAAATCAGATGTTTTTCCACTGGCTTCTACAGGAACCAGATCGGACCCTAAAAGAAAGTAATTTGTGGTAATGGTAGTACTGCTGGCTGGGTATTCTGCAGGAAAACTGTGTTTTTCATAGAATGGTGATTCATCAGAACAGATTCTTTCTGCAGCTATAATGAATATTGAAAAGGTGGCATTTCCAAGATTAAAAAAGAGAAAATCTTAGTAGATTATTGCTTAAGACAAGTGATGATCACTCATTTCACTCCTCCAGACTCAGCTCTTGCCTGCCTGCTTAAAATAAATCATTTGTATCCTCATACTCCCCATATCTGGAGGAGCTTGCCCCTTCATTGCCCACATTTAGGTATGCCCAGGTAAAGGTGCTTACCATACCTTGCTTCACAAGCTCAAAAGAACAGCCATTTCATGTGACTTCAGGAAGAGTGAACAAGGAAAAAGGGACAGATGATCTGTGGTTATATTTGGGCAGATTTCAGAGGTAAACAGAACAGAAAACTCTTGCTGTACTGGTATCTCCCGAACTGTCAGAGTGGCTGAAGTTGCAGGATATTCAACACTTGCCCAAATTTTGTGCTGTTCGTGTTTCAAACCAAATGCTTATGTGGTCACATCTTTGTCACGACAGGAAATACTCTCAAGACGTGTTTCTTCCTTTCTCTGATTTTTCTTGGCAAGAATACTAAAACCACCTCATTACAAGTATTTTGCTTATTCACATTTTCCATTGAAAGTGTATCTTTGGAGTTTTCCCTATCATATGAACAGATGCATGCATGCTAACAGCATTTTTTGCTGGCTAGAAGAGTATCACAAAACAAAATGATTTTCTACGATGACTAAGCTGCCTGACCTTGTGACTGTAGCAGTGCCAGGCACACAGCTGGTTTCTAAAGATACTTTTTCTCATCTTTTCGATGGAGTGCTATGGTAGAGGCCAGAAGGAACAACCCAGAGGAGGAAGCTTGCTGTTTACCTACCGTCAAGAAAGCACAGAGGATCATAGGCTTCCCCATAGTGTTTTGTAACTCTGCCCTGAGAGGATCGACTCTAGAGACAGCGGGGCAGTCCAGACTCTGACTTCATTAGCTCCATGACCTCTCTGCTGAGAGAACACTTCAGGTATACTTACTCTAGTAACATGCAAACATGGAACAAAACCCTCTTACACTTCTCCAGCTTCATCTGAACTGTAACCAGTAGGTTGCTGTTCCTTAGCGGTGAGATAAAATGCCAAGGGTAAGAGATTTAAGGCTCTTTATCTGGCAAAGGGCTGGTGTTGTGAATCCTTCCTGTGAAGGGCTGTGCAGCTGGAGTGTTCCCTGGACTCAGCGGAAAAGGATGGTGTTGCTCACCAGCAGCATGAGGTCTGAGCAGCAAAGGAGCTGAGGGCACACAGGGCACTTCTGCAGCTTGCATCTAGCACAGGCTCCTTCCCGAGGTTTGAAAATGTCATTAAACCCTTCCAGAGAAGACTCGTTAGTTAAAATTTACACATTTTTAACTGCAAAATGCTCTCTCATTCCCTAACCAGACAAGATTTTTAGTTGCTTGTTTGCCCTCCCTGACTGAGTGGGAAGGTGTGTTGTATGTGGAGTCCCAAATGCAGCAAAGACAAAGATCATGACAAGCAAATGACACCTTTTCCCATTCCCACAATAAACATACGCAAATGAAATTCTGTGCATTAGCTAGGAATGCTATGCCTTTTTTTTTTTTCTTTTTTTTTTCTGACTGACATTTGACCAATAGCTTCATCCTGCCAGTCCCACTTCTTTTTATTCAACAATAAAATATACACAGCATTTTCATTTATAAGGAATACATTCTGGAAAAAAAATAACAACACAATATGAATGCAAATGCTTGTGAACATACTGGTTATTTTTTATTACAAGAAGTAAAGGACGAAATTACTGACCTTATTTTAAATTAAGTTGAGGTTACTTTGGGGAAAAACAGTTTGGGCTTCAGGTTCATTGTATGACAAAGATGTTGGTATCACTGGTGGAGTTTGTGGGAAGGTACAACCCTCTCAGCTTCAATGTTAAATACATTCTCAATAAATCAGTTAAATTCTTTTGATGTACCTTCATCATATACATTCATGCTGGGCCACCCAAACCAAAATTAGTCAATATAATGCTGTATGTACATGAACATGAGTTTGAAAAAAGAAGCATGCCATGGACTGCAGATATTTTTCTAAATCCAAACCCAGCATTTCTATGGGTGACAAATTCTACCTTCCGCTTACTGAAACCAAATATGGAACCTAAATTTTCCAAAAATCTCAATGTGGTCTGAATTTCATGAGTCAGGCCACTTCTGATATTAGCTGCTTTTGAGGTAAACTCGCATCTATTTTAAAATTTTGTCAATTTTGTCAATTCTTGTCAAATTATTGACAAAATCACAGTGGTCAAGGAATGACAATGAAGTTCTGAGGCAAATATATTGCATGCACCCCAATGTAATAATTCTTAGGAAATTTTGCAAAATGATTCTCCAGAAGTACCACAGGTTCACTATTAAAAAAAAAAAAAAAAAGGAAATTATGACATTTCCTTTGCCACTAGCCCTGGTTCTTGCACTAAGGTTCAAATTTTTCAGTACTGGACATGAGTGCTATTGTACTAACTTCATTTTTTACTAGAAAGACTTTGGCCAAACACGTTAGAAATTCTTACAGTTCTGATCAAACCTTATACTGCTGTTAGAGAAATCTGGTTTTTTTTGATAAGTACATGCATTATGCCATGTAAAAATAGCCTTGCTTATTACTCAGTACAGAAGGAGTTAAGCCAGGACAAAAATGTACTCTCTGATTCAGAGAAGTATTTTTGGAAACACTACTTTGGAAATACGAAAACTTGCTTTATTTTTGTTTAAACTAAAGCCACTGTTGTATTGACATGTCTGGATTAGGTTTTCAATGCATTTTTCCAACCTGTTGGCCACCTTCCACAAATTATAAAAGGACACCACAAACAGAAGTGCAGAGAAAGATAATGTTACTTTTCTGCACAAATTTATCCCCAGGGGTTTATAAAGAGGATCTGTACACATTTTTGTGTGAAGATACAAGACAAATTTATTACAACAGAAAGGAGCAGTAAAAGCAAATTTATTATCATTTTTATCATTCCTGGCAGTTCTTCCAGCAGGCAGCCCAGGTCCATGAACTATGGAAGGTTTTTCTGTGGCTCAGAACTTCCACTTGTGAGCAGGTTTGGAAACTTAAATCTACTGCTTCCGTCAAAGTCGTCTAAATGGATTGGTCACCTCTTTTAGCATGCACTTTGCTCCTGCACACAAAATCTTAGAAAGAGAGGAGCTAAGGGAGAAATGCTTTCTCCAGAAGTAAAATAAATTTCTTCTCTGATGAGTTTAACTGCAAAACTAGGTAGCTTAGTGTGGGACAGTTTGTTTTGAGTCTGTTTATTCTTGCTGGTTTTGTTGGTTGGTTGGTTGGTTTAGTTTGTTTTTTTTAATTACTAGTTGCCTTTCCTCAGATTGAAGATTCTTTTCCTGTCTGTTAACTCTGGATCACTTTTATTCAGTGCCATTGACATAACACCTCAATGTCTGAGGACAGGTACTGGAAGATAACAGCAGCCTCACAAAAAGCAGAATTCTCTGAGTCAATCATTGTTCCAGAAGCAGTAAGCCCAGTGACTCACACTGTTGTCACACAGCATTCCCACAATATCTTCTTCACCTTTGAAAAAAGCCAGTCACCTACTCTTGAAGAACCAAAGAACATCTTCAGTCCTTGGAATAAGAAAAATCCAGAAAAAAAAAAAAAAAACCACAATATTTTTCCATTGCATTTATCTGCAGGCATTTCTGATCTATTCCTCTGTGTCTAACATAAAGTGTGTATTACTGAGGATGGCAACTCACACAACTACGTCGTTATGTGATTCAGGAATAAGTTGAATAAAGAGCTAAAATACACACCTATTAGAAAACTGTATCTTTCTAAAATCAGAACTGTTTCTGTAACAGATCAGAAGATTCAGTTTCCTTTGCCATTGACTGGTCAATTTGACCAAATTTTGCCAGTTTATTTGGAGTATAAGATTTGATTACTCTTTATTGTTAAGTGACATCATTCTGTTTCAGCTTCAGTGCTCCTAAATAGCCACAAAGGATTCACCAGCAAATCCAAACAAGCCCCTCTCATGCCTCCACAGCACCTAGGGAATGATGCAGGAGGTTTGTTCCAATGACTTTCCTTCCCAGAGCCACAGGCAATGAACAGTCTCACCTGGGACTTTGGTTACCTCACACAGTAACCCTAGAGGACACAATAAAAAAGAGTCCTAGAGGTTCAATTGCTACACTCCTTCTAAATAAATAAATCAATCAACAATTTTTTTTATTTCTTTTTTTTTTAAAAAGAGCCCTCTTTCTGTCTCTTATGGTTGTGCCATATTGTAATACCATCAACTTGTTGCTCAGATCCCAAATTCTGTCCACATCTGAAAACTGACATGTCAGGTGATGCTTTAAAAAGGTGAATTATAAAATAATTGGGTCTAGAAGGAAGGGAATGACCATAAATAAATAAAAGCAATAAAATAAATTTATAACTAAAATCTGATAATTCCAGGCTTTACCCAAAACTCATAGGCTTAAGAGGTGCCTTTCAGTTAGGTTTAATGATCTTAGGATACACCTGTTTGCAAAATTTATTAAAGCAAGTTTCATTATGGTATTCTCCAGCTCCCTGACAAAAAGGAAAGGTATGGAAGTGAATTGCTTCTGACTTGAATCTTCACCAATGTTGTTTCTCTTTTGATGGTCTATGAATGCAACCATAATATTACATCATTGTTTTCAAACAATGTTTTAAAACAAATGCTACTGGAGTTCACTGAATAGCAAAAGTAAAATATCACAGTATCACAGTATCACAGTATGTTTGGGATTGGAAGGGACCTCGAAAGATCATCTAGTCCAATCCCCCTGCTGGAGCAGGAACACCTAGGTGAGGTCGCACAAGAACATGTCCAGGCGGGCTTTGAATGTCTCCAGGGAAGGAGACTCCGCAGCCTCCCTGAGCAGCCTGTTCCAGTGCTCTGTCACCCTCACTGAGAAGAAGTTCTTTCTCAAATTTAAGTGGAACCTCTTGTGTTCCAGTTTGAACCCATTACTCCTTGTCCTATCATTGTTTGCCACTGAGAAGAGCCTGGCTCCATCCTCATGACACTCACCCTTTATATATTTATAAACATTAATAAGGTCACCCCTCAGTCTCCTCTTCTCCAAACTAAAGAGAACCAGCTCCCTCAGCCTTTCTTCATAAGGGAGGTGCTCCACTCCCTTAATCATCTTTGTTGCCCTACGCTGGACCCTCTCCAGCAGTTCCCTGTCCTTCTTGAACTGAGGGGCCCAGAACTGGACACAATATTCCAGATGGGTCTCACCAGGGCGGAGTAGAGGGGAAGGAGGACCTCTCTCGATCTACTGATTACCCCCCTTGTAATACACCCAAGGATGCCATTGGCCTTCCTGGCCACAAGGCCACAGTGCTGGCTTATGGTCATCCTGCTGTCCACCAGGACCCCCAGGTCCCTTTCCCCTACACTGCTCTCTAATATGTAATTTCCCAACCTATATATGTAGAAACATGACTGTTAAACTTCTCCACTTAATCAACACAGAGATGATGCTGGCAGGAAAATCAAAATGTGTCAGAGATGCCTGGATATTGTGGTAGTTTGAGTCCAGCTATGAGACCACTAAGATCACAAAGACCTCCTGGATTCATACCAGTCATCAGCTTCAGAAAGCATTTGTATTTTCTCATGGGGATGAGAGTTCCTTTCCCTGAGGATAAAAGTGAAGACACAGTGCAGCACCTATCTGAAGTGTGGTACTTAACTGTAACAAATTGGACTCTTTCACTCATTTCCCTGCACCTGATAAGCATCCTCCATGAAATGTTGGGGTGACAGAGCACTCACTCCTCGTATGTGAGACAATGCTTGCCAATTTTGATGCACATTCTATTCCTCCTTTAGAAGACAACCTTTGGCAATAACTACCATGTCTGTGAGGAAGAAAGCAAAATCAAATAAGTAACAAAGTCTGCATCGAGGATTAAGAAAGTGCATGAGCAAACTGGTGAATTTCTTTTGTACTTATCACCATGATCGCATACTAATGTCTGCACTGAATATGCAAATAATTCATACAAATAATTTTATGAGAGCATTTGCAAGGTCTTTAGATGAGCTTAAAAACTGGACCAAATACAGGCAACAGAGAAAATTGCCAAATTTGAAGAATTTTTACTAGCAGTTCATGTATGGAAGGAAAGAAATACCTCCTAAGACTTGCTGAAAACATTCAAGGAGAATCCTCATTCTTCTAACTAATTGCTATTTTTGTCAGAAATGTAAGCGTTTGTCATGGCACATCATAAATTACTGATAGCATATCACCAGTGAACATTTGTAAGTA
The DNA here is from genome assembly GCF_037038585.1 of Patagioenas fasciata. Taxonomy (NCBI): domain Eukaryota; kingdom Metazoa; phylum Chordata; class Aves; order Columbiformes; family Columbidae; genus Patagioenas; species Patagioenas fasciata. The sequence goes on along the minus strand of NC_092521.1, from coordinate 155,483,652 downwards.
AGATAAATGCAGAAAGTATTTATTCTTCTTCCAGACCAATTAACACTTTGCCACTCTTCACCACCCAAGTTTGCTGGTATTTGAGTTTTTGACAAACTGAAGCTGCTTGTCTTTAAATAATCTTTGCTGTCGTAGGGTATTGTTATCCCAGATGTACTGCAGAATTCCAAATCTGCATCATTTATGAAATTCTCCCCTGGTTCCCTCAAAAGGGGCCCTTGTCAATGTCTCAAGTAGTTCAGCAGCCAGCGTCCGCAGTTGCTCTATGGAAAGATGTGACTCATGCCCAATTCATTAATTCAAAATTCTCTCCAGCTCAATAACTTCTGGCAGTCATTCCAGCCCATTCTCTGGGTGTCAGAAACACAGGCTGTTTTAGATGGATGTTCTTGCTGACTTGTTAAATGGAGGGGCTGGATTATCATTACATTCCTATCAATCAGGTGCTGTTCACTGAAGTTGATAGATGAACCAAGAAAGAAATGTGGGCTTATTTATTTAATATTGAAAAGAAATACAGTTTTTACTGCTGTGATGTTGGTTTATACCAGCTGACCATTCAACCATTATACAGTAATTTACTGGAAGTGAGGGAATTTTAAGGCACAGCTTCAGCAAATTCCTACAGCACAAACAATTTCTGAACTATTCTAACCCAGGGTCACTCAAAACAATCCTTGAACTCGTATTCCAAGAACTCCCCCTTCTCTGGCAAACTCAGACAACCCACCAACTGACATCGCCTGAGACTGCTTTCTGGAAAGGTAAGTCTGTGTCCTCCAGCAACCACACTGTTTCTTACAAACTCTTTAATGTACACATGGCTTCTCCTGAGAAATGCCAAGCAATGAAAAGGTTTTTTTGTTCATGTTCAAGCACAACTGCCTGTTGGCTCTGGAATGATTTAATCTATGTGCACAAGACTGCAAATTGGATGGTCTTTAAAAGTTCCTAGAAGATAAAGGCAGTGCAGACCAGCCAGGAACTGAAAATGGAGTATGTCTTTCACTATCCCCACTCACAGTCTGTACCACTAGCCTGCAAAACTGCTCACTGGTCCAAGGGATATCAGAAGGATGGGGAGATATCTGACGGGGGAGAGAGGGGCAAACCAGAGCTGCTAGATCTGATCTATCTCCCTCTGAAATAATATTCCTATTCTGTTGAGAATACACATTGAACTAATTCAAAACCAGTGTATCTCCTATCTCCTTATGGCAAAATGCCATAACTCACCATGGTCTTCTAGACAGAGAAAAACGGTCAGAGAGCATCCATCGGAATGTCATGCCTTTACATTTTCACAGCCTTTGAGACAGTGTGTCCTAAAGTGCCTTCTCAGATCCAGGGACAGGGAATGTTTTAACGCTAATTTGAATGTATTAACAACTAATACTAAGGCTGTGGAAAAAAATACACAAGCTGCAATTGTTCTTTCTGTTTTACAATGTCTCTGCTCATCAATCTGCTAAAAAATGCTAATGGTCCAGGCAAATCTCAAGCACAAGACAATCTCCCACACTCAAAATACAATACATCCTTTTACATTTTTTTTTAAAACCTGCATACTTTTACATTTAAAATAGTTCTATTGGATATACAGACAGAGTATTAAGGAGCCTTCTCCACTTCTCAAATATATTTTTGCAAAAATTACTATGCACTCTAACCACTTGGAATGATCCTGAGAGCCTGTGCAGCTGGCAGAACACACGTCTGACCCACAGCCATACTTAGCATGGCCAGGTACCTGAACATAATTCTGACATTTCGTCAGCCATGCTTTTTTTAATTATTTATTTAAGGCAATATTTGGAAATGGCTTCCTAAAGCTGGTACAAGTGAGAGCAGAACTTACAAAAATTTTTGCAAAACTACTTTTCCAATATTTCCTGTTCAGCCTCCTCAGTACCTCTTAGCTGGGATTCATCATATCAGTCTTTAGCCAGCCAGTGATGTGCAATCAGTAACATACACTGAACAGTGTTTTCTATTAAGTGCTGGCTTGCCCTATTTGATTGCTTTGCCACCAATCAGATTAGTGTGTAGATTCTTTATATTAGAGAGGTGTTAACACTGCCTAAGAATCAGAGCATTACTAATTAGGAAATCTTAGTCTGTGGGCTGATTTCAATTCCTATTGAATTTAGTTTTAATTCGTCTCCTTTCAGAAGAAATCTGGGTACACAGCTTGGGCATGGGTGCGTTACAAAAGCAGCGAAGAAAAATCAGTAGTGAGTGTTTATTGTTCCTTCTGTACTTTCTCAAGGATGAACTCAAATAGATTGTTTGGAGGAAGGTTAATGAATTTAGATCAGGGTTTATAACAGCTGCCAGCAGATGGGGAGAGGCTGGGGGGAGCAATCTGCCCGAGGTGAAGAGAGGCTCTTAGAGGAGCAGGAAAGCACATGCTGAGAATTCTGCCTTTTTGACAGGTCAAATAAAGTGCAATTTATGAGATCAATAAACAGACCTGCCATTATTATGGATTAACCAGGCTTTTCTTCATCTAGAGACTTCTGCAGTACTGGAGAAAATGTCTAAAGATTCTTGGACCTTCTGAAATAGGCAGCTTTTAGGGGAATGTAGAGGGAAAGAGGGGAAAAGTGAGACAGAGAATCATCACAGAAATTCAGCCTTTCCCACGCTCTGTTTCATCAAAATATTTCTATACCTAAACCTCGATAGGAAAGTTCTCTTTTTTTCCAACACTAAACTCATTTATCACACAAAGCTCCTAAAGTGACCAATCTACATTAAAAAAAAAAAAAAAGTCTGTTTTTTTAATCATCAGAGAAAGAGAATTTTCCTCACGACCTCTCTGTTAAGGTCTGTCCCACTTAACACTTACACATGTGTCAGCCTGTTCAGCTCTGCACTGAAATGACAAAACAGACAAGGGCCTCATGCATCTTTGTTTTATGTGGTGCTGTGCCCTCTCGCAGGTCTCCTTTTGTCTGGTTGGGACCGTGGTGCAAACGGTTAGCATGCCCTGTCAGAGATGAAATCATGCTCCTTGGCAAGCTTAGGACATGGTAATACTGATATAATGGATCTGGAGCAATAGCGGTGTTGAGCAGCCAAATGATGAACGCATAGTAAATTCCACTATTATATGTGAGAGCATGTTAAGGTTCACAGGAGGAGAGAGGTTATCTTCATTGAGAAATAGCATACAGGGATGCTGAAACCACTTACCATTGAAAATATAAACGTACAAAAATGTCCTGCCCTTTGCTCTGTATTTGTGCAACGCTAGGAATCACACAGCATGAGCTCTGATTGAGGTTTCAAAGAGCTACTGTAATACCAATAATAAAGAATCATATTGCTTAACTTCTTAGAACATACGCCCCTATGAAAAAATAATGTCGTCTTGCTTGAAGCCAAGCCAAACAATTTAGATTTTGAGAACACGTGTTATCAGCACAAACAGAATAAAACAAAAACGACAGCTCTTGCTTCAGACCAGAAACCAAACTATCATTGCTTTTAAGTTTGTAGGATAAGGCATGAACAACATGAGAGTGTTTGATTTAAAATTTGACAACAGGAAATATTTTCTTGTGAAGTTTTTGATTGGAAAAAAAAAAAAAAGCCTTTCATAAAAAAAAAAAAAAAAAAATATTTAAAAACCCGCACCTTGAAATCCTCTAAATTGTATCTTATATATTAGCTATATATGTATATATGTGCACATGCACACACACATTTTGTGCTCCAAGATTGTTGTTTGTGTATTTATGGGGAAATTTCTACTACTTGAAAAGTAAGAGAAAGAGAAAGATAGAATATCTAAATGTTGGTAAACATTTTTACATTTATTTTAAGTAACTATTCTGTGCTTCTGAAATGCCGATTAGTTATTTAGGGAAAACAAAAAATAGTAATTTATTTAATGAAACAAATTTCCTTTTCAAAAAACACTATGATCACACATACCATCTGGCTTGTCTTATTGAGGTATACTATTCATTCACTTTTATCTGAATTTATCCAAGAGATCAGATGCCACCATAATTTGAGTATAAATATGAGTACATAGGTATTCTTGTGTATTTGCATACATTCACAAGTATCAGTACAAGTATTGTGGCCATCTTGTGGACTATCCAATCCTCTATTTTTTGCCCTTCTTCTTGAGGACTTCAACAGACCAAACACCGAGAAAATAAAATACACAATCTGAAAGAGTGGCATGGTTTTAAGATATAGTATTTCCTTGCTATTTTTACAATGGTAGGCATGTAGGCTACTACAGACATCACAAGATCTTGGAAGGAGGCATCCAAACTTACAGACACGTGTTGTACTCTTATTCTTCTTACACTCCTAGCTCCTACCTTCATACACCCATATTCCCACACCTGCAGTTTCAGGTACCTACTATCCTTGTCTAGTGCAATACTCTTGTCTCCTGTTTTTCCTACAGAAAACTTATACCCAAAAGTCTTTTCATGCCCAATCTTGTGTCGTTTAACTTCCCAAAACAACATTATTCTTTTCTTCCGTGCACTCGCATCCACAGCATCCGCTTTCATACTCAGAACAGAAGAGACTCAGAAGGGTTTCTGCGCTAAGTCAGGAACAGTTCATCATTATGTAGGCAGTACTCCAGTGCTAGAGGTGTGATGGTGGTACATCAAGGTAGATTTGAGACAGCTTTAATCTTATCCCAGTGATGGTACAGTTACATAAATTTGAAGTGAAGCTGGCCACCAGCTAAAGATCTACAGTCCCAGTGGCTAGCACATCCTTTTTTAATGATCAAGCAATATCAATGATATCTTCTACACAGTCTGCATCATATTGTTTGTGATGTTACATGTCTTGCAAAACCTGGTTTGCAGACACAGTGGAGGCATTAAGTCACTTCATCTTCCTGCATTCCAAGTTGTGATTTCCATGTTACACCACTTGGGGTACACCATAATGCATTCAGAGCTATATAGTTGTGCAGATATTTATCTTTTTTCTTGGCATTAAGCTAACTGTGGCAATGCAGAGCTCGGCAGGGTAGTAAAAGCCACCTGAGAACCTGGTAAATATTCCGAGCTATTTGCTTTTCCTGAGTCCCAGATCACTACACCTGCTGCAAGTATCCCAGTGAATTAATCACTGTGAGACAGACCCTGCATGATTCACAGTATGGAAGCTAACTGTAAAACAGAAAAAAAGTGAGATGTGCTCTATTTCATAAAACACATCTAAAGAAAAAAATTATTAGGAACAGTGCAATATGAAAAAAATATATCATCACAAGTAGCACTGGCCTCATCATAAGTGTAGGGGACTTACATATCTCGCAAATTTAAAATCTTGGTTTAAAATGTATTTGCTGTAAATTCCACCTCTCAGATCACTCAACAATAAGCTCAAGCGAAGCTGCAGCAGTCTTTAAAAAAAATAGGCTAAATAATGTCCTACCTGTGTTGGTACGTTAAATCTTGGAGTGGTTTTTGTGAGTTATTTTCCCTGCCTTTTCTACGGAGTTATTTTCAAAGCTGAGTTGCTTGCAAATCATGTTGTTTCAAGTGCAGAAATATGATCTCAATTATGAGTGTTTTCCCAAGTGGTAGATAGTGTTGCTATTAGTTATTCGTGCACATGTTTTACAAGTTTTTGTCTAAGGCAGAGGGCTGAAGACCTGTTTGTTCTTCACCTTATAAAGACAAAATTCTTCAATGAATGCTTTTAAAACATTGATTGAAGGTCTAATGAATGTTGAGGAGACAGTGGATGGTGGGAGATGAATTTGACTATCCTTCACCTAAATACGCAGCTCTGCTTGTCTAACAGATTCTTGTATTATCAATTTAGGCTGCTACTTCACATCGCTTTCCAAAAATCATTTCAGTGTGTGTACCTTCACCAGCCTGTGGATTTTGGAGCTTATGGAAAATGAGAAGAACCAGTGGCGTCTCAATGCAGGTAGGAATCCCATCAGAGCTAAAATTTGCTGGTGGAAGTAGTCTTATCGCACTTAGATGCTAGAGGACCAGGAAACAGCTAATCACCACAGACTGCCCTGGCACTAGAAGAGCCATCACGAAAAAAGTCCAGTTGCTGTGTAGTTAGATAGCAAAAAGGTCTGACAGTTAGATGGCTAGAGATCCATTTCTCTCTTTTCTGCTGCTGTTTTACTCTGTCTTTCATTTCAGCATTTCAAAATTAAATGTTTCAATATTTAAAATTATTTTTCATTTCATAATTAAGCTGTATTTTTCAAGGGGTTAAAAAAGAATGCAGAAAAAATGTTAGTGTTTCATTCAATCCATAACACTTTTCTCTGGTTTGATGTTGTGTCATTTTATTGAGACAAGTTTTAAAGATTTGTTATCCAAAGAAAAAATCAGTTGCTAATGAATATAAATATGTGTAATATATTTGGAAAAAGAATTACCTAAATGCAAGTAAGCAATGATCCTTTTGAGTTTAAGAATAAAGTAAAAATATTTTTTTCAAAATTTTGTTACATAATCCATAGTTAAAACTACAGCTGCAGACAAACTTTCATAAATTTAAATAGATAAAGATTCTGAGGCCTGTCTTTATCTACTTTGAAGCACTCATAGAAGCTAGTATGAATAAAGTTTCCAATCTCACAGGGGTTATTTTTCCATGGTTACTGCAATCCACAACTCTGTATAGTCTGCTTCTCTAATACCCATAATCTTCCTACCATGCATAGTCTGAGGAGTATGACATAAGCAGAGTCTCTCTCCAGCAGAGAAGAGCATTTCTCCAGGCTTCACACTTTTTCAGGCATCTGGAAGCTCACCATTCAGTCTCAAGCTACTCAACAGCATCCCTCAATACCAAATAAACATTTCTGGAATGAGATTCGTGCATCTGAAGAAAAGGATCCAAAGAACGCCATCTGAATTACCCTCCATTCACTATGAAGGAGCTTAGATAATAAATTGTGAAATTTTAAGATGAAATTAATTGTTTCTCTTACTGTGTAATATTTGTTTTCAGCACACAAAAATAAGCATGAGATTTAAGCAGCAAAACCCTTTCATTTTCTACAAATGTTTAGAGTTCATGGGCTAAAAAGTGTTGCCAAAAGTTAACAGAACTATGCATCAGACATGCTCACGGACTCTTTTAGATTCACAGTGAGTGTCAATGACCAAGTTCCTAGGCTACGAGTGTAGATTAAACTACTCCCTTTATTATTATACTTGATTTCCTAACAGCAAGGTTTTTTCCTACAACTCCAAGAATTCAAAAAGTAGCACCATCTTGTCAGAAACATAAAACAGTTTCTCCGTTCTTACAAATTTTCAGTGGCAGGATCTGCGTACTACACATTCTTAGGGTAAAGAAATTAACAAAAAATAGACTCTCAGTACTCCACCTTAAAACATAAACATTTCCATTGTGTTTCCTTTTACAGACTGAATGTTCGTAGTCCTACTTAAATCAGCCATCCTGTGAGGGTTCTACATTACCTCCCTGTCTTCCTCCTCTTAGAAAAAACTGTTGTGCTCATTGAATTATTAAGATTTCCATCCAGATCTGTCCTCTATACTTACAACATTATTACATAATTGGAAAATGATTTAGCAACAGGCTGTGAGTAGAAAAATCAATAGACCTTGATAATGAGATCTGTCCTATGTGTTTCTAATCAATTATTAAAAAAAACAATGTACATTACAGGAGGTGCTGCACATGTTAATAATCTTGCAAGCCAATGTTTTGTATTCCTATTTTACTAATAAGGCATTGTGAGGAAGGGTGAACTCTGTTTAAACTATCATTCATCTTCATTTCATATCCTGCCAAGTTCCTAAGCAAGGCCAGAAGGGCATGAAGCTTTTGTGAAATAATAAACTATTCTTTACTCTGAATGCTGATGATATTATCTCTACTTCACTGATAGAGCATCTGCTTTCTACCTCATTAATCACAAACATTAAAATGCTATAAACCCTGCTCTTGAATCTTAAAGAAACAATATTTAGCTTATGCTGGTCTTATCTTTTTGACAGGCTCTGCACTGCCTACTGTAATGGCAGCACTGTTTTTCCTTCATGTCCTTATAATTCAGTATATCTCTATATAATTCAGCAATCTATACAAAGTATTTTTTTGCTCTTCTTTTAATATGTTATCTTCTGATCAGATTATTTCACTTTTGAATAATAAATTCCATTGACATGCAGATGAGACAGACTCGCTGTCATAGTAATTTTATTTTTATTTTTGTTTAATTTTGTCTTTTAATATACAAGGACACCTGGGGTAACAAAATATCATTTAGACCTTCACCTGTGCTGGGTATGTTTTAACTGCACTGCCTCAAGAGAAGTAACGGAAGGAGGAAATTCTGAAACCTCAACCTGGAAGTCCCGTTTAGTTCCCCTTCACTCCGGTGTCCCCAGTGACAAAGACTTTGCAGTTAGTTTGATTATTAATTTATGCAAGGCACAAGATAATTCATCTTCCTCTCTCAAAATGATAGAAAGTGATTTACAAGAATATAGTCAGAAAGCAGGTAGTTATCCTGAATACCAAGAGAAGTGGCTTTTCTAACAGTTCAGCATGGTTTTCTCTCCATTCCTCTGTATTAATGCATTTTTCAGACACAGTTCAACCATATAGGACTTCAGGTGTGCTATGTCATGTGTGATAGCTGACACAGAAGTAACAGAGAACCTGACAGGTATCTGAATAGGTGGTAGTGTTTATTTAGATGTATAATATAATTTAAGAAGTTCTTAGTATGCTGAATTTGAAGCTCTTCTTCTTCATCAGCACAATGATAAAGATTTTTAAAACTTCCTCCACAGGTCAGTGATAGGGATTTTTAAATGCCTTGAAATGTACACTAATTTAAGTTATAATCCAATGTCTAGAAGTATTTGATTACTTAACTGAAAGCTGTAACTACTGTGCATGTCATGTTGTCAGTGATCACCCCATACTTTTATGAGGCTTATGTCTTTTATAAATGAAGGAAAATGATTTGTGAGAAAGGTGAACAGCTGGAGAATGAAACTGCTTTTTTTTTTGTCTTTTCTTAAACCACATCTCTTCACATTTGATGTCAATGATTTGGATATAAAGGTACACCAATAAGGACATAAAAGATACGGAGTGATTTGCAATTAATAGCAGTCATAGGAAATGCCATCAAAGAGGGCTCAAGATCATCCTTGAGAACCAACAAGAAACTCAACAAATTGTTTACAGAAAAAAGCCTGAGACTGTAGCTGATCAAGCAATTTGAAAATTACGTGACTACTGATGCGTGTTTTGGGGTGATTTAATGGCAATTGCATTTTATTTGTGTTCTGGATTCTCAGTTATTTGTGTTGATTTGGATGAGTCTTTGAAAATTCATGCACAAGGGGAGGGCTAGAAACTAGCTTTGCTAACAAGATCTGCAATTCAGCATCTCCCACAGGGTTTATAAAAAACATCAGATACTGAGGAGACTGACAAGAAAGGTGAAATGAGTTGGCAATACCAGCTACGAAAGCTGTTCTCCAAATGACTGAAGCTGCTATCTCAACATAAAGAAACATCAAGTTCAGAACTATCATTTTTACAGAGTCAAAGTTTTATAGCCAACTTTTATTTCATTTTAATCAAGTCTGTTCTTGTCATTTTGACTGAAATGAACAACTGACCTCATTATCTTTATGATCATCAGTGCGCGTATCACAGCTTGCAAAATTCACAGCAGTACTTATGTCAATAACTACAGTTGATTAACAACTTTTAGAGCTCATCTTCCTTGTGCTCTTATCTTTCATTTTGAATGCTGGCCTTCTTGATTAAGTCATTAGGAACTTTATGTAGTCAGTAACTGAACTAGCCAGCAGTTCGTTCCTAAAGTAATTAAAGATGACTAGGAGTCAGGTTTTCGGTATAAATAATTCTGAGATTCAATTCAACCTTAGGAATTAGAATCATAGAATTATCGAATCATTTTGGTTGGAAAAGACACTCAGGATCATTGAGTCCAACCATAACCTAACTTTGGCACTAAACCATGCCCCTAAGAACCTCATCTAAATCCCCTTGAACACCTCCAGGAATGGTGACTCAACCACTTCCCCGGGCAGCCTGTTCCAATGCCTGAAAGCTCTTTCCATGAAGAATTTTTTCCTAATGTCCAATCTAAACCTCCCCTGGTGCAACTTGAGGCCATTTCCTCTTGTCCTCTCACTTGCTACTTGGAAGCAGAGACCAACACCCTCCATGCTACAACCTCCTTTCAGGTAGTTATAGACAGCGATAAGGTCTCCCCTCAGCCTCCTCTTCTCCAGGCTGAACAGCCCCAGTTCCCTCAGCCACTTCTCATAAGATTTGTGCTCCAGGCCCCTCATCAGCTTCATCGCCCTCCTCGGAACTCTCTCCAGTACCTATGTCTTTCTTATGATGAGGCGCCCAAAACTGAACACAGGATTCAAGGTGGGGCCTCACCAGTGCCAAGTACGGTGGCACGATCTCTTGCCTAGTCCTGCTGGCCACACTGTTCCTGATACAGCTTCTCCATGAGAATGCTGTGGGATAGGTTATCAAGTCGAGTGAGAGGGAGAATCCAGGCAGAGTTAAAATTGTATTCATTTGACTATCTACTGTATTAAACATAAGCATACTAACATGTATGGAAAACTGCTTCAAATATGAATTTAAAATAATTCTCAAACAACCCAGAAAGTGATAAGTAAGAGTTTTTTCTGTAGCACAGTCATAAACAGGGCCTAACGTGCCCATTGATGGTAAAGGGAATTCTGTGCCAATTCAGATTCTCCTCTTGTGCCCAGCACTGAGCTTTATAGGAATCATTTATGCTGGTATCAGTTGCTGCAGTACAGCCTCTCATGTGCTGAATTGCCAAATCTGTGCATGGGCAGGTCAAACAGGTTTTCATATGGGACTGAGTGCATTTCCAAGGCCTTTCAGTGGAGAGCATACAGGTACCATAACAATACAATACGGTGCAGTCTAAATTTAGGTGAGCTCAGTAAGACAGCTACCACACTACTGCATAATTTATGTGGCGAAATGAGTTATCTTGTAATGCCTGTATGGAAAGCAAATAGAAAGGCATATTTTTTCTCAAGTTAGAGTTCACTCATAGTGTCGGACCACACAAGTCTCTTGATCATGTCATAAATTATCAAAACTGAGCAAACACCTGATGATGCCTTTGACCTTAGAATCTTTAAGAAAAGCACCAGACATCTTATCTTTGGCCTTTCTTTCTGTTTACATCTCTGTCATTAAAATTTGGCATTTTAACCTCACAGTGTCATCCCTGCTTTGAGGAGGGACACAGTAACACACCTGTCCACAAGCTGGGAAATCCTGGTCCAATTGATGTTTACCACCCTATTTTTGCTCTCTGATCCCAGAGTTACACTCAAAGAATTAGCACATGAATAACTGCAGGGATCTATGTTTTCATTCACTGCTCACACACTAATCTGGTTCAGGAGCATACAGCTGAGATAACACTTTTAAAATTATTGAGTGCTCTAACATCGGCCTGCGATACAGAGAAGATGATGGAGATCACTTTTGCTGATAAGTGATTTTGATTATCATTCTCTCCAGCCAAGTACCTAAACTGTTGGGCACAAGAATAGATCACTACATAGGGAAATAATATTTCAATTAATTATAAATCCAGACAGAAAAATTAATGGAGTTGAAGTAAATATTCGACCAAAGTGATTTAGAAAGCCCCGAGGTATCTCTGAAACCAATAGCTGGATATAACAAAATCAAAACTGTGGAGTGCAATTGATTTGGTTCTGGAACTATTCCCAGCCCTGCCTTGCATAACAAATAGGTGCAGCTAATAGCACATGTTTACACAGTGTTTTGTAGCTTAGGATTGAAAAGTAACAATGAGTAACTCTTTCCTAGAATAGCTCAGAAAAGTGAGAAGTTTTCAGGCCTATGAGAGTTGAGAGGATGAGAAGCTTGCCCAAAACCCTTTGCAAGACACAGAAGCAAGAGCTTGGAAAAAGTCTCATTTATGACACCCAAGCATGGAACTTTAATATAAGCTGATCTTTTTCCTCAAATAAATGTAAATACACACTCCTTTTAAAACGGTAATGTATTCTAAAACTCCTTCTAATCCTTTAGGTGTTCTGTTAGTCAATGTTTAGGAATGTATCTGAAAGCACTGGTTTTGACTGTAAACAGCAGGAACAGCAGCTCACACTGGATGGGTGCAAACCCGCTCTGACCCAAATGCTGTTCAGCTGCACCAACATGCTCAAGCTCACCTGCACATCCCCCCAGCACTGCTTTAGGAGCAGGTACAGCTTTGTGTGTGCAAACCTGGCCACAGAGTTGCCAGATCAGTGAGCGCTGCCTTGTGTTCTGCGCAGGGGTTCTGCACAGCTGTGTGTTACCTCTGCACTGGACCACCAGAGGAGGTGGTGATAACTGCAGGGACAGGGCTTCTCAGAATATCCGTGGAATCTTCAGCAAGCCATACTCTAAGTTTGCTCCTGTAATTAATGTTTCCTATACCTAAAACTTTTTTTCTCTCATTTGTTAAATCAAGGTATCTTTAAGGAACTGTGTAAGACTCAGGACCAGTATCCTTGGATTCATAATGCCTATTATATTCTCTCTTAAATAATGCTGAACACATCTATAAATGTAAACTCATGAAAAGGGAAGCTCCTGCTCCACTATGTATTTCCAGATTTCTGCAAAGCTATCATTATCTCACAGAACATTTCACATTACAACAAATATTCCTGGCTTACAGGAGTTTCTGGAACAAGAAAGAACATGTAGGTGTTGTGAAAGTCTCTTGGTGTTTTGTTCAACCAAGAAATGTGTCTTCTCACTGAAATCTCTGTCCTATGGCTGGACAAATAGTGCTTGCACTCCAAACATTGCAACAGCTGGAATCCTGCAGCATTCCTGTCACCACCAGCCCTACAAACCAAAACTAAAGCAAAACTGAGGCTCCTCCTGGCTAAATTGGTTGGAATTATGCTAAGTTATTCTCAATATACAACTGACAACCAGTCGCTCCCAAATGCTGATAATAACAGCAACAGAAAGAATGACAGTGATCACAATAGTAATAGTAACGGTAACAGTAATAATTATAATTATAATGATATAGCTACATACTTCAAGCTGTATTTAAAAGAGCTTGAACAGAATAAAACTGATAAAACCAGAGTCAGCATGTCACAGTCTGATGCATCCACCCAGGAAATTCAGAAGCACTTAGCTCACCACAAAGCAAAGAGAAAACAATGAAAACACTTGCAACAGACACTTGTTAATGGGATATTTATGGGCCAGTGCTTAAACTGGAAAGAAAAAAAAAAAAAGAAGCCAGAAGTGCTGATTATTATTCTTTAAAATTTAAAGTGTTGGTTTCAGTGTTTCCAAATTTGAATAATCCAATAATGATCACAGAAATGGGACATTAAAACAAACCCACCAAGCTGAGGGAAAGCCTCAGCCATTGTAAATCAGTGAGGTTAAACTGACATCAGTGGAATTCTACCAAATTACACTCACTCATTTGGCAAAAGAGCAAGGAGGAAAGAGAATGCAACTGTGTATACAGGGCTGCCTGAAAGCCAAAGAGAGACAATTGAAAGAGACTGTATGGGATATATAAAAACAGATAATTCATAATTATTTCAAGCTAGAGGAGGAGAATGCTGCAGGATAAAAGTTATTATAACAGACCTGGTACCTTGGACTGTTAGGCAGAATTCAGGTTCTTATATTGGCTACTGAGGTGTGTAAAATATTTTCTACTAAAAGAACATTAAGTAGCCCTTTCACTTAAATATAAAATATTTTCACCCAGATGAATCAGTTGAACTAAGTTTTTAATATTCTGTGTGCAAGCTTCTGGCCCCTAGAAATCCTGGGATCCACTCTTGCAAACAAATATTCAGCAGAATTAATAATACAAGAAAAACAAACTGTTCTATTCAGTTACTTACACAAACACTCTTAAGACACAGTATCAGGTTGAAAGACAGCTGTCTGCTTCAGCATGGTTTTCTCAACAACAGTTTTCAAAATATTGCTTGTGCCATGAGATGCTAGTGCTGAGGGTCTGAATCCCAGCTGAAGCCCACGCCGTCAGTAGAGACCTGGGGGCAGTTCAGCTGCCAGCGCACAGCAGTTGGCCTGGTGCTAAGACAAACCAGCCCCAGAGCTCCACATGCTCCAGCATAAAATTCCATTGTCTGTAACAGAAGCTTATAAGCCCAGCTTACAAGTGAACACACTCATGCACCTAAATTTAGGTGCTTGAACCTGCAAGGTCATTCTCATCCTGCACAAAAAATAATCACTACTCTACAGCAACCATCTGATCTCCTTTAGACCATAAAGCAGCATTAACATGAACTTTTTCCAAGCAGAAACATTTTAATGGGAAGCTCTACCCAGTTAAAAAAAAAAAAAAAAAAAAAAAAACCACAATATTTTCTTTTTAATTCAGAATGGAGCCAAATTTCTAATTCTTAAGCTCTTTTCAAAAATGGAGTTCCCATCTTAAATGTTATGTGTATCCATTTTCAATATGCATTCATTTAAGTGGTATGCTTAAACATTCCATACATTATTTGATCAGTTTTCTTTTGTCTTACCGATTTCCTTTTCATAAGGGGACATATACCTCCAAAAATGTTAGAAATAGCTTTCATTTTTGTGGACACGTCTTTCAGCTCTCCTGGTATCTGTAAGAAAGAAAGAACGTATTTTCATATGTAATGGGCTGGTGCTCTGAGGGTAAGTCACTAAGGAAGACTGAAGTGCACAACCACTATGGCTCACAAAAATATGTTTCCACTTAGATGTGACTGAATATCCCATTTGTCTGCTCTTTTTTTCTCTCGAGATATCAAATTCTTTACTGGGTCTGAATGCTGTGGATCGCAATACCTTTTAGCATTAAAAATAAAGAGTCTATCACAGCTAACTTTTCTTTTGTACCTTTCCTTGAATTCTGTTCGCTTCCCTCATTCCCCTTCCTCATTTTCTCCCAAACCAAATCCTACCTAATGGAGCCTCATTTTTTTCAATGCTGCCCACAGAAGTATGTTTCATACAGAAGGTGAGCAGGAGAAAAGTGTGAACATCTTCCCCCTTTACACAAACAATGGCATAAAGGCAAAACTCACATGTTTCGCAGTGCCTGTATGTCTCGCACAGTTCTAGCCATGGCAGGATGGAGCTCCCCATCCTCTTGTGCTTACACCATTGTTTGAACACAAATCTATTAACAATTTTTCAGCACTGCAGACAACTGGTGCTTCGGACTTAGTTTTTTTTGTCTTGATGAGTGCCACACAAACTCATTCTGCCCCTGATAGCTGTGGCACTGGGTTCTGTTTTTATGACATTAATCCTCTTGGACCTTTTCACCTGGTTTCCTCTGTACTAATGCTCATCCATGCAGAGGTCCTTACCCCTCCCAGAGACTGGGATAAAGAGCTTGCTCAGTGGCTCTGGTGGTTGCCTCAGAGATCCCTGAATCTACCAGGTCACCAGTGTGGTAGTGCTTGTCATCACACTTCCCAGCTGCCCAGTGACCACCCACCACAGTGTCTGAGGAGCCCAAAGGTGCTGCAGAGCCAGATAAAAGTGTGACGGGAGAGATTCCTGCATCAAGGTCTCCCCAACAGCATTGTACTGTGTTTCCGTGGCAAGGTCTTGGTAGTGGCGGAGCTACAAGGAGTGGCTTCTGTGAGAAGCTGCTAAAAGCTTCCCCTATATCAGATAGAGTCAATGCCAGCTCGCTCCAAGATGGACCTGCCATTGGCCAAAACCAAGTGCATCAGTGATGATGGCAGTACCTCTGGGATAAAATATTTAAGAATAGGAAAAAAAAACTGAACAATAGCAATTGCAGCCAGAGAAGGGAGTAAGAATATGTGAAAGAAAAAGCTAAGGTGCAGACACCAAGGTCAACAAAAGAGGGAGGAGGTGCTCAAGAAACTGGAGCAGAGATTCCCCTCCCCATGGTGCAGACCGTGGTGAGGCCAGCCATACCTCTGCAGCCCATGAAGGTCCACAATAAAGCAGCTATCCACCTGAAGCCTGGGTAAAACCCCACACAGGAGTAGGTGGATGCCCAAGGGAAGCTGTGATCCCACGGGAAGCCCATGCCAAAGCAGGTTCCTGGCAGAACCTGTGGCCTTGTGGAGAGACCATGCTGAAGCAGGTTTGCTGGCAGGATTTGTGATCCCACGGTGGACCCACACTGGAGCAGTCTGTTCCTGAAGGACTGTACCCCATGGAAGGCACCCATGCTGGAGCAGTTCATGAAGAACTCCAGTCCATGGGAAGGACTGACATTTGAGAAGTTTGTGGAGGACTGTCTCCCATGGGAGAAACCCCACAGTGGAGCAGGGAAAGAGTATGAGGAGTCCTGTCCCTGAGGAGGAAGGAGCAGCAGAGACGATGCAACTCCCATTTCCCCTTCCTCTGTGCCACTCAGGGGGACGAGGTAGAGAAATCAGGAGTGAAGATGAGCCTGGGAAGAAGGGAGGGCTAGTGGGGAGGTGTTTTAAGGTTTGATTTTATTTCTTATTATCATACTCTGATTTGATCGGTAATAAATTAAACTAATTTCCTCAAGTTGAGTCTGTTTTGTCCGTAATGGTAATTGGTGAATGATCACAGAATCACACAGAATCACAGAATGTTAGGGATTGGAAGGGACATTGAAAGATCATCTAGTTCAATCTCCTTGCCAGAGCAGGAACATCTAGATCAGGTTACACAGGAATGGTCCAGGCATCTCCAGAGAAGGAGACTCCACAACCCCCCTGGGCAGCCTGTTCCAGTGTTCTGTCATCCTCACCGTGAAGAAGTTTCTTCTCATATTTAAGTGGAACCTCCCGTGGTTCAGTTTATATCCATTGCCCCTAGTCTTATCATTGGTTGTCACTGAGAAGAGCCTGGCTCCATCCTCATGATACTCACACTTTACATATTTATAAACATTAATGAGGTCACCCCTCAGTCTCCTCCAAACTAAAGAGACCCAGCTCTCTCAGCCTTTCCTCATACAGGAGATGTTCCACTCCCTCAATCATCTTCGTTGTCCTGCGCTGGACCCTCTCCAGCAGTTCCCTGTCCTTCTTGAACTGAGGGACCCAGAACTGGACACAATATTCCAGATGTGGTCTCACGAGGGCAGAGTAGAGGAGATGGAGAACCTCTCTCAACCTACTAACCATCCCCCTTCTAATACAATCCAGGACTCCATTGGCCTTCCTGGCCACAAGGGCACAGTGCTGGCTCATGGTCATCCTGCTGTCCGCCAGGACCCCCAACTGATCCCCAACAGGTCATTCCCTAACTTATACTGGTACCTGGAGTTGTTGCCCAGATGCAAGACTCTACACTTGCCCTTGTTATATTTCATTAAATTTCTCCCTGCGCAACTCTCGAACCTGTCCTTATCTTGATCCATGAGCCTTTCATTATATTTTCTCTCCCTTGTCCAACTGAGGATGTGAAGTGACGGAGTGGCTTTGGTGGGCACCTTGTGTCCAGCCAGGGTTAACCCACCGCAAGAGAGTGGGGCAGACTCCCAAGTCCACTCTTGTTTCAAGGTTCCTTTGCATCAAATAACAGAATGCAAAGATCTTACCGTATGACAGTCAAACAGGCCATTGAACTGAGTCCCTCTTTTGAGTTTAGCTCCACTTCCACAAGCCCAGTTAAGATTATAGGTGTTCTGCTAAAGCAAAAGAAAGAGCAATAGAGGGAGAAAATTCACTCATTTCTTCATTTTAATCTGTGTTGAATTGACATTAGCCCTTGTACCACGCATACTTTTTCCTTCTGTAACCGCTTGTCCCTGGTAGTCTGCATCCCTCATATCATGTAGAGGCTTAGTACTGTCACTCTCTGAGAAGATAAGGTGAGCTGAATTGACTCTTGTTGTGGTGGTTACACACTTGAATAGAAAATTACAAGTATGAATTTCTTGTAAATATACTTGTATTTCCAGCTTTCAGTCTTGTCTGCAATCCAGAAAAAGAGATGTATGAGAAAATGGAAAAAATACCACGTTTAGGAAGAAGGAAGGATTACTTTTCTGTATCTAAAAGAAAAAAAAAAAAAAGAATCATTATTCTGACATTTTACTTACTTTTCAAAATGTTACAGAGTTCTTTACTAGGAGCTAGCTAGTTTTCTTCCAGGACATGTCATAGATCAGGAGCAATGAGATCTGGAGCACAATAGTATAATACTTAGAAGCCACTGCCCTGAACCAGCACCCTTCTGTGCTAGATAACATAGAAACACTTTCAATACTCCTCACCCCAAGAATTGATAACCTAAGGACTGGCAATGAGTAACGTAGCCAACTCTATTTCAGCTGCTCATTTAGCCACTCCATAAAGTAGCACAGTAAAACTATTTGACAGTAATTGCCAAATCCCATTACCAGTCTGTGCTGTAAAGGTGAACACACACCTGCAGAGCTCTTCCCTGTTTCACGGCACAGACTGTACACTACTGGGTGGCATCAATGCATGGAGTTTCATAAATAGCCAGATTGGTTATATTCAGCTACTAATTTTCTGCTTAAATTTACCCGAAACAAGTATATGATATGTAACCCACCACCTTTGATAGGAGGATTTTTTCAATTTGAACATTGACAACCTGTGTAAAAGGTGAACAATGGCAGTATTTATCAGCAGTTAAACCTGGAGTTGCAGAGAATGTAAAGACAGCAGAGCAGAAGACAGAGTAAACAATCTGAATACCCTGTTGTGCTGGAGGTATTTGTGTCAACAATCAGAGAAACTTCATGGCATAGGACTAAACTTTCTCTCACTCCAGAGCTCACCGGCAGTAAAACCGAGAAGAGGCAAACATATTTGACTCTGTTGAAGATTCATCCGAGATGACACGACCTTCTGGAAAAAAAAGCCCTGCCTAATATTCTGTAAAGTACAGTTATTTATTTTCCAACTTTAATCAAATGGTCTGTGTCATCAGTCTGAAAGATTCTTCTGCTGGAGCATTTGCTATTAATTTTATTGTATGCTTACTAAGGTGAACTTTATTTAATCATATTTTCAGTCATATTATTTTCCTTTGGGGGACCAGCCTTAAAGAAATTATATCACCTTAGGTTCAGGAGACTGAATTTGTGTAGGTTATTAATTTAATATCTCACAGCAGAAACACTTTTTTGTCATTTTTGCAATTTTGTGTTTTCTCATTTGCTGCTCCTGTGTTCCTGCGTATTTCCTATCGCACTTGTACCTTCTTCTACTGCATAAATCCTGTCTTTAAAATCCCTTACTTTAGATTGATTATTTTAAAAAATACATAGTAGAGCCCACAGATACTTCCTTTTCAGGTACAAGTCTGATTTTTTGCTGAAATGATGTTAAATAAGGGCAAGAGGAAGCATGAAGTGCTTAAACTTAGTCCCAAATAACACAGTATGGAATTCATTATGGGACTTACCCTGGACAAGGTTTTATTACTACATTAATAGGTCCCATTATCCATCCAGAAATTCAATGTGCTTTATTACAATAGGAAGAACAAAGTGCACAGAAATGAACGTGAACAATGAAAGAACTGCACAACAAATATAGAGAAAATAAATATTTTCATCTAAAAATCAAGATGAGGACCTTACCTTGTCAAAGGACTGTACTGCTTCAGAAGCAGAGGCCTCAGAGGGAGCAGAGTGGCCAGCGAGAGAGGTAACTTGATACATATTGTCCTTTACAAAATGATTATAAATATTATTAGATTTGAAGCCTAGAAAAACTGTTGTAATAATCTAATCCGGCACTTGCATACCAAGGGAGCAGATCTTTATCTGGTAATTTCTGCAGCAACTCTACAGTGTCTGTCAAACAAAAGCATTTAGTAAGAAAAATGTTTATGATTTTAACCTATTCCTAGTGATAGATAATCTGCCACAACTCACACAATATTAGCCCAGTGTTTATTAACTCTCACTGTTAATATTTGCAGTTAATTTCTAGTTGTTTTATCAATCTTTTAGTTTAATGAAATTTTCTTACCTTTAGCTTTCTTCCCACTGCTTTGATCAGATTAGGTCATTTTTTATGACTGGTTTTCACCTACCTCATGAAACTGATTGAAGCAATAAAATAATCTCTTCGTTTTCTTCTGCACATACAGATCTCATGGGCCTTATGAGACAGATGTTCATCATTGTATTTCTTCCAATTCCATTCTTCCTGCTAATCTTCTTTCTAAAGCATACCTGCACTAATGGGACTCAGTATTATGGCAAGGATGCTACTTATTGTGTTCACAGAATACTATTCCCTGTTCCTGCCTAACTTTCTCTAGTCTTACCCAGGGATATTTTTTACCTTGCAACATCATGGCAAAATCACATTCAGGAAGGTCTTTACCAGAGTCTGGAAGGTCTTTCTTATTTTCCAGACTGTTGTTTGACATACTGTTAAATTGACCTGTGTTTTTTCTTCCCCGATGTGTGACGTTCTATTTGGCAGTATCAATATCAATATTTTCAGTGTTTCTTAGCCAAATAATTCACATTGATCTGTATTATTTATCCTGTTAATAACTTCTCTACTAGTCTTTGTGATATGAATGTCTTACCAACACTTATTTTATACTTTCTTTCATATTGCTGACAGAAGTATTAAATAATATTTGGCCTATAATATTTGCATCACAGGATGATGACATTCTATACGTGATACTTGGACACCTATCAGTAAATCAGTTTTTTATCTCATTTACAGAGTACTACATAATTTTAATCATTCTTTTCTTCTTGACAGTTTCCATAATTCTGTGTGCTGTCTACATCACTTTCACCTTCTTTTGTGGTTGGACAAACATATAAATAACTTCAGTTTGAAAGCCATGAGTCTAAAATTAGCATGGAGTATAGTTGAATACTTTAGGACATTATATACCTTGTTATTTTCCTAATGGGTGGGGAGGTGGAACATATGTCTAGCCTATGTTTGAACATTTTATCAAAACTTCTTGTTTTAAAAGAGATCTGAAAGCCCTGAAGGTTTCCTGAAACATCTGAATGTCCAATCTAGCTATAGTAAAGATTCCAGTTTGTGTCTAGTAACCACTACTTCTACAGTGCCTTCATATTCATTGTAGAGACACTACCTATGAAAGAAAGGAGGACCTGCCTAAGTCAGAAACTAGATTTCTCTCTTGAAACTGGATATCTAGACTATAAAAGCTGTCCAGGTTCCCTAGGCAAGGGTGGAGAGATGTGCACCTTCAGACTATTAGACACCCTAATGCAGATAACAATTTTAGAACTGCATTATTTGTTTCCTGAAAGAAACTATGTCTCCCTGTAGAAGCCTAGGAAATTAGCTTGTATTAAACAACTAATTGTTTATAAAAGTAGAGGTGAATACAGATGTAGGTGTTTTAACTTTGGTGGATGACAATTCCTGCTAGAGCTTTGCAAAGGATTCCAACTCCTTCCAGTATGAAATAAAGAAGATAGATAGGTGCCCACAGTCTTCACCAAGCATTTCACTAAAACATGTGCACAAGTGACATGTTTACATTAGACAAGACATTCACTTTTAACAGGTATTGCTGCAATCCACTTAAATAAATTTCAAGTTGCACATGTCCCAATTTTTTATTAAAACTTGCTAATTGCATTATTTTTACTATCGCTCATTATTTTGCAGATTAGCCTTTTCCCAGTTTTGCCAAAGATCAGTGACTCCTCTCTCATTACCAGTCAATACCAGCACATTTTACTGATTTCTGAAGGATTCTTATAGTTTCTCAGTATTGCAAGATTTGCAAATAAGTGAAATAAATGCAGTCTCCTCACTCTGACTCCTTTGGCACTCAAGGGTGTCAGTCCTGCTGATTTCAGAAAAATACTTCATTTCCATTGTCTATGTTTATAGCCCTCCCTATCTACTGGCTCAGTAGAAAGTATTTCCTTAATACTTTATCAGAGGAATACATCATCCTGCTTTTCTTCAGGAACAAATCAAAAAATACTTGTTGAACACTTCCTTTTCTATGTTGTGATTATTACCCTTATCTAGTGTCAAACTGATACCGTTGTTGAACTATTGTTTGTTCCTCACACATTTAAGAAATTCTTGATTGATTTTAACCCTTCTGGCCACAGGTTTTCATTGATATCTTGAGTTTCCCTGATCGATTGTCAGCTTTTCCAGTGATATGTCTTAACATTTATTAATATCAGCTTAAACATTTTCTTAACCTGTCCTCAAAACTAGAATATTTTGAGCTGTTGGATCTGGATATCTTATTGCATGGGCACAGAAACAGTAATGTGGGGAACCCCTCATAAATACAGATATAACAGCTGAAGAACAGCCAAAGCACAGAAGAGACAAAGAAGGGACCTGCCTTGTAGCTCCACTCCTTTGCAATTTTGTATAAGACCACAAATGGATGGGGTCTCTGTCGTTCTTTTGACATAAATTCATGTGCCTGGGATTGTCTCTCTGGATTTATAGCATATCCATATTAGTTTCATAACTACAGTTAAACTTTAATTGCAATTGTAAAATATAAGTAGCACAAAAATATAGACAAAAATAGAGGAGTCTTGCTGCTGAGCCTCCCTTAGTTTCCTCCTGCTGCTTTACACCATCTCTTTCCTGCACAACTTGTGTATTAAAACCCTGTTGTCCTTTTACTCTTTTACTTTTCAACCAGGATTTTTTCCTTTTTTTTTTTCTTCTTTTAGCCATGGCTGCAACATATCAGAACAGTGGCTTTCTATTCAGAACACTGAACCAGAAGTTTGTAAAGCTCCTACTGTTTGTTTTTTTTTTTTTCTTAAAGCAGATTTTGCTGTTATAATAAGCTGGTGCAATGCTGAGAAACACAGTCAGTCAGCAGCCTGCACTTCATTATTTTCCTTTCAGCTTATCACAGCTGTTCACATGTCAATCAAAACCACTTGTGATGAGTAGATTTGATGCCTGCAGAGATTAACAAATACAGACCCTATGATGCAATCCCGAGACCCAAGTGGAAGGATATAACATATGGAAGCCAGGTTTTGGTGAACCATAACAGCTCTGCCTACTCCGTCCAGCTGTTGGGGGGGACCCAGATATGTCAAACTCTTTCATATCTTGGTGTACCATACTGTCAAAGAGAAAAAAAATCGAAACACTATGAGAAACTCTGGTCCCATATGCCTGTAACCTTTCTGAAGCCAGAAAATGTCAAGAATGCACAGATTTTAAGCCCACTTTCTAATTCAAATATAAATGAGGTTGCCATTCTTTTTATTTTACAGGACTACAGGAGAGTCTGACTTGCATATTCCAAAGGCAAAAGAAAATTTACATGTATTTTTATAGGCCTCACTTATAAACAACTTCTAAACCCCACCTAAAGAGTTGTTTGTCCTGCTAACACTCTTACTCCTGTGTAAAAATCACGTGATTTTTTTGAAACTTTCATATTCAGTGAATTAAAGTGAGAGTAAAGAACGTAGTGTAGGTACATTACAGAAAAGGAGAATTAGGAGGCTTTTCATAGTACTAAAATGTAAAACAAAAAAATTCTAATTTTTTAAGTTTAAAATATACCAAAAATAAAACAAATTTGGTGAGATTATTCTACATGCAAGTCTGAGGTGAGCAGCCTACACTTTCTTCAGTTAGTGGAGAAATGGAACCAGAAAAACACCTCAAGAAGGGTGATTCTATTTATTGTAAAAGGAAAGTCAAAAATCGTGTTTGCCTTCAATGAGTTCACAAAGAGAGTTTAGAATAACTCACTCAGAAATATGCATCTGTTTACAGACAGATTCAGCATTAGCTGAGATGAACACTATCTTGCTTTTCCAAATTTCCATGACTCTTCTATTTTTTTCCTTGTTTTTTCTCTGCCATATTCTATGCTACCCTCTAAATAACCCACATTCCAAAACAATGCCATATACTTGACCTTTGGTCTCTTCCTACGTCGTTCCCTTCTATTGGAGCACAAGTCTTATGAGGAACATCCGAGGGAACTGGGGTTGTTTAGCCTGGAGAAAAGCAGGTTGAGGAGACCTTATTGCTGTCTACAACTATCTGGAAGGAGGTTGTAGCATGGAGGGTGTTGGTCTCTTCTCCCAAGTAGCAAGTGATAGGACAAGAAGAAATGGCCTCAAGTTGCACCAAGGGAGGTTTAGATTGGATATTAGAAAAAAATTCTTCCTGAAAAGGATTGTCAGGCATTGGAACAGGCTGCTCAGGGAAGTGGTTGAATTACCAACCCTGAAGGTGTTTAGAAGACACACAGAAGAGGTTCTTCAGGACATGGTTTAGTGCCAGAATTAGGTTAATGGTTGAACTCAATGATCTCGAGAGTCTTTTCCAACAAAAATTATTCTGTCATTCTATTCTAGGATTCTATTCCACAGCTTTCTCCAAAGGCTTTTAACTTTCAGACCATCCCTTCTCCAAAGCAGAACTCAGTTGCACCAGACACATGCCTATGGACAGGAAGAGGACATTACAGAGCATTGGTTCCTGTTCCACAGACACTCTTCTTCCCATCTACATCACAACCACAGTGTGAAGGCCTTTTCAAGCAATTGCTAGGGGAAATCCCATGGGCAAGACTGCTTGAAGGAAAAGGGGCCCGAGAGAGCTGGACTGCATTCAGAGGTTGCTTCTTCCGCGCTCAGGATCAGAGCATCCCCACACATAGGAAGTCAAGGAAGGGAGCCAGGAGGCCTGCGTGGTTGAATAGGGATCTGTTGGGTATGTTCAAGCAGAAGAGGAGAGTTTACAGGTCATGGAAGCAGGGGCTGGCCACTTGGGAGGAATATAAGGCTGCTGTTAGAGGATGTAGGAAGGCAGCTAGGGTAGCCAAGGCCTCCTTAGAATTACAGCTGGCGAGAGGGGTCAAGGACAGGAAAAAGAACTTTTTCAAATACATAGCAGATAAAACTAATACCAGAGGCAATGTAGGCCCACTGATGAATGGGATTGGTGCCCTGGTGGCAGAAGATACAGAGAAGGCAGAATTACTGAATGCCTTCTTTGTCTCTGTCTACTCTGCTGGAGGTTGTCCTGGGGAGCCCTGTACCCCTGAGACCCCGGATGAAGCCAGGTCAATGAAGGAGTTTGCTTTAGTCCATGAGGACTGGGTTAGGGAGCAATTAAATAGTCTGGACATCCATAAATCCATGGGTCAGATGGGATGCATCCGCAGGTGCTGAGGGAGCTGGCTGAAGTCATTGTTAGACCGCTCTCCATCATCTTTGCCAAGTCTTGGGAAATGGGAGAGGTGCTCAAGGATTGGAGGAAAGCAAATGTCACTCCAGTCTTCAAAAAGGGCAAGAAGAAGGACCCGGATAATTATAGACCGGTCAGCCTCACCTCTGTCCCTGGGAAAGTAATGGAACAGCTTATCCTTGGTGCCATCTCAAGGCATATCAAGGATAAGAGGGCTATCAGGGGCAGTCAACATGGCTTTACCAAGGGTAAGTCGTGTTTGACCGACCTCATAGTCTTTTATGAGAATGTAACAAGGTGGATGGATGATGGCAGAGTGATGGATGTGGTCTACCTTGACTTCAGTAAAGCCTTTGACACAGTCTCCCACAGCATCCTCACAGCTAAGTTGAGGAGGTGTGGTCTAGACAATAGAGTAGTGAGGTGGGTTGCAAACTGGCTTAAGGAGAGAAGCCAGAGAGCGGTAATCAGTGGTGCGTAGTCTAGTTGGAGGCCAGTATCTAGTGGAGTGCCTCAGGGGTCAGTACTGGGGCCAATATTATTCAATATATTCATTAACGATTTGGACGAGGGAATTGAGTGTACTATCAGCAAGTTTGCTGATGACACTAAGTTGGGAGGAGTGGCTGACACGCCAGAGGCTGTGCTGCCATCCAGAGATCTGGACAGGCTGGGGAGTTGGGCGGGGAATAGCCCGATGAAATTTAACAAGAGCAAGTGTAGAGGCCTGCATCTGGGCAGGAACAACCCCAGGTTGGGAAATTACATATTAGAGAGCAGTGTAGGGGAAAGGCTCCTGGGGGTACTGGTGGACAACAAGATGACCATGAGCCAGCACTGTGGCCTTGTCGCCAGGAAGGCCAATGGCATCCTCGGGTTTATTACAAGGGGGCTGGTTAGTAGATTGAGAGAGGTCCTCCTTCCCCTCTACTCCGCCCTGGTGAGACCCCATCTAGAATATTGTGTCCAGTTCTGGGGCCCTCAGTTCAAGAAGGACAGGGAACAGCTGGAGAGGGTCCAGCGTAGGGCAACAAAGAAGATTAAGGGAGTGGAGCACCTCCCTTATGAAGAAAGGCTGAGGGAGCTGGGTCTCTAGTTTGGAGAAGAGGAGACTGAGGGGTCACCTTATTAATGTTTATAAATACATAAAGGGTGAGTGCCACAAGGATGGAGCCAGGCTCTTTTCGGTGGCAAACAACGATAGGACAAGGGGTAATGGGATCAAGCTGGAACACAAGAGGTTCCACTTAAATTTGAGAACAAACTTCTTCTCAGTGAGGGTGACAGAGCACTGGAACAGGCTGCCCAGGGAGGTTATAGAGTCTCCTACTCTGGAGACATTCAAAACCCACCTGGACATGTTCCTGTGCGACCTCACCTAGATGTTCCTGCTCCAGCAGGGGGATTGGATTAGATGATCTTTTGAGGTCCCTTCCAATTCTAAACATACTGTGATACTGTGATACTGTGATACAAGCAATTTGCTCCAGTAATTGCAAGTGACTAGTATTGCAGAGTTTTAAATAAAGAGGTAGAGAGATAATTTCTCTGTCCAGTTAGCGAAGTTAACATTCCATATCATTCTGGTCTCAGAAAAACAAAAAAATGGAAACCAATCCAGGTGCTGTCTAGGTTGCATGCAGCTACAAACTCCCAAGGGCATTTCCACAATTGCTACCACTGCTTTTTTTAATAGCCTTCTTTTTAACTGATAATTATGCTGGTTCATTTGATTAGAAAAGTGTCTGAAAGAGATCTGTAACTAATATTGTCTAAAATTCTCTCACTTCTATAAAAATCCTCTTTTGCTGCTTATGACTGTCCTGAACTTTAGCACACCAGCCACTATTTTCTATGCTAGAAATCTCCATTAAGACACATGTGGAATAAAGGGAGTGCAATAAGGAGGAAGAAGGGAGGGAAAAGGGAAGAAGTGTCTGCCAGAACGACCTATCAATTTATTTGAATGAGGGTAAGAGCAAGTTCTTTTTCCCTTGTCAAAACGCGCATAGAATTGATTCCTTGATAAAGATTTGTGCTTCTTTTCTTTGAAGCAGTGTCTGAAAGTTTGCAAGAGGAGGAGAGAACAAAATGTCAAGCTTAAGAACCTACCATCCCTATTAGAATATGGCAATGCTGAGTCTTTCTAAAATGTCAATAGTCACACACTATTTTAAAAAAAAACTTGGAAGTAAAAGTATTATAAGGTTCTGAGAGCAGAATCTGTGTGCTGTTGCAGATAGTCTAGACTTCAGGGAAAAGCAGACATGATCCTGCAAAAGATATTCAGTCCACTGATGTTGATGTGAGCCTCTGTAGCGAAGTAGTAAGCATCTTTCTTTCACCCATCATACCCACGCTGAAACCCAGGCAATGTGGAGCTGAAGATGAAAGATTGGTGTTAGTTGAGCAGCAATGGAGTGATAGAATTAGACAAAAAAGTAGCAAGTTAGGAATGGACGGAGCTTTATTAATAAAAAATAAATTATAAATGATTCAGCCCACCATGATCTTAAATCCAAGACTAAACAAAAAATATTGGGTTTGGTAGTAATCACATGGAAACTTTCTGATATAGGCACATCTTCCATTACTTCCTTTGTGGCCTCTGTCTGAAGGAAGCTTATAAGACTTTTTACCAGGCCTGTAGTGAGAGAACAAAGGGCAACAATTTTAAACTGAAAGAAGGTTGATTTAGATTGGATATAAAGAAGAAAATTTTTATAATAAGGGTGGTGAGACACTAGAGCAGCTTTCCCAGAGAAATTGTGGATGCCCCATCACTGGAAATATTCCAGGTCAAGCTGGATGGGGCTTCGAGTGACCTGCATTCTCTGATTCTGTGATCCTGCGATCTAGAGAACGATGTTGCTGCACATGGCAGTGGGGTTGGACTAGATGATATCTGAAGGTCCCTTGCAACCCAAGCCGTTCTATGATCCTGTGATTTGATGTCTGGTCCAAATGTTAACAAACTCCTGTTAGATCTGTTGGTAATGATAGGTTTACCAGTTTGACCTGAGTTTCCAACCTGTATGTCTCAGACCTTCCAGTAACCAACAGAGCAGTTATGGAATTTTTATTCCAGGTTGCCTATTCAACGTTATTTAGTTGGTCTGCACAAATGTCGGATGACACAGTCTTGAATTATATGATTTCACAAGTTATTTTCCGTTCAGTGGATGAATCAACAGTATAAATGAGGCAATATTTTCTTTTTCCTCTCAGCATCCATGGTGCATTTTTATGCCCCACTTACGGGGAATTATCCAAACCCTGCAGAGAAGATAGAGTCACTCATTATCTTATCAGCATTTCTGCCTACACCAGACAATGAAGGGTGGTGATGAGACTCTTTGGAGAGTGCTACCTGAGCTGGCTCTTCAACCAGAAGCTGTGTTGCCACATCAGCAGGGTGCTGCAACTGAACTAATTACCTTAGTCAGAGCTGGAGCTAACTAGTACGGGTGCAGTATTATACCAGCATGGCTTTTTTACTTTTGATACCTTCATGGTTATCCATGGTATGGATATTTTGGCAATCTCACGGCTAGCTGGAGCAGCTTGGCACCGTAGTCTGTTGTGGTGGTAATATGCCCAGTGATACTCATCACCACACCACCAAGCAAGATATGCACAGTAACAAAGCACTTTCAAGCCTGCAGATTGCCACCACCATTCTTTGAACCTCTGTTTTAGAAACACTGGCTAATTCTTTGCAGTTACTCCTTCCCACAAATGAATCTAAAATGACTTCTCTTCATAAAAATGAAATTAATTTTAGAATGTCTAGCCCAAGCCACTCTGGAGACCAAAAAGTAAGTTAAAAACATTTTCAGAAATGATCAAGCAAATTTTCAAGACATTATGCTTTCACTAAAACATTTCTTTTTTAATTGCAAGTTACATTATTTTAGCTTTCAAAAATGTTATTTCTGAAAGAAGTTGAACTTCTGAGGACTGTGGTGATTGATGATAGCTTTAACTATCACCATTCTGTAGCTTATAAGAAAACCATATAGGCCAATATATGAAGACATCAATCACTACAGAGAATGTCTGTACTTCAGAGTTTAGTATTTATATGGTAGATATAGTGTGAATAATAGAGAGACTGTGCCCATTTCATATACTACCAAAACACTTCAGAACTTTTCTATTAGAGACACAAATTAGTCATGAGCCAGCAGGTTTGAGTAACACAAAGAGGTAAATTACAAAGCAATGTGCAGGGATTTAGCTGCATGACTCCCATTAACATCAATGGGATTTAACTGTGTGACTCCCTGTGCACCACTTTGCAAATTTTCCCTAAATTGACTAGCGTGGTAATTCCTGGACAGCATGCAGTGGGGAAGTGACTGCTTCTGTAAACACAAGGGACTGCTGATTCTCAAACGTCTCCATGCTGCACTCAAGAAAGAACAAACATTCAAAGAAACATTTTATTCCCTATATCACAGGAGGACAGGAAATAAAGACACAAGCTCAGAAGTCCTGTTCCGCAGGGTACGCCAGTTCCAGAAATGCCATTTAGGGAAAACGAAACTCTCTTAATGATCCATGATACTGTCAGATTCCTGACCTGCTGAGCCTAAAAAATCTGATCCACTGGTACCACATAGGAAGTGAGGCAGCAAATAAGGGTAATTCTTTAGTTCCTGTACTAAAATTGGCTGAGAAATGCAAAAGAATCTTGATTCCAGTATTTTCTTTGAGATT
Organism: Patagioenas fasciata; assembly: GCF_037038585.1. NCBI lineage: Eukaryota > Metazoa > Chordata > Aves > Columbiformes > Columbidae > Patagioenas > Patagioenas fasciata. Next base: position 155,453,689 of record NC_092521.1, on the reverse strand, counting down.
GCGCCTCCTGAAAAAAACAAAAAAATTATTTGATCACAAGGAGTTCTATTTGTTTTCTGCTGAAAAACATTTATTCCTTTGCTTCCATCTGCTATCATAAAACTTCTCTCAATCTTTCATTATTAGATGGCTATAGGTTTCAGTACTGGAAAGCCAAAATTTTCTTACGTTTTTTATCTTTGCATACTGGCTTGAACAGTTGTAGTCTTGCCTGAATAAAAGAATACAGATCTCATTTTCATTGTGTATTTCCCAGAGTACCCAAGTTAAATAAATACAAGAAATACACAGTATGTGGGACAGCAAAATATTACCATTCAGGTGCTGTTCACTCATGAGTTGAGAGGGATGGAGACAGTCTAGGAACAAATTTGGAAAAATGTTAGAAGTCATGTTAGAATCAAAAACTATGTCCCTTTCTTTTAGTTGAGGTGTTACTTTTAGATTTTCACAGCTACCTTCAGTTTTTTATTGTATAAAAACAAAACCGTATCTCTCTTTCTCTTTTCCTTCAGCCTCAGTAACAACACAGACAAAACGAGGCTCATGGCTGTTTCATTCCTCTGGCTTTATGTTTTCCAAGTGTTCAACAGTAGCTGAGTTTTTCAGGTCTGCCTGTTGGAGAGGCACCAATAGTCTTCAAGCTTGTGAAAGGCCTATTGGCATGGTAAGGGCAGTCATACATGTATATACCACCAGTGTCACAGGAATATGTGCATATTTGTCTGTGTCAAAGAGTTCAAATGAAGATTATAGAATCATAGAATGGTTTGGGTCAGAGAGGACCTTAGAGAGATCATCTAATTCCAACCCCCCTGCCATGAACAGGGACATCTTCCACTAGACCAGGTTGCTCAAAGTCCCATCCAACCCGGCCTTGAACACTTCCCGAGATGGAGTGTCCACAACTTCTTTGGGCAACCTGTTCCAGTGCCTCACTACCCTCATGGTAAAGAATTTCTTCCTTATATCTAATCTAAATCTACCTTCTTTCAATTTAAAGCCATTACCTCTTGTCCTATCACTACATGCCCTTATAAAAAGTCCCTCTCCAGCTTTCTTGTAGGTCCCCTTTAGGTATTGGAAAGCTGCTATAAGGTCTCCCTGGAGCCTTCTCTTCTCCAGGATGAACAATGCCAACTCCCTCAGCTTGTCCTCATAGGAGAGATGCTCCAGACATCTGATCATCTTCATGAACCCTCTCTGAACTTGCTTTAACAGGTCCATATACTTCTCATGTTGTGGGCCCCAGAGCTGAATTCAGTACTGCAGGTGGAGTTTCGTGAGACTGGAGTAGAGGGGGAGAATCACTTCTCTTGACCTGCTGGTCACGCTTCTTTTGATGCATCCCAGGATATGGTTGGCTTTCTGGGCAGCAAGCACACGTTGTTGGATCATGTTGAGCTTATTATCAATGAACACTCCTAAGCCCTTTTCCGCAGGGCTGCTCTCAATCTGGCCTGTGTTTGTGCTTGAAATTGCCCTGACTCGTGCAGAACCTGGCTGCTCAAGCAATTTCTCTGTATTCTGCCCAGGCTACCTGTCCTTGCTTCCACCCTTTGTAGGCTTCATTTCTGTGCTTGAGTTTGTCCAGGATCACCTTGTTCACCATGCAGGCCTCATGGTGTTTTTGTCTGATTTCTTCTTTGTTGAGATGCGTCACTCCCGAGCTTGGATGAGGTGATTCTTCATTATTAATCAGGCTTCTTGGGCCCCTCTTCCCTCCCCTGTAGCTTTGCAAATCTGAGCTGAAGTGACCATAGCAGCCTTTCAGTTCAGCACAAGCCATGGAAAATAGTTGTCAAGATAGTTCCTCACCTGAAATTTCTCTTAGGAGAAAGTAGTACTCGAAAGTCAAAGGCTTGAGCTAGTGTAAATCAGCATAGATTCACTAATGTTTGCTGTCCTGCCAATTTTCCTATCAGCCCTGTATTTGACTCTGCAGCTCATGCCAAATCGTTGTGACAAAATGCACCCAAATATCATTGTCAACCTGATCATTTCAACTTTCTGTTTGAAATCATCCTTCTAGTCAAATATCGGTTTCAGCACACAAGGCTTTGAAAAGCTTTCTCTTCAAGAAAGAATTAGAAGACTGAGAGGTTGAACTAACAGAATTAACTCAGATAGCACAAAAATGGCCTCTGTTGTTCTGACATTATAGGAAAAAAAAAAAAAAATTTTTTTATTATTTGAAACCCATTTTAAGTGTTTTAAAATTATATTTTCAAGTACATGCAATCCTGTTTCCATATGTATTCTTTAATTGTTGCTAGGCAGCACCTAGGCATAAAAATCAAGTCAGCACCTGCTTTCTCTGAGGAAGTCTGGATCTCCATATTCTGCCATCAGTGTCTCTGTGTCATTGCTGTGATGCAGAAAGAATATGAAGGAAAGAAAGATGTCTGAGTAAGGTGGACATTCACCATTTTCATGTTCATTTCCTACTGTTCCACAGGATGTATCAGAGCTTTAGAGTCACCTTAACCTGCTTTCACTGAAAACTCATATATATGTAAAAGAAAAATATTGCTGTATGATTTGTGGTATGCAAATATTATTTTCTTCAGAGGGAAGAAGGGAGGATATGAAACTGGTGGCATCTCTCATCTTTTAACATACAACTTGTCTGAATCATAGCAAGCACATGTTTTACACAAGGTGATGCAGATGTGCTCTTCTACTGTATGTTTACTGTATGTGAATGTTGTTGCTGCCAAGGATCCTGACCCTTAACAGGTAATCTGATAGAAGTCCATTTGGAGATGGTACTGTTCTTGGAGAGGCAGTACTGTAAATAATAAACATGACTGTATCCAATTATTTATTCACATCATTTATTTTAAGAGAGCAGTTACAATTCTGTTACAATCAAAATTTAGGATATTTGAGGCCAAACTTTCCTGAATAAACTATCAGAGGGTTTTCTTATACTGTTTTTGTGTTTCTTTCAGGAGATTTTTTGTTTCAGCTACTCATACAACATCAGCATCACTGCCATAAATCTCATTCTATGCAGAGCTTTCTGAGAACTTCTGAATTGTGTCAGGTACTTTTCAGTATTCTTGGTATGTACCAGCAGAGGTACCATGTCCAGCTCTGGGCTCCCCAGTTTAAGAAGGACAAGGAACTACTGGAGAGATTCCAGTGGAGAGCTACAAAGATGATTAAGGGTCTGGAGCATCTTTCTTATGAGGAAAGACTGAGAGAACCGGGTCTGTTCAGCCTGGAGAAGAGAAGGCTGAGAGGAGATCTTATCAATGCTTATAAATATCTCAAGGAATGTCAAGAGGATGGGATCAGACTCTTTTCAGTGGTGCCCAAGGATAGGATGAGGGGCAATGGGCATAAGTTGAAGCCAAGGAGGTTTCATCTGAATAGGAGGAGAAACTTCTTTACTTAGAGGATGACAAAGCCCTGGAACAGGCTGCCCAGAGAGGCTGTAGAGTCTGGAGACATGGCTTCTCTGGAGACATTCAAAACCCACCTGGACACATTCCTGTTTGATCTGCTTTAGCAGGTGGGTTGGACTAGATGATCTCCAGACGTCACTTCCAACCCCAATCGTTCTGCGATTCTATATGAGGTGAGAAGAGGAACCTTACAAAACAAGGATGTAAACCTGTTGTACAAATACAACAACAAAGGAAAGCAAGGAGGAGCAAAGCTAAGCTATTCTGATTGCATTATTCTTTCTGGTAACTTATTGTTATGTTGCTCTTTTTATCATGTCACTTTTCAAGAGCCCCAGTAAGTATCTGGCCCATCTCCTGGGTGCAACGTCTAGACAGATGAAGCCAAAAACTGCAAAGAAGGAGCTACAACTATATGATAAAACATATAGATGTAAAAACCCACAGATGCTCAGACACATACATGTCTAAGCACACATCGTTACTACCCTGTTGCACATTTTACAGAGTTCTACACTCTGCAATTCAGCCCAATAAATTAATTGTTTCAACAGGAAGTCCCAGTTTCCTCTTATATCAGATTTTCTAGTCCTTCCATATTCTTAGTTAGAAAATGGAGTTAAGGTCTACTGGAATGAATTAAAAAAAACTGATAAAAGACAGTCCTGTATGGTATCAGCTTCCTTCCATACTCTTCATTCAGTCTTTTTTTGAGCCTGGGGGAAGATCAGTAGGTATCTATTTCCACCCTGTATTATCTAAGGATTCTCATTTTCATCTTCCCATTTGAGGAGTAAGTAATACTTTTGTATCACTTAGCTCCTCTATTAGTACTGAATCTCCTGAGCCCCTTTAAAGTGGATTCTCAGATTAAAATCAGCTGTCCTCACAGTCTCTTCATTCAAAATGCACTGAAAAGCACTGAGAGGGAACTGTATGTTGGATAATTATCCTGATATCTCAGCACAGTGAAAGGATACATGCATCCCTTTCATGTCTGTGTCATTCTAAGGGGATAGCAGTTCAAGACTGCTCACTCTGATTCAGATACTAAAAATGAACCATCCCAGAATTGCTGTTTTTTAAAAATACCAAAAAAAAGAAAAAAGTATTTTTATTAGTATAGCATCACTCAGAAAAAAATCATTGAAAGAATACACTTTTTTTCCCAAGCATCTTACTTCACCAATGAAAACACTGTCACTGTCAGGAAGGCATTCTAGTGCCCTTCGTCTGACCCATAATGTATAGCCAAGCGTCTTAGTTTTTATGGCAAGTTTCATTATGATCATCTTTTCACTTAGAGTCCTCATTTCTAGATTCGTGCAGTTACAAAAGATATTCTGCTTTATTTATTTTTCCTGGCTGCCTCTAGCCTTTGTGCAAACAACAATTAGTAGGAAAACCTGAATATGTGTTTCCAAGTGGTTCAAAAGCATAAATATGAAAATCACCTGCTAATTTAAAGTAGTCAAATGAAAAATTGTAGTTGGTTGTTAGACCTAAACAATTAGTTTGTTACATTGAAAGAGTCATTCTTCGGCCATGCTATGATCTCTTGGGAACCTGTCCTCTGGCTTCTGAACACTTAGGGCTGCAGAGTATGTAGAAAACCCCACAGAAGTGACATAAATCCGGAACATTTTGTGTTTAACTATCTTCAAGCAAGAGGACTCCTGAATTTCAGCTGTGCTCAGCTGTCTAATGGATGAACAAAGTCTATACTCAAATCAAATGTCTCCTCTCTTCTTTGTCATGACTTATTACTGTTATACACCTTTCTCATGTAAGAAATATGCCCACCTAAACCCGGTCACAGAAGAATGACACACAGAAAAAACAGGTTACTGAACCATTGGACTGACGTTTTGTTCCTTGTGGTGAACTCACACTGCTTGCCTGTAGAGCTGGGTTACTGTTAATGAATACTTTCTCACCACCTGATCAGCAGCAGGTACAAGAGAAACTAGCTCCCTACCAGCTTGTTCCTCTTTATTTCCTCCCTCCTTCCCCATTCCCCCCCAGCTGTCTGTTGTCAGAAGGATTTGAGTAGCTTTGAGAAATACAAGCTCAGAAGTCTCCAGCAGGAACTGAACTCAAGCGTGGGTGAGTGCTTGAGCTCCCAAGGATGCATCAATCTGCAACCCTGCTGCAGCAGGAGGATGCTGGGGACCTTACCTTATATCTGCAGTAATCAGCCAAATCACTTAACACCTGGCTTTGAATACATTGGTACTAAAGTCTTCTGACTTACAGAAATATAAACTGAATATGTAGTTAACTCTGTTATGTCCCGGGATTAGCAATAAAGATACAGTGAGATACATTCCCAAACACCACTGCTCCTAGATTTCCAGACCAAAAGTTTATTTCTCAGTCAAAGTCATTGGCACCTAGAAACTACACATATTTTTTAAATCTAGTTTGGGAAAGCAGGACTGAATTTCTACAGCCAGCCACAAAACAGATGTAGTATGATATAAACTACTTATCTTTTAAATTTGTTTTCATTCTTCACAGGATATATCTGCTTTCAGAAGTGAAGAGTGCAGGCTGTTGTAAAACTCTGAAAGTACTTTGTCTTTTCCCTAGTAAGACTTGCACAAATCACTGCACACCATGTTTGGCAATTGTTTTGAGATATCAGAGACTTGTTGACCAGAAATTCAAGTAAAATATTTTAAATTTGCCAATTTATAAATTTCAGATAAGAACAAGAACTAAGGATAAAAACAAGTGGTCCCCTATTGTCAATAGATTAAAATCTTCCACCATGGACTTACATAAACTTTTATCACAGCTATGCTGAGCCCTCACCAAAAACTTCAAAAAAATCTCTTTCTTTTCAGTTCCTGGAGGCTTTCACTAGCATCATGAAAACTCCAAAACATGGGCTTCTGTATTTACTTTATAAGAACTTATTTGGCAAGCATCTTTCAGTAGCAGGAAATAACCATTAGCTGATAGCAGATAATCAAAATGCCTAGTGCTCTGGTCACAGAAATTACTGTGGTATTCATCAGGTAGGAGAAAAAGAACTCATTTGTGTTAGAATCTATGCCAAAAACAGTAAAGTCTGAAGGAGCATACACACTGTATGCATAGCTTTTATTTTCCTGGAAAAGTTACAATCAGATAAAATATATTCATTGGCTTTAAATTTCAGAGAAAGCTATCCAAGACAGTCATTGTAAATCTATCATTCAGTGATGTCTGCTATATTTTACTGAGCCTTTGATTTTCATTTCTATATACAGCTTCAGGTGGAGACATTTTGGCTAGCATTAATGTGATAACATTAATAGCCTTCTTGCACCACTTTTGACTGCCTAACAAAGTAATTTATTACTGAACTTCAGGAAGTTATAACATGGAGAACAAACTTGTAATTTCCAGTTCATTAAAGCTATGTACAAGAGTTTGGATTTCTCGAATCATGGGCTGAGTAGCCAAAACAAGGATAAAGACAACCACCTAGCTGCTTGAAACAAGAAAACTTTTATCATTAGAATGAGCTTGAATTTTCCAGCACTGACATCTCTGCTCTCTCCATGCATATCAATCCAAAAAAGTAATAAAGAGGGCATGGTAGGAAGATAAACCAGAACAGAACTTGCCTGACTGACACCCATAGTAATAAAATGATAAATAATAATGCACTGAGCGTGTTGACAGATTCCTGTAATATTCAGTGCCCTGTATGCTACCTTCAGCATAAAAGTGGGCCAAAAGCTATGAGGTTGGTAGCCAAGTATTTATGTTCTGTGCTGTTGATGAAACTTTTGAGCTGCCTCCACTGCTTTGAGACAAGCTTTGACAGATGCAAGCCACAGCTGTACACAGAAGTGCTGCTACTGAGCTTGGAATTTTTTCTAACACAGATTCTGCCAGCCTCAAAAACAAAACAAAACAAAACAAAACACAAAAAAAAAAAAAAAATAAAGAAAAGGTTCATTTATGGAGAAAGAAAGCTATCTGTGCTGTGCAACGTACTGGGGCTGATCTGTAAAATTTCCTTCCATTGACTAACTCAGTATTCTACAAGTTGTAAACTAGTCTCTAGAAAGATTAACCTCCTTGCCAGGGTAACTTTTCTGAGCTTTATAAGAGAAAAAGAGATTCCTTCCACTGCAAACTGTCATGTTTTGCAATTGCTAATTTATGACTCTCATGGGTATGTTGCAGTAATTCTTCCATCCCATATTCGCCTAATTTAGCACTCCTGACTTAAGCAAATGTTCGGTTCTACTCCCCATAGGAGTTCTGCCTGAGAAAAGAGGCCTAAGTAGGTCCCAGCAGAAAAAAAAAAAAAAAAACAACTAGTAAACGGTAAATCCCGCTCTGGTGGAAAGGTTACATTCCTTCCACACTAAAACTAAATCAGCTGAAAACTAATGTGCATTGCACTTGAGGGGGTTTCATGTGTGAACTTGAAAAGCTGCCTGACAGTGGTCAGAAATATGTTTTGAGACATCAACTCTATGAAGTAACAGAATTATGTGAAATTGTGGTTGGAACAGTAAAGCAGATAAGAATACCCTTGAACTTGGCTAACTTCTGAAGTAGTTACTCATTCCAAACAATCCCAGCTGGTTTTGCTGCTCCAGAACTATTGTAAAATGTATATTTTTGAAAAGCCTTCAATTAGGGAAAAATTCCAACTAGACAATGGGTTTTGCCTTTCAAGAAGCTTAAATCTTCTGATGGTGCTCCTGGTCTCTCAAATTAAGAAATCCTCAGCACATTTGTATCTAAGAGAGAAGATAATCATGGGACTGCCAAATTTTAAGTTCATTTTTAGTTAGTCAACAGTTTTCAAGACTCAGTTTTACTAGGACACGTGCTCAAAAAAAAAAAAAAATCAAAAGAAATCCAAGGAAAATTAATTGCATTTTAATTAAGTCAGTTCTGCCTCTTTGAGACAGCTATAGTGTAGATAAAAGTTATGGGTTTATTTTCTAATTACAAGACTGAATACAGAACTTTTGTCAATTCTGCAGAAATAGTGAAAAGTTTAAGAAAACAGAATTTCAGTGAAATATTCACTCTCTATGACACCCTGATAGCTCAATGGGTTACACGCAGACAACAACAACAACAACAACAAGAAAACAACTTCAAAGCCACAAGGTCAAATCTAACAGCGGTTACTGTTCCTGTAATAGTCTCTAACATCAGCCAGTTGGCACAGGCTGTAACACTATGCAGTGGCTTATTTTACACAATATTAAATGAAAAGACAGCACTCTCAGTCTCCCTGACTCAGTGATTACTTGTGGCCTCAGTTTAAGGCTGTCGGGTCCTCTAATAACCACCAAGATCTTACAAAGGGCTAGAAAACTCTTTCTTACAATTTTTGCTACCATTAACTCCATCTCAGGATGTGAATAAGACAGCAATATTGAGGCAAACTAAATCTAGGTAAGATGGATCATGTAGAAGAAAAAGCCCTGGAGAAGCTAAGACAAAACAACATTGAGGCTAAAGTTTAAATTTTGTTGCCATTTAAAGCAACTCCTCTGAGCAAAAGGCTCACTAGGACATGAATATATACGTAGAAGCAAATTCAGAACAAGCTCACAGTGTATTCCAATATTAATCTTTTATATGCTTAGAGATTAGACTAGAAAAAATTTAAAGTCCCTTAAAATAATAATAATAATAATAATAATAATAATAATTTCTATTGGAGGGCCTACAATGCCCCTAATTTCCACATCTACAGTAAGAGCTGGTTGAAGTGGTGCAGGTGAGAGAGAAATGTTTGGTTTGGGGGTTGTTGGGTTGTGGGTTTTTTTCTCAAATGTTTTCATTTTTAACTGAATAGTATAACTTTTAAAAATTAATCCTTTTAAAGTCACCTATTAGTTACAATTAACTTTTTATACATTAGGATTGTTGAATCCAGAAGGAAACTCCATTAAGAGTGAGAGATTGCAGAACTGACTAGCATGTGTGAGGTGCCAGCTTTTTCCACATACTCACTTGGTTTGTTCTTTTATTCCCCTGTCTCTGCAGTATATTTATCAGAAAGCTTTTTGCAGCAGCTATTTTTTCTTACAAAACTTGAGGAAAATAACAGATGCTCACTCAAGCTTTCTCCAAGGCTTTGCTCTCCTTTCTTCTCATTGTCTTTCTTAATTTAAAGTAGATATTTATCATGAGAAAAATTAAAGAAGGTGTATCACAGCTTACACGACAGATCTGAACTCCACAGCAAATGCTTTTTATCATAGCACTTGGCACAGGTTAGGGAAGTAATTGATGTCTCTGTACGATCCACATAATAGAGATCCCTCCAGGAACAACTGAAAGGCAGTTGACCACCACTCCAACTGTTTATGACAGGCCACAACTAATCTGGGAAAGAAGATAAAACAAGAATCCTCTTCTTGCCCAAACTTCTCCCAGAAGAAAAGATTGGCTATTCTCTTCAGACAGGAGCAGACATTTGGCTTAAGACAGGCAAAATGCTGCTGCCTATTATCCTCACGAGGAATAGTGAATGTTCAAAACCACCTACATGCCTGTAGTCATTATTTACATAGTATCAAATGATGCAACACTGATTTTTTGCAAGTTCTTTTCTCAGGGAACTAAAAAATCTGACTCAGTAAATTGCTATTAAATTAAATCAGTCAAAATCACAACCACTGAGTGTTAAATGAAAGCTCTGTCTAGGTTCTTCTTCATGTTTTATTGGCCTTTCCTTGCCCTTCCTCACAATTCCCACTGCCACCCTTTTCACTCTTGTATAAAAATCCATGAGAACGAAGTCCCACCTAAATTCATATTTTTGCATGCTTATCTTTTCTAAGGAACTAGTTTTAAGCAAATTTTCCACAGCAACAAGTTTTTAGTACTGCCATTCTTTCAGAGGACAGACACTGCGACAGGAAGGTAGATAATAAGTTGGCTTCAAGCCCACCTTGTCTGGGTGGTGAGAGGCAGAAATGCTCAGCAAATATATGCCCTGCATCGTGATGAACAGGTATACTTGACATCAAGATAAGCTCAGCCAGTCAAGTATGCAGGCACTTGGGGTTGCAGGATTTGTTCAGCTGGGGTCAGAATCCTGTCCGTGTTCAAAAGTACCCAAATGTCAATCCACTGAGAACAGCCTAATACAGAGCACCAGAGAATGATCTTTTTGTGTAAGAATAAAAAGTGCAGAATTTCTCATAGGCATAGAGACAAGCAATTTACTAAAACAGAACTCTCATTATTACCTGCCAAGATATCCAAAACTTGTCCTTCTTAAGGGGTCTAGCACCTTTTCACACATACAGAAAGAACCATTTTAAATAATGCACGCTTTTGGAGATCCACAGTACCAAGTATTGATCCACCTGTCTTCTGGCATTGCAAAGCATCACTTGCCAGAGGTTGCATTCTCTACTTTTTATCCCAAACTTGCACTACTGTGGCTCCTTAAAATCTCCTATATCGATAGCGTGAAAGTGCAGACACAGAGTATCCAAACAGCAAGACCATAAAGGAAGTTGATAAAAGGAACATATTTATAGAGCTGTTCTAATGTGCAAGTCTTAGATACATTACAAAGTTGTATCACCTGCTCTGTGGTTACTGGCCTTATGGGTATTCTTAAAAAAGAAGAAATAGTGAGGTTTGCCACAGGTGCCAGCATGTTATGCTCAACTATATCACCTGACATAAGCTGGAGGTTTTGACTGTGCAGAGTGTTTAGGCTGCAGCATCCTCACCTGATATATTAGAGTTTGTTAAGCCATGTTAACTTTATTACGAGCCTTAAAACCTTGGGTCCAGATTGTGTTGTGAAGAAAGCTGTTCTCTTACAGTATTTAACACTGTACTCAAAAGGTCCTTATACTGATACAGTTAAAAATTACAATCAGATTTTCATTCTGTGATTACTCCGCAAAATTCATCAAGGCAAAGCATGGAGTAAGATCCTACAGATAGCAAAGCGTAGCAGACTGTAGCTCACTTTGATAGATAAACTGACCAAATACAGATCCAAAACCATCTTAAAAAATGAGCTGGATTTGCTGCAGTATGGCGCATGATAGTTTTTACACTTATGAACACAAGCCACTGCTTTTTCTGCAGTACTTCTCTCACTACGTGTTGCTGAGAGCACTGCCAATCTACACTATTATCTGATATTCATCAGGCAGCTGCCTGACCTTTTATGCCTTTTTCCTCCCCAGGGAACATCCTGTGCCTCCACGCAAAGAAATACAGGAGCCTAAAGGACACAAATAACAAAATATCCTTATTGACCATAGAAAAGCAGACATCAACCTCACACAGCGATCACCTCACTTTGATCAGAGCTTCATGCACCACTTAAAGATGCCTAAAGCCAGTGTGTGTTTCTGACCCCCATATCTCTTCACAAGTACTCAGCAGCACACAGTTTTATCCTGCAATGGTCAAGAGGACAACATGTGTTTGCCTACTTTCCCTGGCTTGGGCTTTTGCCTGTATTGATTATGATCAGCTGTAAAGCCTGTGAATTCTGGGTGCTCCAGGGGTTTTCCTGACAGCTAACTAAGCCTGAGGCAAACACAGGCTCATGCAGTTCCAAACAATCCTACCTGGGTTTCTTCCTCCTCCCCCTTCCACCATGCACTGCATTTAATGGTAATTGTTTATGATAAGGAGATTGTAATTAGGAACATGCAGTAGCATAAGTGTCCAGCATTTCATATGCCAAGCATGTGCCACCAGCGCAGTCAAGATACCTCCAAAGATTCTTTTAAATTTTTATGATTTTCTTACAGCAGATAAAGAATCCCTTCCCCCCTATGCACATACAGATTTATGCAGCTTAACTCCACTTTTTTGTGACAGCTAATTCAAATACAGCCCAAGTTACTAATGCTGCACAAAGTTGTTGGTTCTTTCCTAGTAAGTAGAAGATGATTGTCACAGAAACCAGCACAGTGAACTTTTAAAACAGCAGTCAAGTAGAGAAATTTAGGGCTGAACATTCGAACAGAGAGCTAGCCAATGTCTCTTTCCCAGCCCAGCATTCATCTGTGGGTGAGATCTTGCCTTTGTAATTGCTGCATAGATTATTAAAGGATTTCAGAATATATATATGATATATAAGGAGAAGGCATGTAGATTATAGCATTCCCTTACAAACTCACACAGCTCCATGTAGACCCAGAGAAGCCAACACTCCTGTGAGAAGGAGAGGTTCAGGTTTGTAAAAAATAGCAGTGGGAATGGTAATTTGAGTCTTATGTTAACACTCTTTCTTTTAAAAGTTGCTTATTCATTCGAGCTATCAACATGTTGACTCACTTCTGTTTGGCTAGAGGTAATAGCTGTACTCTCCCATGCGTTCAAGTTTCAATCAAATTAGAGCACAAGTTAGGATTCTTTGCCCCTGGCTGACAGTTTTACACAGCTGTCAAGCCAGCAGAAGGCTTTCTCCAGGTAAATGAGAGATCTGCATTGCTATGGCAGGGTTCCTGCTAATCCTTTTATCTGATGCTGCCATCAGTAAGACCCACCAAGGAAGAAATACATGCCATGCCCACAATTATACATACTCCACTAATTGAGTTTCCTTGCAAAACAATAAGCTTCTAGGAAATAAAAATTCTTTATGCAACTGACAGAACTAATGTCTCAGCCTTCTGGATCTCACTGCAAATACAAAGAACAAAACCACTCCAGTTGCATATTTTACAGGATTTAGAGAAGAAGAAAAGCCTTTATCTGAGCTACAAGCACTTGTATAAACACTTTTTACAGTTAAGATTGATCTGAAAGATGGCTACTCTCCTTCATTAAATAGAGATGCAATCACCATTTGGAAGAGGATGGATTTCACAACAAATTGTCAGGCAGCTATGACCTTCAAGTTTTATCACTCTACCTAACTAAATGAAGCTCAGTAAACAGATGTGTCTGAGAAACTCAAAGGCAAACTATGCATTACCCAGACTTCATCCACCAACCTATTCCATGTCACATAGAGCAGTCTAGCTGAGAGTCTAGAAATGCAAAGAAGCCTTTTAGCACTGCCCTTAAGATCAACAGGCTTGTGATGTTTGAAGCCCACGGTATACAGGGAAAGAGCCCAGAAAGGTTTCTGGACAGTACTGTACAGTCTTCATGGCAATGTCTGAAATAGCAGGTCAGAACACTTCTATACATTCTCATCTTCCAAACTCCATCCTCAGCAGGGAGACATGACACAAGAGAATTTGCAGTGAAGCTTCAGGTGATGTGTTGTAGTAGCCAAGCAGTTGGGTTTCAGATGGCTTTTCATCACGTGTGAGTTTGGGAAAATGGTGAAGCAGAAGAAGTGTATCAAGAACACATTTATTAATTTCATGATGATTACTTTTTTCCTCTAGCAAATTTACTTAGTTCATCAATCAGTTAGTATCCTCCAATAAAATGTTCATTTTCAGCATAGCAGAAAATGCATGCATCTGTTGAAGGTTATGAAAAGCACGGTATTTTTAATTGACGTAGATACAACTCAAAACAGCATATAGGACATATCTGCATATAGGACATTTGCTTCAGTGCCCAGGGAGGTGGTAGATGCCCCATCCCTGGAGACATTCAAGGCCAGGCTGAATGGGGCTCTGAGCAACCCGATCTGGTTGAAGATGTCCTTGCTCATTGCAGGGGGGTTGGACTAAATGAGCTTTGAAGGTCCCTTTCAACCCAAACTATGCTATGATTCTAAGTGGACTGATCATCTTGCAGTGCAGGGTCTGAGGACCAGATTTCATCTCTTGAAGTACTCTATTGTAGAGAAGATTGAAGTGCACTTAGACATAGATTCACCCCACTTAATTTCAGACTCCTAAATTATACATCTAAATTAAAATCTCAATTGGCCAAAACTTTTACTAAGCAACAAAAATGCCAGAAAGTAATTGTGACTGTATGTTAGGTGACTTAATCTTCTAGAGGTATCTGTGTTCTACCCTAACAAGACCTCTAAATTAGGCATCTTGTGTTTGGAAAGGCATCAAGCATCTGGAAACAAGGAGGAGGAAACTGGTCTGTATTGAACTCACGTCAAATTATTACAAAACTTCTCCTTCCAACATGTTGTCTCTGCTGTGCAGATCAGTAAAAAACAACTTGATCCACATTGTACAACTTTCTGCTTCTGTTTCCCTTGACTTCCAAGTCATTAACACTAATTGTCTCTCACCTCAGAACAGAGACATGGTTTTCTTCTTCTCTCTAGCACTAATGACAACATTGTCAACCAAACTAGCTCTTACAAGAGATTGTTTAATCTGGTCAGTCAATATGGGATTGCTTTCTCTAGGAAAAAAAAAAAAAAATCAATCTTGTCTATTATAAGAAGTAATGTCTAAGGCATGATAAACAGCACTAAATAATAGAAGCAACCTTAATGTTTAGGTTGTTCTTCAATTATGAAAGATCATGACCTTTTCCTAAGATACTTTTGCAATGGAAGCCTTTGCTGTGGACCTCTGAAATTCAGCAGAGAAATCCCTTGAGCTAAAAAAGTTCTTTCCCCTTTGTCTTATGAAATTCCATTCGATTTTAGCTGCGATCTCACTGTTAAAAAAAAAAAAAAAATAAAAATCACATTTCCTTTCTTTCCCTTGCATTCCCTAGAATATAAGAACAGCTGCACTAAGTCAGACTAAAGGTCCATCTAGCTCAGTTTCCTGCCTTTCTGGCAATGGTCAGTAGCAGATGTTTAGGGAGAACACATAAAATATAGGGCATGCACACAGTGAAATTCCCCTGTAAACCTCCCAGCTTCTGACAGTCACCAGTTCAGGGACTTCCTGAGCCTAATTTAAAACCTACCATTCTGTGTATATAATTAGATGGTATATTCCCCATGTGCATTACTTCGGATCTCTCAACATGAATTTTGTTCATTCAGTATTATCAGATTATTCTGCAGTTCTTTAGACTACATTTTACATTTTTATGACTCTGAACAATTTTGTATCATCGTCAGTCTTCTTCAAGTCACACTTCATCCCTTTCCCACACTATCTAGTGATACCTTAAGTGGCATAAGTTCTGGAACAAGTTTCTGTGAGACTTAACCGGTAATCCCACGCCATTCTAAAAAATGACCATTTATGCTTATTCTTAACTTTTTTGATAATTTTAATGTAATAATAACTTTATTTCTTTAAGAAGCTTTAGTAAGGACTCCTGACAAAGTTTTTTAAAATCTTCATACAGAATATCAATGGAGGCAGCCCTATCCACATGATCCATTACTCCTTCCAAGAACTCAAATGGATTTGTGAGGAGCCACTTTATTTTTCTAAAGCTGTGGTGGCTCTTTCCCACTGAATCTGTGTGTGTACTCATTTTCCCTTATATTATTGTTTACACCAGTTTTTCTAGCATGGAAAACAGACTTAATGAGTCATAACTCTGAAATCCATTTTAGATACTGTTGCCATGTTTGCATTCTTATCTGAGTTCCTTTAGAGGTTGTGGGTGAACAGCTATGACAATTTGTTGCCACTCTTTGCACTGTTCCACAGTGAAATATCTCCTGCTAATACAAGATTTTCAGATATTTTCTCTAAGTTATCCTGCGTAAGACCTCTTCCTTGTGTGTGATCAATCTCCTGCTCTCCTCTGGCCCACCATAAGCAGGGTCCAGGGCTGCACACATGCCCCTACCTGAAGATTTACCTAGGCAGAAGAAAGCAGTGACTTTGTTCTATGACCTATCTCATTTCCAAAGTTATCACTGGGGACCAGTTTAGGAGCACTAAGCTCTGAAGGGTATTTAAAAGCTTTTTAATGTCATTCTGAAAGACACACTCTGTGATTTTAAAGTCAATTGCAAATTAACCACATTTTTTTCAAATTCTGCCTGATTAGGGGATCAAAACCCAGGGATGTCAGTTCACTAAACTACAAATAATGATCGTAAACTAGTAGCTGCTATTTATACCCTTTTCCCTTTGCAAAATGACTCCAGCCATTTGAATCAAGAAATATCCCCACAACTGTGTTGTGTTCGAAAGTAACTGAAAGGTGAAAGTATCTTCGGTTTGAGCATGGCTGGCCTGTTTAATTCTGCTGCTTGACCAGTCTGTAAAGTACTACAAATTCTCTCTTTTTCACTGATACAGCCTCTGGACACTCATGATAAGGCATCTGCCAAACAAAAGAACTCTTTTTGGCACAGGACACAAGACTTGAATGTAATAAATAAAGGAGATCTTTTTTATTCAGACTACTGAGCAGAAGAATTATCTACAGTCCTCCTTGACTCTTTCATATCTAGACCAAACA
The DNA here is from genome assembly GCF_037038585.1 of Patagioenas fasciata. Classification (NCBI taxonomy): domain Eukaryota; kingdom Metazoa; phylum Chordata; class Aves; order Columbiformes; family Columbidae; genus Patagioenas; species Patagioenas fasciata. The sequence goes on along the minus strand of NC_092521.1, from coordinate 155,436,998 downwards.
ACACAGACTGCACTATAACTAGTGAGCTGATGCTTAATCTTCACTTAAATGTGTTAGCTTTTCAAAACTGAACTCATGGACATGGCTGACCCTCCAACCAGCACAGAAAAATAAATTATTATTTAGAACCCCATGTCAGTGATTCCCATTAAAATTTTTACTCTATCACCTAATGTTTTCAGCTTACTATATATTCTCATATCAAAAAGCGTGTTTGAATGCAGAAGTTGTCTAGGCAAAACTGGATGTTTCAAAAAGTCAACACAGATATGAAGCAGCTGAAATTCTTGATTTAAAGAGCATGTGATTATTTTTTGGGAACTAAAAAGCAAGTGAAGCTTTTTGGCAGAGATTGAGACAGCTGCAACTGACTTTAAATTTAGAAGAGAAACACCCATATGTTCTACATCTCACATGTATGATACAATATATTAGTCTGAGAAATCTACCAAAATAAGTAACTATTCAATTTATAAAGTCTAAAAGTTCAAATAGGAATCAAGTACTTATTTACTGAGGTGTCAGCAAGGCGGATAACCCAGGTCTTCAGCACTTTCATTCTGTAGGCACACCGAAAACTACATCAGTCCTTGCAACATTAAATTCTGAGAATACAGAGTTTGCAACTAAGGCCTGGGTTTTGCTCAGCTAACACCTGTAACCCAGATCCTTAGTCTTGGATCACGTTGCACAATAAACACATAGGTAGTAACGATTTTTTATTGCATACCAGTGTTGTTAGGGCATTCATCAGAAAACTGTAACATCAATCTGATCCTTGTTCTAAATTAGATAAACCTCCAAAAACCTCTGGTCCTTAATGTGTGGAAATGGTGGAAGTGCTTAGGCATGGACGAGCAATAGAAGAAATTTTTTTTCTCTTGAGAAGAAACTGGTCTGTTCTAGGTCCTTAAATTCACCAGAGGGGTGCGGATAGGTAAAATTGCAATTTTTCGTGGACATAAAGTCACAAAAGTCTCCACAGGTTCTGAAAGATACTGGGTAGCTAATTAGCACATAGTAACAAATTATTACTGTTATCTAGGAGATAGTATTTCTACAGCTTCTGGCTTTCTAGGTAAAAATTTCACTGGCAAGCAAACCAACAGGTGAACAGTTCATTTGTCAGTGATTCCTTATGCTCAGAAGCCAGGCTGAAGCTGCTGGGCAATTGGTTGCCCCATATTCATAAAATACAGAACAAAACTCTTCAGGAAATTCAGGCAAACACTCAAAATCCAAGATGAATGAAGATCTGTCAAACTATTCCTTATTAGACACAGCAAAAGCACACTGCTGATAAATATTAATAAATTTGGACTACAGGGTTAAGACCATAGTTCTCAGTGTTTAGCTTTATCAGCTTTACCTAGCTGTGAAAAAAAAAAAATGTAGATCACCTAATTTCACGTCCATTATGTCTGAGATAGACACATGGTACAAACCACCTTTCCAGTCCATCCTGAGCTGCGTGCAAAAGAAGAAAGGACGGGACAGCAAAAGCTGCATCATTTCTGAACCTGGACTGAATAATAAAGAGCAGCTTTTACACCAAATCTAAAGCTTGTTTTCCCCAAAACATTAATTAAATAAATAAAATTATTTAGGTTAGTTGCTGACGCTACCAAACTTTTATCAGCATTATAAACTTACTTGAGTGCAGAGTGTAAAAATATCAGTCGCAAATGTTCTTACTCCAAATGATGATTTGCTCTGAAATTGCTATGTTTATACACTGTAAGTTGCAACTGTCAAACTACTGGGTTGCTGGAAGTTTTGACAAAAGTTTTGCAGACATTTAATTTGTGTTACTATTCACTGTGCTTAACTATTTGAGAGACAGATTTAGTAACAAATATCAGTGAGCTGTACACAAGCAGTCAGCCTCTGCAATATACCCTGCTCACTGCAGAAATATCTCACAGACTTTATGTAACAAACACACACCAAAGCCATCATTCACGTGCCAGCCCTCTCCGTGTAACAGTGAACTGCTGATCTCTCGCATTTAGGTTACATTGCATGAGGGCTGGACATCTCTATGGCTAATGCCCAGCAGAGCCTGCACTGGCACCCACCGCCCTGCCCCGAACTCCCGGGCTCCATCGCTGTGTGGCACAGCTGTGATTCCTGCTCCCTTCCAGCCCCACCAGCACTGACCATGCTGCATCAGCCCCTCAGCCAGTTCCCCAGGTAAAAGCCACCTGAAATACAGATGCTGTGCCTGCATGCCTCTCTCTTCCACATTTTCAAAGGGCTACCTTAGGCAATCTCATAGCTCCTTGAAGTCCCACACTTAATCACATGTTCCCCCTTGGACAGACATGGGTATGTACACGGGGCATGGAGGTACCTAATCAGAAGCTAGGATTCATAAAGCACAGTGACAGACACGTTACAAGATGACCAAGTTTAGTGTCAATATTTTAGAGTAATTTTGTCAGGCTTTACACTTCATATCTCTCTGATATTAATTATACAGTAGTTGGGTTATCTAGTAGCTCAAACAGGTGGCACTGCACAACTGCTTTGCTCTTCGTTTTGGAACACCATGGTTAGAAAAGATTCCACTCAAGTTCATTTGCCCTTCAGTGAAATCCAAGTTGCTGAAACACAATTATGCAGCAAATTCAGAAGAGCTACAATATGTGTTAACTAATGTGTGCTGACTCCCTTTAAGCTTAACCATTTAAAAATAACTATTTACATTGCATTTTTTTAGAAGACTAAAGAGGAAAACTTAAATATTCATACACCCCATCCCCATTTTCCATGGAACACTTCCAGTCCTCATTTTCATTTCTTCTTTAATGTTGGTAAGGAGAAATTAATTGCATTCATTCCTTAATTCTTCAACGAAAGAATCTAACTTTGATTTTTAAGATATGGCAGTTGTCTAATTAGTTTTATTTGAGAACTTTTTTCCTTGAAAAAGAACTTCAGGCAAGGTTATATGTAGCTACATATTTTTTTGCCTTTGTTTGGGAATCCTTAGAGCACTAATTTTTTTTTTTTTTGGTACTTTCAAAGTAATTAATGAAGTCAAAAAGTCTCTTGTGACACCATATTCCAGCCATACTTAAGCTTTCTGCTTTAATCTCCGCTCTCCAAACTTGGAGTATATAACTGATACTTAAGCTTAGCTCAGTAAAATAAAATAGTGCAAGAAAAATCAGGTCCATGATGTACTTAATTCTGTAATCTTGCACATTTTCATGAAACTTCATGCCAGTGGTGCACCTCTCACAAGACAAATGTAACAGTATTCTATACAACTGGAAAAATGTTAAAATAAAGTGATGCAGAAAAATCTGGCTTTTTGCCAACTTCAAACAGCACAGAAATCTGTTATTCTCATCCACTCCAGGTTTACAAATTTTGCTGTGAGCGAAACACATTTTTGCTGCATCCTTCCCTAAGTAATTTTCCCAGGGTAGAATATGGTTCTCCCTTGAAGAATTTTGCTTTGAAAAAAAAAAAAAAAAAGAAAGAAAAAGAAAACTGCTAGAACTTTGTTTCTTATTAAAAGCAGTTTTGTGGAGTACACTGCAATGAAACACCCACTCCTAACCACTTAATTATTCCAGTGTCTATAGAAATCAGAGATGGGTGTTGGCAAAGTAACAACTTTAAATTCTTCCGTAAAAGTTACTTTTCTTTGCACTTCCCCAGGTTGTTGGAGCATGTGCCAGCCAGGTTGCTCAGAGACATCGATCTGAGGATGCCAGAAGATTCTTCCTTTTGGACTAGAAGTGAGTGAACAAATCATCATTCTTTTTGGTGAGATATAAAAATTCTTAAACCATCTTTCTCAAGGCCAAGCCAGTTATGTGCCACTCCTTATACAAAATAAAAAGTAGATGCTTTTTCCAGTCCTTCCCTCCTTCATGCTACTGAGGGATGTCTATACTTCAGGTCACGTAGTTATCTTCAAGCTGTCTAGTTCATATAGTCCAAGCAGCACAGGCATAGTGGCACAGAGCTCAGCCATGGACAATAAAGGCACACGAAATAGAAGGCCTAAGAAATAAAGTAAGTATTCAATAATTAGCCCAAACAGAATTCTTGTCGCTCTTATGGCCAAAGTGCTATTGGGCCTTATGCTAGGAATGTCTTAATTTATAGGCCATGTCCTTAGCATTCCTCAAAAGCTCTTTTCCCCTTCTGCTCCACCTTGAATGGATGCAGGTCCAACAAGCACTGTTGATTTATTTTTTGCAAGAAGCTAGCAAAATCATGTATTCCAAGTAGCTAGATTCTTCCTCTGTAGCTCTTTCATTCCATGCCCATGAAGAGGTTTTTTTGTTCCCTGATCTGACAGGCTGGAAGGTTTGCTTTATTTGCTTTATTGTTTAGATTACACAAATTAAATCCAATCAGATCTCATGTGATGCAAAATGCTCACCATTATATCATGTTTTGCTGTGCATACAGATGCAGAGAGAGCAGGGAGTGAAAGGAGGCATCTTCCTGTTACGGAGACTGGACTTGGTAAATTAGTGGCTTAATCTGTTACAGCAAATAAGATGCTTTGCTATGCAGTCCTCTGTACACAGACTTAAAAGTCTAATACAGAAGAGGTAAATAAAGCATAAAAATAATTCTTCTCACAATTTAAAAAAAAAAATCAATAACTTTTTCCCAAGTGGTGACAGAAAAATAGCACATGCTAATGCGTTTCATCAGATAAATAAACACAAGGAAAGTGTGGCTAAAAGAAGTTGAGGGCCAGGGCTCCAAAGCCAACATTGACCCCCAGTTGTCACAAAAATAATCAGTGCTGGTGGGACTGATAGAAGAGAGTTGAAAGCTAAGCTGGTTTCTGCTTGGCCACTAGTCTTACAGGCCTCAGAGGGTGTGTCTGGATTATTTCAGTGTCCTCTTTGTGAGCTGTGAACCTTCTAAGAATTATTTTTACCTAATTCTACCTCTAACACATCTTTCAAAGGCTTGATCTCAGTCTAACACAGATGAATGTGTTCATGCACTCACAAATATGATGGTCCTTTATCTTAAATTTAACCTGAGGCCACCAGAACAACAGGTATGCTTCTATACTGTTAAAAAGACTGACAAGATTATGAGATAGAGACCATAATCAACTTACATGCCCTGTACAGAGTGGGATATTGAACACATGCTCATTGTTGGGTTACACATGCCCCATTGACTTCAGCTGAACTCTGCACTTGCCTGGGAGGCCACCCACACATGTGTAATAGTTTCAGAGCTAAAGTTTAAAATCCATGGCTGACCAGGACTATTTTTTTCTTTTCTGTGATGGAAAACAAGACATGCCTTGCATGCATATTGAATCCCACAAGTAAATCCTCTAAGATACAGTGGTGTTGAAAATTTCAGAGTTGAATACATTTTGGCAAACTAGATACACACTCTACATGTACTCTATGAACTTTCCACTGCTGAACAAAATCATGCTTTCCAGCTATTTCAGAAATTAAAATACCCCATACAGGTTATGTGAAAATATGTGAAAGCATGTAAAATATATACACGGTCAAATGCAAAGACTAACATGAAATGCAGCATTGAGGTTGCTCAATCAACCCCTCAGATCAGGAAATTCCAACAGTTAATGGTCCATGGTCTTCTCCTCTGTAACTCCATTGAATATATTTTGCATTCCCAGAACTCGCTGACATAAAACAAATGAAGTGTTTCTATTCATTTTAACTTATTCATGTTTGTGTTACTTAATTCCTGGTTGAGACTAGTAGGAGATTCTACGTGGGCAAGTTAATATCATGATAAAATAGATCTAAATTCAATATGGGTGCACAATCTTTGCATGAGAAACTTGAAATCAAGACAAAGTGGTCCAAATACCAACAAAGTACTTAACAGCTCAGGAGTTAGTTCAATTTCCTATCTCTCCTACAGATTTCCATGTGAACTTTGGCAAATCATGTAAATCCCCATGAAAACCCTCACTCATTCCCATATTTGTATATTTAATATAGAATAGCTTAATTTCAGCTTGAGCTTCTTTATTTCATTCTGCAAGGACAATGAAAGAATCAAAGCCTGAGGTAGGCAGTCACATTTTTTTTTTCATTTGAACACTTATTTTTAAATCATAACAAGAGCAGCATATCTTTCTCACACTGTCATAACATAAGTAGACCCAAGAATGCTTTAAGAAAATTCAAAACAGACTCACTAGTCATGGAAAATACCAACTTCTAGAGAGGCAAGACTGACTTAGGATTAGAACTGACGTTTGAAATTTGTACAATTATCCCATTGACTTCTCTGTTGTTAGGATTGCACCTAGCACTTGTGTTATGTTAGCTGTAACTTCTACTTTGCAAATTCATCAGGAAGAAATACTCGCTAGTTTCCTGAAAATTTTTGTATCAGTCATTTCTTTTCAGGAAATAAGACATGAAGGAACTCTTTCTGTTGCATTTTAGTTCCTACCATTCTGTTCTGTTAACTTCTCCCCCTACAATTGCAAAGGCTGAGTGGTGGATGATTAACAGTTTTAGATTTTTTTTTTAATTTAAACTATCTTCTAAAGTAATAATGCATAAATTATATTTTTATGTAGTTGGAAAATGTCTTTTACTTTTCCCTTAACTTAGTTTCCTAGTGAAAAATGCTGATCTACTCTATCTGAACAAGTCATCTGAACTGCTAAAAGATACTCACCTAAAATTGCAAATTCTTTGGTGTTTGCATGGAGCAGTTCAGTCAAAACATATTGGCAGTGTCAAAAAGCTATAAGCACTGCTGACTTATATCACAAATTTGTCATAACATTTTTGTTTTAATGTTTCTTATTCATTAAATATTTGATATACCTCCACGTATTTCTTTTCACTTCTCCTAAGAGGTAAAATATACCTGTGGACTTCATAGTGTAGACTCTCACTTTTCTAAAATTAAGAATATACTTATTATGTTTAAAGATTACATAATACCATTTATATGTATTCACAACTTCATTGAGTTGTATTGTGATACTATGAAATGGATATATTTACTACAGGGGATGTTTTTACAGGTGTTAAAAATATGTCATATGACTGTCTTCTGAAATATGCCAAACTTTATTATCATAATAACGTTATATACCAACAAAGCCAAAATATGCATATGACATCCTTCTTCACCAAGTGTATATGACAGATCTAGTTATAGATGCTCTGCATTCCTTTTCAGAAGCCATTTCTATTCTAGTGTAAACACGGAATTAAAAATGCTGTAGAATAAATGGTAAAAAAAATGGATCTTTCTCAGCCCTGAAGTATGAAGCTTTAGAGATGTCAGATTTCACATTCTCTCTGTGCTCAGAGAGATTTTCCCACCTTTAGAATTGTCAATATGTGGCTAAATAAATGTGAAGAACATTTGCAAAGCTGTCATGTACAAAAATAATAACTGGTTAAACTATGTTTTTGCATGAAAATAACTGCTGGAAAATTCTGTCCCCCAACATACCAATAAAATAGGACTGATTTTACTGGACATTTCATGTATGCTCTGCAATTAAGGAAAAAAAAAATCAGTAATGAAGACTCTGTTGCTTTGCAGATCCAAGCTGCCCCAAGAAAGTGTCACAAATCTAAAGAATGCCCCTGGGTGCTACATTTTATACAGGAATTTCTAATTTAGCAGACAGATGTGAAAATGTACATGCAGCCAGAAAACTCCCCAATGGTAATCCAGAGGAATGGAAAAGAGCACATATGTTACAACTAAGGCCAGTATTAATTTGTGCTCAAAATTAAAAACTATACTAAAGAAAAAGAATGTGCATCATTAATCAAATGAACTTTATAAGAGTTAAGAAGCCCTTGCTCATCTGCAAAAAAAAAATAGCCATAAATAACATTATTGTCACCAAGTTTTAGAATAAACTGATTTTTAAAAAGCAACTTTAACTTGACCTTTGATTTTATATTTCTTGCTAGGAGCATGTGCTATGGTGTGGGTTCACTAAAGATGTCCCCAGACTGCCACATTCAGGGTACCTCTGTTAACAGAAGTCTTCTGCTCCTGCTTTTGCCAAGAGTGGCAGCTATGGTGGAACAACTGCTTCTGGTTCCCAAGCCCACAACTATCTTACTGTTTCATGCTCCATGACTTGCAGTGGTCTGAGAAAACATTGTTTTCTAGCTACAAAGGAAAAAACAAAGTATCCCACAGTATTGGGAACAAGGACCAGAAGTTAGGATCTATATTTCCCAAAGAAGTTATGACTTGAGCAGCTGACAGCGGTAAGCAGCCATTGCACACAAACTCAGTGCAATGCAGAGATATAACACGCCTGGAAATTCCTTAAAACACCAGGATATAATTGCTTATGCTACATGTAAATCACAAATAATAAAACTCCAAATTGCCTGGAGATACAGAGAAGTGATAAGTGTCAAGCCATTCCTGACAGATTCAAACATACCAACACTAGAGAAATTGCTTCAATTTCACAAATTTTCTCAGCTAAAACTACAGTCAAAGCAAAAATGAGAATGCATAGTTACCATTATGATAGTTGACTTACTTAGTCCTCCAAATTATCTTCCTTTGAATTAAAAATGCTTTCCGAGAAACAAAAAGACCTAACATTATTCTGCATTTTTAATTTAAAAAAAAATATATATGTTGACATTCTTTTAGATTCACTTTTCATTTGCTTTTTTTTTGTGGTTCTTTAATTATGTGATATGTGTCAGTCTCTTAGTCTTTCGCTATAATATACCATCTCTCAGAAACAAACATGTTAATTGGGTACACACTTCTGGCTTGTGCAACGTGTCTAGTCAGCTCTCAAAGCAGATGAATGCAGTTTCATATGCCACAGGTTTGAGTAAAAATAGGAAAGCTGTCTTGCAGTGTATTTACAAAGGCCATCTTTGCCCTCAGGGGCTAACCTCCTTATGCAATGTCTCCTGGCTACTGCTTTGAAATACCCTCTGCTGAAACCTCTCTTGCTACCAAGCACAGGGACAGCTTTGGACAAAAAACCCCAAGGCTAAATTAGCCATTGTGAACATCCCACTTCTAAACATGCAGGATTTTTTCAATAAGTGCAGGTATGTTGTAAATTTATCATATGCTTGCAGACTGATGCCTTCATGCTCCCTCCAAAGCCTTCTGCGGCTCATTCTGCTCTCAATAAGTTCTATGCAAGTATCTACAAAACCCATGAGTATCAGTAGATTCTACCTGGGTTCAAACCCCAGCGATGCACAGCCTTCTGGAAGACTGAAGGATTAGCAACTAGTACACACCTAAGAAGAGAAAATGTAATGCACAATGTAAAATGTACAGATCCATTGAATGCTCTAAGAGAAAACAAGGTGGACAGACTTGGACTAGCTTCTCGTGTTGGTTGCAAAAATGTTCCAGCATTCACATTTTGCATACACATGTAAGTACTCCATAGTGAGAATCACATTCCCTGAGGCATGAATATGAAATAATGAAACTTTTGGTAGAATATATGTATGTTTTCATCAGTATTTTTCATCGAAATGTTCTTGCAGGATAATCAGAGCCATCATTTAGAATACAAGATCATGTTTCACTTGGATGTCAGTTCATGAACTCAGCACAGAAAGGGCGATGGATTCCATAAAAAGCGTCAGTCTAGAAGTTGGTCCATATGGGGTAAACACTGACTTGCTCTCTGACTCCTAGTGAAATTAGGGGATTTTTATAACTGGGCATCTCAAAATGCAGGGGTAATAAAGCCTGAAAGAAAAGATCAGTATTTAGGTTAGCAGATAATTCTCCAGAGAGCCCAATCCTTCTACAGTTGCCATCCATCTCCACCAGAAAGCAGTTTCACAATGAATGAAGAGCAATAAATCTCACAAATATACAAAAGCACAGGGAATGAACTTAGTCTAAAAGCCATCCAAAACAATACACAAAATGCATTCTTGAGAGACAACAGGAGTATACGTATGGATATAATCCACAACACACTGTGCCAGAAGTCTGGCAGCTAAGGATGGAAAGAAAAGCCATGTGCAAGAGTTCAGACCACATTTATGAAAAAACATTCTAAAATGTGAATGCCACAAGCTTTTGTAATATCCCAATTCCCTTATTTTTTGTCATGTAAACCAATATTATCTGCAGCAAAATGGTTTAAAATGGTCTTATCTCATGCAACATGTGTTGGATTGTCCCATGATGAAGAGTCATTTAAATCCACGTGTTATTCTAACACCTAGATAAGCCACACACTGAATTTCCTCTAGCACCTGAACAGAATTTTGGAGAGGGAAAATATATGTTTACGGTCATACATTTTGAAAGTTCATGTGAGTAGAATTGTATCATGTTGCCTTCTAATCTCTCTGAAAAGGATTAAGAAAACATGAAATTCCCCAGAAATACCCAGAGATACAAGACAAGATCTGGCAGCCTTATTCATAGGACACCCATGGAGTAAAGGACTAATTAACACAAGTACATTTGTAGGTTCTACCTTTATAAAGGAAAATTGCATCATTTTACTTGCATTTCATGAAATGTAAAAATAGTAAATAGTAGAAGAATATATTTTAAGAAGCTTTTTGTTTGTTTCACCTTATTAGTTAACTCCAGAAGATGTTAATATTGTATTTTTATTTTATTTTTTTAACATTGCTGAACTGTGACTTTTGACTAAGGTTGATTAACTTCCCTATTTCTATTATGTTCATTCTCACTGTCATATCCAAATCCAATTTTCAAGAGGATGCCAAGTCCTTGATGAAAACAGTCTTTTATTACATCCTAACCAATGGACTGGAAGTAGACTGGGCTCATATGGGAATAATCAATCACAGTTTACATTTAGGCCATTCAGCACATTTCATACTCACTCACACACACAACCTAGAAATATATATATACTATTAAAAGCATTGTTTTGACACAATTCAAGAAAATATAGATTGAAAGTATTCTAGGTCATTTGGACACATCTTTCTTCCATTAATTTTAATGGAAGAGATGGACCAGATTTGTAGTTGGCTTGCAGTGATACAATTTCACGGAAGTCAGTTGGACAGTATTGATTCAGTTTTTCTAAGAATCAGGGTGTAGATCTCCCAAAAGAGAATCAGTTTTTGAATCAAAATGATACTATGTTGAAAAATTCAGAAGTACTCTCTTTTGGTGAAGACATATTGATTAGAAACCCCGAGCTACATCCTTTCTTTCAAATGTTTAATTCTTACTAGTTTTGCCACGTTTGTCCACCAAAATATTTAAGTCCCTTTCAAACTCAATGAAGTTTCATAAATAAAGGCTCCTAGATAACCAATTTGCAAGTTTACAGACTTAAAATACTTCTGAGAATACTGACATCCTCAGAAAATACTACTGTTGAAAACAAAACTTCCCTCAGATATGTGTTAATTTTGGTAGCATTATGTTTCAGCAAAATATCCAAGCAAATATGGTTCAGTAATATCAAATTGTACCAGCACTGTAAGAATGTTAAAAGTTTGTGGGTTTTTTTTTTTACTTTCTATTTTATGCATTATAAAATACATAATAACATAAGGGAAAGACATCAAATCAAAACAAAAAAATCTTGATTCAATAAAACATTGTTTCTGAATGCATTCTTCTGTATACTTAATTGTACTGCAGCATAAGGTGTTTCTTAAGATACATAGTTCTCAACATAATTACTTGGTATAGATTTCAAAGTATTTCACCACTAATGGCTTAGGTTGATAAACTATCCAGATAACACATTTTACTGTACTCCATAAATGTAATACAGAGGTATTAATTCATGAGATGATGCAAGCTATCAGCAAATCTATGCTCTATTATTCACTGTAACTTCTTGTCTTCAGAGAAGATTATTTCAACTACACAAGCAAAGCTATTGTGAATCAAATCTAAGTGGGAATGTAAACAAGAGTTTAAAAAAATCCACTTTTGTCACCTTTTTTTCTCTTTTTTATCCGTCTTGCCAGGACAGTTTCTCGAATTACATGGTTCTCCAATAGCGAACTACTAGGAGACAGGCATTTTTTCAAGGATACAAGGCACGGCAATTTTTACAAACTCCTCCTTCAACAGAACAGAAGCATGACAAGAAGATTTCTAAATGAAGAAGAAAACTACAAAAGAACTTTGGGACTGGCTGTTAGCACTGGGCTGAGGTGAGACATACTGAACTTATCATTCCATGTTGTCCTCTAGGCACATTTCAATAAGAACAACCACAAATATATGTATATTAAAAATATAGTACAGCCTACATCTGGACAAGAGCCTACCACCTACATCCTTCACAACAATGATTTTAAAACCTTCCTAAAGGACCTTCCTACTCGTAAACCCCATTCACAGCTATGAAAGTATTTTGACGCGCTGTTGTCTAAACCAACATTGGCGTTTATTAGAACATGGGATGTGTTCCTTTACAGGCTTTAATATCATTCTCTTGGCTTCTTTGATACAATAATTGTAACAATACAGAACTACGGCATAAAGCTAAGAATGTAAAGACATGAAACTATGTGTTTGAATTCAGTATATATTAGTAGTATTGTATTAAGCCAGTATGATTTTAGAAAGCAGAACCTAAGTGCATGGATTTTTATTTACTTCTGATGAGTAATATGAACTGGAAAGAATCACAAGGTGAAAGAATGACACAGTTATATGCAACATGGTTGGAAATAATTCACATTTCACTTTCACCTTGTCTTGCAGGTCTATCCACTACATTGTCTTTGACAATGCTGTCTTTCTAGTTACTCACTCTCATTACTCAAGTCAGGTTGTATCTCTATTTTTGCAAATCTTTTTTTTTTTTTCTCTCATCCACACAAGTATTAAAGTATGGATATGTTCAAAATTCCTGGCCATATTTCTGATGCCACCAACCATCAGTTACTAATTTCCACCCTGTGCTCACTAATTCTTGGCTTTGTCTTTCAGATTTCCACTCAATCAGGAGTCTTTCACATCCAATATTTGCTTTCAGTTTCACTGTGGGACAGTGAAATGAGTCTTGCCAATAGAAGTCATTTTATGCGCTATTGAGGGTAGCTTTTCCAGTCTCTTACGCTGCTTATTTTTCTGCATTTATACTTGTGGACAGGCTATTAATATATTAAGTGCCCCTGGTGCATTGCATCTATTTGCTACATAGGCAAATTTTTCAGGGACAGGCTGGTGGAATTTTCAGACACTAGGAATACACAAAAGAACTGGCCAACAATGTGTTGGGAGAATCACATCTGGATGATACAGCAAAATACTTGATTGAGGCCTTCTTGTGTGTGCAAGCACAAAAGAATATAGCATTTCACACCAAAAAGTGCCATGTAGTGACACCCAACTGTTCGAACGAGACCAGTGCAAACAGCTTAGCTCAATTACCAGGCACCATGATTCATGGTGGAGGATGCTCCTACCAGACAGTTTACTCCTGCTGTGTCCAAGTCTCCCCACACTTCTCAGACAGGCCGCATTCCTTGATAGGCAGTTTGAAAGTTACAGAAAATATTCCACCTACTGGTGTGAATCTTCTGTGAAATCAAACACACCCAATGAGTGAGGCTGGGGAAAAAATGTTTTAAGACAACAGGATTCCCAGTTTCTGATTTACCTGTTCCTGTATCTTTGTGCTAGAGAGAACTGACATGTATATTAACTGCACAGACAATACTGTGCAGTTCTGAAGAGCATCTTGAATATAGAGCCAGGTTTACCTATGACAGTACAAAAAGCATGTACACAAAGATTCAACCATTTGCATATTTTATTGATGTGTATGAACATGTTACAGTTATAACTCTACTACATTTATCTACACATATGTTAATATACTAAGGACATGCTACACCTTTTTTTTTTAACCTGCTGCAGGAGTAAACTACAATTCTTGAATATCTTGCATGATTTTTCCTGCCATACCCTATGAAGTATAACTCAGAAATGAGAGAGATACACCAAAGATTTTAGTGTCTTCTTAGTAATGACATTATAGTGTTCCATTTGGAGTGCTAATGGCAGGATATTGCTGTTTCCAAAAAAAAAAAAAAAAAACTTCATGGTGATATAGAATCATACAAATAAGTTGGGAAAAAACCTCCAAAGGCCATCAGGTCCAATTCCTCTTCACAACAGGATCCGCTGTAAATGTCACCCACACGACTGAGTCAAACTGCACAGCACACTGTTCCTGTTCAAGTAGAGAGAATTCTTAAAAAAGTAAACGGGCCCTGGGCATTTGGTGAACTATTAGACGATTCATGCATTCAGAAAGGATTCCTGTGAGCATGATGGGTCCAGCATCAGTGAAGTTAAGGAGCAGAAGGATAGCTGAAGTTGTCACCTGCACGCACCACATGTCAGTCTCAGTAAGTGTTCACTTTTACATATTTGCTGTTTTGTGGACTGTGAAATTCTACAGACATATTGTGTTGATGTCTTGCAAGTTTCTAAAATGTCTGATGTGTGAGATTTTTGGGGTTTTTTAACATATTTGTTGTTGAGATTCCAGCAACAGTGGATGCATAACCTTTCTGTAATATCAAGTCTAATTATATTGGTTAAAGGCTGATTTTTTTGTCAAATAAAATGTAAATATAAATCTATGTGTAGGCTAAGCTGGAGACAACAAGTATTATTTAATTGGCTTGTGTTGATAGCTTGCTATTTTTTATATTTTAATAAAACATCATAGCACAGTTGTGACTTTTCATCTCCTTAGTTAAGTGAATAGCACACGCTTTAACAAACATAGAATTTTCCTTTTTTTACTTACAAATTTATGCAAGTAAGAATTTGCAGACAACACATTAAGATATTCTGCCTGCTAATAACAAGTTGAAAAGCTTTGTTATCCATAAAATAAGCAAGACAATGAGAAATTAAAAAAAAAAAAAAACTGAACAACTGCAGGGTACCTCAAAAAGAGTTGTTGCAGTTTATGGCTGTAATCTTTTTATTTTTCTTTTCCCTCCTACATTTTACTGTATGTTCTGGTGGTGTGCAGCAATTGCCTTCTATAGTGGCTAGAGCAATGTATTTCCCTCTTTCAGACGACCTTTGTTATCTTCTGCATTGTAAAGACGACCCCTCTGGAGAAAAGGGCATTGAGAGGTGATGAATTTGGCATGGAAAAGACATCACAGAGCAAAGCCACAATATTGGGATACTGCTAGAACACTCATTAATCTCATCTCATTATAACTGCTTGAGATATTTCATATGCACCTAGCCTTGTAACCATTTCCTGGACTATTTGCTTTTAACACCTTGCTCCTTTCAGTGTGTACCTCCAGCACTCCCACTTTTTATCTCATCAACCATGAACTCCTCACCTTTGTCTTCAAGAGCCTGCTCCTGCTGGCTCTCAAGCACTAGAAAAATGTTGCCCACATCTTAAATTCACAAACAAGCATTTTCACATGCCAAGTCCCCAACAGTGCGTTGGCAGCTGGTGCCCAAGATCACTGCTATGCACGCAGCTCTGCATTGCCTCACTGTATCTTTGTGCTTCCACTGGTTGCAAAGGACCTACCAGTTGTGTCTGTTTTGTACTTAAAAGTTGCGAGTTGCGTGGTGAAGGATTTTCTTTCGAGTCTTTGCAGAGCGTGTAGTGCAGTTGGGTCAGGGACCACTGCTAGAGCAATAGTAGCATACAACCAAGAGGTAATAGACAAATATTTGCTCACAAGAAGCCAACAAACTTAATGTTTATTGCCTACCCTCTTCTGTAAAAATAAGGAAAAGTACTTAAGACAATAAAACTCACTTTTAATATTTCCTAATAGGATTTTAAAAACTGATAGGGCTGTCACCTATTTGCTAACATTCCTCTGAATCAAGAACTACTGCTTATTATGAGCACTTTACTTAATCCAGCCAATTTTTCATTTATAGGCTTCTCTAGCTTTGAATGGATTTATGTATGGAAATGCCTACGAAATGCAGAAATAGTGTCCATAAAGTCTTTATATGCATAACATTGTGTTATCTATGAGGGATGTGTAGTGTACTCTGGTACTGGTGATTTATTGCTGTTCATTTAAATGACACTTGCTGGATTCTGAAGGACTTTCGTCTGACATATAGGATTTATTTTCTAGTCCTTAAATACATGCACATTCACACACAAAAATGCATTGAACAAGACAAATGTATTAACATTTGTTAGCAGGTCAGACTAAAACATTATCAAGGATGTAATGTTCTCTTTGACCTGCTAACACTTAAGCAAGCTGTAACAGCCCTGTATAATTCAGATTGTAATATGCTTTACTTAACCTTTGTTAACTAACACATGAAGGAACAGCTTTCCCTTTTAGTGAGGACAAAGCATGGTATTTCAAAAGGGCTTATGTGAGTTGAGAGCAAGGCTCTGTACACAGTCAAATCCTACATTTGACTGCTGAACCCATTCTTTCTCCTTTCCACCCAAACCCACATGGAAACAAAAACAAAACGGGAAAAAAATAAAAAGGCTGAATTGAATCTACTTTGAATGATTTCCATACCAAAACCAAAAACTGAAGACAACTTTTCCCATTTTTACATGATGTTCCTTAGAAGACAAATGAAACATGTAAATGCACTTGTCAGGAAAGACCAACGAAATTAACAAATAGGTTCACAAATCTGTTGCAGAATAAGCTGCACTGGTTTATCCACTAGTTCAATCACTGGAGCACGTCCTATAATGTCCAAACTACATTTCTTGCTTCTGTTCCTGGGATTTGAGGCCAGACTTTTCTGACAGTCCTCAGCAGAGCATTCCCGCACCAGAGTGCTGTAGAGCACTCCAGGGGCCTTCTCAGAGTACTTCGAGACCCAGGTAAAGATCCTCATCACCACACTGGCGGGTAACTCCTGTTCTGGTTCTGTTTCAGGGGTTATTTAAGCACGCTGCAAACAGCAGCAGCTTCTGCTGCAGGGATTGCCAGAGCTCTGCCCCACAAGAACAAAGTCATCCATTCAGAGGAAAAATTGTTTCATTCAGACCCACTCTTTGCCCAACACAGGCCTCTTGCACTCAGATTCAGTAGCCCAGACATTACTCCTATAACTTCTTCTAAGTCTTTTGAGCCTCCTAAGTCTTTCACTGTGGTCTGTGATTGCACTTGACCTTTGTCTAGGAAATGCAAAGAGAGTAGGGGAAGGAAAGAGTCCTGCCAGACACAGTCTGTCCCTAACAAAAATATCAGTAAGAACAAAGTTACCTTCACCCTCCCAGCATTGTTCCCATATTTTCAGGAAACATTTTTTTTCTCAAAGGCTGCAGAAGTGAGTAGCAGGTGTAAGCATTATACAAATCTGTGAAAAGGATTTATTAGGCAACATAGAAAAAGAAGTGCTTCAAAAATTTCTAATTATGTCTACTTTAACAATACAAGAAACAGTAAAATTAATAAATAGATTTTAATTTTCAAATCAGCTCTGCCACAAGCAGGGTGATCTCACATTTTGTCTTCACTCACCTGGTTTTTCTATGATCTCAGGCAGAGGGATGTTCTCCAAACTGCTGCTTTAAGGAAACATTTCCGTTTGGATAAACTATGTGACTGGATTTTTCAAGATCATCTGAGTTTAAACAACCTAGCAATTAAGTCCAGGATTGCAGCAGTTAATGATACCTCAGCCTGCTTCATCAGGAGATGTTTGGGAAGCCATCTAGGCATTTATGATTAAGGACTGACTAACAGGAGCAGGCATTATGTGCCAAAGACCTCAAGCAAATAAAGGCTTCAACTCATAAGCTTTTCCATGCAAAAATGTTGTCACATACATGAACAAACTTCCCAAGGTGTCCCAAATATCAGGTGTTAATCAAGGTCTTCAAACATGACTCTAAACTGTGTGACTAAAACCACACAGCATTGTACCAGAGGTTACATCAGTGCTAAGGGAGCATTAAATCCACACCTGATCAAAGACCCACACATCACCTCCAAGAGATAGGAATACAACCAGCCAGGTGAGCCAAATGAAAAACATGACATTGAAACTAGTAAATGAAACAGCCCATGGAAAGCTTGGTGGCCCTGAGGTCAGAGGGCACAGTTCAGCTCATGTCCCTACAGCTCTTGCTTATTGATATAGCCATGGAGATTACGCACACTGCCAAATACACAGAGACAAACCACAAAGACAGTTTAGAGCACGGATAATTTTGATTTCTGCATGACTTCTGCTTACTCAACTACTCTTCACCTCCAAATTACCCTACTTCATCCTTCTTCCCAGGAACTCAGTATGTGGAGCAAAAGGACAGGAGAAAGTCATTGCAAAGCTCATGCTAAATATTCTTTAGGCAAACATTCTGACCCTCTGCAGGCAGAAAGCATCACCCTGTTGAGTCTAGCAAATTTGGGGGAACATAGAGATAAAAAACTATTATCACAGAGACCTTGTGCCCCATATCTGTCAAGTGGTCCAGGAGATGTTCTTCCATCGCCTCACTGTAGTTGTCCTCTGCGTAGGGTGGAGATGTGGCTCTTAATTCTGTTCCACAGTCTATTAGTTTTCCAACACCTTCCCTCGTGGCACTTCGAAGGAAATCAGTCTTCTCTCTTAGTCTGTACCCAAATCCCCATGGGCAGAAAAATAAGTCTCCACAGGGTATAATTTTGAAATGTAAAATGAAGGCTAGAGAGTTCAGTGATTTAACTTGAATGATCTAATGCCAGTTATCTACTTGAAGAAATTTGTAAGAAATAAAACTCCAAATTTGTTTTCTGTTTTTAACAACATGGTTAACTGAAGGATTGGCAGTCCTGAATGGTTCACAGCATTGGGCAAGAGGACAGCTGAAAATATATATTTGTCTTGGATCATAGCTTTGATCTTCAGACCTAGTCTTGGGCCACTCTGGGACCTCGTACAAGTTTGCTGACAGGACAACAATTTCAGAGATAACCAATACTATGAGCTAGACTTAGCTCAAAGCACTCCAGCCTTGTAGACAAATTTAATTTTATGGTGTCAGTAAAATGGATTCTGCCAGGGAGGACGTCAGAGAAGCAGTGAGACTTCTGGTGGGAGTCTCTTTTTCAGGATTGTAGGAGGCAGATGGGAATGAGTGCCTGGGAGGAGATTCTTCAGTTTGAAGGGGCTCAGGAAGCTGTGGTCATGGCCTTTTTTGCTTCCACAGTTTCCCTGCCATTTTTTTTCTGCATACAGTCAAACCACTGAAAAGTTAATAAAAAATCCCTCCAGTGTGGATGAGAATTGTGAAATAGCCTGAGAAACCCCCATCTTCTGTTTATTTTATTTTATTTTATTTTATTTTCCAGCATTATTCCCCAGGAGGGCCATAGCACAATCTCACTTTGTGATGCAACCTGTCACTGGCTTGAAAGCAGGCAGAATGAGGAAAGAGGGGGAGGTAAGAGTAGTTACAAAAATTGAAGAGATTTCTCAAGACCCTCCCCTGGAGGCCCTGGAAGATGTTAACATAAGGTCTCCTAGTGGTTAGGGCCAGTGCTGGAGGCAGATTAGCAATAACAAAATAATCTTAGAATAATAAAAGCTGAGAGAGCTTGTGTAACTCATCATGTCCTCGGTTTTAAAAGTGCCAGTATAAAAGGGCCGCTAAAGAAAAGACCTTCAGTTTTCTTATTTAAATAAGTGACTTACAAAAGATATCAATACCAAAGGGTTACCTGTTTCATTGCCCAAAAGCAACATTTTTTTTCTAAAGGACATTCTAAAGTGAATGCAGCCATTGAGGAACACACGTTATTTTTTTATGTGAGAAAATTCTGGTTCACATTGGGCTTAAAACACTCTCCAACACAACTATTTTTTCCTTCCTCAGGGTGTTCACAACAATGCGTGCAAGGAGGTTTCAATATCTGAAATACAGTCTGTGCTCACAAAGTAAATGGTTTTCTTAGTGTCTACTATCTCCATCTCAGCTCCCCTGGTTTACCAAGGAAATAATTGACAAAAGTAAGCTAAATGAGGATACTTAAAGGAGAAGACAGACCATCTAAAAGCACAGCCTAGGAAAACTCTTTTCAGGTTATGACTGAAACTGATGACAGGTCTCTGATATTCAGCACAGCCAGAATTTCCTCCCCTACCCTTCAGTCCTTCTTCAATATATATGATGACTTATCAAATAAGATTAAAAAAATACATAATTTCTTGATCAGAGTTCCTTATACATAACATGGTGACAGTAACAATGTATATTCTTATCCACTTCTGTGTTCCTGGTGCTCCATGTATCAACATCTATAAGCATTTTGTCATCATTATACCCAGTAATTTACATTCTGAATTTATGTGAGGTTTTTCTTTGACTTTGCTGGGAATTACTATTCATGAAGAAAAATACCATTCAGAAAAATAAAATATTTAAGGCCAACATGTCATTATAATATTTATCTCAATAAAAGCCAAGAACTTGCTTTTTTGTTGTTGTGTTGCAATAGTTATTTGATATTCTCAGTTTTAGGCATAAATTGCAATTCTACTGTGAAGTTACATTAATTTTTCAGCTCAAACAAAAGCACGTGATTGAAAAGATATCGTGTGCATTAATACTCTTCAGATTGATGACTTTGGCTATTTAGGGCAAAGGCTTTTTGCTGTCACTCTCTTTATGATATCACTCAATATTTGACTCCTGATTTTTTTAAAAGGAATATACTATTCCTAATTGTTTCTCTGCCTTCTTCTCTATAGCTGAAAATGGAGTAGCCACTATATGCTGGCCAGCTTTTTACATTATCTGTTCTCTTAAGCCTTCAAATACCCTGGATACCAACTCGATCTCCATAACAAGAGAGTGTGAGAGAAGTGGGAAGGCATATTTCTAACATTCCCACCTTCCCCCTTTTCAAATGCATGAATAAGCTTTTCTGTTTTTAAGATGTGTGCTGCGAATCATTGCTTTAATTCCTCAGCAAATCTACCCCAGGACAGATGGGCTGAGCTTGAGCACTCTGAGGACACTATTAACACTCGTGAGCAACTGCCTCCATGCTTTATTTCCTGCTTGTCCTTCCTGTGCAGGGCAGGAACCAGAGCAGTGAGGGAACACCTGTCCTGTACAACCTCACCTGTCATGGGTTTGGCACCAACAGCTGTATCTCCAGCCTGAATCTAAGACTTTCCAACAAGCACATGTCAATAACACTTTCCCATGATAAGATATATAATGTTCTTCTTTGGGGTGGGGAATCTCTATTATTATATTAAAGTTAGACTATTGCAAAATGTTGATTACACTCTGTCTGTTTTAATAACTGCTTCACTCTTTGATATTGCTCAAGTAAAAGAAAAAAAAAAAAGTAATATAATTTTCTCCTTAAATCTGTCATCAAGGGCTCCAACTACTGTCTTAATAAACTTTTGTTGAAAACACAAGTTTTGCCAATCTCAAAGGCTCTCATCTCCAAGGTACATTGAACTAATTAGTAATTTAACAGGAGTAGAGGGAAAAAAGTTCACTTCAGGCACTTTGGTAGACAGAGGAAAAGAACAAAGTTCCTTCATCTATATTAAGAGTTCAAAAAATAGAATTAATGACCTGAAGCTTAGACAGTACCTGGGATGAATTTATGGAGTCAGTGTTTAATTTGAAAACACTCATACACTGATAGTATTTAATGAAACCAACTAGGGACCAAATTGCTTTCCTTTGAATAGAAGGAAAACTACATTAATAAATAAGTAATCTTAAAGTACATATTATAATAAAGCCAGTATTAGACTCATCAGGATCTCAGAGAGAGGCTAAAGTATGGTAGATTCTGCCTTCCATCAGTGACATGGGTGATGCATACTGGTATGTATCATGGTCAAGTGTATCTCCATCCCTACCCCAACAGCAGGAAGCCACTGATTTTGCCCCAAAGCCCTTTTCACTTCACTGTTTCACTTGCTGCTTTCTTACTGATGGGGGTTCTGCTTATTTTTCTAATGAAATTTGATGATTACACTATCAGAATATTTTGTTTTCAAATGCGTAACGCAAGTCCATGCCATTTACCAATCCAGAGTGTACAACCCTTTGCATGGATCTCAAGTACAGCTGGATAGGATCAGCTGCTTTCAGGTATATTAAAGTGAAGAGAACAAAATCCTTATTTCACCCACCTGCCAAATCAGTTTATGGCTAGTAGCCCTGAATTGTGACAATAGGTACCCTTTAAATAAAACTATCAAATTTAGTATCTATACCACAGCGAAGAATTTTACAACAGACCTTGCCATTTCCTCACAGTCTACGGGTCCACCTGGCTTGAATTTCTTGCCTCCAATAGTCCAGTTGCATTGGAAGTATGGTATTTTCTACAGTAATATTTGTGTAAGAGGGTTTTTTAATTGCTTTATACAAACAACAATAAATTAAACATCAAAAATCAGTATCCAGTTAATAATTGTCCATGATGTGTTAAAAACTACATGCATTAAATCGAAGGAATAAACATATAGAAAGGTTTCTACATGTGATAAGAAAGAAGTGAATGGTATCCCAAGAGTGATTGTCCTTTATTTTTTATGTTGACTCTTTTAAACAAGCAGTTCACATCATGAGATCTTTCAAGCCTTCTACAAAATCCTGAAGAATTATGAAATTATTCTGTGAGGTGATAAAAAATGTCTGAATCTTGAGACACTATAAATCCACTGATTTAACATCACTGCCTTGAATCACAATAAGTGTTTTTAAATAGAATGAAGTAATAAGTACTGGTATTTTGATGACACTTGATGAAAAAATTGGTATTACAGGTTCACCTTTGCATGGTTCAGTATTTTTTTCCTTTAGGTATCAAAACAAAACAATCGCTGCACAATTCCCCCAGTCATACAATACAGTTCACTTACTATTTTTAAGGTATTTTTCTCCACTTCGATATCATAATGCTCTTGTAGGAAACAAAATGTCAATAGTAAATTTTATATGAATGCAGTGAAAGGATTTCATAGCTTTTTTTCATACTTACAGGAGATTAATCTCACCTCTATTGGATACTACTAACTGTGTATAGATGTTCTTACATGATAGATGCCTAGTATAAAAATAATAGTCAGAAAGGAATTTTTAATCCTGAGGAAGTTTTTTACCACATAGCCACAGCATAAGGCCTTGTTTTCCCGATTGCTTTAAGTACAAATAGACAAAGCAAAATACAAAATGGAGAAAAATGTTGGTTTCAGTCTCAAAAGTTTCCACATATGCTGGAGCTGGGCACTCCTCTGGGCTGCAGACCCTTGCAACACCTGTAATCCAGCTATAAGGGATAACAACAGTGTAAAGAGGAAGCACGTAGTGAGTTTTTGTAAAAGTACCTAAATTGCTAAATGTGTTTCGTAAAACCTTAGTGTCAAGTGACTTGTCTAAAATGACACATACAGTTTTCAGAAGAGGAGGTCCTCAGAGTCCGTGAAAATTGTTTTAATTACCTCAGCATTCTTTCTCACTGAGAGCTATAAGGCAATAGAATAATTTCATACTAACAGTGCTTAAAAGCTCATCATTTGGACCAGGCAAAGTGAACTGAAGAATTGTAAACTGACATATGGAAAGCTGACCTGAATGGAAAGCAGATATACTTCTCAGTCACTTATTCTCTGAACTGGAAAATTTGAATTCCAAGCTACAGATAAATGTAACCACTTAAAAAAGATGAATAAATGAGTTTTCTGCTGGCTGGGGATACTAGTACTAAAATGCAATGGTATAATTTAAAAATACTCTGAAACAAGTGAAGTCACATCTTATTTCAGTTTCTGAATTTTACTTGTAAATTTTCACAAACATACCATAAGTAAACTGCTTACAGGATACTTTAATCATGTGCCAGTCACAGTCAAATAAGTGAGATTTCTGGGTAGGTCATTTCCTTTGGATTTGAATCCAGATGACAGAAATATTTGGATGTAAAACAATTAAGTCTGTCCAGTTATGATGGCCATTTAATGAGCTTCAGCAAGGCAGAAGGGAGTTCACTCTACCTGTCTAAACAAGGTTTAATATGCCATAAAGCTAACATAATAAATAATTTAAGTGCTGAAATATTACAAAGCTAAGTCTTTCCCACTGACTCAGTAATATGGATTGTCAGGCATGGAGAAATCCAACCGATAACAAAGTGAAAAAGAGTAGATCACAATATTTGACTGCTAAATAGTTAAAAATGTTCTGTCTTTCTTCATAGGAATGTGTTACGGTTTGAGATAGTTGTAACTTGCACTTGACAGACATTTTTCTGGCTCTGCCTATAGGTCTTCTCTCCTGTGTCATGTTGCTAGAAGGCACGGTCCTGAGGAAGAGCGAATGAATGAATGAATGAAGACAGGGAGCATCTCATAGAGTTGTATGAGAAATCATACACTGCCCTATTTTAAACAGAAAACCCAAATGGTTTCTATCAGATACTAAATTAACCCGGCGGGGATTTCTGACTGTTCCAGGCAGAAGACTACTTTATTCATAAGAATAATTGGATATTCAACCAATCATCATTTTTCATATTGTGAGTTGTAAATGTCGGTTCATCCATAAAGGATTATCATGGGGTCCGTGTGTCTTTACAAGGCAATTATGCAGTTGGTTAAGTTCAGCAATGCCCTGAAACCTAGCTTTAGGACAGAGTCAAGGTCCTCAACCAACAGAAGTTGGCCTTTTCAGTGCTGAGCAGGAATGAAATTGGCAGCACAGCGCTAGGAGCCTCCTCTGTCACTTATGACATGGACCATCTAAAAGGAAATGGAAATGATGCTATCAGGAGAAACGTATGGAGGGGAGGGATAAAAGGACCGTCCACCTTTAGGAAGAAAATGTGAAAATTAGCCTTGAGTTATGGTCCTCCAGGAATTAAGGAAGGGTATGGTTTTTACAGCTGCTGAATTTTCCAAATCCTCTTTTCTTTTTGGTGACAAAAATACATGATTCAAAGACAAAACATTTTTCAGCTACCATAAAAAGTTCACATGTTATGAGGTAATTGCATTAGCACGCTGAGAAAAGAGAAGAGTATGCAAGAAATCCTGATTGGCGTTTCTCTGTTTAAAAGGAATTATTTTCCAATACCTGAGCATGCCCAGAGGAGCTAGTCTCTGAGCAGCTGTGAAACAGAACCTTTTTACTTCAGGGTTAGTGCAGGGAGCTCATTAGCACAGCCTCAACCCTCAGCTAAACAGCCTTGTTTGCATATTGAAGCAATAGAATGTGAAGGTGTTAAAAAAGAAGAATTGCAGCCGCTACTCCTGACTGACATGTCTATCTGGGCTCTTGTGTTTACAAGAGAATAACGAAGCTGCCCCAAAGCCCCTACTGGGCCTGATTATTATGCAGAAGCTTCTTAGATTATGTATAATTGATATCCATTTTCCCTCCAGCTAACCAATGGCAGCTCTCAGGAGTAATGCTTACTCTCCTGCATCTTACCAACCAAGCAAACACTGGAAATTGCTATCTTTTACTAGGATTAATAATTTTTAAAGACCAAAAATTGACATTTACATTTTTCAGAAGCACAGATGACTGCACTGTTGGTGGGGTTTTCCTGCTAATAACAATCAAGCAGTGGATATACTGCATTTTAGTGTCATGCTGGTCTGGGGGTATGTTTGTATATAATTTCTATGTATTTATACACGTATACATTCAGTGGACTGTGTATATAATATGTGTGTATGTCTCAGTTTTTCCATACATTAACAATATGGTAACAAAAAGCAAGGACAAGTCCTGAAAGCTTATTTTCTGTCATTTGTGTGAAAGATTTGTAAAGTGAATTACGCAGGCAAGGACATTCCTTCAATTACATTTACTGGTGCCCTTTCTGTACTTACACTAGTTATCTTCATCCTTACAATTTAGGCCAAATGTTCGATCCATAAACCTGACATAGGCATGAAACTAAATAGTGCAGTGCTCATTTTTTAGTGCTTAAACAGTTCTCTGTTCATCCAAGAGAAAATCCCATTGAAGTTTTTCCTCAAAATGAGATATTACATTTGGCCTTTAAATAACAAAGCAGTTATGAGACAGGAGGTTTTTTATTTCATTGGTCAATTTGGGGTTTTTTTGGTCTGGTTCAGAGCTTCTGAAAGCATGTTTGGTAGGGGAGGACTGGGCACAATAACTTTAAAAGTTTTGTCTGCAAAGAGCTGATCTTGAAAATGAAATGCTAGTAGCTTGAGATAAACAGTCAAAGTCTGTATAACCTTCTCTATTCAATCTTGACCTTTAGCCTTTTTGCTGTTTTGGTCCCAGATATCTCTTCAGCACAAACTGGCAGTTGCATAGAGAGTTTCCATCCATACAAATACTTGGCAGAATAAGAATGTGTCCGGTCCAATCATTTGTATGTCAACTTTCTCTCCAGAGGTGAAGACCTAGCTCACTAATCCTTTCTGCTACCTAACCTTGGCAGAATTTTAATTTTAATCTGCTCTCCAAGGAGATGCACAAGAAAATGCAAGGAATATTAAAACATGGGCTGAACTGGGTTAAATGTGAAAAGGTGATCGTTCTTCCAGTCACTTAGATATATACCCAGTCAAAACTACAGTCGTCAGGAGTGCACTAAATCCACCCTCTGCACAGACCAAGTCAAGCCAGCAGAAAAAAAAGACCCAGAATTAATTGAACCACTTTTACCACCTGAACCACTTCCAAAAATCTACATACTGGTTCCATCCACCGAGGAGCCTGAGCAAAACTAGATAATAATAAGCAAGGAGCACATAACCTTTACATAGTTGATTTTTGTTCCAGCAACTTTTCAGAAACCAGAGGGTAGTCACATAAAACTGAACAGTTTGCAGCTGCCCTTACCTTAGCATAACTGCCTTTATGTTACAGAAACGTAAATAGACAGAAGCCAACCGTAACAAAAAAATTTCTGCCAAAAGAGAAGGCAAGTCCCAACAGACAGTCATTCACATAATGATCTCCTGACCTGTACTTAACAAAAGCTGCACACTCGTTCTAAAAACGGTTGAAGTCAAATAGTCATTTCAGAGTAGAACCTTTGGCCAGTGGACCACAGGACTGCAGTACCCACTATCGCACAAGGATTTCAGGACACATAATTACATTCCAAGCAGTGATAGCCCTGTGCTGGCCCTGTAGATCCATTAAGAGATGCAATAGGTCATATTTTTTTATAATGTAAGCTTCTGCTTTTTACGTAAGCCCCTGCAAAGTGGTCACTGCTATTCTGCAGGGAGCTGACTGGTCACATAGGTCTGTCTCTCCATCTCCTTTCAGGTGCTAATTTTCATTAAAAGAAGCTTTAATTAAATATTAATTTATTACTTATTTATTACATAGTGCTTTTCCATGCCAAGAACTGCTGAGCTTGCCATACAGATACTATTTGATCTCTGGGAGGAAAGGAAGAAGGCTGTGTGTCCATGGATGGGAGGAGGACATGATTTGTATTGAGATGCAGCCCACATTGTGACTTAGGTCACATCCAGCTCAAGAGTGTCTCTATTATAAGGCATATTTGTGCTTTTCATACCTTCAGTATATGATTTTGAGATGCTCTTTGAAACTATTTCTGGCATTTTGCCATTAACCTTCCTTGGGGGGAAAAAAAAATTATCAGGAGCACAGCTGCACCTTTGCTTTCACATTCACTCTTACGCACACAGAAGCACAGGTCTTCTTTGACTTCCACCAGTGTCCAAGAGAGCCTACAACACTTTATTTTTCTTCAGAAACATAGAACCACCACTGTGCTTCAGGTTTGGGGTCATCTTCTGCAGGTTTCTGACATGAAGAGGGAGCATGACTGCCCTGATTTGGCAAGAACTTGTAGAAACCATCAACAGATACACAGGCAGTCTTTAATAATATAAAATCTGGATTCTCTCTTATTTGAACATGACTTTTTTCCTTCTTTCTTTCGTTCTATAAGCCTAAAACAAAAATGTGAAGTCACCATTGCTCAGTCTCCTTCTGGAGAGCAGTCTGTGTTTCTGTCTTGGAGAAGACTCTGTTTCTCAGCATACCTTTCCTGAGGAGTGACATAATTAATATCAAATGTTTTATTTTATGATGTAAAATATTAAATCTTTTCCAAACCAATTTCCCATCATCACAGGAAGAAAAACTGTGCTGACTGTCTCACAAAGGACATAATCAGTAAATATGAAAGGTGGTGTACAAACTATGGTTTTGATTCAGTTTGCTAGATGATCCATCAATAGTAATTAAGAAACCATCTTCAAGGTTTGGTCTAGAAAGCATTTAAGTATTTAACGTATCGATACTGACATAATGAGTATAAAAGGATGACTGAGAACCTCATAAGAGGTTTTTCTTTTTATTTCCGTTTGCTTCTAGTTTACATCAGACTTTTCCCACCCTGTGCTGGTAATTCATTTTCCAGATCCAGGTGAAACCAAACCATGCAGCTATACATGAAAATCTGTATTTTAAATCAGCTCTGCAACATTTATTCTCTGCTTATCATTTTCCTTAGTAGTAACAGAGGTCTTTTGAGTAACAGCTTCTGTGCCACACTGATGGCACATGGCAGACAAATGAAGCCACAGCACGAAAAAGACTGCAGGACATGATTATAGGAAAGAATAATTGAAAGCCCGGGAACCTATGGTCCAGAATAAATTTTAGCCTGCCATTCAGTGTGTTCTGCATTCATTACTATTCAGTGGAAGTGCCATACACAAAAACAACTAAAAGTTTACTCCTGACACTAGAAATTCTCACTTGCAAAAAGGCAAAACAGTCCAAACTGGAGACAGAATAACTGTTGGAATGAATATTTAATGACTGCTTCAAGAGGTTAGCACAAGGAGGGTGGAGAACAAAGTCTGCCCTTCAAAGACTGCTCTTGTGTTAGGTCAGTGCAATTTGTTTTACAAGGCTATTGAAATATAACATAAACTCCCTCTTTATTAGAGGGTCTTCTTTGCTTTAATTTGTTGCTGATACCAGATTGACACTGTGAAACACCTGAAATTTTCTATATCCTAAAGAAACAGATTATTTTTATATAAATACAGAAATACTGGTAGTCTCTTTAGTAATCAAACGTCTCTTTAGTGATCAAGGTTCCACATTGTTTCCTATTTCAACAGAGGAACTTTACATAATTGGTTTGCACAAATCAGTGCCAAGAAGCTACCTCAGCTTTTCATTTCTCTGTACTTTGCTGGGATATAACTACAGTATGCTGATCTCAGTACCACTGATCTTAGTGTATTGCAAAGTGTTCTTGCAAAATCAAGTGCCTCAGAATTGACATAATCTTGTATATGAGAATCTCAAAGACAATATCAGGAGATAAAGCAATTCTCCTTGGAGAGACAACAAAAGTACCGCTACATGAGACCATCACCTCTCTCAGCTCAGTATGTTAAAATTTCAGGTCCTAGGAATCTAATTATGTCCATAAAAACATAAGTCCAGAAGTTTTCTAGACGCTATAAAGACCAGTTCCTTATCTATTTTTAAATCTGTTAGTCTTGGTATCTTCCGTGTCTATCACTGGATTTCTCTTAATTTCCTGTCAGACCAGACATATGCATAGAATACTGAAGAGACAAAAGAAAACTTCCACAGCCTAGCACCATTCACTTGGGCTGCTTTTTTGCTCAGAAACCCTTTTTCAGGTTGCACCTCATTGCTGTAACAAATTAATCGCCAAAGCCCTGGTCTGGTAATGAAGTGCTATGGATTTGCAAAAGCTCAAAAGGCATTACATCTGTTACCTGAAATAAAAATGAGGTGAGTCCTCAGCACAAGAAAACTAACACAGCAGTGCTGTCAGAGGCCAGTCTTGCTCTGGAGCACTTACTAGTGAAGTTAGTAAAGTCCCAAAACTCTGATGGTTCATTTTTGGCCTGGGCCAAATAGTCACCTCTATGGTTGTGCTTGAAATCTGAAATAGAGACAGACTTTGCACCAGAGCTACGTGGATCTTGGGTTGTTGTTTTCCACAGGTTTGGCGAAGCAAACAGCTCCCGAGACTGGCATCAGCCTGGTCTGTTAGTACTCACAGAGGTTTGTTTTCAAGCATAGGTTACTCTTCAGCTTGTTTTCATCCTCCCTCTTTCCAAGTCTATCATAACTTTTATCATGTCTTGAAGGAACAATTGTGATTTTATGTGTTATTCAAGTGGATAAGTTAATTAGGTTCTACTTTATCAACTTTTTTGCATTTTGCCACTGATGACAGTTCTGTAGAATAAGACAGATCGCATCTTCAGGTGGCAGAATGGACAGATGTCTTTGGTTTAAGCTATAACAAGAGGATGCATATAAATGCATAAATATGGCATTTCCTGAGTCACTGCAGAACCACTCAGCATATGTCTCCTCTGACACTTAAGGCACAATCCAAGCCTGTTATAACAATCAGTCTCTCAATACTATGCTGAGAGACCTCCTCAGGTCAAGCTCCACAGCTCTTTGGAGAGGGAGAGTCAGCAACCCCTCAACAATGTACTGTTGTCGGTCCAAGCTCTTACCCGTGGACATGGATCAAGCACAAGTAACATCCACCACCAAACATACCAGCTCAGTTCTTGTAGAATGGATACTTTGTGGCTGAGCCAGAGCTTGGCTGTTTGAAGAGCAGGTGTCACCACAGGAGTTCAGCCATCACAATGTTGCTCTGAATCCACTGAAGTCACTGAAGTTGCTCTAATTTTCTTTCCATTTCAGCTGAAAGCAGAATCAGTGACGAGTAGATTGTACTGTCCACACATAGAGCTTGGGAGCTCAAGAGCAAAA
Organism: Patagioenas fasciata; assembly: GCF_037038585.1. NCBI lineage: Eukaryota > Metazoa > Chordata > Aves > Columbiformes > Columbidae > Patagioenas > Patagioenas fasciata. Next base: position 155,406,283 of record NC_092521.1, on the reverse strand, counting down.
ATGCACCCTCTGATCTTTTATTGGAAATTAACCTCCTAGCAATAAAAAAGGGGAGAAAATGAAGAGTGTATGGTGAGGTTTCCTATTAAAGCATCACTAAGCATGCCAAGTGCTGAAAACATATTGTACATAAACACATACAAAGACAATCTCTGCCCCTCAGCTTCTCCTAAAGTGAGACATTTTCCTATCTCTCCAGGCAATATACTTCTTTCAGCATGTTAGAATTCCCTAGAGTTCAGGGCCTTTTTCAGGACCATAATATTAGGCAAAAAATATCCATTTGAGATTTCCCATTTAAAAATAATCTATAAAAATATCAGAACCATGTTGCTGCATGATTACAGGCTATCATTTAGAAAATTTTATCTCAGTGAGTGAGGGATATTTTTCATTTCATTTCTCTCACATTTCAGATACCTGTAAATATACATATATACGTAAGTATAAAACCCTAGCTTCATGCCATGGTTTAACCCCAGCTGCTAACTAACCCGCACGCAGCCACTCGCTCACTCCCTGCCAGTGTAATGGGGGAGAGAATTAGCAGAGTAAAAGTGAGAAAACTCATGGGTTGAGTTAGAGGCAGTTCAATAAGCAAAGCAAAAGCCACATGCACACACAAAGCAAAACAAGGCATTCATTCACTAATGCCATCATCAGGCCGGTGTTCAGCCATGTCCAGGAAAGCTAGGCTCTATCACATGTAATGGAGACTTGGGAAGACAAACTCCATCGCTTCAAACATCCCTCCCTTACTTCTTCCCCTGTTTTTATACACTGAGCATGATATCATATGGTAAGGAATATCCCCCTGGGCAGTTGGGGTCAGCTGTCCCAGCTATGTCCCCTCCCAACTTCTTGTGCACCCCCAGCCTCCTCCCTGGTTGGGGGGGGTGAGAAGCAGAAAAGGCTTTGACACTGCTCAGCAATAATGAAAACATCTCTGTATTTTCAACACTCTTTCCAGCACAAATCCAAAACACAGACGCATACTAGCCTGCTATGTAGAAAATTAACTCTTATCTCACCAAAACCAGCACACCTCACCTTCTCAGTACCTCTCATTTTGGTGGTCAGGATTTATTCGTGTGTGTTAAGTCAGAAATCTATGAACTTTTGATACTAAAAAGGCGGAGCTAGACTTTCTCTAAGCCTTTTGCAGGTTGCCATTGAGAGAAAGAGCCATAATAATTAAACAAGTAGGACAGCCACTTAAAACAAAACAACGTGGCTTCATATTTTTTTACAGTGACTGTCAGAAAATCTTATGTATTTTTAAAAGGCAGGTTTCACCAGAAGAGGAATTTTGGGGAAGGAAAATAAAAAATAAACAAATAAATGATAGTAAATAAAAAACCAACTCTGACTGAGTTCCAGACATTAAGAGTCTGGGCATAGCCAATAATCTGCTACTCATGGAACACTCACTCCATGAGAACTAGCAAGCAGCCTAAATTAAAAAATTACCATAGGTAGCAAGGTCCCCCAAAACTCAAGGTAACAAAACACCTTTATGTAGGAACTAGAAATCATTTTAACCATCAGTCATCAGTTCATTCATAGTTGTCATAGCTGAAAGCAACTGAAGTATTTCAAAGAGTGCCATTTCAGAGTTGCCGCCAGAAATTGGAAATGAAGGCTTCACATTATCATCATGGAAAACACAAATCTGGCATAGACATAGTGTAAACTAACAGTAGCAAGGAAAGTAAGACACTGAAGTTCAAATGCCTTTCTTTGTGCCATTTCACCCTACTTTGATGTTGTAGTTTGGAAGTTTAAATCACTGGAACACAGAAGCTGGTCCCTTGTCTAAAAATCAGTGTTTATCTGGCATGTAGCAAAATGACAGCTTGGTCTGCAGTAACACTTCTAGACTTCACAACACAAATGAGTAAATAGCAAATACAATTATTCATTAAGGATGTAATCTTTCCATAAATCTCTTCTTATGGAATACACCTTTGTCTCAACAAACTTTTTTATATCTGCTACCTAGGGACTTCATTAAAAATACAAAATCTATGAGGAAGACTAAATCAATAAATACTTCCATGAATATCCCACTTACTAAAAGAACAATTAACAACCAGCTCCAACAGGAATCATCTGCCTACTGAACAAGTACTTGCAGCACAAAAAATTAGCAACTTCTCTTCTGTGTTCAAAAGCAGTTAGAGGAGTGTGGTAGTGAGGTTGGGATGGTCTACAGATGCAAGCATGGCAAGTTGTGGAGGGGAAAATTATGTTATTCTGTTAGACCAATTTTTATAATTAGAAAAAAAACAGATGAATTTTCCTGCATGCAAACCATTCATCAAGTTCTTCAGAATGCAGTGTTATTCTTTGTGGTTAAAAGTCATATTGCATTATCACCTTCTGTTCTTCTTAGTTACTTCCACAGATCATAAATATTTATCCCATTGACCATTCCAGCTCTTTGAGAATGAATGTCATTTACAATGTAAAAAATTTTGTTTACAGAATATGCTTTGCTTCTAACACCATAAAAGCCTTTTTATAGCTCTGTTACAGTAGGCATATTATCTTTTTTTAGTACTGATTTTGCCTAATGAAACCCTCCTCAAAACTGTGCCATGAACTCTAAAACCACAGCGAGGAACATTCTTGCATTAAAAGCTTTGTTACCTAAATAAAGAAAACAAAGAAAGAATTAAAAAGAAAGCATGTTACAGATGGGGAACTGAGACACACGCTAATTTCCTCAAAAGCGTTTTGCAAAGACCTACAATAAATCAGTGGCAGCAGGCCTGATCCCTTATTCCCTGTTCAGCCTCAAACTTTCTTTTATTATTTCTTCTTCCACATGATATTACTTCCCTACACACAGTAGCAAGGTAATTCTCACAACTATGATGCTATGTTATTATACAGCACTAAGGATGAATAAAAATGTAAGTTATGGAGTATATCACTTTTATACTGTGCTTTTGAATGTCACAGATCTCCACCCATAAGAGTACTGCATCACTGTTTCCATAGTAACAAGATAACATGAGCCACTTTGGTGTATGTTATGGTCTCTGAAAGAGTCCAACCTCAAGATGAGAATACCATATTGGACTTTGAAAATTAATTCTGATTTGTGTGTTTTGTGCAAAATATATCCCTGAATGACGTACCAACGTGAATAGTGCAGTTATTTAATTGGATGACAGCAAAGATATCATAGATAGAAAAGAAAACAGGTTTTCAGGTGTGACAATGAGCTGAAAATGCTTTTCTTCTTAGATAACAGGAGCTACAAGGCATTTTTTTTTTCTAATGTTTACATTATGTTGACAGGAAGGAATTATGGGATGGTAGTGACATGTAAGGCCCAGAAAATACTGTAGAGAATTTTAAAAATAGAGTAGTCTCCAAAATCCACCTGATGGCTGAGAAAAAGATGTGATATGAGATCATTCTTAGTACAAGTATAATGGTAGTAAGCCAGGTGTCTGCACATTATAGACAGGGGAAGTAAAAGAGCCCAACAAGAGGACAGCAAGATACAGTGAAGCTGAAAAATAACTGCAGGTACAACAGAGAAGAAGCTGACTTGTGTGATCAACAGCCTTCTGGGAATATGTACATGGAGACTGTGGTATGGAAGAGAGAGTGAACGGTACTGCAAAGACAGGTAAGAAAAAAAATCACATACAAGGTGTAGACAACTCACACTCATCCAGCTCCAGGAATCATTTCCACCACTCCTAAAAATTTGACCTGAGGTAGGGCCATCCCACACAAGCTTCTTCCCCCTGCTGAGCTACAAAGCCCACCACACAAGCTCACTTCCTCATCTATATTTTGGAATGTTTTTCAGGATATCAGTTGTTTCACAGAACAGTTTGAAATGCAAAATGCATATAATGGGTTGTAAAACATGGGGAATTTTCTGACTGGCTCCCTGTGTGTAGGAATGTGATTGAAATACTGTAACATGATGGATTCTTATAATTCAATTACTTTTTTTCATATATTTTGGCTGTTTATATATTTTATCTACCTTTTGATGTCTTAAATTAATTCAAAAGGTCTGTGCAGTTAGAAGAGCCTCCCTCTGACTTCTAGAGATGTGCATGGCTGGGCTTGTATTCTCCTACCATATGTATCCCTTTTAATGGTTCAGACTTCAAGGGGTTGGCAGTATTTCTTTATCTGATCAATAGCCTCAACAGTTGCTCTGTGTTCTGGCATGTGCAATCGAAGGGGTTCAGCAGCGCTACCTCTCTATAAAAAAGAATTAAGATGAAGTCACTTCTTTCCACAGCAGTCCTGCACACCAGCTCTTCATTTGTGCTGAATGTCGCTCCATCCAGAGGGGAGCTCCACGCCACCTCACTGGTGAGGTCAACACCCACAGGAGAGTGCAAAGGGAGGCTTTAATCAGTCAGTCCATAACCAGTTGAGGAGAGATTAAATTGCCTCCGCTGAAACTCTGGCCAACCCTCACCACAAGGAAAGTCTTCAGTTAAATGGTCTTTTCTTCTCTCAAAACTTTGCTTCGCATCATTTGTGAGAGGAACCTGGGGAAACCTTTGTGAAATCGTGAGAGCAGGGGATAGACTCGTGTGAAAGTATGAAAGTGTAGCTGGTCTACTGTGAAATATTTTTCCCCATAAAATATCCTATTCTTCTATTCCTGTTTCATTCAGGCTGGTGGGGACTCAAATGGCTCTAATGAGACAAGCATGAGCAAAAGACAGACACATAGACTGTGAACTGAGTTTCAGCAACAGTATTTCTCAGGGTCTGGTTATGCTCCTGAGTTTTAAATGCCACTCAGTTATTGAAGGAAGATAACTGAACTGAAGGTGAGTATAAACATGTATCTGAACAAAAGTGAGATTTGCACCAAGTCATCCAGTGATCTCACTCCTCTCTCAGTGAACCAGTCCTCTGACTTGGCCCATGAAAGCTTCTCTTCTTCTTCCCTCACTGGCAGCTCTGAGCATCCTTTTCATCCACAGGTCTCTGCCATTTCAGGTCATCTAATTTAGAGCTGACTTTTGCTCTAGCACTGCTCAGGTTTCTAGGTAGTTCAGAAATGACCTTATGTTATACAGAATTCATTCAAGCTTTCAAACACAGCAAGAAATTTCAGCACCTATTTTATATAGTACCTGTCCGTAATATGACATGCTACAAAACTTCATGTCCTGGCTGCAGAATATGCAGTTGAAATGTATTTAACCTTCAGCACCTACAGGAGGAATACACAACTAAAACTGTGCCTCCTAGTAGGGACATGAGAAACGCAAAAGTATGACAAATAGTGATGAAGCAAAACTTTCAGCAGAAAAGTGACATAAGCAGTCTTTACAGTAATGCTGACAAATAGATGATGATTATTATTATTATTATAAGCATTAGGATGTGTTTTCAGACTCTTCCCCCTTTGCCTTGCAAAGGAACTTGCTAAAAGATACCAACAGGACTCCAGCCTCTAACCCTAAGCTTGATTTAGCCCCACAACAACAAAACATAACAATATTCTTTAAATGGAGACTCCTCAGATTTGCTGGGTGAGAAAGGTAAAACAAAATCTTTGAAAACTATTTCACTCCTTCAAACGGAGAGTTTGAAGGGGATGCTTTTGTAGAGTGTTATTGGGGTTTTTTGGACAGTCCTGATTTGCAAGCCAGCAAGTTTCACCAACTTCCTGTATTACATTGACTCTCCACCATTTGGTCCCCAGATTATACTTCTCTTCATCACCTCTAAACGTTGAGTTTGAGTCTGCTTCTTCTTGTAGATCAGACCTCTGCACTGCTGTCCCAACTCCCTCCTTTCTTATTACCTGTGTTCCATCCCCTTCTCTTGAGGGAAAGTATAATTTTTATTTTCTTCCCCAATGCTCCAGCTGCAGGCAGGATGACATAAAGTAGGTTTCACTCTTACAGTACACAGGATGTGCACAACAAACTGGAACAAACAAATCAAGTGGCTGTATCAGAGATCCCGGTATAGAAAAGATTATCTCTCCCTTTCTTCAGGATTCTCACTTGTGACTTCACATTGTTACAAACTGTGGATGCAATGTTTCCACTATCAGACATCTGCAACGCAGTGGCAGGGGATGAATACCAAAGGGTTTTCTTAATAATCAGCTAAAAGGAAACGGACATCTTAGGGTGGAATTCATTTAACAAATTGTAAATGTTTGTTTTAGACTGAGATGCGTAAAATCTTGCTTTTCAGAGACTAAGTTTTTGAGGGACAAGGGGGGTTTTGGGGGGGCACTACATTGACCTGATTTCCCCAAAGCAAGCCAGACATAAGTGGATCAAAAATGGAAAATATATGGCAGACATTTACTTCTAGAAGATTTTTAAAAAATGGGAGTTTAGTGTCTCATGTTGATCACGGCAGAGTTATATTAGTTGCCTAAGTGGTTTAGGGCACAGTCCTTCGGAAGAAATAACACCATGTGATGAAAAATACCATCAGTAAGTGAAGAATGCACTAGGGAACGCATTAACAGAATGAGAAAAATAACTTAGGACATAATTTAAACCCTGCCCATTGTGAAAAACAAACTACTCATAACCTTCATATGCTTCATGTTTTTCCTCAATAGTATCTGCTTCTTTTCATATCAGAACAAGGAAAAAATCCAACTAAAGCCAACTAAAAATCGCCCACCCAGGTCTTTTTCTTTACACTTCTGGAAAATGCAAGTCATTGTGTTGGACAGCTGGGAAATTCCTGCTCACTAAGGGCTCTGTAACCTCATGTAACTAACCCTCTACAGAAAACTGAATAATTCCTCACCAAGATTATGCCAGTCCTCAGGTTACAGAAGAAGCCACATGTATATTTTCCTGCAAGTCTCTTGGAAATTAGTACTATCTATCTCATAAGTGGATTTATTGAATAAGGAAGAGTAGGGAAACATTTGTATTGAGTTTCTTGGAAGTTTTACCTGATATGGTTTAAAACTCTTTGTAGATCTCCTTGTAATGTCATACTAGGACCTTCCTAATTCATTCTGTACCACACAGAAAGTTGTGATAGGCCTGAAGCTGTTAATATCATAAGAGCACACTGAACTGCAAATAGAGAAATGCAAAGAGATATCATAGATATTCACCCTATATTCCTTCTCCTCTTGCCTCAAAAGTATCACTTTCAAAAATTTTAATTGCAGAAAAAGTCTCAAGCCTGATGTGCTTTGCTGTGTTGATTAGGAAAGTTAGTCTTATAACTAACCAGTACTTTAGCCAGATGCTTGTTAGCGACAAATGTTGCCTCATTAATCTAGGGTTTAGAGAATACGGTCAACTTGCGAGCAGGAAGGTGTCTCTAAAAGGAGCTCAGTTTTCAAAATCCTTTAAGATGTAGGAATACTCCAGAGTAATAAACTGCCAAAGTGCCAAAGGAGGCTGTGCTGTCCAAACTTCACACGGGATATCACTTATCCCCAAACTCTCTGTGACAAGATGGTGGGAAGTGTTCACGCCATGCTTGGGACTCTGCAGCACATGGCTGAGCGCTGGCAGCTCAGGGGTAGCTCACACTGCTTGGGTCATCTGCTCACTCCTCCCAAGGAACATGAATCCCTGCAGTTACCAGCTCACTCAAAGATCACAGAATCACACAGAATCACAGAATGTTAGGGATTGGAAGGGACCTTGAAAGATCATCCAGTCCAATCCCCCTGCTGGAGCAGGAACACCCAGATGAGGTTACACAGGAAGGCGTCCAGGCAGGTTTTGAATGCCTCCAGAGTAGGAGACTCCACAAGCCCCCTGGGCAGCCTGTTCCAGTACTCTATTACCCTCACTGAGAAGAAGTTTCTTCTCAAATTCAAGTGGAACCTCTTGTGTTCCAGTTTGAATCCATAACCGTGACTACTGGGTAATGCTCAGAATAAATGATTACTCCTATTTATACTATCTGGGTAAAGTATTAAAACAAATTATTATAATATTGGGGGGGGGGGGGGGGGAAGAGAGAGAAAAGTAATATCAGGCATCCTCCCTGGCTTGTGTACTGTATCAGTTTGAATCAGTTACCACAGAGGGCTAGTCTTTTACCCTAAAAAAGCTTCCTATTGTTTTTTTGCTAAAAGTAGAGTTTCTCTTCAGCTTTTGCAATGTAACTGCTTGAATGGTTCTTCAGCTCATTCCTAATCCCTGAAGACTCAGTTCTCCTTAATGCCTCCTGAATTTGTGGATTTCCTCTGTCTTTTCTAAAGAGATAGGTCTTCACAATATTTATAGGTGCAGTCTGTGCTAGCTTCTCACAGTGTCCCACTGTGCTGCACCTGGAATCTGCTGTTACATGACTCAGTTTTCTTCACAGCATATAGGGGAGAACGGATGGCCACAAGAGCAAATGAGCTGCTTAGGGAAAGAGCATGAGAAACAGATCAAGTACAGAGTAATCCTTTGATATGTTCTCTCAGAAGCTGACAACTAGAGGCTTAGAAATTCTACTGAAGACTAGAGCAGGACGATCATACCCAATAACTATATATGTGTGTATATATATATATGTGTATATATATATCTATATATATATGTATGTATATATACATAAAAAATAAAAAAGTCACTTATATTGTTGATCTCTGTGACTCTTTCTGCTAAAAAATTCTATGTATTGTTTTGCCTGCTTCTTGCTATGTTATCATTTTTGTACTTTTGCTGGCTCCGGTATTGTAAAAAATTGTGTAAGATGATTCCCCACCACTTCTGTTGATGACTTTCTAGCCCTCTCTCATATTCCTACTGCCTCTAATTGAATGTCTCTTCTCTGAAATAAAATGTCTTAATCTATTTAGTATATCTTCACATAGATATCTGTTTCATATTTATTGCCATACCTCTTGCTCTTCTGTCTAAATATTCCTGCTGTTGCATATGTTTTTTCAGAGGGGATATCAAAACCATTGGCAGTTTTTAAGATGTGAGTTCACCACTGATTTACAAAACATAGGACTCTTCTGATCTTTTGGTCTCTGCTTCCTCCCTGACAGTGTGAAATCATCACAGAAACAGCATGCTGAGGAGCATCTGCTCAGAGGTAGCTGATAGGAAATGCTCGGAGCAAGGAGAAGCCACCACTAAATCCTATCCTTCTCTGGGGTTTTACAAGCTGCGGATCAGGATTAAAAAAAAACACAAAACCTTCTCATGAGGTGTGCTCCACGGCATCACATACAATATATTACATTGTATGCAGAGCACTCACTGGATCTGGGAGAGCTCTGGTCCAGTTTACCCCTTTCTGCTTATGATGATTCAAACCCATCACTCTCAGCTCCAGAGGAGCACTTATAAAGGTGAACTTATAGATGGGTCTCCTTCCGAGTGATGACTTGACTTACATGGGAAGCATCCAACCCTCCTCTGGCTCAGTGGGTCCTGGAGGGGGTTTTGTAAGTAGAACAGCTTTAAAAGAGAGGATAGAGAGTGCCTTCTCTTCAGACTAGAGCAGTAACAGGGCACTTTCTTCAAAGGTAAGAAACATGGATTTAAATCCACAGAATTAAGGAACAGAACTGTGGTTTTCCACATGCTGCTCCAACTAGTGAGCTGCTGTACAAAGGGAAAAGAGTGCTCATACTTTCCAACTTTGTCAAAAGAGGGGAAAAAAGCCAAAGTAAAAAGACTTGCTCCATTTTTACACCCCGTGATCTATCAGGCTCTTTGTGATAATAGGGACTCTATAAGACATCTTAAGCTGAAAAGTTGGAGTACTCAGAAGTTATTCTTCACTCCTGAAATTTCAACTTAAAAGGCTAATTTTTGTAAATGTGGAAATAAAAAATGGACAATTGTGCACTATACAGTGACACTCTTTCAAGAACACAAAAGCAAGACATTCTTTCCTATTTTTCCTGGCAAACACGGTCTTTAGAACTGAGGTTTCTACCACAGTACAGCAGCAAGAAAATAGGGGAGTTTAATCCAACCTGACAAATTGCAGAGTCTAGCAACAGGGAAAGACAGGAAATATTTTTTGCCTTTCTTTTTCCTTTGCTTTGTTGGTAAATTTTTCCTCTAGGTATTGGAAATTAATGGAGCAAAAGGAAAGGTGGGCTTGAGATCAGAAGAAATGAGGCTTTCATCTTAACGAAGGTAAAAATCAGAGCACAGAGAGTATACATATCACTAGGTCAGGGGAAGTGATGTCACACTCATAATGAGCAACAACAATACTTCTGAAATAAAAAAAAAAAAAAAAAAAAACTTCAAAAAATGCCTCCTAGATATTAAATCAAGGGATATGTTTGCATGTTAACTGCCTCCAAGCGATCTTTTATATTAAACTACTTTACGTGCAAGACTTCCAGATCATTTACAGGGCAAACGCTTAGGAAAATAGGGGCTTTCCAAGTGCCTGAAAAGATTGTCTGACTGATTGTCTGTCTACAGGTTTTCTTTTAAAGCTATTTTAAGCATACGATCCCATCCCAGCTATTTAACTCAGGAACCTGTCAATTAAATGCTGCCTAATTGAACTCTTGGATACTGTAGGATTTCAAGTCACAAAGCTTATGAACAAAAATGTGAAGAAGAGGTTTTCTGCTGTGATTTCATTCTTCAAACTCAATTTGAAAAGGTCAAATTTCAGATTGCACAGCCACATTGAGACTTAGGGACTAAACTGGGACAATCAAAAAAAAAGGCAGCTAATTTTTGCTTCTCCTTTTGAAAGACAAGAGGAAGTCTTTAATATCAGTTACTTGTTGGAGCTGATAACAAGGTCTGAGGGTGGGGAGAGGACAATAAAAATTGGAAAAGGGAAATATATGAGTCAGTTTTTGTACTGCTGAGCTGGTAAAAGGATGAATGACAGACTGTGTGACATCTCCTTCAGAGACATTTTGCAATCGTGCTTTCTCTTTCTTGATTTTATTTTCTTCAAAGAGAAAATAAGGGATAACAAACAGAGTTTGGGGCTAAATAAGGGAATATAACTCTGGAATATATTTTACATAAGGCTAGAAATAAATTGTGTATTTCACAACAGCTAGACTGTGGTTCTGAGCCAAAGCTCCCTGAGGTTGAATGAAAACCTTCTTGATTTCAGCAGGCTTTGTGTCAGAACCTAAACCACAGTGTTTTACAGAAATGAGAGTGGCAGTATCTATCTTGACATGCATTAAACTAATTTAAACTACCTCCTCTATCAGCATACAAATGGATTTATATTGTCTCCATGTTTATTGATTGCCTGCATAAATGAGTGTGACCTCAGCTGATCTTAGGACTCCACCAACCCCAGTTGAGCAGTGACAGTTTATGTGAGCAGGCAGATCTGAATCATAAAGCAAAAAGGACTTTACACAGTATGTGGCCATCCATGTTCTTAAATAGTACGAAATATGACTGAGTGAGCTCATAATATTAGCTGATGAACAGTTACCCTAAGGAAGAGAAAGCATCTAACCACAAATGCTCATGTAGCAGCTGGTTTGCAATTACGGTCATCCCCAAATGTTGTCAGAACTATGCCTGGCACCCTCTTTGATATTTAAGGGGTAATTGAGTGTTAATTCTGCTGACCTTATTTGCAGAACCTCTTCCATCCAGGGAGCATTAATGACTGTCAGGCAGCACACTTTACATAGCTGTCTACTGAATGTTTTTCTTTTACTGATTTTTTTTCTACCTGAGGCATTTCAGTCATGTAACTTCAGCAATCAATTTTGGCCCAAAGCAGCATAGATCTCAGTCACAGAGAAGCAAGTATTTGCATGCAAGCTTGCTACTAAAGCACCAGGGAGAAGAGCAAGTCCACAAAAGCTTAAGAAATGGGAACCTGAGTTGAATCATCACACAGTCAGCTAAATTACTGGCCCTGTAATTAGCCTTTTTGGAGGTCACTTAAATTGTTAATCCCTTTGCAGGTTATAATTGCTTTATTAAATCTAAATTAATCCAATGTTTTGAGAAATAATAATGCAATTCTAATGGCTACATAAAACAAAAAAAAAAAAAAAAAAGGAAAGTGCTTTGTTTGAGACCTAATTTAGATTAGACTCTGATGAAACAATTAGTATCAGGAATGATATTTTTTGCAAAATTTTGTTGGGGGAGGGTTGACTTCGGGGGTTGGGGGTTATAATATTTTATTTACACAGTGTATGCAAAGAATTTGTATTTTAAAATTCACTAGACTGGGAGTATTCACTGCGTATGGAAAATGAGTCAGTGCCAAATTAGAACTGGATCGCTGCCAGGAAAGAGAGCCCCCTGGGTTTGACATTTGTAAAAGTTGGATGGGAGGGAAGACAAACCTAAAACACTTCTGTTCATTACAAATCTAGGCTATTTCCTAGCCATTCATCTAATTCTGAATTTCTGGACTAAAATCGCTGTATCTAAAGATGGACATTTGCATATTTTGCAACTTTATTGGGTCCCTGAAGGAATAACTTAATCTGAACGTATACCACCGAAATACCCAAGGGTAATCAGGTCTTATCTGACCCAGTCTGGGATAGAAAAAAAACCTATCACCCAGGTGTCTAGGACTTCCAACACTATCAGGAATTACTTCATTATCTTACAGCACTGGCCTCATCAGATAAAGCAGAGGATGGGGGGAAGGACATGGAAACGCGAGAAGGAGAGCAGATAAAAGGGAACTAGGGAGAAGAAAAAACATGTTGAGTCTTAATCGAGCTTGGAGAGGAAGCAGGAGGAGAAAAACATAGTTTGCTGGGTTATGATTTATTCTCTCTAGTGATCTATGTGTGCAGTGGATTGAAACGTGCTCTCGTTCCTAATATATATTTTATACCTTGTTTATCAAGTGTGAAGTCAAGGATGAACAAGTTTAAGTTATGGGCAAAGTGTGACATTTCTTTACAGTCGATCTCATCAAGCATTACTTTGTAAAGCCCAGTGAGCATGTTAACATTTTCAAGCTGTTAGAGCTGATTCTATTCTGAGCCCCAGCTCAAGGAATATGTTAGTTTAGTCTGTTACAATAAACATTTAAATGAATTGCACTTTATACAATCCCCTCTGTGCATAATGTACAATCTTGATCCCCAGTGCTTCACCAAGAAATCATCAGTGACTGAGCACAATAAGAGAATTTAAGGTTGAATTTGGAAAGATAAAGAGGAAAACAAGAGCAGAGCCAGATACACAGATAAATGCAAATACAACCCTCTTTTTTTTCCTCTCCATTCACTTGTAAAAGCAAGGAGAGATGGTCAAGCTTGGAGGGGTAGCAGGAGAGAACCAACACAATAAACAGAGACCATCGGTAACAAGTCTCCAAGGATTCATACAAAATTATAACTGTTGACATATACTTTGCATTTTTATTACTATGTGTGGAATATTTTGCTAACTTTCAAAGAATTTCTAGAGATTCCATGTTTACATATACATTTAAAATTGTATATTCATATGTACAGATACACAGGGTCATCTTTTTTACAAACTACTTTTTGGATTATTGAGGTGCCATCAGTGTACATGAATATTTAGAATACCATCACAATTAGCCCTGATAGAAATGAAAGGGGTGTTTGAAACTAGATCAATGTACTTAAGCATCTTGATACCCTTGAGAAAGCAAGTGTGTAATAAAATGTCACCTTTGAAATTAAGCTCTGTATCTCTTACACACAGCTGAAAAACTGCCACTTCAGCAGTGAAGCATGACAGCTGCTCAGAAGCATACTACAACTCTATATGCTGTTCTCTTGTCTTGGTTCTGATACCCTCAATAACTCTGCACTTATGGAGCTTTCAGTCAAATGCATTTTAATCTCTACATAGAGGATAATTTTATGACACATAACTATCAAATGATACAGTGCTATAACATGTTTTGTTTTGTTCTGTTTTGTTTTCCATGACCACCAAATTCATAATTCTATAGACAAACAAACAAAAAGAGGTTTATCTGTATATATGCCTCAAAGTCCACATACGTACTACATTTGGTGTCATTAACATGTTGAGGTCAAATTTTTTTCGTCCTTCTTCACACATAATGTAGAAAAGGAAAAAAAAGAAAACAATCTACTGAATCAACAAGCTGCCTATAGGCAACTTCAGGTAGTTAGCAATATTTTTCTCTGTTATTTTACTATTACTTTACAGTCAACCAAAGGTAAATGCATTAAAAGATAAACCATCAGCATCCTTATTATTTCTCCTTCCAGAACATCAGTCCTCATGTCTCATTTACTTCAGGTTCCTTGTTTACCTGCAAGCACTTCTTGAAGTCTTCACCCTTAGCTCCAAATGAGGAGCTTATCCTGCACTAGACAGAGCACTAACATCTGTACCACAATAGCTACCTCCACCTGAAGGAAAGGTATGAAGCATTCTAGGCCACTGGTTTGGCCTAATCATGCATTCCTCAATGATCCAATACCCAGGGAAGAGACATAAAAAATTGCATCATCAAATTAACTATATCAGTAAAAATGGATAGCACAAAACCATAGGTGAAGAAATTCTACAAGCTCAGGGACATGCCTGTGACAGAATTTGAAAGGTAAATAAAGCATCATGAGAAAAGACTTTTAAGCACACTCTTAACAAGAGAAAAAATGAAAAAGGTAGTAGTTAACAACAAAATCCAGTTATTTCCTAGCAAGTGGGCTGAAGTGTTGACTCTGAGACAGGATTTGGGGAGCAAAGTGATATCTGTTATTGGACTGGCTGACTCAGTAGTAAAAAGAAAGAAAACAGGTAAGTTTTCATGAACAAAAACCCAGATTCTGAGACAGATGTGTGTCTATCTTCCAGTTATATCCACTGGAATAATAAAAGAAATTGTCTTTTCCCCACAGCCTTTCCTTGGTTACACTCTTAGGCTATCATAGTTACAGCATTATCACTTTATCTTGAAAGTGTTCAATTATCTTTTTCTTCAGCCTTTGCTTAAAAGATCAGTTTAATGTCATAATCAATCCCATTAAAATCATAAATAGAACGGTGAAAATCAGGATAGAAAAAGGAAAAAATAATGGTAGAATCTACATACATCATAGAATCACAGATAATGTAGCAGGTTTCAAGTCAGCTAAGCCTGATGTAATTCAGCACTGAGGACACAGAAAACAAATTTCAGAGCCATCAGCAATTATCTTTAGCAACTTGAAGAACACAGATTCCAGAAGAGTAGAAAGGGCAGACACTT
This sequence comes from Patagioenas fasciata, assembly GCF_037038585.1. NCBI lineage: Eukaryota > Metazoa > Chordata > Aves > Columbiformes > Columbidae > Patagioenas > Patagioenas fasciata. Next base: position 155,391,145 of record NC_092521.1, on the reverse strand, counting down.
TTAAAATGTCAAAAAGAAGAGAAGTCTAACTTCAATCACCAGAAAAACATCAGAATTAAGAAAAAAAAAAAAAAAAAAAAGGTCTATTTGCAAGAACCTGGCATATAACCAGGATGTAAGTAAGAGCCAAGATGTATTTTTAATAAATAAATTATGTCAGGACAAATGCATTTCTCTCTACAGCAGATAACAAGCTTTAAGGATAGAGGAGAACAAATATTGTCATACATCTGGATTTTGGTTTTTGACATCTCACAGGACATGCCCATAGACAAGGTAATTAGAGAGTTATGTAGGAAATCCCGTTCAAAGAATAGTTATCAGTGATTCATTTTCAAATGAGCAAGATGCATTAGGTCAGGTTCTGCAGGAATCTGTCTGTATGACACAGCCATTAATGAACTGGTAGACAAATTAAGATGTTTTTTTGCATTTGAAAATGACACTAAGCTAAAAAGGCTTCAAACCCTTCAGAGTGCAGAACGAACATTTTACATGATATTAGTGAAAGGCAGAAATCTGAATTCAGCTGAACACTGAAATGAATTCACATGCAAGTGCACAAGTAAAATTATCTGTACAAATATAAGCTGGAGAATGACTGGCAAGACAAGCATAGAGAACCTAGCAATTAGAATGGATCACAAACAAGCAATAAGATCATAGCACTGCATAAGAAGAAATCATGCTGGCTTGAAGAAAAAGAGTACATTTTATGTGAAACACACATTCTTTCCACTCCACTCTACTCAGAGTTGGTAATCCTTTACCTGGATCCCTGTGACTAGGGAATGTACTGCAGATTATCACATGTGACCACTGCAGATTATCACGTCAAGGAATATATTGACCAGTTTGACAAAGTCCCCAAAACAGACATAGGAATGAACTTTCAAAAAAAAGTGATCTAGTATAAGACTTTGCAAGTATTGGGTTTGCTTAATCCAGGAAGGGAAAGGCTAGGAGGAGGTTTGATAACGGTTTTCAAACTTTCAGAAAGATTCTCTGTGAAATAAGATAGCTGTTTTCCATAAGCTCTGAAAAAGAGAAAAGATTGCAGTAAGGGAGAATTAGGTTAAAGGTGAGAGAAATATTTCAGTATGAAAGGCCAACTAAGCAATGAGTAACAGACCTAAGGAGATTTTTCCTGCTTGTTAGAAATTTTAAGGAGGAATAAGTCAAGCAACAGTGAGTATTAGTTTTCTGTATCGATCTTGCTTTGGAGCACACATTTGAATTAGTGAATCTCACAAATGTTGTACAGAAAGTAATATCAAACAGTATGCAACTTCTGCCCTTGTTCTACTGCATAGACTGTGATGCTAAACATATATCTCTATTAAGGGCATTATAACATAAGTTGAATATGAAAACTGAAAGTAAAATGATTGCAATAAACAAGGATTCAAAATCCCTCTAAATAGACCACATGCTAGCGACTACAACAGAGGGATGGAAACTGGAGATAGATATGATTTTCACAGATCTTTCACAGGAGAATTCTACATTCTGTCCAAATATTTCCTTGTTTCAAAATGACCAGAGTTTAATTATTCATTACACCCACAAAATGTGAATGTCTTTGTGAGCTGTCCATTTACACTGGCTTTTAAGCTTGCTGCATGCTCAAGAGTTTTCTGTTTCTTCATATCAGAAAGTAAATAAAATAAAATTAATTCCTGTATGCTGCAGCTCTTAGTTCTGCCATATCCATTATTTCACAAATACCAATTCTTATCATTTTCTTTCCCACTCTGATGTTTTCAGGAGGTCGTTTCCGTAATATTGTTGGTATTTACATCATACGAGCATGGTTATGGAAAAAACTGTAGCCTTAATATATGTATCAGTATACCACATGGAGGTAAACCCTTTAAAAGGAGTCTGGATGATAATCCTCTAAGTTTCTCAGAACTAGTGACAATTATATCTTGGGCTATTAAAAGGCAAGGTGGTCCTGACCTCACTGACATAATTAGATGCAAGCATTCTCGACTTTGTTGTAGCCTCCAAGTTCTTGTCATTTCTTACCTTAATGTTTGTGAGAGGAATAACATAGGGATGTTTAATTAAGTCTGTGATGTCCTTCACCTCCAACTCATTGTAGTGTCTTAATAGCACACGTGCACTGTTAAACAGACTTCTCAATCTGAGTGGAGAAGGACCACTGAGGCCAAGAGATATTCTGCACACAAAACTGTGGAGGTCAAGTCGAAAAACGGTGAGAAGGCAATGTGCTGAACTTACCCTCACTACTCAGAACTATGCCTGAAGGTGCTCCTCCTTCATAAAACATGTTTCCTATTGTTGAAAATAATGGGGAATAGCAAAGGATAAGTGCTGTTAAGAGCAGCTAATATTTTATCTGTCCTTGTTGCTGTGAACTCATAAAACTCAAAAGTCATGTACACGATTTTACTCACACTGGTAGATATATACTAGAAAAGGCATTCACTAAATCACAGTTGGATTCTTGTATTTAGAACAAATTTCTCTAAAATCAGTGTCATCAAAAATAATATTTGAGCGAGGCTTTAAAGCTATTTTTAAAAACAAATACACATACTTTCTGACAGGAAAGAGAAAGCTTGTGGTGAGCTGTACAAAACCACAACCTACTGCTGCTCTGATCATTATTCTGTGTTCCAAGTTACTGGACCACATGCCAAAGCAGCTAAGATGACAGGGTCCAGGAATAATTGTGTTGGAGCTTTAGAGCTGCCTCTGTTTTTGTTACATCGTTAGACTGCCTCAGTGCTGCTTGTGTTCCTTGTCCTCCCAAATGGCTCTTCCTTTCCTTTCAATATTTTTTCCTATAATTTGTCTCTATTTTATCCATTCATAAATAACATTCCACTCAAACCCTATATACATCCTACTATACACAAGCAGACCATCAAGCTGTGAGTGCAGGTTTTGCTCAGGTGGGCAGATTGATTTAAGAAGAACATTCCTGATGGCCTTGGAAATTCATACCTGAAGCCTTTCTGCTGGAACACAGCCTGCACACAAACAGCCTGCTTGGCTTTCAGTCTGAAGCCTTCACAAATACATACCACACCCTGTCACTCAAGTACCCATTTCCTATTATAAATAAGATGTTCTATTTTTTCTAGCTAGATCCTGGCTAAATCTGGAAAACTCAGAGTTGGCTTTAGATTTCATGTTCCCTGTTCAGCTCAGGAAAGTTTAGTCTGCTGTCTGGAAGCAACTTAAGGATATCTAGAGTTGGATTTGGTTTGATTTTTTTTTTATTCTGCCACTGAGATAAAAATGGAACTGTGAGGTTTTAGGGGGTGTCTGTGTCTACACACTGTTCAGATAGAAAGATCCTGAGGAAATCTAGAATATCCTGTGTGCCTCCACACCAAACATATTTGAGTCACTCTCAGCATATCTAGCTGTACCTCCTGTGGCTATGCACAAAAAAGAACCCAGGCCACAGGTTTTGTGGCATCCAATAAGCCATCTATCACTCAGCCTCCTGTTTTTCCACACTATGCAGATGTTGTGAGCTACCATTGGATCTACCATTTGAAGCAAATCCAGAAGAGTTTCTTGAAGATGATCAGCAGGTTGGAGCACCTCTCCCATGAGGACAGGTTGAGACAGCTGGGGTTGTTCAGCCTGGAGAAGAGAAGGCTCCAGGGAGACCTTATGGCAGCCTTCAGGTACATAAAGAGGACCTACAAGAAAGCTGGAGAAGGACTTCTTACAAGGGTATGTAGTGACAGGACAAGAGGTAATGGTTTTAAACTGAAAGAGACTAGATTTAAACTAGATATGAGGAAGAAATCCTTTATTGTGAGGGTAGTGAGACAATGGAACAGGTTGCCCAGAGAAGTTGTGGATGCCCCATTGCTGGCAGTGTTCAAGGCCAGGCTGGATGAGGCTGGTCTAGTGGAAAGTGTTCCTGTTCATGACAAGGAGGTTGGAACTAGAGGTTCTTTAAGGTTCCTTCCAACCCAAACCATTCTATGATCCTGATTCTACCATGCAGCCCTACATAAGGCACAGGGTCTCACAGCAAATGGCCAAAGAGGAGGGGAAGAAACCAGGGTCTACTGTCAGATGCAGGACACATGGTTGTCAGCCCTCTCCACTGGTTCCCAAGTGCTGACATTGGCAGAGCTTGCAAATAGAAACTGCACCTTTGCATGGAGAAAGGATAAGGTGGCACAGAGGTGCTCATTGGTTCAGGGACCCCTTACTAGGCAAAGCGTGGAAATGCCACCACTGCCAGCCCAGCCACTGAGCACGTACAAGCCTGATGTGCAGGCCTGGGTGCAGCACAAGGGTGCCTGGAAAGGCAGTGATGCTGCTCTTGCAGCTATAGGGCATACCTCAGAGACACAGTCAAAAACATAACCTCCCCTCACAGGGGCTTTCCAGGACCCCTCAGGGCATGCTGCAAGATGTGGGAGGGTGGACAGTCAGGGCAGTTAGCCTTGATGCCACTTTCAACAGTGCTGCAAAGCACTGGGCTTTCAGGTCCAGCTATCATGCCAGCTATCCCAATCACTCCATTTGTAAACCAGTATTACAACATCTTGTATAAATAAGGGCTTGTCAGCAAGAGTAAGATCCTTTAGGGCAAAGCTGCAGCTGACGCTTGCATGGTGTGCTGCAAGCAAAATGCAGTATCTTTTCTAAGCTCCATTCAAGTAGCTCCACACCATCCATTGCCATCTTGCCTTTCACAAGCACAGATTTTTTCCAGTGACAGGACACATTTACAGCATAAGTTCCTTAAGGCCCAGTTAATGCACTGAGAACAAAAGCATGCATTTATAGGAATGCCAGAAAATGCTATGTATGCATTGATAGATTAAAACATAGTAACAAATTGCCTTCTCAAAGATATTAAAAATGCACATTAGGAATCATTATGAAAAGACACTAATATCATGCAGTACAGATGACATTTTTATCTCCAGGGCGTCTTGCCCTGAGTCTGTCTTTATTCATTGTTTCCATAAAGATGGAGTAATCTCTGGTGACTTCACCAAGCACAAAGAGGCAAAGTGATTTGTCCACAGTAGGTAAAACAGTGATTCAGAAACATCCTTCCTCAACCCAATACTATAGCTGCTAAGCAATATTGTTTCACCTTATTAACAGCCTGAGAGATCATGAGAATTAACCACTGTGATTAATTGTGTTTATAGATAAAACGTATATCACAGATTGTGTTTTTATGTCTGGGGCTGGGGAGAAATCACACATTGCATCGAATGACTGTGTCAGTTCTGCTGCAAGTGCATTTCTCACTGTTCAGCTATAAATAGTGCTCACAACACATGCGAAAAGGATCATGCTCCATTCTGAGGTGGGAAATCGCTGAAGAAAACTGTTCTGGTAAACAAGCCCTTCCTGATGGCTGTCTGAATAATTGGCAGCGAGTGCAAGTCCTGGATCGCTCTGCTGACAAAAACTGCCTTGCTCCTCCCTGCTATTAAAGCAAGTCTGTGTGTCAGGGAAGGCTGAGACCACTAACGCAGAAAGTGAGGAGTCTTGGTGCCAGCTTTAGAAAAACCCTCAAAACTACACTCTCTAGCAAACCATCTCCTGGGTATGGCCCAGGTGTTCACCGCAGCTCCCATCTCAGCTGTTGATACCACCACCTTCCTGCCAGGACTCATCACAGGCTCAGCAGCAGCTCAGCTCCACACAGCAGACACAACAGACATATTTTGCCAAGTCAGAGATTTTCGAGGATGATAACTTCACAGCCTCCACATAGCTTCATTCTGTGCTCCTTAGAAAGGCTTTTCTTTTATCTCACTGGAGTCTTATCTGCGACAGCCTAAGCACGTTTTCTGTACTGTCCACCAAGAATATGAAAAACAAACTATCCTTTTTTGCACACTTCTTGGTTTACTTTCGAATATCCTAGGCAAGGTCACTAGACCTGCTAACAATACTTCACATAGCTCAAGACTGTTAAGTGTTCGTATATGATCCTGTTCCAGAAAGTACATGGGATGCAGTAGGAGTGCTGCATTTAATCATTTTATGGCAAGTATGTTTAAGGCATCACACACCTCTGCTGTATTCAGTAGTGTCACGTAACATCTCTGGTGCCTGCACTGAACAGCATTTAATGGTCTGTTTTCCCCCTTCGCAGATCTCATGCACAGTGCTAACTGTAACTGTGCACCGCATCCCATGAAGTAGCCCTACTAGGGAGCCTGGGAATTATTTCAATTTCATACATTTAGCCATATTTACATAGGCATAAAATATGTCAGTTGAGTTTGTTATTAGTAAACTTACCATGAAACAAATAGAAATATTTTTTGTCAGATGTATTTAGGCTGAAAGCAAACACAATGGGATGCATTCATACAATCCCCCTTGACAGCTTGTACAAGTCATCTTTCAGAGGTGTCCACCCCTTTCCACCAACACTAGGAGGAACACAGGCTCCTAAATTTTCATGCACTGGATTTTATCTCAGTCTGACATCTAAAGTAGACAGTGAGTCAATCTTGCACCAGCACCAACGCAGGTTGCTACCTCAGCATAGCCCTTTTGGTATATACAATGTTTCAGCAACACCATACACAACAAACCTTCCACAAGTATTTGACCGGTCAAACTCAATGTCTCAACTCCAAAAGAAGCAGGCCAGTCCTGACTGAAAAGAATTTGTTTCCAAATGCAGGTGAAAGCACAGGAAATATTTTGCAGTCTTCAATCTAATGATTATGATGAGGCACCTAAAGCAAAAGACTTTATTTTGAGTCACTGGTCAGTATAAACACACTTTATGTGATTAATATTGAATTTTACAGTACAAATAACACACTTTAGACTACTTTGGAGATATCCAGATCTTCACAGAGAGAACCACTCAACTATTACACTATTGACATCTAGAATATGTTATTTTTTTTAATTGTCCTTTATATTGGACAGTTACTGCTTAAGAAAAGACTTTAACCCATTACATGCTTGAGGGTATTTTCAAAAAGCATTTAGGGGGAAGAGGAATAGAATGAACACCTAAAAATAATGTCTAAATTAGTAAATTACATGTTCCCAGATGTTTCCTTCTTGAGATCTCGCATAGAGCAACAGCAGCAGGCCATCTGTAGTTTAAGGTTTTCAGTTGTCACTAAATCTTTCCTCCTTTTTCATAAGCTGATCTCGTATTTTCCAGAGTGATGTTGTTTTCACTTCACATCTTCTGTACAAACAAATAAAGTATTCCCTCCCCCACAGACACAAGCACATGCACATGCATACTCCTCTCTTTGGTCTGTGTACAGTAGCCTGGCACCAGAAAATATGTGATGAAGTTTTAACAAGTGTCAAAGCCAAGTGGCTCACAGACATTTACCTGGAGATCAGAATGTGATTTAGGTGCTTTCTGAAATTCAAATTAGCAAGTGTCATTCTTCCTGCCTTCTACCACACTTCAGGGAATGTTTGATCTGCTGAGAGAGAATAAGACACAGAAAATGAGCAAGAGACAAACCCCAGCATACAGGGGCTCAGACTTCCCACTCCCAAGCGCTGCCACTGTTACTTGGGAGCATGTGAATATCCACTGTTTCTCTTGCTTGCATGGCCAGATCGAGGGGCACCAATGTAGTGCACTGTAGAACAGATTCCCTTGTAAGTATTTAGGTCAAAGATTTCAGCATGGAACAACAGTACAATTAACAATTTACAAAACTACCACTAAAAGTTATTTCTGATGACATTAGCTGGAAGCGAGTAGACATGCCTTTGTTATTATCTAGTTTATCATTTGTAACACAATATCAATGGATAACCAATCCCTCAGAGCATTGATCAGAAATTGCATAACTTTTTTTTTGTTTTCTAAAGTACACATTTTATAAAGGCTGTCATGTTCTCATGCTACTGCCATGTTGCTCAGAAATAAAAGATGTTGCAAGGGAAGGAAGAAAATTGAACATTTAATGACCTACATGGCTTCCTTATTGTTAAAATGTTGAATTTAGGTAGTCCCTGTATAGAAAAAAATGAAATAGATTGGTATACAGAAAATGTATTGTATGCATTAAATTCAATATGCATTTTACACTACACAGTGATCAGAATTAATGTATCAGTGTTTGCTTACAGCAACCTCTCCTACCTCTCTAATACACTATCACACAGGCACTTAGAAAAATACGCCAACAAACACAGAAAGTGTTGTAATAGCAGATTGCAGTGTATGAGCAAGTGACCATTTTTTTTTTTTAACTGAAAACTATAAAGAATTAAGTCCGGTGAATTGTAATGACCTCCGTCCCTTGTCCACCTCAGTGCTCCACGGAGCTTCAGCTGACAGACTGAAAAGGGAAGGAAAAAAAAATAAAAAATAAAAAATAAATAGGTAGAAGACACCAAGTGTCAGGAAAATAGGAACTGTCTAGGAAGCAAGTTTTTCCACTCACTTGTGCTCAGTCAGTCCTATACCATCCAGTCATCTTCTACATCTTCTACCTTCGCAGCTGCTATGTTTTGCACTCCCAAAGCTGAATGGCCCATCCTCCAACTTCACACCAAGTGACATCTAGTTATATACAAAATCTTCCAACTTTATACTCACTTGTCGAACTTGGGATTAATCCTTTCCTGGATAGTAATGTAATTCGCGGTATTGATATAAGCAATGTAAAAAGTACAGGGGATGGTGTAGGAAAAACTTGCAAGACCGAGGCACTGCGAAATCTTCATCGAAAAGATTGCAGATTTAGTGTGCTTTTCCTGTGGTTCCTCCCTTAACTTTCAGTCCCTCACTGAATTGCACGAGGACCTGCCACAGCAAGTCCTTGCAGAGAAGGCAGTGGTATGGGCATCCAGCATGTACCTGGCACACAGAGGAGGAACTCCTTTGCAGTGACTCTCCTAGGTGACAGATGGGACTAAATGCAGCCCTGTCAGAGCACGCTCTTGACTGAATTTAATTCTCAAGTGATTTGTTTTCCTGATCACAGAGCAGCATAAGGAAAGGACAAAGAGGAGTTATACATTTGAAACTATATATGCCTCTCATTGTTAATAAAAGTCCACTTTATATATATATATAGAAGAGGTAATAGTGCTATGTCTTATTAATGAAGAATCAGACTACCCCACCCTGGGACTTGTTAATCAGTTTTCTATGTACCTATGAGCATAGGCTGTGCTGTGTACATTAAAATTTTTGCAATAATCCTCTAAGTTGTCTTGGGGGGCTGCTGATTTTAACATGGCTATTTTTTGCAGGCAGCAGGTAAGATCTGAGTGCTTTCTGAAAATGCAAAAGGATTTAAAAGGATAAAGGGTCCAGATATGAAGACATTCTTTTAACTTTATTTTACTTTTGTTCTTTGCATATTCAACAATCTCGTCTTTTCGACTGATGCAATCACTTCAGAAAAGGTATCATAGGAGCAAGCTTGAATTGCAGTGTAAAAAAGCAACAAAGAAATCACTCTGTTCACCTTGTCCTGAAGATTTTTGCCAAATGTATATATATACACATACATAAATGCCTTTATTTATATCTCTGTTGAACTATAGAAGTGAATAAAGAGAAAAGCCTTGAATAATTCATCGAATTTATTCCTTTATCACTCAGGTCCAATGTTCCAAAATAAACGTATAAAACCAAACTGAATTCTATCAAATTATTAATATTAAAGATGCAACTGCAGGATTTTATTAAAAAAAATGTTTTGATAGTCAGCATTGATAGCGTTTATACGACTTCAGCTAGAGACAGACACCTAGATCTGAACCAGCCATCCTCATATCTTTGCATAGTCAACGTAGACGATGGAGTCCAGGGACTAAGACATCTCATCCTAAGCAGAGATCTAAACCATCTGAACACATTACAAAAGTATCTGCTTCTTGCACTGATAATAAGGGGAGCCCAGAATAATGAACGCAGGTATAGACATCTACACCACAGATGTTTAAAGTCACGAGAAACTAAACATTCACTGTGTCCAGTCACTGACGAAACTTAAACAAACCAAATTACAGAAGCTGAATTATGACTACAGGAACTGTCACAGGAATACATATCAATATCCAAAAATAATCTGACTATACTGTTATATTCACATCACTGCAGGTAACTGCAGTTAATATGTGCTCACCAGGAACACTCAACCAGATCCATTGCAGAGTTTATACGCCAATAAAACACCCTCCTATGGCAGCAGAGCTTTGACTGGACTTTGGTGAAACCGGGTCTTATGCAACAAATATTCTTTTTACAGTGTTTACTAATTTAGCTTGCAAGGCTGCATTTAGAGGGATGTTAAGCATTAACTAGCATGTTCTCTATTTGCGGATTCTGTAATTGCCCACACGGAAAGATTAGTATATATGTCTAAAAATAAAGCTCCATCCAGTTTCCCAGTAGACAATTGCTTACTCATTTGAAATGTGTGTTTACTCAAAAGTTGGCTCTCTGGGATGGCCTTATGAAATATACATTCCATTTTAGCAAGGATTCCCAAAGGAGTCAGCTGCCAGGCAGCCTTTCTGTAGCTCCTTCAGTACAAACAATGTAAAGCAGGACACTAAATCTGCAATAGCGGCAACACTCAGGAATTAGAGTTTCAGTTCAGTTTCTGCTGAAAGTGCCTGAAGAGTGCCTGGATCGGAACAATTCTATTAGCACACTGGATAATTCATTCCCAGCAATTTGTTACCTGACATTAATTTCCTACAAATCCATGATATCTGAAAATGTTCCACATAAAATCATGTTAAGGAAGGTCAGGTGTCAATAGGGAATAAATGAATGGGTGAGATTTCCCTAGTTATGAATGTTTTCAGTACTTTTACATCCCAAACTCCTGCTAGAACCTCCCGAAGTAATTTTAGCTGTTTTTGCCTTAGGCAATGGCGATATTCATTCTCCCAGCTGGAATTCTACCTTAAATTCTGTCCCACATTTTGAAAATATGAAGAAAGAAGGAGGGGGAAAAAAATAAAAATTTAAAAATTTAAAAAAAAAAATTAAAAAAAGAGTTAAGAAAATTAAAGGTACGGATTCACATCATTGTATAAATTCTCTAACAAACCACTAGTGAATTCAGCCAAAGACTTAATACTGTATATCACATCAAACATGGTCACACAGACATTCCCCATTTCTAGTCAGAGGCAAATAATATCAATAATATCTATATAACAATGAAAGGATATGTTTATAGAGAAATATTTACTGCAGAAGTTTGTCATGTTTTGAATGAGTATGGTGTTTTATTGTATATTGTAAATCCTTTAAAATCAATGTCACAACCAGTCAAAACAATAAAACTACATTACAAGGTTTTGGCTGAAATGAAGGACTGGGAAATAGTAATATACTGCTTGGCAGGAGTCTTGAAGATGTTTTTATCAGGAGCCATTTAAAACTAAATCAAAAGGGATTCAGGCACCATTGGCTAAGACACAACCCATAAAAACTAACCTCTATGAAATGATACTGAAAAAACCTTTTAAAATGTATTGTTTTGCATCAAAGCCTTTCACAGAGTAAATGTGTGGAAAGAGTTTGTCTGAACTGACAGACAGATCTGTGCCTCTCACTCAGCAAATATAAATCAAGATGAAAATATAGATGGTTTTATAGTAGAAAATTGAGGTAAACTCCAGAGACAACTATTTCACTTTGAAGAAAAATAGTTATGAAAACAAAGAGGTGGAGAATATAAAGGGTGATAAATTCTCCTCAGAGCTTTTATCCAGCAAATAATAGCAGAAGTGAGTGGTACTCGCTACAGGGAAAGCAGAAAGTGGGCGTCTCATCTATCGTCAAATGTAGAATCAGGTCCTGCCCATTCTTTCAGCCCTGTCAGGTTTGTTGCACAGCCATCTATATTGAAACGCATTGAAACTGTAGGATAAGAAAACGTAGCTTATTGGTAGACTTTTCTATAATTGGTCAGAGCTCATAATAAGTGAAATATTAAAAATAAAAATTAAAAAAAAAATAAAGGGGTTAGGATAGGAAAGTGGGTAAGAAAGAAAATGGCTAATTTTTTTTGTTCAACCATAAGCAAATTAATTTGAAAAAAAAAAAATACAAACTCTGTCTCTTTGTAGTCTAAATAAGTTATTTTACAGAACCCTAGAGTTCAGGAAAATTTGACACATAAGGAGGAAATAAGCTGTTAGTTTTGAAAAAGAACATCAAATCCAACAGGCAACATGGTCCACCATGAGAAAGTTACATGAGAATCATTTTACAGATTTGAAATGTTGAACACTGATACACTTAACAGCACCCTTTTGTTTTAAATCATTATAAGAAACTTTCTGGCTGTTTCACAAACCAGCTAGCTGAAGCAATACTAGCCCCCAGCCTCACCATGTGTGGTATTCCATTTCCTGCAGAGATAAAGAGTAATATTAACTATGCAACTTTAGACTAAGAAAGGAAACGATCCCTCAAGCTTCACCAGTGAGGTGGGTAGATATCGTGCTACCTCCCCCCAAGGTGACAGCTATCAGCTGTCCCATCTGTCCCCAGGATGGCACACAGGAAAATCCATCTGTCTGACAGTCGGAGTACTTAACACCTCAGTAAAAAGATAAAGAGATTTTGTTTGCAGAATTGTTACCTCCTGACTGAAAAATGCTTTACAACACTGAACTGTAGTTGTTTCATATATAGAGACACTTGTTCCCCACAACCATAGTGCGGTTGTCTAGGTTACTTAAATGAAAACATCTATTTCCCCTTAACTGCAACCAGTACATTTCTTTTTCATTGCCAAGGCCACAGTCTGGCAGTCCTGAGGTGACATGGTCATCAGAAAAATCACACCCTATCTTCTCTTTCCTGTCCTTGCCCTTATTTCCAGCTCTGCAAGACCCCAGGCTGTGCCAGTGCTAACACCACTTATTTTCCCAAGGTATCAGCTCTTCAATCCAGTTTTCCAAGCAGGCACAGCAGGTCAGAGGGTGCAGAGCAGACAGGACTGGTGGGAGGAAATGGGGACACTCAGGGCAGCGCTACCTTCGTTCAAATGCCCCACAAACTGCTGGCCAGAACACTTCAGTTCAGTTCGATGGCACTATACCATAAGGTACCTGAATAATTAGAGACCTGAGATTTACAATTGCATACACTAATTGCTTTGTGAAAATACAGGTAACAAAAGCTGTCGCGAGAACCCATTTATAAGTTTATTAGATCTATGACTAAAATTTCATTGGAAGAGCAGACAATGGTAAAAGTGTTAAAATAATTATGCCTATAGCCTTACTAAATAAACACATACATATCTACTCTAACTATGTGTCTAATATTACTGTTTACTAAACCTGCCATGGCACTATTATGTTTTCTCTTATATTTTAAAAAAATAATCTGGACTGCTAGCACTTCTGCTTATCTTAATAGATGTGTAAACACCTAAATTCTATTTGTCCATTAAATCACTGATAAAAAGAAAGCAAGCTTCTGCTATTAAGGTTCACCCCTATTAAGTTTTGCTGGATTGCTGTACTCTCTCTTCATTACTGTTGTCTCTCAAAATATCACCTTCACTGCAGCTGTAAATAGCCCAGGAAAATAGTTCAAGCCTTAAAGTGAAACTTCCAAAGGAAATTTTTTTTTTTTCTCTCATAGCTGAGACCTTTCCCAAGGGAAGAAGCCACTTTTGGAGGTGTTAGTGCTTCATGTTTGTAGCAATGGAAAAAAGTATATAGAAATAATGGGTTGGCTGAGTATATTATGAAAGGATTGCTCCTATTAGGGGATTCAGGGCAAATAAGAGTCAAGATAAAACAAAGTTATGGTGGAAAGCTTGCAGAATTCGTACTAGTTTCAATATCTTTGCTTCCATCTTCTAAATTGCCAATTGTCAAATGTCATTACTGGTCAGGCTGTTAGCTGCTTATTTGATTACACCCTTTCCGGGTGAGTGTGTCTGTGTGTAAAATCACAAAATGTGCTTGTGCAGGTGTAGAAGCTCACGAAAGCATGAAGATGATAATTAAATATATTGTTTTGCCTTTTTAATACATAGATACAACAAAACACACAAATACTAAGCTGTTTGCTTCTATTCATCCTTAAAGAATTTGCATCTGTATGCACTTCAGTAGTTACCAAGAGTTCTTGCACAGTTTTAATACTAATTTATAATGAAGCCTACCAAATGAACCACAAGTTATTTAAGAAAATGAAATAAGGGAACATTTGAGGTTTTAGCAGGAAAACAGACTGGAGTGAGAGCAGTCTGATGTAAATGAATAGATGACTTCAATGAAAAAGAAAGAGAAGAAACTCCCTCCTGGGGTTCATTATGCTTCTCAAGTTGTTGGTAGTAAAGTTAATTTTTAAATGCTTTGAGGTGATTAAGAACTCAGGCATCACTCTAAATGTAAATAAGTCCTGTTTCATTTCCTTGTAGTTAACTGATTGCAACAGTCACCAGCTACTTAGCTTGCTGATGTATTTGAGATTCGTAGTCTAGTTCATCATTAACCCCCTTCATATGAAGTGAAAATGCTAGCAAGCCTGGGCTTAAATGTATATAACCAGGATCTGACATACTCACTCAAGAAAATTAATATTTATGTTTGTAAATACTGAGGGTGCCATTTGAAGCAAAAGTATCACAGAATGAAAATCAACATTTAAATTAAAAGTTTGTTCCACCCACACTGAATGCTGCTTTAAAACACAACCAAAATAGATACAGTTTAGAAACTTCAGCGTAAATAGATGAATTATTTATAGGAAAATTTGGAAACCCATTACAGCTGGACCTCTTCTCCCTCACATCTACTCAACAAAAATTTCAATAAGCTGTATATAAATATCACATACAAGTGAAAAATGTCACATCATAATCCATTTTCGTAATGTTTATATACAAGCAATTAAGATTTAACAGCAATAAACTTGTTCAAGGCAGTGACTGGGTCCTGTGAAATCTATATTCTCATTCCAAATGTATTTCAAGGCTTTTTCATGGCTAGGCAAATCTTTCAAAAGTGACTATGGCTGTGCACCAGTTTGTAATTACCCAACCCAGGACATGCTAAGCTGTAAACAATTAAAATATCTCCACTGCATACTGAAATACTGAGGCAGCCAACTCAGCTCTGAAAATGCTGTCCTGAAAGTTCCCTACACTTAAAAGAGGACAACTACATCTCTCTTTCTTAGAAAATGGAGGCTAAATTTGTTCACAATTCTGAAATATTTTAAGTAATCCATTTTTAGCAGAGGTTCTTCACATCTGTCCTACTTAAACTTTGATCATTCCTGTGATACAAGCTAAAAAGAGCATGCCAATAAGAGCTGAATTCAGGACATCTATACTCCCAGATTACAAATGAAATGAAATGACAGTTACTATAATAAAGAGCACTTTTATTTCCTCACACATGTCAGTCTGTCAGGGATTCTCTGCACCCCACCAGGCAGATGGAGAAAGATCAGCCTTTTCTATTTCAGCCCAAGAGTGGTTGGTATCAAAACTAAGAAGCACCCAAGCGTGATATGCTGAAGGGTAACATCCTGCCTCCTCAGCATCCCAAAGGTACCTGGCTACATTCCCCAGACTTTGCAGTTCTGACATGATTGCAGGAGAAGATGCTGTTTCTCAAGAAAGGTGAACCTACACCTGTGTTTTCAGCCCCTGTAAGGAAACAACACACAGCTAATGGCATGAGCAGCATATCTGTGCATCCTGTGCTTCAGTATCTTGTCCTGGCTAATAGGAGTCTCCATGTTCCACACTGCTTATTTCAGGCTGATTGAAGGTGACATCCTATATGTATGTATTTCGCTGCAATGACAGTATATTCAGATCAGATATTAGAAAAAAGTTCTTCATTGAGAGGGTGGTCAAGCACTGCAACAAGCTCCCTGGGAACGTGGTCATGGTTCCAAGTCTGGTGGTGCTCAAGAAGCATTTGGGCAGCACTATTATGAATATGGTTTAAGTTTTAGGTTGCCCTGAGTAGTCATGAGGTTGTGTGTCCCTTCCAACTCAGGATATTCTATGATTCTGTGATTCTAAAAAGAGCAAAGGTATAGGCTTTATTAACTATACAGGTATCCATGACAAAATATGCAATATCCCTAATGTTAAAATATTAGTTCAAAGGCCATGAACCATGGGTTCAGCTCCTAGCCCCAAACACTCATGGTGAAACATTTTTCTCACCTGATGTCAAGTTTCGTTATGACCCACAAAGGCATCTGATGTTTGTTAAAAGATACTATAAATACTGCAAATAGGGCATCCTGCAGAGAAGCCAATTTTCACATCTACATGTGAAGTCATTTCACTTGTTTAGTCAAATCAGATTTAAACTTTTTTTCTTTTTTTTTTTCTTTTTTTTTTTTTAACTTCATGTCCTTTTATTCACTTGAATACTCGAGGAATTGCAGGAGGAAAATGTAAAGAAAATGTAGACCAGAAAGCCAAAAATATCTCACAGCTGTTGGGTACACCTCTGCCTTGCAGAGAAAGAGAGATTGTGCTTCTAGCCACAGCAGATTTAGAAAGAACAAAAAAGCAAAGTAAGATTCATCAGCCAGTGAACTAGCAAGAAAACTATAATTTCCAAGTGAATAACAAAATGCTAAAGTCACTGTAAATAAACTCTACAAAAATGCAGCATTGATATTTAACCCCAAGTGGTTGAAGTGGAAGAAGGATAAATGTCCTAAACTGATCAAGATAAAGACTTCCTAAGCCAGCTGGCAGCCTGAGCTTAGCTCAGCACTGCACCAGCTAGAATCCTATTTCTGCTCCCAGATCATCACAAATTATTAGTAAATTTACTGAAATAAAATTGACTCCACTCATTTTGCAAACAAGGTCTTTCCAGTGACTTTTGCTTCCAGTTTCCGTTCTCACACTGAAAAACATTTTACTCAGTGTTGTTTTCAGATTAAATACTTCATTACAGTTTTATCTAACAAACATCTTGAATACAAATGAACAGCTGGATTGCTAATGCTTTCCTTCCAGAAAACACAGCACAATATAGTAATATTTGCCTAATGAGTATTTCACTAGATTTTAATTCTTAGATTTTACACAAACTAACAGAAGAGTTTCTCTTCTCTGCTCTTCTCCAACTTTTAAATCAAATTACAAGAAGTATTACTCATGTCTCACTTTCTGTACTTCACATTTGTAGCTGGAAAAAGATAGGGAGGTGAGGGAGGTTGATCTAGTCATTTATTAATGTCAGGGAGCTTCAGGCTAGATCTATTCAGTGGGGGAGAAACATTGTTATTGCTCTCAGTAAATTGAGGCAGGTCCCCTCAGTCTTGCAAACAAAAATTCTTCAGTTGTTCACATTTGCTAAATAAAGGTCCTGTGGTCAGCTGCCTGCTGGCAGCCACTGAAAGACAGCAGCAAGAAACATTGTACATCTCTCGGGCACCCGCAGGGGAAGCAATGTTGCCCCATAAGAAGGTTCACAGAATTTCCAAGTAGCAAATGAAAAGCCACAGACAAATCACTAAAAAGCACATATTGAAACAGGTGTCTGATTGTACAGTTATAAAAATAGATTATTTATAAGGAGGAGCTGGCTGCAGCATCTCCAGCAGGCAAGGCTTTCCTTTCCTTTTCTTTTTTCTAAATATGGTTGACTTCAGAATTTATTTTTAAAATTATGTCAAGCTTTGGACATCAAGACTGAATATTCCTGTACACGGATATGTGTATTCAATTATTGTGAAGATGCAAATTAATCTATGATTATAACTAGAGATTAGTCTTTGAAAATGATTCTCAAAGCAAGCTAATACCTCCCGGACAGCACGTCTCAATATCCGTTCTTGTAAGCACAGCAGTTACTTACTTCTATGTTTAAAACTCAGGCCCTGTGCACAGTACTTTAACTACAACCTAAGAATTCTACATCAACGACTTTATTTGAATCACAGCTACATTATGAGCAAGTGGAAGTTCTCTCAAAGGCCACAGCTATAACAAGCCCGTAACATTACCGATTAATACGTGTGGATTTAGAAAGGTAAGTTCTGTTATATACTTATTACCAGGGATCTGATAAAACCTCTCAGCAGCAGTAGCACTCCACAAGAAGGTGTGCAGGCAAAAAGCAGGATATTTTGTTCCTTTTGCTGTTAATCTTTCATTGTGCTTCGCTTTTGTGTGTTAAATGAGGAGGGATTCTTTGCATGGAAGTTCTTCACTGCTCACCTCTCCTCCACCCACCCAGGACACACATCCCCACAGGGAACAGGTCACCCTCACTGTTCTCCTTCCCTCTGGGACCGCTCACTCACAGTCAAAAGGGAAGGTAAAAGTCTTCTCACCTTTTTGACTGGCCACGGCAAAAGTATCAGACATCCTGGCAGGTCTTTCTACCCATTCTGACAGCCAGCCAAAGCAGAAGCAGCACATTGCAGGTGGATGGACACCAAAAGCGCAGGGTCCTCTCCATGCAGTGGAGCAGGTGACTGTGGTCCTGCAGCAGGAATATTGCCTGGCCCTTCCAGCTGAACATCCAGCAGGACAAAGCCACCTCCCAACTAGGAGGAGGGGACTTTCCCCTCACTACTTGCTAAAAGAACATGGTCATCCCAAAAGCAATACATTTATTTTAAGTCTCTAGATTTTTAAAATAATCTCATTGTCTTTCATAGCAGTGAAAAAGAGGACAAATGCATTTTGAACATTTGCAAATGGCAACCAGTATGAAGCATATAAAACCACAGCAAGTGTTGGCACCTTGTTACAGTTGCATGAGAGGATCTTTCACAATATTTAGGCATGTATTATAGTTTTCTTTGTTGTACTATTTAACTAGTTCAACCTCTCCCATGCCTTATCTATCTGGGATAATAACAAGTACTTCTTCAGAGGACTACTGCAGAAATCAATATTGAAATCTGCAGAAATCAATATTGAAATGTACACAGCATCATAAACACTAATGTCCCACTGGCAGGACAGAAGCCCAAGTCTGGCTTCCCCAAGCCAAACTCTGGAGGAGGCTCAACCTCAGCAATCCTCAAGTGCAGAGCATTAGCGGGTGCTCAGCATCTCAGAGTACGAGCAAGACTGAGCAGTGCCAGCCCACCCTGGCAGTCTGAGCAAAGATTTTCATATCTTACTCTCAAAGCTTTTCAAACTCTGATCCTAACAGTGGTCCTAGTAGACTTTTTAGTTTTCCCGTTTCTTAAATTCAATTTAATTTAGTTGCCCCGTCCCTCAAATCAAGGCAGAGAGTTAAAGGGATTTGAGAAGAAATACAATCTTCTCTCATTAAAAGCAGGGTCTTATCAGAGATCTTTGTGATTTGTATTGTCCTGGCAATAGGGAAGATCACGTAACTGGGAGTGTTTATTTTCTATGAGGCAATTAAGGTTGGGAGATATGATTGTAATTCTATGTACTTACTTGCAAAACTTGTACTCACTCACACCTGGGCTGGGCCTGGTCACTCTGGCACCAATTGCCAAAGTTATTTGTGTGTGTACATATCAAGGGCTTTATGAGGTCAAAGAGAGATCATTCAATTAAGACTTGAAAAACCTTGTCAGTGTAAACAAAATCCTTATCAATTTGAGAGAAATATTGATTTTTATATCACATTTCTCTTTTCCCAGCAAATCTATAAAGATGTAGCACAGAAAACTCATTATTACATTTGAGCTGTTCTCTGCAATTTAGAAAGATGTCGTCTTTTAAGGTTTTTTTTCTCATGTTAAATAGTTATTCACTTGAATTCACATCCCATTTTATCCTTGATCATGCTGGTCCGCCAGTTCTGAACACACAAACAGTTCCAGATTGGGTTGGAATCAATTCTCACTGCTCAAGCTTGCCAAGCATACTTTTTTCTGCAGGTTATGCATCATTTCTAGCCACTGACAAAATACTGCTGCCTGTTTTAATATCTCCTGAATTAAATAAATAAATAAATAAATAAAATCAAAATAAAAACACAGGACAGAGAGAAGGTTGCTCGGAGAAGGCTATGACTTGCCAAGTAAGGGCGGCCACAACTGCTGTTACAAAAACACAGTTTTCTGCTGTGACTGGGGACAAGACTTTCCAGTAAAATACAATGCCAATTAGTATTTAGTACAGACCAAAAAGACTGGTTCTTAACCTTCTCTGACTCTGGAGAGAGTAGAAGATGCCCAAGTTAGTAATCTCATACACAGGTACTCAGTTAATCACCTGGTACAACCAGCTTCATTCTCAGATAATCATCCAAGAACTGCTAATTATGAGAAGAATAGATTATACTGAAAAAAAACTCCATATTTTCAAACCTCTCTCCTGGGCAAGGTGATTTCTTCTCCTTTCTTACCCCTCAAGCAAAGACTGAACATCATAAACATCAATATTTTCTTCCACCAGCTTTCTGTTCTCAGCTACACCTAATCTCTCACACCTGTTCAGACTCAACAACCCTTAAAGTTAAAAAATCCTGCAGAATGATACACCTCTTAATTAACTCCACTGCTTGTAAATGAAATCATAAAACTAGGAAGAATTTGGTTTGACAGTTGGCTCTTAATCATTTTCATTTATCGTCCCTAAAATCTGATATAGGTTGACCCGTTTCTTCCCCAGTCAGTGGTTAGTTCCTGCTTAGCTGAGGTCTCTTGCTCTCAATAACTTCTATTTAAAGACCAGTTGGATGAAGATGATCCCAATGAAGACTCTGGTGACAAGAAGAATCAAAGCATTCTAAAGTATTTTTAGCCCTGGGGTATCCTGCTTAGGACAGAGGACCTATATTACTGCTCGATGAGTTTGTCCTGAGTTCATCAGTGTCATCAAGCTCCCATTTAACATCAGCTTGAAGGTAAGAAGAGTAATGAACCCTGACCGGCTGCAAGTTGTCCTCAAGCTCATGTGCCACTATTGTACTGCAGCATCAGAAATGTCCACAAAATCTAAAAACCTTGCACGACATCTTGCACTGTATAACAAGAAATACTATGCATATATGAGGTTTGTTTCCCAGATTCAACAATAGCATTGCAGGGAATACTAAATACAGACAAAAATATTAAACATCATATTCAAGGTAACAGGGCTGATATCTAGAAGACTGATTAAAACTTCTGGACAAAGATTATGGCCAAAAATATCACACACCTGGCACTTTGGGACTTCCACCATGAGGGTGGATTTTGAGGGCTAACACAAAACTGCAAGATAAAACTCCCATAAACCTGACTACCTCCTCCTACCTTTTCACAAGTTTAGTTAGCAATGTATAGATGTATGTGTAGGGATGCTCATATACTCAAAAAAAAGAAAAAAAAAAAGAATTTCCGAACTCTTTATTGCACATGCTTACCCCACTTTTTCTTAAAAATTAATCCAGATGCAGCAGGTGTTAGTTCTGTTAGTTAACACGGCTCTGGAAGGCAGGATGCTGTGCAGTATAAGAATCCATAGAATGCAAAGACTAAATGGAAATGAGATTAGCAGGGTCTGTCTCCAGAGACAAAGTGATTATTCAGTCAAAATGATTATTCAAAAAGAGCAGCGTCTGACAAGGGAAAAAAAAAAGATGGAATGAGGGTCATAGGGAGACAGTGTGCATTGTTCAAATATTGATAAACAAGCAGCACAGAAGGGGGTAGAGCCTAAGGTACCCATCAACAACTGGAATTACTTACTGACTGGATGCTAAGAATTACTGAGACGACTATCTACTGGGAATGGACAGGGAATAAGAATGCAGAAAGACAAACAGACCCATGTGGAAAACTCAGGAACCTCCTGACAGGGATGGATCAATACCCGCCATTTGCAGACTTACAGGCAGTAGGAATGGAGCAGTATTGATTAGTCAGAATGCCTTTTTAATGATTAAATTAAGATTTAAGAGATTCAGGGGTGGGCATTAAAATGAAATGGGATTGATTACATGAGAAATGTTGTTCATTTCTTAAAATTACAAAGTTGGGGGTCCACTTCTACTACAATGTCCTAAGCTTTCCAGCACACTGTTATCTACAATTCCTGGTGTGTAATTAAGTGTTTCACAAAGTGGCCCAGTTACGGGAAGCCATGACTAAATGTTCCTAGTAAATTAGCTTCTTATGTATTAGTCATTCTGTTCATACAGGGAAAGTGGCGCTTGACTCTTCTGTCATGTTTACAACCATTTCGAATTGATGTAAGTCTGGCATCTCACTGCATCTACATGGCATCTACCTTCGCAAGTTGAAGAAGACTCCAATCTGCTGTTTTAACTTTTCAAGAGACATATTTTCCTCTAAATATTAATGATATGTAGAACCCAAAAAAATACTAAGCGATGTTTATAATAGCATTTTTCAAAAAGAATAAATTATTTAACAAGTGTAAGCATAAGAATAAACTTTGCCTGTTTACCATTATGCAGTAAAGGAATGAAGGAGTATGAGGGAACTTTCATGTATATTTTTATGTACATAGTATTAGAGATGTGCATTGACCTTGACATTTCTTTAAATAACAATTTTTTTTTATGACCACAGAGAAGAAAGAAAAAAAAAAAAGTCAATAAAATATTTTTTCTCCTTCTCCAGTCAAATCCCAATAAAAGGGGAGGGGTAGAGAACCTTATTCAAATAGATCAAGATACATACTTCTCTTAAATATAGTTGAATCTTACCATAAAATGGCCGTAAAACTCGTCAGTTCCATATATACTAGCTACATAAAGATCCCTTTTATAGTGACATCATGAATTTTATTTGGAGGAATTTTGCTGACCTTGCCTTTGTAAGAAAATTTTACTCCTTGCATAGGAGTAGATAGAAATGAACAGTTCATGTAGAAGTCAGACAGTTGCTATTTTGTGTCTGCACATCACAGTGGAGTCCTTACCACTTTGCAAAATGTCAGCAACCTGCAAGAGATTTCTTCTTCCCCCTCACAGTAAAATTATAGCAGAATTGCACATGACCAGATTACATCTTTTCATTGGAGCAGACATTGAAAGCTTTACTCAGCTATTATCTTCCACATATTTAAGATATTAAACAGTAAGGCTGACCGGAAAAAAATAATGCTATAGTTCTTTTTTAATGACATTAACGCAGACTGAACTGTCACTCTGACGCAGTATTAGAATATTTTAAAAACTGTTTATGTTAATCAGTTGTGTCAGTGAAGAAGTAAGAATAGGCAAAGAATTATTAACTAAAATCACCTGAAAAGGGTTTGTACTCACAGCTGATCCAGTTCCAAAATGAAGCTGTGAGCTGAGCATCTCCTTTTACTCATATTCACAACATAACTTTGGGCTCCCTCTGTTTTCACAGAGAGACAATAGTTTTCAGTGCTCCTCCTCTTCTAGCATCACCAGGATTTCATTTTGTCCATTTCAGGAAAAAACTGAGTTCATTAATGTAATATCTTGTGCTGTGACTTCAGATTAAAGAAGCACCCAGAAAAACACTATAGCTTCAACAAAAAGATAAGTAGGACTAGAAAATAATACTTCCCCTTGATTGCTCTCTCTTCCTTTCTGATATAGTGATTCTGTCTGAGAAAAAAAGAATTACCTTTTTGAATGAATGAACATAGGAGAGGGACAGTTAGCCTTCTGTGCTTATATGTGGACTAGTTGAGCAAGAAATGTTTCAAAGACCTTGAGTGCAAATCTTTGTTTATCAAGAATAAGCAATCAATCAGTCAGAGCACACAACAAGACCTTGTTCAAACAATGGATAATGATGAGGGCCTCAGTCACACAGCTGAGATTGAACAAGTAAGCCTGACATTACCAGCAAAAAAGGCAAAGTCAACAGTGTAAAAGTCACAGAATAAGAGAGTTCAGGGAGGTCTCAGGCACAGGAATGTTAACATACATTCAAATGGACAGAGGGCTTTCCTGAGATTTCTCTTAAACAAAATGTTTATTATTTAAAGCTATCAAAAGTCACCTTGGAAACTAGTTTAAATAAATCCTCACATTTGAAATCCCTATGACTTAAGGTCCACTTCTGTTAAATTAATTTTCATGAGATTAGTACTGGTAGATTTTCTTCCTATTTGTATATGCTTTCCAGATTTCATTTACAGCAATTACCCCTGTTTATAAGCTTCACTGAAAGCAGGCCAAATGTGAACAACAGCACAGAAGAGAAACAGTCCACATCATTAAGAAAAAAACTAGTGGAAAACCTAGCACAAAAGCAGAACTAATTATTCTGTAAAATACATCACTTTCTCTTTCCAGCAGTTTCTCAAGTATGTCTTCCATATTTCAAATGAAATTATAAGAACTCTCAAATTTTGCAGCCAGTAGATCCTGACAGTCTTCTGATTACCTGATGATGGATGAACTTGCACTATTTATACAGGAATGGGGGGGAATGTCTGGTGAGAGAAGAAAGACCAGATATGGAGAATGATTTCACATCCTTCGGCTAATGAACAATAACAAGATGAGAATGACATTTGCTTCATCAGCCTGCAAAGTGTATTTGAAAACAGAACTTGGTTCAACTTAAAATTTATGGATCTGCTTTATTCACTGATAACTGCAAATTGTATCACATGTAGTCTTTGTTATCCCCCACTTTCCCAGAAGGTAGTGCAAATCTTCAGATTAGCAAAGCTATTTGTGTGAGAGTTTACAAGACCATAAGACCATGTCAGCTGTGTGTAAAACATCGATTGATAACCCAGGCTGTTACTGCAAACCACTTCTGCTCTGCATTCCAACAGCCCATTTCACAAAACATCAGCTGGTTGAGTAAGTTGATTTTCCTTCAGCCCTTGCAGAACTTTTCTGTTCAAAATTTGTCTGTCATGTGGCTGCTGAAATTCATGCATTTATCATATTTATATTTAAAAAAGAGTCAGCCAAGAGCTAAATTGTTGCCAAAAGAAAAATTTGTATCAGAATCTAGTTTTTGATAAACTTAGCATTCCTGCAGCTACAGAAACAGAGGGCATTATATCTTCATAAATAAGTATCACTGCTATCTCATTTATTTCCACGTGCACAGGAGGGACAAACGCTGGAAATGGAAGTCTGAGGTATATTTCACAGTGAACAGAACCAGGATGCATTTCCCCCTCCTGTGCTGCACTTGGACAAGGGCCCTCCAAGGCCTCAGCTTCTGTGGTGGCTATGAAACATTCATTTTCCACAGATAGAAAGGAACAAAATTACACATTGACCACTGTATTCAACTGCTCCTTTTGCCCAATGGGGAAAACACAGTGCTGCATTTTAAATGAAGTGAATTTGGTAGAGTTTCAGAGTATGGACTGTTTGATGCCCTCTGCACCCCGGGGACTGCAGAAAGGAAAAAGATTCTTGGTTCTTCAAGATTTCAGGGCGTGAAGGGCAAAAGTAAAGAAATCTGACTTTGTGCTTTGCTAATTTTCCTCCATTTAGGAAAAAATATGTACACATAAGGAAATTACTACTTATGATAAAGTCTAGGAAATTTCTTCTTAAATGCATACTGACTTTGTTATTTTAAAGCATTCTGTAGATCTAAAACCAGAAATATACACATGGAAAAGGTTCCTATTCACTCAAGTACTAACGATACACATTTTTTTCAAAGAAACTTATTTCTAAGGAGACTTTTTCTATCCTAAGCTTTTTAATATTATTATTATTATGCTATGCTATTAAATTAATTTGGGTGAGATCCATAATCAGCTCTCCAGGAAATTTCCACAATGACAGAAGAAAGCTTCATCTAAAATATATGTAATATTTTAGCCCTCTTTTCTACTGATCTGGTCATAGGGCTTCCCCAAAGGATTGACATGACACTCTAGCAAGTAGGTGGCCTACAATAAGCTGGATGAAAATTTGGCTAGACTGCCACACTCAAAGGGTAGTAGTCAACAGTTCAAAGTCTAAATGGGGGCTAGTTAAGGGTGGTGTTCCTGAGGTGCCAATATGAGGGTTGACACTACTTAATATCTTCACCAGTGAACAGGGACGAAGGTCTGGGGAGGCTCATGGCTGATGCCAAGCTGAAGGGAAGAGTTTCTACCCCGGCGGGTAGCATTGCCATGTAGAGGGACTTCAACATGCCAGAGGGATGGACAGACAGGACACACATGAAATTCAGCAGAGGAAAATGCCAAGTCCTGCCCTAGGAATGGAAACTCCCCTTGCAGCAGTACAAGCAGGACGGACTGCCTGGCTTGTAGCTCTAAGGGGTAATGGGATACAGTGCGGCATTAGCAGAAACGCATCGCCAGAAAGACAAGAGGAATACTTCTACTCAGCACTTGTGAGGCTGCATCTGTGTCCAGTTTGGGGCTTATCAATAGATGAGATATATTTGCCAGCTGGAAAGAGTCCAGAGAAAGGCCACATAGCTGGAGGACGGAGCACATGAAATCCGAGGAGAGGCTGGTGGAACACATTTGTTCAGCCTGGAGAATAGAAGGGTATGGGGGAATCTCATTGAAGCTTCTGCTAGAGAAAGAGGTCTCGTGAGGGTGGAGCCAAACTCTTCTCTGAGGTGCTCAGTAAGTGGCAACAATCACAAGCTGCAGCAAGACAAGCTCTAATTTGACATGACAGGAAGAAAATACAGACTGAGAGTAATTAAGTACTGAAAGAGTTTGTCCACAGACATGGTGTAACTGGACAAGGTCCTGAGTAACCAAATTTAAATCTGAAGTTATTCTTGCTTTGGGTCAGACTAGATGACCTCTGGAGGCTTCTTTTAACTTGTTTCTTTGCATCAAGCTCATCCTAATGGGCAAAACCATCTCAAAAGGATAGAGATGGACTGTGGTCCCTCTGCCATGTCAAACAAAAGCACAAGACCTGGTTGCCTTCAGCAGGTCAGGTGCAGCAGCAGCATGCAGCATCACTTCTGGAGGATCATCTGGGCTACTTCACATCTGCTCTCTGCTGCAGAATCTGAAAAGGACTGTCCGTTGTTGGAGTTTGTTTAGAGCCCAGAGGAGTCTATTATGCACAGAGAAGAGAGCCCAAACAGAAAAGTAGTTTGCCCAGGAGGCCTGTGTTCTTGTATCCTGTCCTGCTGTCATAAGTTTCATTCAATAAACTAACTGAATCTCTCTGGGAAGCCACAATGAGATGGTCTTCACATTTACTTAGAGCACAGCCTAGTGAGGTCCAGCTTTATAAGATAAATATTTATTAATTTGAGTTACTATAATAGCATGTTTACTGTCTGTAAGAATTGCTTCCTTTTAGCCTCCTCCCTGCGGTTTTCTACAGCTGGAAGTTGTTCTTTCCTTCACACTGCCCAACTGCCCTCTGAACTCCCCCTCACCTCTCTCCATCCTTCCTGTGTAACTGCTGTTAGGCTCTAACCTCAGTTCACTTTTCAACCCTGCTACTACTTCACCTACTCCTTCCTCAGCACAGCCAGCCTGGGAGAACTCTCCCTTGCCATTTATATGGATTTCACATGTCATCTGTCATTCCTATCATTCCTGCTACCACTTTCTGCATTGTTTTGCTTTGTCTGTTTGGATGTTGTGTCAGACCAGGTGCTCAAATACTCACAGGAATGGGTGTGGTGAATAAAATTGGTAGCTTATGGTAACAGGAACTTCAAACAGCACTCAGAATATTTGGAATTAGGTGAGTGCAAATCCTGTAGGAATCCACAGGGCCAGGCAAATATCCATGAAGGAGCAAAAGTAGGGAGATAGATATATTTATATCTGCAAACAAGACATCCTTTTTTGAGTCTGACCCCTGCAGCCCCTCCTCTGGTGCATGGCAGCATCACACAGCAGTGGCACACCTTGGCTTGCAAAGGAATGAAGACAGCTGTCGCTTCTGCAAGCTGCAGCAGAACAGACACTCATACATGAGGGTTTTCTCGTCTTTCCCATGCTGTATGCTCCTCTACCACAGAATCAAATGTTACTGTATTTGAGGATTTTGTTATCGTTTTTAAAAAAAAAGAAAGAAATTGTAGGTGATTACTCAACACCAAATTTGTGGCACTGCCTTTTTATTAGCCAAAAGATAAACCAAGCTGTTCTGTGAGTGCCCAGATTAATCCAGCCTGGTGGATCAGAGCACCACGCTGTGATTGACATTGTGTGTCGGGGTAGGCAGGAGTTGTGGCTGAAGCTTTCTGTCTGGAGATATTCAGAAATTTCCCCTCTTTTGATTTTCGTGGTGTTCCGTGAGCAGTGAGGTTATCTTGCAATGTGCCAAGGAACAACTACAGTCTGTCCCTTTCCTCTCCCTACCCACTTATTTTTACAGAACTTGTAGAAAATTATTTGGTTTTGACAATTTTACTTTCTGGCCAAACTTGGGTGAAATCAGCTAACTGTTCAGGCACCACTGTAGGAGCACACCCAGGAATCAGTACATGTGCTGTTCACACACACGTACACACAGAGGATGAGCACACAAGCTTCATCTTCTTAGGAAATCTGGCTAAACAAATGAAAGCAAAGAGATGGAGCAGAGAGATAGATTTAGTAGTCAAACAGGTTTTGGTTGGTTGGTTTTGAATGAACAAATAGTTTTGGGACACTTCGTTCTACTTGCTTTTGGGCAGCAAAACATTTTTGACACCTATAACTTTATTTTTTCCTTCTACTCTACAGCATGTGTAGGTAGCTACCAAATCTCAGGCTTTTCCTGTTTCACCTCCAGGTTTCCAGTGAAGATGGCAATATATAAATGCAATAATGCAAGCTGCTTTATACAGACCATGAATTTAATCAACTGTAATTTGCATTTATCAGTCTGTCAGCTGTAATAATTACAGCAACTTTTGAACCATAAACCTCCAAAACCATCAGTCTTGTAGCTTTTGAAATAAATACAAGAAGATATTAATAAACTTCAAGGAAAAAATCATGCTTCTAATTCCTACACATCTTCACAGTTGTATTTTTAGGTTATATATAATAGACAGCAATCTCTGTTTGGAAGCCAACACACACTTCCCCAGTGAACTGCAGGATACACATAAATAATCAGGGCTGGAAAAAGGTCACCACACAGCTAGAACTGAGGTTAGCAACAGCACCATGCAAACCAATTGTTCAGAAAGCCTTAAGCAAAGCAAATCAAGCTACGTGTGACATGACTGACTGTGCTGAAAGCTGAAAAGACTTAATCTTAGGGATGAGCCAACCCTGAACCTCACTGTTAAACACATTTTTTTCAGAATCAACAAATAGGGGGAGAAGTTATACAGTTAAGCCATAGCTCAAGGGAATAAGAGTGCAAAAACAAGATGAGGAGCATTTAATAAAGTCTGAGGACCACTAGCTGAGCTAGTAAGAATCAATAATTAAGAGCTTGGTCCCAAGGCCTCCTTATTGCTGCAGTGAAGAACATACTAATGGTACATATTGACTTGTAATTAGGGATTCCTGAAAATGTTTCCCTTTTAACTTTTGCAACATAACATTTAGTTAACAGTAAAAAAAATAATTTATTGATAAACTGTCTGCTTTCCATCAGAAAAAAAAAAAAAATAGATTTCATCAAGAGCTACTTGTCTGAAAGTTCAATTTTTGCATCTGAAAATTGAGTTATTTACTTTGCAATGCACCTGGGTCTTGTCTCCTGGTCATGTCATGATCACATTTGCTTCGTTGGGCCAGAATTCCTAGACAGATTTACCTGTACTTATCTTATGCCTAGGTACTCCCATGCTGTAAGCAAGAGAGTCTGTGCCCTAAAGTGGGAATTGTCTCATGGAAGATACAGGTATTTCCACAAAAAAAAGGAACCCCTTACAGCGGCCCAAAAACTGAGTACAGAGTATATAGCATGCTGAGAGTCAGGAGGATAGGTGGCAGAGAAGAAAGCAGGAAATTCAGAACTATTATACACTTCGCAACTGAATTGTTGTATGCCTTAAACACAGCTTCATAACACTAATTAGGAAACTAAGCCCCGTGATTTCCTGATAGGTTCCTAAATATCTTTGAAAATCCCTCAGGGAGCACTGTAAAATGCAGGAACTCCACAACTGGACTGTAACTAAGCAGACTGAGTTTTGAATCTCACTCCAATCTGTCCACAAATTCTGTTTCCTATGAAATTTCTTCTGTATGTTCCATATCAAGGAAATATATTTGTTTGTTTGTTTTTCTTTTCTCTCAAAAGTTTCCCATAAGCCAGATAAGACATCTTGCTTTGAATTCTGAAGGCATTTAAAATTAATACTGCATACTTAATCTTGTCTTAACATGCTTCTTTGTTTATTTTTGGTTTTGTGTTTGGTGCTTTTTTTCCTTTTGCTCTGGGAGTTATATTTGATGGGATGCAGCAGTTGTACAATCATACTGATTAACTGATGCTCACTGCTGCAGGAACATTATGAAACAGCTGAAGTTTGTAAAAAGCTTTTCAGGATCTTAAATTAAAGCTGTTTCTGTTTGAGCAAGAAATAGCTATCAGGAGTAGAAAATGAAAAAAAATTATGCATAGGAAAACTACAAAACAGAGGATCTATGCAAATCTCAGCTAGATGAACACTCATTTGTAGCTCCTTTAACAGATATACAGTGTTTGAATACCATGTGCTGGAGCCTGATATCATTTACCTTAACTGCGCTGTTGGAAGCTGAGTTACTTCTGATTTACACCAATATAAACAAGACCAGAATCAAAGCCATACAGGAGCCCTAGAGGTGTGCTTAAAATGAAAGAAGGAAGAAAAGGAAAGAGCTCCACACTAGACAAACCCACCAGCCCAGGAGGATTCCTGGTTTGAACTACTTGCTATATGACAATTACCAGTCCTCTAGCAAAACTGCTGCTTGCTCTGTACAAATCCTTACAATCACGAAGAAGAACCTTCCTCTTCCACAGAGGATATATAAAGACACTGTTTGGGGAGGGGTCAATATCTAGTCATTATCAGAAAAAATGATCTGGTAAAAACATTTCCTCCTTCCTTAGCAATCAAATTTATTTCCTGTATGACTGAAACAAACCTGCTTAACTTACTGACAAAAGAGGCTTTTTTTATGAGATACCTACAATCTGGTTGTTCTTTTGAGCCAAATCTGAAGCACAAGGTGAATCTTCTTTTACATCCCCAGCAACACTCTCGGTGAGGCTTCACTTGCAGCCCACACAGGTGCTGTGGTGGAGTTACAGCACAGCTGGGTGTGAAGAACACGATTACACTTTTAGGTGCACTGGTAGCTCTTGAATAAAAATTGAATCTGCACATGTCTGATGGAAAGGTCACTTGGATACAGATGTGTATGCCTGCAACATACCTTCGCGGGTAACTTCAAAGTAAATTCAGTGCCAAGCAGGACAGAAGCTATTGAGAAGCCGTGAAGAACAGTAAGCCCAAACAGAGAACGTTTGCAAGGAGACTTACAGCCCACACTGGCCCAGTTGGTTCCTGGACTGTTGTTTGACACAGATCCTGTTTTAGCATTTAATCTGTAATTTTCACTTAGTTCTTTTCACCTGTAGCAACCACCTGCTTCACATTGCAACACTGCATAGAAAGACAGTGTCGCTGTACAGTTATTCTTGCCTTACACCCCAGAACCCCATTGTGGGGAAGAGTCTAGATTGCATACTACAAACATATCCAAAAAAGTGCAGTTTCGTAGAGTTTTTTAAATCCCTCAGTTCTCTTGTTCATTAGCTGAGTAGTGCCCTTTTTACATATGTTGAATATGCTTAAGTGCATGTCACAATGTATATGTTTCTACTTATGTAACATACATTTCTAAATACAGTAGTAAAATTTTATTATTTTCTCATACAATAAATGTAGCTCTGTCTCAATCATATTTACTTCAAGAAAGCTACTGATTAAGAGGTGTCATCATTCCCTCTTTAATTTTTAGATCAAGGTCTAATATAAGATTTCTCTATTGTGGATACAGTATTTTTGGCTCAGAAATTACAATTTTAAACTTTTTTTAAAACCCGAACATTTTACTTTTATACTATCATATTTCTAACACATTGCTCACACTAAAGTCTCGCAGCGTAACGCAAGCTATTTCCATTATTAAAAAGTACTCATGAGGGACAGTACTTTGGGGTTTTTTGGTTGTTGCTACCACAGTAGATAACAACTAAATTCTTTGTCACGTTTTCCTCTTTTAAGACCCTGAGAGCAAACACCTAGAATCTTTGCATTGTCCATCATTTTGAGACTTTTTTTCCCGTTGACATACAACACTAATCCTTGGGGAGTTTTGCTTAACTGGTCCTTCCTTAGTTTTGATAATAAATGTTAACTCTCTCCATCATGCTTTTTTCCATCTCATGTGCATAATGAGACAGAAAATATCTGAAGTCTGTTGCTTCTTCTCACCACAGAAGGTTGGACAACATTGCACAATCACCCCCTCCTGCTTGTTCAGTACATTTCTGCTCATCACCTTCTATCTCCTGCTGTGTACAATGGTACCCACTTCTCCTACCTGGGGTGATTAATAGCAGACTACTTTCATCCTGGTTTTCACTTTTTTTGGTTCCTCGGCAGACAGATCCCTTCTTCATAGATCTGATATGCCACACTACTTTACTCATCCTTTCATTTAATTTCCCTGCTCTTTATCTGCCGGACCCATATACTGCTGTATTCGAACCAAGGTGGCAGCAAAAAAGGGACAGATTTGTGTCTTACTCCCTTTTCATTTGCCACAATCCTCATATTTTCTACCTTTTGCTTTTCATGTTCTGTTTTGGTAAAGCAAATTTTTATCAGCACAAATATTTGGAGAAGGCCAGAGGTCTTCCTTATGTATCTTTCTTACTGTTCACAACAGTCTTTCTTTGTATCCAAGACATGATATAATATGGCTCTGATTACACCTGCACAACTGTAAATCTATATGCTTAGATTGAGTTAATCCTGACGTAACATAAATGTCAGAGCAGTAAGCCCCATAATTTCATAGCATAGCAACTCACTTTAGCTAAAATATGGGTTTATTATTATTTTGTAAAAATAAGATACTTTCATTCTGACCTAGATAAGAATCTCTTTCCCCTCCCTCCTTAAACAGCTATGAAAATGAGATCGTAAATCTCCTATGGAGAAGAGACTTGGACAAATCAATAATTTATGTTATGATTTTGAGAGATTTTCACATTGAAGAAGTGCCAGCCCTATCGTACTTCTGTAGATCTTGTTTGAAAATGCTCTCCATTACTAATTGGGAGAATCTTTTTATTATTATTTATACACGGCTCCTTTGATTTCCAGTGTGTGACACTTAGGAATGAAAATGGTGTCTGCATTAATTAAAAACAAAGATGAGAATTCTTACCTTTCTCCCTTCTCGCTTAAAATCCATGTAGAATGCTGGCAGGCAACACTCAGCATGTAGTACTCTACTTCCAACCATGAACCCCTTTTATAGATTTCTGTCATTTTATCTGCTCCTGGCTAAAATCTCTGGTTATAACAGTGAGTTGCAAAGAAAAATGAGCAGACAGTTAAGACTAAAGCAGGGGATAGGTACACATAGCAATTAAATAAGCCTTCTGCAAATCTCAGGCAGAGAACATGTCAGTCATACAGCTCCTCAACAAGACCCTGGCAGTGCCAGGTTCATGCTGAGGCCTTTGGGGGAGAAAAACTTATGAGTTTATGCCCAAACATCTTACTTTTGACCTCCAGAGCTTTGTCAAGTGCAGACTGCCATGTCAACAACTCACTTCCCCAAATCTCCCATTGTTTCAAGAAATCTTCATTATAACTTGTAGCAACATGTTCGAACCACTTGCTTGCTTCCTTCCACAGGATCTTTTAGAGATGAGATAACGTTATTAATGGTCACCCTTTCTTACCCATTGCACCATCAGTCAAAGCCACTCAAAGCGAGGAAGCATGCCTAGGAATGTCCACATAAAGTCATGTACAAGAGCTCTTGGAATGGTACAACCAACAGCAGGAACAAGTCCCCATTTCTGAACCCTACCTAGAGATAGCAGATGACCTTCAGTCCTTCTGGAAGCTGTAGAATTTGTGTCTGACTGCTGT
The DNA here is from genome assembly GCF_037038585.1 of Patagioenas fasciata. Classification (NCBI taxonomy): domain Eukaryota; kingdom Metazoa; phylum Chordata; class Aves; order Columbiformes; family Columbidae; genus Patagioenas; species Patagioenas fasciata. Next base: position 155,357,226 of record NC_092521.1, on the reverse strand, counting down.
ACATCAAACAAATTTATTCCTTTACCTCTTTATACCAAACCAAATCTAAAACATGCCAAAGGGCTAAGAAATCTGGCAGAACAGGAAATATGGAAAAAAATAAATTAAGGGAAGAGTTCTTTGGCCTGGGATTTTCAGTATTAGCAACAACTTTCAACTCTACTGGATTTAGCCTTAGTTTAAAATGAAGCACCATGCCGCACAGTTTTTACAGATTTGTGGGATGAAATTACTTGCTTTGTGCAGACATTTGCTTATCACTCCAAACAGCCACCCTTTCTCCCAGTTCACTGCTACCATTGTGAAAAAAGCCTTCTAAGCTACATGATGCTGGAAATATTCATAATCTGAAGAAATAATGCTTCATTGAAAGTGAAAAAAAAAAAAAAATAAAAAATAAAAGGAAAAGGAAAAAACACCACACACTATGCCTCATTTAAGTTTCTCAAACTTCCCAAGTCTTGACAAAGCTTTATGTTGGAGTCTTACATTCCTAACATAACAGGACATCACATCAAGCAGGGCACAAATCTAAAACAAACTCCAGAAACATTTTTCACTGAACAGAAAGCATGGTCTTATTTAAGCATTTTCTTTTCCACACACAATTTTAAACAACATAAGTAATGAATGAAAAGATAGGGTAACAAAGAACTTCATGGTCCCTGGTGGATTTAAGATTATTTAATCCTTATTTCAAGATGAAAAATAATAATTCTTGGGTTTTCCATAAGGCAAATAATTGGTCAAAACTCCCAGTCCGCATCAAGAGTTATACTGGGAAAGAAATCCATACAACCTATAAAGATTCAGATGTATAGACTGGGAGCTATATAGCTCAGACTCCCTCCTAACTCCTACTCTCACTTGCTCCCTCCCCTTTCTCATATTAGATGTTTTTCTCTTTTCCTTATTTCCCCTCAGCCCTACAAAGCAGCTCAGATATCCACATATTTACACAGCATTCATGGCAGCAACTGTGTGACTATGACAAACTGATGAATATGTAACATGATCTCAAAAAATGCATGTGAATTATGCAAAGGCACCAACTTAATGAGTACTTTCATTTTGTCCTTTTATTGCATTGAGGGGTCAGTTTATCTAACAAAGAGCATCAGAATAAATCACTTGTATTCTGAAACCCAGATAATTCATCTGGCTAAACAAGCAGAATTACTTGAAATGAATCAAAGCACTGGAATTCTTCTACCATAGGATGGGATAGGGTGTGCCATTTAAAATGTCAGGGCATGCAGTACATTTTGGTATGCCATCAGAGGTCTAAAAAAGTGTGACATAATAAGTAAGCTTCCAACTTAACAGTCAGTAAGCAGAAACTTTTTAAGAATCTTCACTGCATGTAGAATATTGTCATAACAATTATTTGTTTTGATTTCTGGAACTGAAGGGGTGATGTGACTATTTTGCAGAATGTAAGAACAAAAAATGTGCCATCATTTATCATGCCTTTGCTATTTCACCTACCTGCTCATTATCATAAAAGTTATTTTTGTGTAGAATCTTTAAGGGTGAGAGAGATGGGTTTTTCTTTGTGCAGTGGTGCATGAGGAGTATATAGGAAACTACAGGTATATTAGAAATACACATTCAGAAACCTCATAGATTGCTGCCTTTGGGTATTGCCTATAAAGTGCAGCCATTAACTTAAAAAAAAAATCTTATATACAGTTCTAGTCAGTCTGGCAAGAAGGACATTACCATGTAAGTTGTGCAGATATCTTAACAACTTCAGCATTTGAAAATATCAGAAGCAATACTCAGTGGAAAATCTGATACAAATTATATTTGCATCGAAGTCTTCAAATAATTTGGAATTGGCACATCCCTAATAATTCTCAGCCATGTTTGTTTGGAAACAATTAAACAAACCTGGTTTAAAAGATAATCTGTTGATGTATTGCCTTCATCTCTTCCAACTAATAATTCAACTTCAGAAGTTTCACTGCTGTTTTTATAATGTATGCTCTTTTTTTTCACCTGGGTCCTTTCTTACACATGTGAAAGTTCTATCTCACTTTTTGTCTTCAACAGTTTGAAAACTTTAGAGAAATCATTAATATTAAGAAGAATGCAAAAGACGATAGTTTTCTCATCTTGTCTTTGTTTCTCTTTTCCTCTGGGCCACATAAGGCTGTTCAAGTCAGCAGAGACAGTGTTGCTCTTTAAAAAAATTGCTGATTTAATATTTAGTAGGTGATGGATTCCACCTCAACAATCAGACTCAGGAATAAAAATAGTCTGAATCTCACTCAGTGCCATGCACAAATCCGTAGGCAAAAACCCAAAGTATTGCACAGCACAACATTTCCTGCTCTGTGAGCCGGAGACAAGCTGCTGTGATTCCCTATACATACACATATATCCTGAGCTGATGCCTGTCAAACCAGCCCCTGGTTAAGTGGCAAGCATAATATAGCTTCCTTTCCCTAGAGGTAACTGTCCTCATTACTGAAGCGAATGAACCCCTAGGTGTATAATAGAATCTTCTTTAAAATATTCATCATATGGCATCTGATATTTCAGCCATATTTGGCTGGAATGCTACATTTTGGGCAACTTAGGACCCTGTAGTCAATTAACCTAGTATATTGCTCAACATCTGTTTTTTTTTTTTTTTTTATCATAAATCATTAAATATTTATGCTAGTCTGTAACTTGTTACTTTCCTATTCAGGGCTGAGCAAGGAAGGGGTTTCTCTACTGCAGCAACATCCATTAAAACATCTGGACTAGCAAGGCTGAAACTTTCCACTTTTGCTCAGCTGGAAAAAGCCAACTTCTCCAAGGTGAGTCACAGCATCCAGCATGGTTCTGTTTCCTTCATACTTCTCAGAATCAACACTTGTGGCTGTGAAAACCTCCCTCTGCCAGCAGGTCTCAGGAAGACCACAGCCAGACAGGGAGAAATAAAACAGGGGCCAGAATACTTCATCAGAAATCAGAACAAAGAAGCTATGTAAGGAGAGAAAGAGAGACAAATGCAGTGGCAGGTTATTCAGCCCAAATGTTTCCATTCTCAAACACCAAACGATCCTTTTCATTTTGCCTCTCTATTCTTACCTATTTCTTAAAAAAATACCGCCATTTTCCCTGTCTCTTCCCTGCTTTTGTTTCCCTACCTGTTCTTAATTACAGCCACAAACTTCAATAGATCCTATTCCACCTACGCTTCCACTGAACCCCCTCACAGCACAAGTACTTGCTGCCTCTTCAATTTAACCTTTGAAAACCCGCCCCAGCCCCGGGCTCACGTGTGGCACGTAAAGCAAGTACAAATAACCCCCGTCAGAGCAGAAGGAGGGTGTCACCGACATGCAAGGCTGCACAGGACGTTTGCAAAGCACTTGCTCAGCTTCTGCAAGCCTTCCTGACATCAACACAACATTCCAGCACAATGGTATTATTTTTAAGTGATTTCTCATGTGATTAGGACTGTCTCTGTTCTCACATGCCACTCAAACACCAGTGGCAAAAAATTCATCGTTACTCTCACCAGGACTTGTTTGTCATCAGAATCTCTCTTTAGTTTTAGTCATTTGCTTAGTCTTGATCTACTGATCTCATTAAGCTCGTCTAATTAAAATCATTTGCTGATGAATATTGTCAGTAGTGTTACAGTTGACTAAATTAACACTGGCTTAGCCTTATCTTTTTTATCAGCTTAACTATGCAGCACTGAGCATTTTATAACAGGAATTCCTTTCTTCAGGTCAAAGGCATAAAAGGAAAGCTGGAGGTCTGAATGTGATATATCAACATGTATCACCAAAGACAGTCTGATATAATTGTACAGAAGGCAAACCAAATACACCTCTCCACAACTTCCCCGCAAGCTAGGTCATAACAACCGAGATGCATTTGGCCCAGCCTGTTAAAACAGCAGGAGCAGACCTTAATATTGTGCTCTAAAATTGCTGTTATAAGCAACATATCTTGTTGTCTGACTCTTATTTACTTTTTTTTTTTTTCTTTTTGGCATAAATTGAGTATTTCTAGACCATGAGTATTCCTACAGGCAAAAATTAATTGCAATATTCATCACCGTATATGTCTAAATGATAGGGATGCTGGAGTGTTTTACAGTGAAAACACATCCAATTTTAATGAAGTTCAAAAGAAGAAAGGTTTATTTATGGATTAAAGTACACAAAGATCTGCTGCTCACACTTTCTGAAATACTGACAGCTTTTCTCTTTTTTTTTATTTTTTGTAAGGGAAGCAAATACTGCACATCTTGTACATAGTTGTGGTGAGTGGATCAATGTTCCCAGCAGACGGGCAGAAAGCTCCTGGGTCTTTTGACACTAGCTGAGAACAGATGATATATATACAACTGGAGCTTGAAGACAAAGTTGCCTCTAAGAGGTTGCCTCTGGTGAAAGGGCAGAGATGCGCTGATAGCCCATCGCAGCTGCAGGGGGATGTCTCAACACGTCTGCATATTTCTCTGTTTGGGGCTCAGCTTTGCTACTGTTCAAATTCAGTGACATCATTTTAACAGTCCTAAAGTTATTCTGCAGAAAAGAGGTGGAATCCAAGTTAGAAGAATACCCTGGAGACATTTATTTTCTATTTAGTAGGTTCTTAAGAGAAAAGAGCATAATTAATGATCTAAAATTAGACCCTGTATTTAACACCCAAATAAAATCCACTTTAAGAGGAGATGTGAAGGTCTCAGAGTGACATGTAAATGTAACAGAACTATGAAAAAAAGAAAAATAAAGAGAAAATTCAGCTCTTGGATAATAGTCTCAGAATGCTCTTCCCCACTTTAGCAAGTTTCAACCACCATTTATTGAAAGAGGGCTGCTGCTAATTGTCTTCATTAACTGATGGCATGCAAAAATATTACTAGGGGAAATACTAGACTCCCCAAAATACAGATTCAGCCTGTTTGGAGTCAGACACTGGGAAATAAAATGCTAACACCACCAGAAAACTGTGGCTGTGCATGGCCTCCACAGTCCTCCACTGGATCAAAAAGAATCCAGGTTTGCACAGGCTCAAACAAGTTAACTAATGCAAGAAATCCTGACTGGCTAAAAAAAAAAAAAAGAAGTTATTCTTGGATTGCTCTGTTCAAGCTGTCTGTCTGTCTGGTTAGTTCATTTCTGGGAGGGGCAAAAAGGGGAAACAGAAAATATGACAGGCAGGTAATCCTTGCTGCTCTGAGAGCCATTGCTAACACTGATCTGCTGTCAGACCATCCAAAGAGAAGACACAATCTGTTGCCATTATTACAGTCCAGATCCTCTACGGATTCAGCCACAGGAAAAGAGTAAGTCCAGAGTTAGACCTTAGCTTTCAGTACATGGACAGAGAAAGAAAAAAAAAAGAAAAAAAAAAAAACACACAAAACCCACCTTTTGCTAAGGCAGCTAACAGTGTGCTGCTGCAATGCTCTGCCTCGGGCCACGCAGCCTCAGCTGCACCATCTGCCCTGGAAAGACTCCAGGGAGGAAGGAGCAGCTGGGAGTGCAACAAGTCGAGGATCCAGCACAACCACAACTGTTCTGCACTAGGAGTTCACCTGAAACCTCACCTCCCCAGATCCTATTTCTTGTTCTCAGACACCTACTTTGTGAAATTGTTATGTCCCCTTCTATTCAGCTGTCTTAATTACTTATTTCCCTGTAAGTACTAGTTTCATATGTTTTTCCAGTGTGTAACCTCCCTGAATTCACAAGGGACGCCATCCTGGGTAACAGGCACAGTGAAATGCCACAATGGAGGTATTAGATACCAGGAATAAAACACAAAATGAGATTTTTGTAAAAGCAGTAAAATCACTCTCAAATGTTGGTGACATCAGCTATCAGAGATAGAGGTAACATGTTTTTTCTTATGTTCAGAAGCAAAATTCCCATTGACTTCAACACTGCAGGATAAGTCCCTGTGCACTGAAACAAATCATCTGTATATGAATGCAGACAGGAAGAAATGGCCTCCAGCAAAGCACTTTTTTATCTTTTGGTTCTGAGGAGTAATAGTGAAAAAGTCACTCCCTTCAATGCGTATCTCAGCGAAGTCACCCACAAAGAGATGTAACATTCTGGATCACAATCTTTTGTTTTCCTTTCCTTGACATTTTACTATGCTTCCCATTTTGTTTATACATTTTCTCTTTATTCTTGACATGCAAAAGTGCCTGACTTCATATGAGGCCATAATGCAAAAAAATTTGTGCCTTCTGAGGGTAGACAGTGTATGCTAAGGAATAAAATTCAATGGTCTCCTACAGGGAAGAAAGAAAAAGGCAGTATGAATCTTCTGCAGATACAGGTATGAAAATCTCCATTTCAGCTACCAGATCAGGGAGCAGACTGGGAATACTTAGGTTGTAAAGTGCAAGTCTACAAATTCAGCCAGAGAATATTACTATCTTGCTGGCAGGGCAACAAGACACACACCCTTTGCAACTCTCTTTCACAGGAAAGAAGAAAGCAACTCGTGAGCTGCACTGCCTCGACCTGCAGAGCACAGGTGCAGCTGTCCCCACTTACCCACCTGTACACCCCAACTCCCTTTCTGCTGACCATGGAGGCAGCACTTCCCACAGGACATCTCTACATTGGGCCGGAAGATGCTTCTGGCAGTGCAGAGACTGTTCTCCTAAAACCCGTCCATGCTCCTGCAGTTGTACACAGGTCCATGTGACAGGGGTGGATCCCTCATACTGAGATCTGAGTATAGGCAATGACTTAAATATTTTTATCCTCTCTTCATGACATCAATGTCAGATCTTACATTGCCTTTAGCAGGAGCATGGCAGGAACCCTGAATGGCATCAGACGAGTTGCTGAATGGAAGACACCTGGAATACAATACAATACCTGGAATACAATGCAATACAATATCTGGAAACTGTCTTCAAAACTCATTTTAAAGAGGGACTTTGGAATGATCTGCCATTGTTTTCATCTTTACAGATGGGTTAAAAAAGACACCTGTAAATAATTTAGAAAGCTCCCTATGTTTGTTTTTTTTTCATATGCATACAAAATATTTTCTGCTTATGCTTTTTTAATACCTAAATCCTGATTATTTCCACTGGTCTTACTGCTCAACAGGAAAGAACTGCTTCTCTGCTGCTAGTTCCTCACATCCCTGAGGTAAGGGCAGGACCTGTTCTTACTTGTTGAAAATGACTCTCTTGTCTCAGAGCACAGAACAGAATTTAATAATCAAAAAAGTACGTATTACAGAGGCAATTGCAAACAGTTCAGTGCTTAGGATTTTGAAGGAGTTTCTTTTTCTAGCACAGTTATGTGGAATGTTTTCTGAAATATCCATCCTTGGGGCCTGGATGTACAGCAAATGGATTACAAAATCTGATTGCAACTGTTTTATTATCACTGCTTACTGCTGCCAAAGCCATTCATTTTGATATCTCTGGTATAATCCCATCATCACTTCAGGGAATATGAAGTGATACCCAGCAGACTAGTAAAGGGTAGAGGTGGTCAAAATTACAGGAGAGTCAAATTTCCAAGGTCAGAGAAGAATGTAAGGAGAGGTGAAGGAGAAGGAATGAGCAAAGCTGTCCGCTCCGCTCGCTGCAGCGGGTCTGTGTGTGCAGGGGTACATCTCTCCAATGCATCCACGTTCAGTTCTCAGACCACAGCCATCGCTTACTCTTTTCTGCTTGTGGAGAGGCACATAAGGTCACACATGACCTCTGTCAATGAACACCAAACACGCTGTGAGGCTCATACAGGTAGTTGTAGGAAAAGGAAAGAGAAAAAAGAAAAAAAAAAAAAAAAGAAGGAAAAAGCAGCATAAAAATACTCTCTAGGCCAGAACAGGTCAGAAGAGCAGTCACAGGATGCAGATCCAGCCATTCGTTGTCAGTTCTTATCCAGTGCAGTATTTACTACCTGAGGGCCCTTTGGCAGCTCAGGTTGAAGTAAATCATTTCTTGCAGGGAGCACCCACCAGTGTTGTATTACCACCACACTCATGCCAGCTGACACTGTTTCGGCTGTATCATAAAGCAGAAGAGCAAACCATGCAGGGAGACTTAATTTCTATTCGTTAAAGGGAGAGGACTGGACACATTAGGAGGATGCAAATGAAAAGTTATCTGTAATGACTTTGCTTAGCACAAATGCAGGGGCTTACAAGCCTATCACTTTCCATAAACACATTTAGAAGGAGAAAGTTACCTGTCGGGCACAATTTGACAGTTGTGCGATCTATTTATATCCCATCATATTTTCCACGAGTGCCAGTGTGCACAAGGCAAACTCCTGCTCATCCAAACAAAGACAGTAAGACAGAGCTGTTCTGTGATACCACAGGATACCCCTCAGCAAAACCTATGGCAGGAGGCAGCAAGGACGAGGCCAGCCCTGCTCACAGAATGCTTGCTTTCCTCTCCTGTGGTCACACCAGAACACTGTAGGCTGTGTCTATGCTAAGATGTCTTTTCATGCATGGGAAAAACCCCAAGGAATATTTTAAGATAGCAGTCTCACCATTGCAGTCATGAGCTTAATGAAGATAGCCTTCACAAACCAAGTGAAGAGCTCTGGACACGATCTGAAACAGGATGTTGGGAAGAAAATTGCTGACAATAAATTAGATTCCTGTGTCCAAATTTTAAAGTATGTAATTGTGTTGAATTTTGAAGCTATTTCCCTCTGTAACAGCCAAGAAAGATGGACCCTGGACAGAAATTTATAATAAATAGTTGCTCTACAGACTGTATCTGAAATTCTCACTTCCCATACTTACATCCTTACCATTGAGATTCACAGTACCAAACCCTTCCATGAAATTACTGGCCAAAATAACACTAATGCAGTTAGTACAAGTAGTGCAACATTCTGTACAAGTTTAGGTACAATACAAAAAATAGTATGTTTATGAATTATGTACCCAATGCTTTTTAACTTATCATCTTAAATATACCTCACTAGTCAACTACTTGTCTTTATAAAGTAATATTACCCATGACACAAGTGGTAGCATCTGAGTTATGACAGGCATCAAAATTTGTGATCCAGGCTTCCAGATTCTTGCAGGCGGAGATCAACAAGGTCAGGCAGACAGCAAGAATTTGCACAGAATACAACCTCAGGATCAGTAACCTTTACTCTTCTTCAATGACATTTTACATCTACCTATTCCTTTAGGCTTTTAAGGACCAAAATTACTCTGCTTTAGGGACAAACTATTCTTTTCCCTAATGGGAATAATTTGTAGCAACCACTTGTCACCTTTTTAAGAGCTGCCCATTCAAAGACATGTTCCAGAGATGCACATTAATCATACGAAAAAACACATTCTCTAGTAAGCTCTGACATATTGCAAATGCACTGAATGCTTGACATTTTTATGATTATGCTAATATTGTGACATTTGATGTGCTTGTTTTTGAAAAAACATAGTGCAATTAGGTTCTCTGAAAGAAAAAGAGAAAGAAACAAATCAATCACTGAGAAGGCATGAAGAATGAAAACTGCCTCTACCAGCTTTGGAAACAAATGCCTGCTAGTGAATGGCAAACAACATGTTCGAACTAGATATTTCAGGAGACTTGTCACTTTTACTCTGAAATTAAAGAGCACTGATAGGGTGACTTTCCATTTTTAGCACAAGCACTGGCTTGACTTTCACCTGTTCCCTCTACCTTTGAAGTATATTAGCATCTGTCACAAAATGAGTCCTTCCACCACTAAAAGAATTTTTAAAAAATTCCGGTTCCACTTAGACAACTTCAAACTATGGATAACCCAGTTAGGTCATGGAACCTTGCTTTTAACTTCATTCTCATTTAAAACGCATTGCCTGCTTCAGTTATACCCCAAATCAAAGTAGGAGAGGAGCAAGATTTGTAAACACCAAAATAAATAATTTTATAATTCTTCTCGCCCATGTACAGAGTAGAAAACAAACAGGAAGAACCAGGGACCTGAATGAGGCACTACTGGACAGCAGAGTGCTTGACAGCACAATGGATCAGTGCTGTAGAGTCAAGAAGAAACACAGAAGAGCATCTTTGGCAAAGGATTCAGAGAACAGATGATCAGAAAAGTACCAGGGGGAGTTAGAGTGAAAAATCCCCAAGGGCCTGGAGAATGTGCTGTTTATCTCATGAAGTACCCTAGTATCAAAGTGTGGATGGGGAACTCTGCAGAGCTCTAGCAGAATCTTCAGAGGGAGGGAGGCAATAGTTTCTGATACACAAACTGAAAAAAAAAAACCCACACTACTACATCGAAGGTTACTAAAGTCCCACCAACATCTGATCTTACCAGTGCAGAAAACACTGGAGGAGAACCAAAGTGAAAAACAACTGCATATTTTTGGTACAAAGCTACAGGAGACATAGAAATGGCTACAGCTTAATTACAACAATGCTAAGAAGGAAGATCCAGCTCCCCCGCCAGATCCTTGGAAGCAGCAGCTCACTGAAAATACTGAGGTAACTTAGTAGCAACCTTGGAAGCAAATTAAAAGAACATTCATAACCTCAGGGACTATACACATTTAATTTCTTGTTAAAGACATATACCAGCCAGATTGAGTTCAATAAGCCTAACTCAATGGAGACTTAATATTGATGAAATCAAGAATGAGCTTAATTCTCAGAGATCCAATTCCTTACATAATACATAGTCAAGGTAACAACAACAAGCTTAGGAAAACACAGAAAAATACTCTTTTAGAAAAGGGGTTTGATCAAAATAAATTGAACTCAGAGTCAATTATTGGCACATCCTGACTTAAACTCTGAAAACATAAAGAAGAAGCCAGAAAACTACAGAAGTTTCAGCACTTTTCTGTGAGACAGTGCAAGATAACAGATTTAAGTTAAAGAACTGGTCTGGAATTCAAGGGAAGAAATAAAAAGATTATTCAAACCAAAAGGAAGAAACTAGCATAACACAAAGCCTAAGAAAATAATCCTTCCAGCACACTCAGAAACTCCAACAACCTTTTCTGTTCCTAATAAAATGTGTACATCTAAACTTTGTTAATGGTCTCAGTATTTGTCTTTTTTCAGATACGTGCACTCTGGGATTAATAATGTAGACCCACCTGACCTACAGAAAGAGCTCCTTATATAATTGGCATGATAACAGATGCAGCATTTCTTTAACAGAGGTGACAATTAGTGTGTACCTCTTCTGCTACCCATCCAGTGTGACACTAACCCTTTCTGAGTTACTTTCCTACACTGCAAAACTAAGCCCAGAGTGTCCCAGATCAAACATCCTTCTCTTGGGATGTTTTAACTTGGGACAGCTCAATGCCCCATCTATTTATTTCATTGGGCTTGGAATCTAACGAACACTTTCTATTTTCTTCACCTGGGACCAGCTAGTTCCAAGCTGTGAATATTTTGGGTGGGCTTCATCTCACCTTATTTCAGTCACCTAGAGGGTAGATGTCTATATCTGGGTGAGCAAATGTAGATTTTTGTTTAGAGAAGAAAAATAAGCATTCCAAGATGATTCATCTGACCTATTTTAGTTGATCTCCATTACAATGAGATTGATGACACCTTACATTTTATTGTCTAATGACTTAGTCTCTGTCTGATTTGGTAAATGGAGCATAACTACTGGCTCAGATATTTTGAAAACACAGTGCTGACAATGAAGAGAAGACATGTGCAGGTTACTAGAATCAGTCTATCTAAATTCTTCTCCTAGTGCTCTGAATATGTCTTATACAGAATGTGTGAGCCCTCCACTTTATCTTCCAGCAGCAAATAGGACCTTTGGCTTTCTTCATCTTAGCTCCCTTGTATGATTTTTGTAATGCAGAGGAGTGAGAAGGTATTTTGCTTTATTATTTTCCTCAGTGTTCAGGAATCCAAATCAGAAAAGGAAGTGTATCTAAGGCATTCAATGCTGCATATCTGGATGTCCCAGATTCTGCTAGATACAGAAAAGAGCCAAATTCTGAATCTTGGATTAAATTTGCTTTCTTAGACAAGCTCTACTGGTAGAAATAGAATAGGATCTAATGGAGTAGAATACCAGTCTTTAGGCCCACCATGAACTGCTGTGTTCTTTTTAACGCCAAACCTGACTAACAACCTTTTTTCAAAACTTAAACTCATTATAATTAAATGTAATTACAACTCCCACAGCTTTAAATCAAGGTTTGCTCAGAACGAAAACAGCTTCTTCTAAATTAAATTATTTTTCCCTGTAGGTGGCATGGTAAAAGTTGAACTAAATAAAGGAAGCATATAAAAATACCAAACAAATGAGCTCACACATACATATGCATTTTTTTTAATCCACTGTCATTGTAAACTCTAATTAATGAAGTAGACATAATTATTACAGTAAAGTCAAATAAATAAAACTCAAAATAAGAGAAATACTTTCCAAATTGTCTGAGATTTTGGCTACCACTACTTTTGCATTGCCAGGTGTGAAAAGCCAGTTCTCTCATTTCAAAGTGTTAAATTCATTACCATGAAAACCAATGGCAGCTGGGATTATTCAGCATCTCTGAACATCAGATTCAGAATGCCACACCTTCTTCCAAATTTAGAAAATCCTTTTGATAATATTTTCCAAAGTAGTTTCCTGATATACTGTACAGCTTCTCAAACTACTGACAAGGCAGTCCTTAGACCAAAAAGGTCAAACCTCAGTTCCACCAAGCACAGGGGAAGATCTGATACTTATTGAATGAGGCAAAAATTAGCCTCTGGTGCAGAAATAAACTGGAGGGGGAGGGGGCAGGTGTATATGAAGATATATGTTGCATTTCTTATAAGGAGTGAGCCTTACCTTTGAGTCATTCAGTGATAAATATCATATCATTACTCAATTGTATGGAAATTATGATTAGTCGTTCTGAAAAAGTTTTGTTTGGGATTTGCATTTTCTCATCAAAGGACACTTCTCTGCCTTAATATGCTGTCAGCCGCCTTCGGATGTGACAGCTCAGCACAGAGTTGCCTTAACTATATCAGGAAGAGGATGTATTAGACCACAAAAAAAGTTCAGCCACAAGACCTCAGCAATGGAGGGAGTTGGGGCAAAATATTTTGGGTTGACTAAATATCATGCCCCAAATTTAAAATACTGGCAATTCTTCAAAAAAGAAATCCCAGAGACTAAGGCATAATGAAACCCAGCAAGTAATTTTAACTTCCACTCCCAATTTCTGGCTTTGAAATATTTTTACTTTAAGATATTTTACATTTCAAACTTTAGGGGTTCTGTATAGTTTAAACAGCTGCCAAATACCTGTGCTGTAGACGCTCAGCCATGAGGGAGTGGTTGATAACAGGGAAGGTTCATTAGGATGGGGCCACCCTCTGTTTCAGAGCTTCTGAAATAGTTCTGGTTTTCAACAGGTCTCCCTCACCACGCTGGTATAGTCAAGGAGCTCCAAAACTGATTCGAGTTGTGAAGATCATGTTAAGTAGAACTTGCTATAGCACTTCTTTTCTTAGATAGACCATACAGACGAGGTTTGGTTGGGTGGGTTTTTCTTCTTTTTTTTTTTCTTTGGCAGCGGGGGAGTGGAGGAAGAAGGGAGAGACGGGGACAGCAGAGTTTACCTGAGATTTAAGCTAAATCTAAGTACTTCTGAATTCATTCAGGTATCCAAAAACAAAAAAGAGCCCTCTGAGTTGCATTGGTTTTGCTAAGAGAAATTTCCCACAGGTTTACTGCAGGCTCTCATTGTAATGCTAAGATAGAGATATCCATTTAAAATGCTTTTCAGCCTTGCAACAGACAACACAACAAACTACTGCTGTTCTTTCAGTTTGTCTGAAACTATAATTCTGCAACGGCATGGCATAATTCTGCATGGCATCCTTTATACAAGCATTTCTGTAAACTACTTATAAATATGCATTGTGTTGCCAGCATGATCATAACAACAGTTTGAAATTAATGGACCTTAACTGCCATTAATTCTGAATGGATACCACTGTGAGCATTAGGGATGTGAAACAGCCCTTGCAGTTGAGGAAGCAAGTGTTCATACAGGATAGAAAGAGGACTGAGCCACAAATTCAGCCTATTGGACACTCCTGGTGTGGGAAAGATTGATTACGAACCATTGGTTATTTAAACATTAAATGTAACAACAACAGCAGCAGCAACCATTTGAAAAATGTTGGTTTGCCTTTGTAAAAGGCAAGGCTTCAGTTTTGTCATTCATGATATATAAAAACATTTTGGAGAATCTAACAATTAAACAAGATTATTTTTTCTTCTTCTTTTTCTTTCTTTTTTTTTCTTGTCTGTGAAAGGATTGTTCTGAACTGATGACTTTAGAGGATGACATCCTATGCATAAAATATTAATTAATAAAACATAAACAATGGGTGTGCTTCTTCCAATGGTCTTTAAAGATGGAGGACAAGTGAACACAATGCTGAATTTTCTAATACCAGAAAGGGTGTTATCTGGAGCTAACTGAGATGTACATTTACAGATTAAGGATACTACCCATCAGGGGTGAAGTGAGCCTACAAACTCATTCCACCACACAGATGTGAAACAATAACATCTTTAGTCGCTAAATGTAAAGCCAGATGTTGTGGTTTAACCGCAGCCAGTAACTAAGCACCACGCAGCCACTCACTCACTACCCATCCCTTCCCCAGTGGGATGGAGGGAAGAATCAGAGAGGAAAAAGTGATAAAACTGGCAGGTTGATGTAGAAGCAGTTTGATAAGTAAAGTAAAAGCTGTGCATACAAGCAAAGCAAAACAATGGATTAATTCACTGCTTCCCATGGGCAGGCAGGTGTTCAGCCATTCCCAGGGCAGACGGGCTCCATCACACATAATGGTGACTTGGGAAGACAAACGCCCTCACTTCAAGTGTCTGCATCTTCCTTCTTCTTCCCCGAGCTTTATATGCAGACCATGACGTTATATGGTGTGGGATATCCCTTTGGTCAGTTGGGGTCAGTTGTCCTGGCTGTGTCACCTCCCAGCCTCTTGTGTACTCCCCACCTTCTTGTTAGCAGGTCAGTATGAGAAGCTGAAAATTCCATAAATGCTTAGCAATAACTAAAACGTCAGCATGTTATCAACATTATTCTCACAGTAAAGCTAAAACACAGCACTATACCAGCTACTAAGACAAAAATTAATTCTATTCTAGCCAAAACCAGGACACTAGGCTATAACTAACAACCCAGCAGCTGCATATTGCATATTCTTCAGTTAAAGGTTCCCATTTCTGCTCATCTATTTTATTTCACATGATCAGTAAATGGCTGCTCAAACAGCATTCTCTACTGCTATAGCCTACATTTGAACTGTCACTGAATCTACTGCCTGCGAAAGCCTGGAAAACAAATACAGCACACATTCAGAACCACAGGATGATTGAGGTTGGAAGGGACCTCAGGAGGTCATCCAGTTCAACCCCACTGCTAAATCTGGGCCACCCACAGTCAGTTGCCCAGGACCATGAACAGACAGCTTTTGAATATCTCCAAGTACAGAGACTCCATCAACTCCATGGGCAACCTATGCCAGCGCTCAGTCACCCTCACAGTGAAAAACTGTTCCCTGATGTTCAGAGGGAACCTCCTGTGTTTCAGGTGGTGTCCATTGTTTCTTGTCTTGTTACTGGGTACCACTGTAAAGAGCTTGGCTCCGTCCTCTTTGTGCCTTCCCTCCAGGTATTTACTTACATTCATAAGATCCTCTCTGAACCTTTTCTTCCCAAGGCTAAACAGTCTCAGCTCCATCAATCTTTCTTCACAGGAGAGAGGCTCAAGTCCCTTAATCATCTTCATGGACACTCATTGGACTCTCTCTAGCATGTCCATGTCTCTCTTGTACTGGGGAGGCCAGAATTGGATGTAGCACTCCATGAGTGGCCTCATCTGTGCTTAAGAAGTGGGAAAGATCACCTCCCTTGACCTGCTGGCAACACTTCTAAAACAGCCCAGGATACCTTTAGCTTTTGCTGCAAGGGCACATTTCTGGCTCATGATCAACTTGGCATCCACCAGAACCCCCAGATTCCTTTCTGCAAAGCTTCTTTCCAACCAGTTAGCCCCCAGCATGTACTGGTGCATGGGGTTGTTCCTCCACAAGTGCAAGTCCTGGCACCTCTCCTTGTTGAGCTTTATAAGGTTCCCGCTGGCCCAGTTCTCCAGCCTGTCATGGTCCCTCTGGATGGCAGCACCACCCTTTGATGTACCAGAAGATAAACAGGTGCCTGAAGTGTAAAACTTGGGACAACTTCCTCATCATTTCTTCCAGGATCTACAACTACAAGGCCTCAAGACTGGTCTTCAGGTGAATTACCAGACATCTCCTTCTTGGGCAAAGCATCACATACACAGGTTCACTAGGTACACTGGCCCAGTTCTGTGTTCACTCCAACAGCACAAGGGATAGCTGCATTTTACAGTTAACCTTTTAATTAGGCTAATTACATTCCTCATTAGAATGCTGTCTTAAAGGCACTAAACTAAAAAAGGATTGTGCCTCACTCTAACTCGTTCGCAGTGATTTCTGTTCTATCAAAACAAGCCTCATAAAGACAGATCCTTTCTCAAATATGCCAGTATTTTTTTAAGAGAAAACAAAAAATAATATTTGAACAGGGGAAAAAAAGGAAAAGAAAAAGAGAGGAGAGGTAGATTTATAAGAGAAGTGAGGAGTTTTTTTCCTGTGGAAAAAGATTAGTGTCACAAGGTTCAAGTATTCAAAATATTGAATCTATTGGCTGATTAAAATTCACTATTACAAAAATGTTATTCAAGGGAATTGATGAAAACCCTTGCCAAAAAGGGACATAAAAAACGAAAGCTTTGATTTTTGCTAGCAAACAAAAAAAAATTGTGGCTTAATACTACTCATTCCAACTCTTCTTTACAGCTTTTCATTACATTCCATTAACTTATGATAAAATCCTGAGGTGTAGTTAAACTTATTGACTTCAGGAATGATTCCAACAGCACTAGACTAATGAGAGAATCAGGCCCTAAGAGCTGCTTGTATAAATACTGTCACACCTTTACATAGCAATTTTTTCTTTTTTTTTTTTTAACATTATTACATTTAAGTGGGAGGGCTCTTGCAGGCTGCATATTCCTCAGTCATTTTTGCCAATTTGTAAAGCATGTGTTTAATAAGGTTGGGATCAAAATGAATTCTTCATGTTTACCTGGGTATCGTAAGTGAAGATCTTTTGGACTACAGTGGTGTGAATTATTATAATACATCAGCCTGCAAACAGGGCTCCGAAAATAGAAAGATGACTGAATACTCAAAGGAGAGAGGAACTTTACAGTGCCCCAAAGAGAAGCTTTAATGAGCTCTAGAGGAGACACTATATCAAGGCAAATTGAATTAATCCCAGATTTATTTAACAAGGCTGGACCAATATGATTCTTGTACAGTTTACTTCACAGCTGTTACTCATTAAACACAGTTTAGATAATCGTCTGATATTCATTTTACATGCAATAACATAATTGTACATCTTAAGAACTTCATTGACAATGTTCCCTTAGGAACCAAATTATCTGCAATGTAACGCCATGAGTTGTGTCCCTCATGGGTCAGCCAGTTTGTAAATACACATGAAGTGAACACATATCATTATTACATTAGTCTGGTGCTGTATATACCCCTGCCTTACTATGCACAGTAAATATTTTGTCCTTCTTTGTGACTATCACTGATTCACTCCTTCTGGAGACTCAAGAGAGGAAATAGAGGGATTGTAGGCTACTGTTGTACAGTTACCTTGTTCTTTCCTGTTTTGAAATAATTATTTTTAGACCAGATCTCTAATATCTTTCTCCAGACTTCAAGGAAACTCCTCCCAGAAAAATTACTTTGGCCCTAATCCTGGAAGCTGATCTGTGTCAATGGACATACACAATATCCCATTGAACTCAGTGGAGCTCAATATGAATGTGAAGGTTTTGTGGATTTAGTATGAAGAGCGAAGTAAAATTCAAAGGTTTTCCAACGTAAGGTTTATACTCACATCTACAGTGATTAACCAGCCGGTGTTTGGCTTCAGGTTATGCTAGCCTATTTTCCTAATGAAATGTAACGGGAATCCAACAAGAACAATAAAAACATTTCAAATTCTCAAAGACAATTTTCTGTACTGGAATTATATTCATTTCAGTGACTTTCTGACAATTTTCTTTCTAAAAACATTTCAAAATGAGCTTATGGAAATAGATATTTTTGTAAACCCTTTTCCTCCTAATTACCCAATTTTAAGTTACACAAAAAGAAACACTCCTAGTTCATCCTTCGCCTGAAAATTCTGGTTATTCTGGTGAATAACCTCATTAATCAGAACTAAAGTGAAGGTGAATTGCATGTACCTGTTCAGAGATGATTCTTGACAAAATCCTACCCAAGTTTTAAAGCTTCCTTAAGTAGAAATCTAATAAACCTGTAGCCACTAAAAGCTGGAGTTTTTCAAAGACTTTAACAAGCTGCTTGTAATTTTTTCTGACTTATTGAAGGAAAGGGAGTCAAGAGGAAAATTCCAATAAAACTGTATGTAAGCCAAAGGTTTGTTTATGTTTGTATGGATTAGCATTCACACGTTTCCTGTTACTAGACTTCCTATTAGTGATATTTAACTTTAACCACATATCCCAGGTTAAGGAATGACTCCTAAAGTCAATTTCCTGATTAGGTTAAGAGAGGTCAAAGGTTAATTTTGCAGCCACATAGTTAAGCTACCAAAAGCTACTGCATAGCCTTGTTTTAACATACAAAGTTAGTGCAAATATTAGCTAAAGGAGGTGGCACGCTCTTGTGACTACGCGAAAGTGTTGGGAAAAAACGATCCCAGAGGTTTATTCACTCTAAGTGAAATTTACTCTATTCACATGCGCACACGAAATACACATCAGTAGAGACATCTCCCAAATATGCTGAGGGCAAGGTGGCAACTACAAACCTGCACATCCTTTTAAACATGGCTGTGTGACCACTGCCAGAGCCCAGCTTTCATCCAAGAAACTTCCCACTGTACATCCAATTATAAACTGTCTTCATACACTTGCTGCAGACCCTCAAGAAGAAACAAGGTTTAATGGCAACATAAGGATCCACAAACTTAAATTTATCCTATTCTTAAACAAGAGGCACAAGGATTTTTGCTTCCTTAGAAAAAAAAGGCTGATGGATGATGCATTCACAAACAGCACTGCAGCAGATATTCCTGTTGTAGCAAAACAGCAGGAATTGATGGATCAGTATTTCTTCCACTTAAATACAAAAAGAACAATACTCTGCTCAAACACTGCAGATGAAACAAGTATCTGTAAAATTCGTGAGGCTTCTGTCTGGAGGGCTACTTGTTTTCAACAGTAAAATCTTTTTCATTTTTTAAATAGTAACATGAGGAACAACAGCATATGGACACATATCAAAAACAATGAGGAAAACCAGAGTTAAAGCTGATAACCCAGATTCATTCAAACTGCACAGAATTCTCCTCCCCTGGTGAGTTCTCGTCTACAAATAGTTTCATTCTGATTCAGTTTTGGTAACCTATCTAGCACAGAACATGAGAGTCAAATGAATGTAATCCCATGTACCGACTTTACAATTTTTTTCAGATCTGTGAGATAGATGGTGGGGAAATTTGACATTGGACTTAGTTACTTGTGAGTTACTCTTTTAGTCTACAATAGTTATAACAAGGTAACTAAACACCAGACTAACCTCACTAAGCAATTAGGGTTCCAAGTCAGAGTTTGGAAAGTGAAACTTGGTTAGACTCTTATTCAAGGCCTCACATCTCTTTTGGGATGCATTCTCTGTTCCTGTCTCTCTCACTTTACCATATATACTTGCATCAGTGTGGCAGCATTTTACACTTGTTTTGCACAGTGAAGGCCTCTAGATAAGATGCATGACAGCGGAGACAATCAGTCATAGGTCTTTACTCAGGACTTCCTGACTGCATGTAAACAAAACCAAAATCTATTTTTTTTGCAAGAACTAAAGCATTTCAATATATATAGAAATACAGAACACCTGTTTATTACACTTAAATCTGGTTAAGTCTAGTCACAAGGAACTGGTTCCATTTGTACATTTGGGCTGTTTGCAAGTAAGACATAATTTTTGTGAATTATTCAGTCATTTAGCATTCACTGCTTATAAACAAAGCAAATATAAGTGGATGCACATGAGCTGTTCTTTATTCACTTGTGGACTTAACATCTGGAATTCACTTTTCCAGCCACATGACTGGTTTTACGAGTCAGACAGTACAACTTCTGTTCTCTGACTAGAGTTCTTAAACTCTGTAAACAGGCATAACACTTGAAAAAAAGTGTTCTACCATCCACTAAAAACAATGAAGATTACCTGAGAAACAGCAACTTTTGCCAGAAAGAACGGTCTGATTAAATTTGTTATACTTTAAGATATCTTCTTTCTTCTGTGCTAAGGGATATTTCTGTCTGGCTAAAGATATACATTTCAAACTTTAAAATACTCCATTTCTTTCCCAACATGCAGTGGAGCAGGGGAGAAGGCACAAAGATTTCAATCACATTTATTGTCTGGATTTCTCTTGTTACAATCACAGCAACTCATCACTATAAATGCAGCTTTCCTGTCTGTTCAGGAGCTGTCACTTCACTGACCTCCTCCTCTTCCTCCTTCCTCTCCACGTCTCCACGGCTTTAGTTCAGTCTGATGGTTCCTCTGTTCAGCAACTTTGGTATTTTATGACTTGATTAGTTATCCCAAAATATGAAGTTCTCAGACTGTTAACGTTTTACATTTTAAACTCTTTTGTAGAACACATGAGGACGTTTCAGCGGCACAAGCTCCACTGATTTAAACCCTCCTGTCCCAATATTTGACTATACTGCAGGTACGAATTCCCTGTATTCTCCAGATGGAATACAGCTAGGTCCACAGCCAAGGAATCTCACTTGCTAGAGTGCCCTTGCCCTCTTCTTTCTATAACTGGGAATGCCCATACTATTGCATCTTGGAAAATTACTACATTTTTCAGACTCCTGTTTCCTTACTGCCTATACTACCTGCATACATACATCCAGCACATACACAACTATTGGGTAGATTATTCCAATAAAAACACAACCTTTGGCAGCCAAACCCACTGACGCCCTGCACCATGCATCTTACAGGTATCCCACAAAGAGGATAGCTGCCACTGTGTTCTAATAGCTCTGAACCTGCAACCCAACAAAGGGGCATAAAGATCATAAAGATTCTAGTTTGTGTAACTGCTTTTTTGGTGATGGAGAGCTGAGGAATTAACACAAGTTCATTCATGTAGAAATATTTCACACTTCTCAACTCCATTGGTTTGAAATCCCAGACAAATGGCCACTGATTATGAATGGTAGGACTTTCCATCACATGGGCAGTGAAGTAGATTATCTATTTCTCTCCTGTAAGAAGACATATTGTATGCTTTTTACACTAGTGGAAATATTGTCAGTGTCCTTGCTTTAAACAACAGTGGAGCAACTAAAGTATGTAATCAGATCCCGAGAGACTTGGGTAGTATGTTCTCCTGAGATAAAAGAAAGTGCCCTAAACCACTAAATTAAAGCTTGATCAAAAGTTCTCTAGTATGGCATTGCACTGCATCACAGAGCAATACAAGAACATCTACAGAATTCACCTAGAACCTGAGTCTGATCTGAGTTTCCTCTTCAGAAATGAAGGGAGAAATCTGGCCTATGGTTAGATAATACTACGCAAGATTTCCTAGAATACAAACTAACTGTATTCTTTATTAATTACTGTCTATTTCTGTCAAGAAAATACCACAGTATCTCCAATGAAGTTACAACACACAGTAGTACAGCTGATAGCAAAACTTGGCTTGATATCCTCAAACATAAATGGATATTTTATCTGTTTAGTGCATGCTGTCTCTTTTATTGAAACTGAAACAGCGAAACAAAAGTCATCCTGAAGAGACTAAAAGAAACCTAAACATGTATTTTTTTCTAAGAAAATGAATATTTTATGATCTATGGTTTCCACAGTGCTTATTTACTTCGTGTGTTCAACATTTTGAGTTGTCAGAATAGGCATTAGACAGAGCAAAAACAGAAAAATGGAAAATAAGTTAGCAACGAACAGAGTACTTACATTTTTCCCTGGCACAGAGACAAGAGTATATACCCACAATCACCGCATTGCAAATAACATATTAATTGTTCATTCACCCCAAACGTAAGCCAATACTTCAACAATCCCCAAAAGTATTTACTATATAATTTGAAAATAATTCTGGCCATACTAAAATGTAGAAAAGACTAAAAAAAAAAAATTATAGCAGTAGAAGCCAAGTCAGGTATATTTTGAGAAGAAAATAGTGTGTCTTCAGTATAACCAGTTTTTCAGATTAGCAAATTTCTTACTAATATCTACAATGAGATATTTTCAAGTCACTTATTTGTGAAAATAGTTTCAGCAAAGGTTAAAGTTATCAGGGATTTTTAAAAAATCCATATTAATACAACTTCCTCCATTTATCATTCCTTCTTCGTCAGAATTAAATCCCTGCTTGCAGTCAGTATTTTAGTATTGGTTTTAAATGTATCAAAATTTACCTCTTCCTTTAAGATAATGATGGAGTGGGAAATAGCAAAGAACAGCTCGCTTGAGAGATGCACGATATTTTTGACTGTATCATTTCCAAACTCTGTGTTGTCTTCCAGCGAAAAGCAAATAGCAATATTTTAATTATTTAATTGCCTCCCAAGGCTCTGCCTAAACTCCTCCTTCCATGAACCTCAACAAGAAGGCAAACTGAAAGCTTTCTTTGTTATCCTGGTCTAAGGCACCTGAATGGTGCCAAACAAAACTCAGAGCTCTTGGGGAAAGGATTTCTTTCTCCAGCTCCTTCCTGATACCCAAAAAAGGGGAAAAAAAGCCTTGTTTTCCTCTCAGTACTAACTAAGAGCAGAGACAATAAAAATATCATCTCCCTGACCTGACAATTTACGTACACTCAGCTTCCTCCTTTTTTTGTTTTTCTCTTTCTTCTGAGTCTCCATTTGATTTCTCATGGTAATTATTCGTCTACATAAAGGCGTTACCTCTTATGGTATGAAGTGGTTTTATGTGGAATCCTTGTAATGCAGCAACTCATAACCATAATCTAGGCTAAAATGTGTTATCTCAATTGCTGTGGTTTCAAAATTTACAAAAATGTATTTCCTAGAGCAATTTAACTTCTCCTTTTACTACAACAACAAAGTAAACCCATTAGGAAGACTATGAGTTTGAGCAATTAATTACATACTAAATAATAATTTATTATTCTACCGGCTTTAAAGTTCTTTCCAAATATTATGATTCAGATCCTGCTACCATTCCTCACACAGACTAGGAAAATAAATGGAACTACTCCAAAAGCAAATATATATTTAGGTTCTAGGAAAATTTGGGTTCAGATTAAATATTTTTTTTCTAAGAATTCAGTGAAATAATTCCAACTGTACACATTTTGCAGAATGAGAAATAGAAACACAGACATTAAGCAACTTCATTTAACAAAATGATAGAAAGCCAGGGTTTCATTCTTTTAAGAAAAAGCTTTGACTCTAAGTATCTTGCAGAGGTGGAGAGCTCCAAAGGTACAAAAGGTGGTCAGCCACAGAATAACTAGGGAAAGCCTCAGAGTTGGATCCTACCTCACATTTGATTTCTGTAAATTCTCCCTTCACTATGTTACTGCACCATAAGAGCATAAAGAATGAATAGCTAACTATTGCTTAAGAGTTTCATGTTTATTACATAACTAATGCCATAATCATATCGAGAAGATACATAAATTAAAAGACTATAATAAGAATATCTAAAAATCTTCAACATTTCAAGCTTACCACTGACATGGCAAAGACTTCAGCCACTACTCAAAATACGTGGTTTGCAAAGGCATCCTTTGTCAAACAAAATAATTCAAATTTAGGTTCAAAGTTAGAAAAAGAAAAAAAAAAAAAAAAAACAACAACAACAAAAAGACGAGGACAAATACTGGTTCTGATATACCTAAGTTGGAATTTCGAAAATACTAGGAAAATATTAGCAATTTAATTATGTTGATTCAGAGAGTATTATCTATTTACTGAATGTTTAATGAAGCCAGGTACAAATTTAAAAGCTCAATACGTATTTCTCAATTCTGCATATAAATCCTCAGCCTGGCTGTTGGAACCACGTCAAATCAAATTTTTACCAGGTTTGAAAAAAACCTGAATATATTCATGGTTTCCACAGACTAGTCAAGAGGTTGAAATATTGGTCTTGACTATCCAGTCAAGACCAATTCTTTGCACAGGAAACTAATTCTCAGAGGAAATTATTTGTCACGCTACTTCCAATCTGAAGATCTAAACACAGACTTTCCTCTAGCCTTTGGCATAACCCATGATAATTGGACCATACCAGAAAGCAACAAAAAAGTATATCCACAAGATGCATGCCAAATATCACTACTGGTTCAATCATTTGCTTTCTCACCTTTCCCCCCCAATCAGGAATAATCAGTAGCTGAAGTATTAAATGACATGTCATACTCATTCACTGACGGAGGAGCAAGACAGAATGACATATTCTGCTGATCATTTATAGCTATTGGTTTTTATAGGGTATTAACTTATAGTACACAGCCCTGTTTGAATTTCAAATGAGCAGATGGCCAGATGGATTAGCCTATAAAATTAATATTCCAACCCATACATGGCAGGACTTTGTATGGATACTGACTGCTTCAAAATCCATGAAGTCAGTTTAGTTAATTTCATTTTTTAGGCCTTGTTTATTATTTCATATACACACGCTGAAACCTGCAACTGCAAAAGGCAACTCTGGAATACTTCAGCATTTTGGTGCTGCCGTTTCCTTTCTTTCACAATGCCAAGAGCACTCATGGTGCACACCTGGTGAAAAGGCCAAAATTCATTCATCTATTTTACCTGTAAATATTTGTATATCCCCATTGCACAATGACGTGTACAATGCATGAGAACTATAGATATTAGGCACCTGCTTTTGGCAGCAGGTTTTAGCAACACTATTGAAATTATTACCCAATAATTTTCTCAGTGTTTTTCAGAATGATTCATGGCCTTCCCCTATTAGCCCCCAAAACAAACATATATGTACAGATACCTGGGAGATGTCATCTGTGGTTCTCGAACTGAGTAGAATACTAATGCAGATGTGTTGAAACAGGAAAGAGTAACCAGTGATTTCATAGTGATAGAGGCTGAAGTCAGCAATCGCAGCCTTGGACAAGGTGACAAGTTCCAGTTCTGAAAATCTGCAGATTTGTCATGTCACCCAGATCTTTCTGAAAAGTTTACCTCAATTGCCATCACTCTGCCTCGGCCTCTACCCATTGCCAATGAATATAATAAAAGTCTTGAGGGAAACTGCTGTATCTTAGAGCCACCAATTCGATTATTATTGATTATCTGCTGGCATAGATAGTGATTCCCCTTTGATGGCAGCACTTCTGCCTGACTGCTCCTTCTAGGATCTAAGTTTTCCGTTTGTTCTTGTTTGGTTGGTTGGTTTTGGTTGGTTGATTTGGGTTGAGTTTGACTTTTGGTTTGGGGATTTTGGTTTGGTTTGGTTTGGTTTTTTGTTTGTTTGGTTTCTTTTGTTTTGTTTTTTTCCCATATTGGTTCCAAGAAATGCATTTTGATTACTGTTTTGAGCAAAGCAAGGGAGGTAATAGAAGGGAAGGGCTCAGCTCTTATCATGGCAGGAACTTATTAAATAAATCCCTCATTGTTCCAGGCTAATCAAGAAAGCAACTCTACTTTGAAAATTAGACATTATCATGAGGCAACTTTTCCTTTCCCCCTTTAATGGGGAAAAAGATCTTTAAAATAAATAATATATGAGACATTAGAGTACCCCAATATACTTATAATGTCACTAGATAACGTGTGGATTGAAAGGGTTCCTACAGTTACTTTACAGTGCAATGGAAAACTAAGTTTAGAGCTGACTTTCAAATATGATGACCCAGTTGAGTGGTTCAGTAGCAATGAGGTTGAGCCTCCAAGTGAGCAGATGAAGCTTTTGTTTTATTTGTTTGACAGTAAATAACTGGCCTGTTGCTTAGCAGCCACACACAGAAACAAAGGCGTTTCCAGACAAAATAAACTACATTACAGCAGGTAAATCTTTCACAGCAATTACCAAATGGAAATGAGAACTGAACTGATCATTGCAAAACAACACCTTTGTTTCCTGCAGATGTTTTAAACACACAAATGGCAATTCAGGATTTCTTTATAGCAGTGTGAGAAGAATTAATATATATAAAAAAACAATAAAAATGAGTATACAGATTTTGAAAAATTATATGCTGAAAGTCCTAAAAATGGAGACCAAAGTTTTGAAACTTCTGTCAGCTTTTAAATCCATATTTAACTACATTAAATAACTAGATTCTCTCTCAGAGACAGTGGGTATTTACAACTGTTGCCAAATTCAAGGGAATTTGCATGTGCCCTAGGAGCACTGCACTCATCTGGAACTGAAATACAAAGAGCATCAAAGACTGAAAAGCTTTTGTGGATATTTTAACAACTCGATATTAATTCTGTCAAGCCTTATTTCTACCTTTGCTGTCACAAACGCATCCCCACATCTCAAGTTCTCAGGCCACAATCCGTGCCTGACACTTGGCCTTGCATTCTTCATTTTCATGGAGAAGTCTCCAGCTTTTCCAGGACTCACCTCCTATACCCAGGAAAAAAAAAAAAAAAAGGAAATGCCAAAGCTACTCTTGCATACCGCAGCTGTACAGCTTTAAGGCAGGTATTTCACTGAGAAAGCAGCACTTAGCCTCACTGAGCAAACAGAAAGGGCCAAATTCTGCTCGCAGTTACCCTGGGGCATTCCACCACAAGAAGGAATCTACATGTGAATAACCGAGGGGAGAAATGTGTTTCCAGACACTAGAGCTTAAAGACTAAAAAATGCTGCTGTGAATTCTGTGGTTTTATATATTCGATGAGGGTTTTTTGGGGGTGGGTTGTGTTGTGGGATGTTTTTTTACCCTCAGAGTTGATCCACAGGGCATTGTCATTATGTTGCTGTCTCACCTTTCAGTTGATAGACAGACTTCCTGCTGGAGACACATTATTATTTAACCGGATCCACTCATCCTGCCACTGATTTGTTTTACTTTTGTTCCTGGCAAAGAACAGCAACTCTAGGTAATGTTTCTTTTCTCATTTGGCTAAGTCCTTCAGAACACTTCAGTAAATTAACCCCATGTAGCTCACTTAGTAAACACAGGATCTGCTGAAAGGATTTATAAAACTAAGTTACTTCAGAATTTCCAGGCAATCTTTGTTTTTCTTTTGTTTTGTCTGATGCAACTTAAGACTCAGGAAGCAAACATCAATGTTTAATTCCTCAGCAAATAGGAGCTGTAAGCACAGCATGAGAGAATCAAAGCAAAAATAAGGGGTTTTAATAAACCATATAAGCGAAGACATGACAATTCTGTTTCTGGAGTAGAAATATTAATGAATCTGCAACCTGTTTTTAATTACAACAGTCTTTTCTAGCTAGGGTTACTCTTTAGCAATTGTAATCCCTCTGGAAATTCACATCTTCAATTTGACCACAACCAGATTCTCATTCATTAAATTTAAGCTGCATGTACATACATATATGTACAAATATTTATGATGTATCCTGTAGTGTACAACACTGCTCAAAGAGAAGTAATAGGCTTCCCAAAAATACTACTGAGTAAAAGCTTGACATCTCAAGAACACCAGGCCAGACAGTTATAATAATGTCTTACATTCATCTACAAATCTAGTATGAAAACATGCTCAGCATAGCTGTGTTCAATGGAATATTCTCTCGCACACATTGAAAGAGTTTTGAAACTTCAAATGGTAAAAAAGCTTTAAAATACAAGGTTGTAGATGGCATTCATAAAACCTTCCTTAACAATCCAGTCCCAGCTTGTCCAGTAAGCGATGAAAATATTCCAGTTAACCTAAACAAGCCCTGATCTGAATTGTAGAGTGACCAGCCACCCACCAGCAATTTCATACATAGTTTCTCTTTCTAACTACAATTAGGAACACAGTTTGCTCAGTGGTGCCTGTGTCCTAAACAAAAGATTTATCTTCCTACAGTGACCAAACAGGATCTCAGAGACATGAAGAAATCACAGTACGATGAAATCTCAGAGTGATACAATCATCCCTGCAGGATGCCAGAACATCCAGCACCTCAGCCCCAGACTAGCATGGTACCTGACAACATCACAGCAGCACCATGGTGGTTCCCTGAACAAAAACATGTATACTCGGGCTGGATTGCAATTCTTTTAGAATCATTCCTATTTTTTCATTTGCAAGTAAGTTAACATGACTGAGTCTTGTGAATACTTAGCAAAAATAAATCCACACATGCTGAATGTTCCTGCACAGCCATTTTGAATGGTCTTTGATTTAATTCTTCAATCAAGAGTGGTATCAGTTATTCTGTCAAAGAGAAGAAACAATAGATCTGTTCTCAAGTAATTAACAGCACATAAACAGACAAAATAACTTGTAAATACCCCATCGATTAAAGTATGTTTGTAAAAACAGCATTTGTAAAACTCAGAAATTGTAAAAAAAACCAGGACCTACTGTAAGACAGTAGGTGAACACAGTAAAGTGCTGGATAACCGGAACACCACAGCTCTGAATCCTTTGCACTGGCTTTATTCAGGCTAGGAAGCTGGAGACCCAAACACTGATTCTTTGCAAGGGAAATGTGGGAATCTGCAAAATGAACTGAACTGCAATTGTCTGTAGGGAGAATGTATAAGGGTCCATGAAAAATATACAGATCACTTTATTTTTGCCTCCACACTCCCCAAATGTTCCAAGAATCACCAGGACAACAGGACACCTTCCAAAGTCTTCATTAATGCAGACCAAAAAAAAAGAGGAAAAAAAAGAATTGTTACCCAGAGTAACTATTAGACACATGGGTACAAGAGAAGAATCCATAGATTGACAGGCTCAGGGATATGCTTTATACGGGAAAAAAAAAGATGCCTCTGATTTTTAGAAGTTAAGCAGGAATATTTTCAAGCTCCTCGGTTGGGATTTAAAAATATAAACGGGACAGAGGAGAATCACAAACATACATGTAACCTACTTGTAGTCTGAAAATATACAAAGCAGCTTTAAAAAACCTAGTACAAGTAACAAGAACAGTTTGGCTCCAGAGCACAGAACTCTGCAAGCTAATTTGGGTGATGACAACATTCACCTGCACTAAGCTTTAAAATGGATTAACCCTTGCCCAGAAATTAGCTCAGTTAAAACCAGTTTATATACCTCAACACTCTCCTGTAGTCTGTCCAGCCCGGAGAACACCCTAAAAGCTTTTCCCAATAGAGCTGTCAGCAAGCATTCTGCCCCAGAATAGTTACAAAATGGAGAGGGGATTTCTCAAGCAGGGTTAATATGTTAATGTTGAAGCAGCATGAGCAAAACCCAGCAACTCTGCACAGAAAGCAAAGTGAAGTACAAGCAGATGGGAGCAAGTACTGCAGGCGGGCAGGTCTGACTAGGAAAAAAAATGTTTCATAGAAACTTTTGAAGATCAATTGGGCAGTGTTACCTCTGCATCAGCTTCTTCTAAGTGAAGATCTTTCACACATTGACCAAAGGTGCAAACAAAACCATTAAAAACAATCCCTCTGAAGTCCTTTGTCCTGTTAGCTGTCTGGGCTCCCTGTCTGTACGGTATATATTGTCTCGGATATCCCATCATTTGTTCAGCGAACTCCTTCCACTTCAAGACCCCTTCTTCCAGCTGAGCTTCTTTGCAGTGACCAATCCAGAGCTGAACATCAGTATTTTGGCAAGCCCAGGATGTGGCAAACCCAAGCCCATAATGCATAGTACTTAAACCAGTAGCAAATCCCAGACAAAACTGGTGTACGAGTAAAACGGTGCTTAGGAACCTGCCCAGCAGTAGGCACTCGCTCAATCTTACCATTAAAAGCTGTGTATATCCAAATAAATTCAGACAGTGCAACTCACCACCACTAACTCCTCTCTACACATGGCAGTAAATCCCTATAGGTGTTCTCTTTTTCTTGTAAATACTCTGCCTCAGTGTGTTTAAAGCTGTGAACACTTGAAATTAATAGCTTTTGACTTCAATCCACAGACAGTACGGGACCTATTTCCTAATTACATACATAAAAATCTGTTTCCCCTCACCAAAAGAAAAAAATAAGACAGCCATAATAATGCACAGACATTTATTTATAATGAATTCAGGAGACCTGAACAAGAGAAGTTTGCAGCAAGATTTATTCCAGTTCTCTTCACTTTCAGTCTCCCTGCCATGGTTAACAATTATTAGACCTAAAGCCGAAGTTCCTCGGAAGGAGAACAAGAGCTGGAACTGTCAGCACAGAGGCTTAGGCATGAAGTTAACAATTTAGTGGCAGCAACCTACCGGGTATACCAGTTCACATTCCTCCTTTTCTCCGCAGAAACATCTTCTTCGTGAAAGAATTTCCTTGGGAGGTCACTGCTAGAGAAGAAAGTAGTCAGTGCTATCTGCAAGGAAATGCCTATTCCAGGCTCCAAGAATTAATCTGGGTAACTTGCACAGACTTCTTTAAATGAATGGTAGTTATATTTTTTAAGAACATTAAATCCTTTGTACAGAACTGTTCTGCCACATTGCAGCATTTTATCTGATTTGAAAATAATTTAGTTCTTGCCCTTGTGAAGGCCTATCAAGAGATTCATGTAAAACATACAAACGAAAATTTTAAAAGTGTAATTAAGCTCTTCAAAATCTAAATTTTAAGTTCAGATAGAAAAAGACTGAGGGTGAGTGAGGTATATCCAAAACCTAACGTCAAATCTTGGGCTGCTGGAAAGAGTCCATTCTTCTCTTCTTATAAAAGAATGTTTATTCTCATGCATTACTTTTATCTATTATATATTTCCCATTTTTTGAGGTCTTTGCAGTTGGCAGTGCAGGTAAATATTACCATTACTTCTATTTCTCCTTAAAAGAGTGATCCAAATCAAACAATATTTCTGCAGAGCATCATCAAATATTATATATTCTTCAACTATGATATAAATGGAATTTTCTAACTTCAGATTGTAAAAATACGCTAAAACGTAATAAAGGTGGTACAAATGAAAATTAGTTGGAAAAAAAAAAAATTCATGCCATGACTCACCTCCTTAGCCAAGCAAGGCAAAGTGCTTATCAAAATAAGTTTTAGTGATCAGCTCTCCAAATTAAAAATACATCTTTCTGTCAAATTTCAATTCTCCTATGTTCTCCCATGTTCAATTTTTTGCTAGGTACAGGAGAACAAATTAAGGGAGTTTTATTCCACTGAGATCCAAATTTATCTCACTAACTGCATGAATTTCTATGGGGTGCCTAATTAGGGTCCCATCAACAAAGGTTGCCTATATAAGCCAGTGCTGAGAAACAGCTTTAAAAGATAATTCAGTGTCAGAACTCTAAAATTCCCTCTTCTCATGGTCTATAGAACAGGGCTCCTAATCTCAGCTGAGTATTACAATTAGTTTAAATTAATTCTGGCCCCAGTCCCTAGGATTCTTTCAGTAGTTTTCCTTTTTTCTCATAATTCTCAAAAAATATTTCTACTCACAAACCCAAGAAATACATAGGACCAACGCTCCTGTCTTTCACTTGGCTCTGCAGGCTTCTGGCAACCTGTGAAAAATACCATTCTCACTGATGCCACGGCTTCACAGACTCAACCATTGTCACTGTCTCAGACTGTGCTCCATGTTCCCCGGTAGACATTTCTAGCTAGCTTTCTTGAACTTCAAATTCACCCCACTTCTAAGTCATTGCAATGTCTAGCAAGGAGCTTCAACTGTCTAAGGTGGAATGAAAGAACCAATGACATGGATCCCCACTGCAAACCTGCAGTGTTTATGAACACAGATGGAGAAAGTAAAACAGAGCCCAAAGGAACTCTCTGCATCCACGGAATCAGTCCACTCTGGCGTTCTGAGGATGGACAGGATACCCAGCTCTCACACACGTACTCTGCTCCTTAAGTTAACTGCTTGTGAATTTGGCACGGGAAGAATACAGAGCCATGAAACAGAAAAAAGCATCAGATGCAAGTATTTATTTAACTTCTTCTCAGGATATACTTTGCCACAGTCAAGGGACACAGCCTTGCAGAACCCCATTCCAAGCCAAATCAACTCAGCCAAGTCCAGTATTTCTCCAACAAACCAGGTAAAAAAATAAAATAAATTTAAAAAAACCCACGAAAACAAACAGGCTAATGACATGCCAACACAGAAAGGGCCATTTAGGAATGCTAAACGAGAATTTTCAGCTGTCTATGGTTTGGATGGGGGTAAGGGAGAGAGAAAACTACATTTCCCCATGCTCCATTTCTTGAGACAATATTTTTTTTTCCTCAAACAATGCTTTGCTAAGGAAAAAAACTGCTCTATATGATATAAAAAATTATATATCTATATATATATAGGATATAAAAAACTAAAGCGTAGAATCAAGAAGATGATTCAGCTTGGTTTTACAGTCAAAATTCACTTTTGCATATTCTGGAAAGGCTGCAGTGACTGAAAAATTTATGAAATTATGATGTGAGAAAAAAAGAAACAGAAAGCAGAAAACCCTACAGAAATAGAGATTGTGTTTTCTGGTGTCCTTCAGCCAAGATTTTCAAGAATGACTAATGATTTTGGCTATTACAATGCCTGAATCGCCTTTGTGGAGACTCATTTCCAGAAAGTGCTGAGTATCTTTCCTCTGGAAATCAAGCCTCTTAAAA
Organism: Patagioenas fasciata; assembly: GCF_037038585.1. Lineage (NCBI taxonomy): Eukaryota > Metazoa > Chordata > Aves > Columbiformes > Columbidae > Patagioenas > Patagioenas fasciata. Next base: position 155,324,377 of record NC_092521.1, on the reverse strand, counting down.
CTACATATAGCTGAGAAACCAAATAGGAGGCATGGAAAATTTTATTTAAATTTAGAATAATTTTTTTTAACACCCACTTAACTGCAATGCCCAAAAACACGCTTGGAAAAAAAATAATATCATTGTTAAGGGATTGGATTATCTGCTATATAGTTACAGTATTGCAGTACATACCCCTGAGATATTCAAGCAGCTCATGAGGAAAACTAGGGATTATAATGTATTATGTGACACATGTAGAGTTTAAAAATAGGCAAAAATAATGCCTCCAGACATTTTTTTCTTCGGTATACCAAGACTGATACTTTTAAAGTACTTTGTACATTTACTCGACATTTACCACATTAGCCATAATTTAGACTATTTCGAAAGAGTTGTTTTACAGAAATTTGTAGGGTTTTTTTCCAAAAGTAGACACTGTCCTGCAGTTATGGATATACATTGTGAACTCATACATGAAGGCTGCGGAAATTGATAAGTCTGATTTGCATGTAAAAGTTCGTATAGCTACCAGGCCAAATGGGACTACACAGATGCCTTCAATGAAGAATGTGTTTGGCTGTCTTTATAAGACTGAGGACCTTACCCATGTAACATGACCTTCACTGATATACAAACATTCAGATAGCTTAATATCCAAATATTTAACACAATCCCCTTGAAAATACACCACAGCACACAGAGTTATTACATGCTACACGATACTATTACTTACTTACCACATTCACTGGGAATTAAAAAATTGCCAGCAAATTGCAAGAAGCAATCAACTGCATGCATGATTAAATCTCCTACCTCCAGCAGTTTTGCAAAAGTTTTACATGATATATGTTCATCACACAAAGCTAAGTGACTACCAATCAAACTGCTATGAATACCCCCAAACTGGTTCTCTCTTTAGAAGATAAAGTGTGCTGTTTATATAACTTATTAAAAATTGCACCCTTGCATTCTTTTTTCATATAAAAAGTGTGAGGGCACTGCTTTATCACTTTAACTATGTGTTTCTTTGAACATATTTGTGCTTTAAAGTAAACACCAATGCTAGTTTTTTTACGACTACTAAAATCAAAACACATCTTTCCAAAGTAATCTGTACAATGGTTGGGAAGAGCCTTTGATTCAGTACCGTAATTATAAACAGGCACTTAAGTCAGACATACTAAAAGAGCATCAGTCATTTAAAATCAAATTAACAGTTTGATTAATCAAACACCAGACTGTCAAGTCAGATAACATACCTGATGGCTTTGTTCATTTATTAAAGAGGCTTTCCACTTTAAGCACCACAGATTTCTTCAGCAGAAAAAATTTACTCAAGCAGAAAATGTTGGGTTACTTTAAACACGATCTATTTTATTGCAAGGAAAATTCTCACCACAAGCCAAATTCTGCTTCACTTTCATGTGATCACATGGCAAAAATTGAGAGACTTTACAGATGTATTTCCTGTCTCTTTGAGGCCCATTTTTCAGGGAGAAAAGTGCAGTGGGATTCAGGAGGATATACATTAATAGAATCAGGCCATGCTTATAAAGCATACCAAAGTGGTAGAAAAACAGTTCATTGACTTATTTCTGAAAGTTGGTAATTATTTATTAAAATAGGTATGAGAGACTTGCACTTAGCAGATCATACTTTGAATGCGTTTTCACACCTCATAATGTTAAAAGCACTAAATGAGAAAGCTCATGCTATGTCACTACTCCCTCAGAGTAACAAAATGCACAGACTGGAATGTATCATGCTAAAACAGCCTTGCATCTCTGGAACCATCACAGAAAACACCAGCCCTCTCTCACAAAGGAGCCTGTTCCTTTGTACCAAGAGTGTGACTGAAGAATTGTCTTCTGAAGGGAAGTACCTCATCATTGATCCACTACAAGAACACACAGCAGCATGGCTGGCAGGAGGTGTCACCAGGGATGTTGTATTTGATTTGTGAAGAAAAATTATGCTAGTCAATACACAAAGGTGGCAGACACTTCAACTGACCAGGAAGGTCTCCAACCTTTCTCTTTCTTCTGCAATATCCAGCTGCTCCTGATGCTGGGTAGAGCAAATCAGGCAAAGATTCTGGATGGTCCAGAATCGAAGTTTTCAATCCCTTGGCCTTCACAAATAGCCTGAAAACATCTATGAAAGTGAAACTAGAGAGAGAGTTCTCACTGTATTGGTTTACCCTCTATTATTAGACATTCAAAGATTGCACCTATGACAAACGCTCTGAGTTGTGAAGCGGCATCAAGAAGCAGATGTGTGCTTCTGAGGATAGGCCTGTTTTCAAAAGAATGATTGTAAATGCATGTCCTTCACAATGTCTGATCTGGAGCCCAATTCCAGCATGGCAAGGAAGGATAAAATGGAAGCATGCCAAGTATACCAACATAAAACCTCTAAATTCATAAGAGACAATTAAAATGAATGGGAATAAGGACCAATTCCAAATTAAACAGCAGCAAAGGAAAAACTTGAAGAAACAAAACCCACCACCTCATACACCAAAGATCTTTCTCTCATGATTCGTATGCAGCTTGCAGAACATCTGTGGATACGTAACCAAAGAAAAATCAAAAATGCCTCTTGTAAATGGTGGTTTGAAAAACTGATAAATTCTTGGCTCCCTTCCACCACCATTTTTGATATTTGTTCATTCATGATTATGATTCAAACTTTAAATATGCCTCTATGCTTTCAGCATAAAATACACATTATATGCTAGCTGCATTCTAAATGACAGTTCTTTCAGGAAGGTTTCTGCCTATGAGGCCATTCGGTAGCTGAAGAGTCTAATTCAACTTCATGCATCTTGGTGTTCAACACTTCCCGTTGATATGCTATGACTCTTGAATGTGAGAGACCTATTGATGTGCAGAAAGTCATTGGACAGTGGGATATTACCCCTCACATTACAAGAAAACCCCCTAAACCTGGTGGTGGGGAACAGGGGAGGAACACAAAACAAAACACATTTTAAGTGTATTAAGAATGAAAAAAAGATCCTGGGTTATAAGAAAGAAAAAAGCTTATGGTAAAAGCATTTCTCTTGCTTACATTGGCATAAAGACAGACAAAAGATTTCAAAGAAAACATATGTGGTTTTTGCCAATTCATTACAGTATTTCTGCTAAAAGGAATTTCCAGCACAGGTCAAAATCCAATGATATATGAACCACAATGTGTTTTGAGGTTTGGATTAAGTATGCCCCGAAAATTACGGCTGCTTATCTAAGCCCTGAAGTTTCCTTTCTTCCCTTTCTCTCCACAGTTTCGATCTCTCCCTCTACAGACTCATCCCAGTTTGCTACTATCTACCATGCTGACCTAAGAATATTTTGGATCAAAGATAAATTTGATCGGGCACTTTTCTGTGGGGAAAAAAAAAAAAAAAAAGGCACAATTTTAACAAAACGCAAACTTTTAATCAATATTGATGAATCTTAGATGTGATAGTTTCTAATGAACAATTTCTGCAGTATTTTTCTAATTTTCATTTTATTTCTATTTCATTACCTCATTTATTTTATACCTTTGCCCTAAAATACTGATATGTAGCATGTTTCAATACTGAAAAAGCAAAATCACTTACGTGCCAGGTTACAACAACTCAATGTTTTAAAAGCAAAATTTCTCAGAATTCCCATCCCATGAAAAACTTCAGGTTTTGCTCCAAGCTAGAATAAAAAGAGAAGGCTTCAACACATCTTATCTTGAACAGAAAAATGTCATTTTCAACCAGCAATACAATACCTATTTTAGGAATGTCATTTTAGCGGTCTTACATGAAATGAAAGTGTTTAAAATAGATACGGGCTTCATTTTCAGAAAAACTCAGAAACACAAAATAATGATCAATGGCCAAGACTGAATTTGTAAACAGTTGGATTCCTTATTTTTCTTCTCTCTTTTTATAAATAAGAAACAAACAAACAAAGAGCCCTTTCTTAACAGTATAGTCCCAGCTACAGGCAGTGAGGAATCATTCTCTTCCAGGTCCTAGAGGACATCTGGCTCTCTCAATGACACCCTGTCAGGCTGGCCACTCGTATAGGAAATCTCAGCATAAAGGTAAAAATAGGGATGAACTCTTTTAACCTTATTGTCTTGTCCCACATGAATATTCAGACCAATGTATTTTGTCACTTGTGTTCCAGAATATCTTCCTGCGCAGACACAACATTCTGGAACAACACAAGACAGCTACATTGTAAATTAACAGTTTTGCTCATAAATTAACAAATTTTATTCTATAACAAAATCCCTACATAAGAAGCTATGCTGGAATAACTGCAATAAAATCTTAATAGCTTATTTTCTTATACATTGGTCAGTTTGTTTACCCATATTCCATAGAGAAGGTCACTTCTAACTGATGTCCAGGCAAACTGTTACCACACCAACACCTGCATGGCCACTAACAACAGTAATACCTGACTCAGGTTTTAGTCTCATAGTTTGCCCAAAGTCTAAAATCATTTGAAATAAACAAATGAAAAACTATTTATCACATTTCACAGCTTATCTAAATCATATTGACCTAAAGTAAAGCATCTGAAATGAACAGGAAGGGAGAAGTTCAGACAATTGAGTAAATGCATGTCCCTCATTTGCTGCAGACAAAGATGACTCTCTTTAAGTCTGTCAAAGATTCAAACAAAACTAATTCAGGCTGAATGAGTTTGATCTTTTTCTCTCAAGCATTTGATCAATATAACAGAGTTCAAAAAATATCAGAAAGACAGTGAACTTCTCCAGAAGGCCACCTCAGCTGAAATCTATAGTAAACTTCCATCTGCTTTAATCTGGCATATATAGCATATATGTATAATCTGGCACACCAACACACATATTTCTCACTATTCACAAGAATTTGTAGGAGTCTGGACCATTTCCTTCATAAATCTTAGGAGTGTAATAAAGAGAAGCCTTTCACAGTATGTTACTGTGATTCTAATTCCATTAACAACTTCATTTCAACAGAAACTCTGGCCCTCCAAAAACGTGCTCCTGAGACTGCAGGATTTTCTTTTCCCCTTTGCATTAGTTTTAAATATGGGCTCATAGAGCTGCATAGAGTAATAGCACTCAAAGGAGACAAAAAAAAAAAAAAGCTATTATAGAAGGCGTTGTAATCAGCAAAATTCCAGAAAAGGGGGAGAAATGGGATTATTTTAATAGCTTTTTCATATTGGTACTTGCTGTATCTTTAGAACAAACATTTATGGAAATTAAATCAAGACTTTCTCAGACTTCCTGCTTCCTTTGCAATATTCTCTCCTTTTTTGGTCTATGCACTGCAGAATAGATTTTGCTCCCTGTCCACTTTCCACCTTTAGATTACGCTTTCCAAAGGGCATTTGAAGGAGAACTGCACCTAACTCGGTCAGCCCAGCAGAACCAAACTGCATGGGATAAGATCTTCCTAGATCAAATAAACTGTGCCACACTATTGTTTGTATTTTTAATTATAGCTAATCAAAGTGCTAATCAAAGACAGGTGAGTCATCTGCATGAGAAGTTAAATTATCGTAACATTGTTTTAAACATCCAAAAGGTCAACACCAATAGAAACGTGTGCTCACAGTGAAAAGTTCCCTTATTTGACACCATCTTGCTTAAGTCTAAAACCAGAGACTGCAAACAGCTTAGCAACTGGCTCGACAAGTACAATGGTATTCACCCCTTTTTTCCACTTTTTGCTCACTGCAATATGAATAGGTGTCATTAAAGTAGCACTGGACCATGCTCTCTTGAAGTCAAATCTGAATTCACTTGCCCCCTTCCAGGGTAATTTTCCCTGGCTGTGGGTTTGAGGAAGATAACTTGACAGAGAGTATCAAATTCAGGCCTCTTTTCTTGTATACTCACCAAAAGACATTAATCCAGGGCCAAGCCTACTTTCCTAACAGTGGAGATTTAGGAAAGACGACATATTATTTAAACAAAAGAATGAATTATTTATTCCATTGCCAGCAAAATTCTAACTTACACTTTTACAGTCTTACATAAAGGTCTGTGATCTAGAAAGAGAAGGTGTATCTCAAGCAGACTGTATAACCTCTCAGAAAGACTGGCTCCTACCATCTCAGCTTAAAATATTGGTCATGTGTGTGATGCAGCAACATCTAAAGATCCCAGATAAACCTGGGACTCCTTGTGTTAGACACTTCAATCATATATGCCAGGGGATAGTGCTACAAAGAATGTACTATTTAAAAAAAAAAAAAAAAAAAAAAAAGCACAGACAAGGAGAATGAGAAAATATGTAAAATATGTTTATTTCCAGATTACTACTGTAAAACTGGGGCACACATGAATCAGGCAATGCTGGTAGAGTGTAGAGTTCAGTATAACACCCATCAAGGTATCTCCTGCTGCAGAATCACAAGGTAATAATTTCTGTGTTACTCCAATGTCTTTTTGAATGTACAAGCATATATAATTTGCTTCTTCTAAGTAGGACTCTATTTCCAGTGGATTTTCATATTTTTAGACAGCACAACATTCCTTGAAATGACTCCAAACCTGAATAACAGTGTTTTAAAATTTACTCCAGTCACAGTTTCATTCACCCTCAGTCGGGATCCAGCTCTGGAAGGGGTTGGAGATCAGAACCACCCATGATCACATGTGTTCTTACACAAGAGTGGCCACAGCGGGTCAGACCAAAGGTCTATGTGGTTGGATATCCTGCCTCTGGCAGCAGCCAGCAGCAGCAGCCTGAGGAAAAGCAGGAGAGCAGGGCGAGCAGGCAGTGATCCTTCCCCTGGTTATGCTTCCAGCATCCTGCGGTTCCAGGGCTTCCTGAGCCAGAGGTTCTGACAGCAATTTTATAAACTAAATTACAGGATTCAAATCCCCAGCCCTTTACTCTGTGTAACAACGGGAGAAAGAAATGTTTTGCAGTTAATTAATTCATGTGATAAGCAAGACCTGTTTATTTAGCCTCAACACAATTTAAGTGCTCCTGCTGCAAAATTACATTTGTTTAGGCACATTTCCATGTCACACATCTAGACACGAAATCCATCGATCTTCTCATTTCGTTTGCTGTTTGAAGCTGCAAAGAATTCACAGTTTGTCCATAACAGATGCCAAAAGCCTAGAAACTTATTACACACTGCTCACAGTGTGGGTTCAGATACATTATCAGCATAAAAAGAAAAAGGCAAATTAGGCCACAGTAGGAGAACACATTTTTAATATTACAGTCCACAGCTTGCATCTCTAATTTAATGTTGCTGTTTCCCAAAGTTATGGTGCATCATTCTAGGTTGCTGAATCGAAGAGATGACAGCGAGCTAAATTTTTAGAAGCAACTGGGCAATGCAGATAGGCGGTGCACTTGATGATTTCCACATAAACCTTCAGGGCCAAAGTGAATGAGACATTTTCAAATAATTCTTTAAGTATTCATACTGACAGAAATTAGGTATGAATATGTTCAATGTATCAAACTTGGGGAAAAGGGAGATTTTAGTGCATTCTTCCAAAAGAACAGGAAGGAAAAACACTCAGCATCTGTAAGCAAAATTAATATACCCCCTTTTAGCTGTAAATGCTCAGTCCTGTTGATTAAATACACGTGCCACACACAAACTTCACATAAATTATCATCTCAGGAAATCATTGCTTACTGAGAGGATTATCTGTGCCATTATGGCTTCTCTCTGGAGCTGATAGAGAGTTATCTTTTATATCATATCTACTATGTGGTCCAGCTACAGCAGAAATCTTGACAGTAGATATCAAAGAATAGCAAAGAAATACAGCCAGCTATGAAAAATAAGTTGCAGAACTTGCAGTTTTGTGATGCATCTTCCCAAGATCCTTTTCATCTGAGGCAACTATGTTTTGCTTAAAGTTTCTTTTATTAAGAATCTCCTGACTAAGGATTAGATAACTGATATTGAAGGATATCTCAGAGATAATTAAACTTTAAATTATGGTATTTTTATGAAATTACAGATTTTTCTGTTTAGGAAGGAAAAAAAATCAGACAGCTCATATACATGGAAAGTTTTGACCTGGTCAGATGGAAGCAGAAAGGCAAAAGTCTGTTGACTTTAGACTAAATAGAAGTCTTTAATATTAGATAGGTTCAATTTCAACAGTTCCAGTTCCCTGAGATTTTGCAATACTTTTCAGAGGAGACAGGCTTATCAGAGTCTACCTACTAAAATTACTGCCAAGGGATGATGAGTTCCCACCTTGTACATTTACTTTGCTAATATTCAGAGGATGCACATGTGTGCACCACAAAACCAGTCACCAATGAACACCATGTCTGCTCTTGCTGCTAGCTACTAGGTGAAAGGCACAGTAGAAAATGACTCAGAATTGTAATTAATCTCATGATTATTCAGCCAGCATTTCATTTAAGATGCTTACAGCAGGTCACTTTACGTTGTCCAAAATAAGCAGTCTGCTACCATTAGATATTTCGCTCATGCAAACTAAAAAATTCACAGCACAGGAGGATTTCAAAAGCACTACGTAATAGTCAATTTTCATGTCAGCAAATTGTTATCAAAAACGGCAAAAAACTAGCTGCTCTTCATGATGGATATTCAACATGTTTGGGCCTCTTCTGCTTTTCTTGCCTTGCTCTGGGGAATGAACAGTTTGAGACCTTTTGGTCTCTATTATAATCCAAAGTATTGTGTTACTTGAGCAAACAAATTAAACACAGCAATTAACTGGAAAGAAGGTGTCTGTGTTTCTTGATATCCTGAAGTGGAATTAAGTTAGCTCTGGCACTCATGTATTGAACATATTATTACTATTAGATGTTTATTCAGAAACACTGCAGTGCCTCGGAGCCTTTAAATTAAATTTACATGGCTAGTTTTTAAATAAAGAATCAATAGTGTATATGTCTGTACTGTTTGAGATACGTATGGTTTGCTGGACTGAATCATCAGGCAGTCTTTTAATTGACATATTTATCATTATTTTTGCAGGAAAATATATTCATATAAGAAGAAAGGAAATGTTTAAAGCTATGAGGCTCATTTATCTCTCTCAGGAAGAAATCAGGATGAAATCAGGATCAATTATTGAAAATACTAAAACAAAACGACTTGGTTGTTTCAGGCCTAAACTAATTTATGAAAATAACATTCTAAGTGTATTTTACAGATACTAGCCTGAAATACAGCAAAGTTGGTGAGCTCTGAGTGACAGACGAAATAGGGGAACAGTGAATTGACAAGGTTCAGCACCCACTTCCAGACAAAAAGCTCTGTAAATTAATTAGCAAAAGTAACAAACCTTCTAAACCACCTCCATGGACTCCATACTGAAACAATCACTTCAACCAGCAGACTTCTTTCTTTCCATTTCAATAGTCTTATAAATCAAGAACATAGGCAAGGGCACACTTGACTCATAAGAATATAAAATTGACCAATCAAGGTTGAACTGAAAGTCTACCTCATACCAGAAGGTGGAGAGCACAAGATACTTAAGGAAATACTATAGAACCAAACAAGAATTTCTTCTATGATACTCTTCCAGTTTTGGCAACATGCAGTTTAGGGATAGCCTGACCCAACAGCCATATCCACACACTCCTTTATGGTTAGCAGTTCATCATAAACATTTATTAAATGATTCATAAATATTTTGAGTAGTTCGAGTTGTACTGCAGACTCTATGGGAGAACACAATGGCCAGCCCTTTATGAAAACCTGTAATTTTTTTCTACCCCCTGTTTTTATCTTTTACTAGTTATTACTCTATAAGAAGGCAACACATTTTAACATTTCTTTAATAATGAGGTTGGTTAGAATATAAATTCCATGCTGTAGCTAATAATTCAGCAATTCCATATTTGAGTTCTTCTAGAACTCCTGCAATGGCATTGTGAATCCTGGGACATAATTCATCTCGTCCTGCTGATCTGTCATTTGCACTTCTGAGTAGTACCTTGTTGCTGTACTGCTGGCCAAGCTGGCTTTAGGAAAAGGTTCTTTTTTAATTATTTTCTTTGATAAGTGGTACACTTTTCCTCTGAGCCTCTAATGCAGGGTCTTTAATCATTTTACCCTGTTGGCTGCTCTTTTAAATTTCTTTTCAGGAAGCTTTCTTATTTTTATGTGTTTTCCCTTTCTGAAGTTAAATATTACTTCAGTGGGTTTTTTTTCCTTCCACATGACACAAACTTTGAATTTGTCCTGATCTCTTCAGCCTGACAAGTAGTAACATCTTGGCCTACAGTGTGTGTCATGCTGAGGATTTATTCAGACAGCACTTCTCCTTTTTTAGATTTTTGACTCATCGCTAACAGAGAAAAAACTTTCTAGAAAATACCAAGGATAGTACTTCTTAATGGCAAAATTGCAAGCCTGAACTGCTTCTGATGCATTAGAGAAATTCCTATGCCAATGAGTCAACCTCTGCGAGTATAAGACTGTCACAAACCACAAATCACAGGTTGCTGATTAATAAAGTTCATAGACACCTTTCATACTACGGGGTAATTTATTTTTTAATGTAGAAAAAAATCCCGAAAATGGCTTAAACTGTCTACTTGTAATTGTGATTTTGCTGCATAATACTAATATTTACTCATTTTTATATAGAACAAAGTTATTCCATCATGCTTATATTTTGAGTACATATGTAAGGTTAGCGAAGTTAAATGCAGCTTCATATTCAAGTTCCAAGCAAGCACTGAATGGCTGGTTATTGGTCAAGGTATCAATCAGAATCTCAAGAAAACTAAACAAAAGAGAAGACTTGCCTACAACTGAAACTTTCACTGCCATACCTTTGTTAAAAATAGGAAAGGATTATGGTAGACCAATAAAAATCCTGGCATAACTGAAGCAGTATCATGTCCCCAAAAAATTCATTTATTGAAGTCAACAGTCAAAATAAGCTCTGGCAAAATGGTTCTTGTTTGCAGCTGTAATTATGGAATTTGCAGTCTTAACTACGGAAATTTGTAAGCATAACACAAACAGTAAACCTCACATAGATAAATACAGCCTTAGCCACTTCCATGAAATATCAGTACAGTGTTTCTTAAATGCAAGTAGAGCAAAGGCTAAAACCGCTTCAGTACCAGATCTGAGGCCCTATGTGCATGAAAACAAGTATGATGTAATCTGTATTGCAAACATTACTACTGCAAATTGATTTTGAGACATTCTGGAAAGACTAATTTTAAACATCAAAGGCAATTTCATTTTCAGAAATGTGCGGTGTTTTAATTTAAATAAACATTAGACCTTACATTGTTTGGAACAGATCTACATTTGCTTGTCTAAAGCCACAAAATAAATAAACTACAGTCACCCAGGTGTTATGTAGTTCATATTAAATTCCCCATCTCAGGATGTGTAGATGACAGGTAGGACTGGAATAAAAATACTGACCACCTGTTTCTGCTAAACTGATTATCAGTAAAAATTACCAGGATTGATATTTAAAGGCTAGATTTTAAAAAAAAACTCAGCATTTGACATTTAGACACCTAACTCAGCAGACAGACTTACAAAAGAATTTTCTCCCCATTTTGGCACCAAAATGTATTAGTTAGATTTCCAAGGGCTTGCTCCTACAAAGCATCAGGCCTTCTGGCTCTGCAGCAGTGAAGCACTTCAACACATTTAATTTAAACATGTAAATGGTTATTTGCACACTTAAAAGCCCTCACACAATCTGTTGTGCTGCTGGGTCAGGGCCACAGTTTTCAGCACCTCACAGGAGTGACCCCAAAAGTAGCAATGGGCATGTTTGAAAATCTGCCATCAGTACTGAGGCCTGATTAAATTAAGGAAAGTTTGTCTGAGAGTTTGCCAGTAGCTGGGGTCTTGCTCACTTCCTTCTATTTGGAGGAGGAAAGAATGTATATGAAGTCTTGCTTTATTGAACAGAAGAAAAAAAAATACCAAAGATGGAGATAATTATCTTGAAATCTAAGTCTGCTCTTCCGTTAAGTACTGTATATCTAAGTTCTGCAACGATCTCTATATTCCCTGTTGTCATCTCTGCTTTTCTTCATCCACCTTCCTGTTCACTGATGTCCCTCATCCACAGACACCTGCAAATCAGCTGAACTGGCAAGCATTCCCTCTGGAATGTCTTATCCCATTTTAGGTCGTGTTTGGCTTTTCCACAGTCTTGGACATTGGCTTCTTATTGTTTCTACCATCACCACATAAAGGCAGAGGTCACTGTCCTTTCCCTTTAGCTCAAGTGAAAAGTGATTATTGCTGGTGAGGAGCAGCTGGGCAGATGCCACCTTTAATAAACACAAAATAAAATGCTGCACAGAAATTGCCCTAAGGGTTGCTATAGCACCAGTGTGAAATACCAGTCACAACTGGATCTGTGATCACTCTGCAAATTAGAGATGGCAGGCACTGCTGTCAACATGAGTTGTCCACTCCGATGCTACACGATCATACTTCTTCCCTCAAGTCTCCAAGGCCACAGTAATTCTGCGACAAGGGGTCTACTCCTGCGTTTCTCACCCGTATGCAGGAGCTATATGAGCCATACCATCTGGTTTTACAGCTTACATTAGTAGCACTGTAACAGCATTTGCAACTGCTTCTGTGGGACATTTGCTTTTGTTTCTGTGAAGCCTGACAGCCTCCCAGCTGCAGCTCCTCTCTAACGTACAGTGAGCACTGGTCAGGATGCCAAGGTGATAATGTCAGTTCCAACGTTACATCTGATGGCATCTTTCTGCTACCATGTGCAAAACTTCACACAGTCTTTTATCCCTAGTCTGTGCTCTTATATATATACACATACAGCTGTTAAAATTGCCAGCATTCTTCACGAAAAGGATGTTAACTCCTATGAATTTATCACTTGTAAAGAAAGCTTTTTGGATAAAGAGAATTAAAACTGTTCTTTAAAATGACACACATTCCTATTATGTGTAGTAAACATCACACTGAAAGTGGGGGGAAAAGGAAAATAAAAAGAGCATTCCATGCAGCCAGCAGCTGTCAAGCATCAAAGAATTTATTTCAACATTATGTCAAAAATCGTGATGCTTTAAGGCTCGTCAAAACACGAGCACATCTCCAAGGCAGATGTCTTGACTCTTGAAGCTGTTGAATGGCTGAATTACAGAAAACTTACCAAAAAAACTATTTAAAAAAAAGCACACCCACCCACACATCTATTTTTTTTTAAGAAAAAAGCATCTATACAAACACAACAATAATAGTTATCCTTACTTTGGCTCTCTTTCTAACTTGAGATTTGCAGCTACCATATGTAGCGCTCTTTTTCTCAGCTGCTAAGGCCCTTTCAAAGTGTCTTTGGATACTCTTTTGGTTCCGATTCGTCTTGTTCTCCAGCCTCAAGCAATTGTTACTGCTTTTCAGTGACATTCTTCTTCATTTCTGTTTGTGTAGGTCATACAGATTTTTATATATGTTAAAATTTGCATTAATAGACTCTGCAAGAATGTATCAGGTTAAGGATAAAAAAATGATATAGAAAAAAAAAGCGTTTAATTTAACTTTGGTCTAAGCTAACATGTTACCAAGCACACAGAATCTGTTATATACCTGTGCTCTAAAACTAAACAGTGGGGAAAAAAGTATTCTCCAGAACTCAGTGGGGTTCAAATAGAGAAATTCTTCAATTCCATTGGCTTTAATTTGGCCTCAGCACAACTAAAAAAGCTGGTGGCAGAAGTGTTCAAGATATAAAAGATCCATTAATTGCATAAAGATGTATAAAACCAGACCATATTGGATTTACGAACCAAATTACATCAAAACATATTATTAACTTTAAGGTTCTGGGGGAAATAGCCATTGACATGAACTATAGCAGCAACAGATATCTAGACTCCCAGAAAGCCTTTGACAATTTTTCACTCGATGGATTAGTGCATACGGTATTAAATATAAGCTGCCCTAAGGAAAATTTTGAGACTAAATAATTGGTTTATAGACAGAAAGCAGAAGATCAGAATTTAAAGTATCCATTCACCATAACATGGCAAGAATTGTTTTGCATGGGATTTGTATCAGATTGTTATTCTTAATATTTTGATGAACAATTTACAGAAAATAATTAAAAGATGAAATTCATCTATTGCCATCAGCATTAGAGATTAGGAACTGGTTAAAATGCAAAGAAATATTTACATTTTTATTAAAATATAAGCTCAAGGTGATATGGGAATTTTAGGTTCCACATGTAAAACGATGCACCCAGAAATGGTAATTCATTAATTAAGTACAGGCCAAATAACAGGAAAATGGTGTAATGGAGAACGTGATCTAATTAGACATAGTCAAACTTTTTACATTCACTGTCTAACACAAAGCAGAAATTTTAATGTATTTTGCTTTTCTCAGAAAGGTTCTTTTGTAAGAAAGAAATCCTCATGGAAATCCATGAGTGTTTCCCACTAATTCCAATGGGTCAGGGTTTCACTAGAAGTGTCAACCATTGTTGACTCTATCTAAATTAAGAAGGAAAATGTCACATGAGTACATGGTGTGGTTAAATACAACAGGAAAGCTTTTCCACATGAGAGAAAATTGTAACAAGTGCAAATTGGGATGGGTAAATTTACCCTGATGAATTCACTTGACTAACTTTAGGACTTACTTTCTGTAAATCAGCCACAGTCAGATGCATCAGATGCAAATGGGCTTGTCTGAAATTACTTAACAAACGTTTTCTGCAAATATACATTATGCTCTAGAAAGTTCAGTTTCCTAAAGATATGCTTCTGTCGCACACCCACCTCAGATCTTACCTTTGTGTGTAGAAATGTACAGTTATCACCTTGTGGATTGTTTCCAGAAGGTCAATAGATAATCTAGATGTCTCACAGATTTTGTGATGAACATGCTCTCTCCTTGGGCCTCAAAGATAAAAATGCACAGAAGGCCATTGAATTGTAAGTATGACTGGGGTTGTTAATTGTGCTGGAGCTGCTGTAGAAAGCCTATTTATTGAAACCTTGTTTATCAGGAAAATGTGGAGCCTAGGACTAGGGGAAGGTTTACCTTTGAAGGATATCATCTTGAGGTATATCCTTATAGACAAAAACAAAAAAGGATTTCATACAAAATTACTATAGACTTCCTCAGAAGATACAGTTCACTGCTACTTTACACCACGGTGTTCCAGAGCTAGCACAGGAACTGCAGTCTCCAAACAGATGACCATCGCTCATTCTTCATGCCAAGTTAGAGCATTTTGTTTGAATTAGGTTGCCAGCTTGCAAATTCTGTCAGATTTAGGTATGAAACCAAAAAGAAATTGCTGCCTCAACTTTCATCCCCCCTACAGTAGGAACAAAATATTCATGAGGTCACTCAGGCACCATGGTTCACTGTCCAGCTCATTTATGTAAAACTGCAATCAACTTCAGCCTCCGTCTTTTGCTTCTTTACTCTCCTGAAACAACTCTTTGGGTTTCCTCTTGCCTGACTGTGTCTTAGATTCTTTCGTCTGCATTTCTTTATCTACAAGAACCTTCTGTTATATGTACCTTCATTCTCCTTACAATCACTTGTCCCTTTTGAGATACCATATACTAACTACAAGTCTAAGTGGAACTGAAAAATCATGAAGTTTTGGAATCCACAGTGCAATGATATTGAAAGCAGGGTAGAAATCACTGCTTCAGCGATATTCAAACTACATAGTAAATATTTTCTTAAAAATTATGGAGAGATCTGTAGAATATGAAACTACACCGGAAGACGGGGAAATTTCATGGTGTCCTAACCACTACACAAATACGTCAATCAGAACGTAAGTCTGAACACCTTCTTCTGTGCAGATGGAGGTCTTAGTGACCCTAGGTGTGATTCATCCTGCAGAGCACTGGCATTTAACTGAGGTGCTTAAATAAGTAGCCTCCCAGCTCAGGAGCCTTCTGCTATCACAGAGAGACACAGACATGCTGATTGGCTTTCTGAGTAATCCTGATCCATGGGAGTCTAATTGCAGAGAGAGGACAAAACAGAATATCCTTAGCAGTGATACTTCAGTCTAGTGCTAGATATTAGCTGTAATAAACTAAGGTTATAGAATTTTGCCTAGAACACCTATTAGCAAGCATTGTAACTTCAGAAAAAGATTAATGTTAGCATTATTGACTCTCTTAGAGCCTGTTTACATTCCAACTGGGATTAAAAGGGCATATGAATTTTAAATGGCTGTTATGAACAACTAGGAATAACCAAGAGTGTGAAGAGATTTATTTAGAATAAATATATAGGTACACCAAATCATTCAGAAAGAATTTTGGAGTGGCTACTTTTGACTAACTCAATATATAGACAAGCTCTCAGTCAAGATGGTCAGGGGAACATAGGTCAGGGGACATGGTTCTTAACAGAGAAGTCCTGTATTACAGACTACCAGCCTTGGTCAACTGACTTGCCCTCTGGAGGTGCTCATCTATCATTAGGAATGACTCACACTCTCATCTTGTTTTGGCAGAATATGTGAAGTTATATGAAATAAACTGTGGTCATATCAGTCTCACAAGAGTCTGGAGCAGTTGGGAAGAGAAAAATTTAGGAATTAGTATTTTTCATCCTTTGAGATAATCTCAAAGTTAATTTATCCTCTGTGGAATATTCTCACTTCAACAGAAACAGCAGTTGCTCCACATAGAATTCAACCAATGCTTGACAGCCCATCCCAAAACTAGTAGGGACAGAGCACGGAGCTGGCTGATTCAAAGAGAAAGAATATCTGGTCGTGGGAGGAGATTTCTTGACACTTCCAAAAATCTACATGGACCTCTGAAAAAAAAAAAAAAAGACAAAATGGGAAGTATTGTCCCAGGTCATCTATCCATAGATTATGAACAAAACAAAAAACAAAAAAACAAACAAAAAAAATTTAAAATTTATTAAAATAAATTGGAAGAGTAAGGATAAAATGGCATTGTGAAGAGAGGAATAATGAATTTCCAGGAAGAAGTGGCAAAATTAAGTGTTATTAGTGTATGTAAGTACAGAAGTGGATAACAAAAGCAGTTTTCAGTACGTTTGAGTATCCATCAGTTCAGCACCCACAAAGGCATCTCACCTTTCTGGGACTCATTGTGTATTTTGTATTCGTCATATATTTTCTCTGCAATACTGGCTATGAACAGTCCGGTGTCCTTTCATTCCCCAGCAGAAGGTCTAACTGTGATGTTCACCCTGCTTTGACCAGGGATGCGGACTAGATCAATGCTAAAGGTCCCTTCTAAGCTGAATTATTCTATTATTCCAGAATATTTTTAAGACTCGTGATTTCACAAATTGATCAGGTTGGGAAGCTTATCTTATGTCCCCAGAAATTAAAAGCTCCTTGTACCACATTCTATATTGAGTTAATATAATGCATTGCCTCACGGAAGCCAATGTTTTCAATAAAGGACAACGGCCCTCACACATCCATTGCCCAAAACCTACAACCAGACCCATACGAATGCTAATCATGGTTGTGAAAAGAAAAAGCCCTTGGTACACATGCAGTACTATAGAGGATGAAACTTCTTACCTAAGGGCTCTGTCTCAGTGACAGAAGTTTTTGTAAATACTTTGTTTCTCAGTAAATGCCAGATAATCCCTTGTGCCATACTGCATTATTCTGCTTTGGTGCGAAAAGTCCTCAAGTCATCAGTTCCAGACTATTTATTCTTCTCATGGAAAAATGGTTATGAAGAGTTGTTGTTACCCAAAAACAGCCAATGATCATTATTAAAGGTTAAACATGATTAAACTCTGTACATGTGCGTAATTTTTCTACTCTTTTTCACTTTAAATATCAGACACTTCATGTAAAATTTATTCATGCTGGCAAAAAATGAACCTCTTCTGCAAGGAAGAATAAAAGATTGACAAAAATATTAAATATAATTCGAAAAATATATACATCTCCTTTTTAATGTTCATCCCATTATGTAACAGCTCTCACAATATGTTCCTAGAATCATCTGGGTTAGGAAAAATTTCAGTCTGTAGGATTTCAAAGGCTATCTGAATCCAAGCTTCCTGCAGCATAGTTTCACTAATCCTACACCGCCCCTGACAGAGAAGCATCTTGTTGAGTCTTGCATATTCCAATGATACTGGTTACAAAACAGCCCTTGGCAGACTTTGCTATTGCATAATTGCTCCTACAAGGGCTGAGTTGACTTTGTAGAGTTTGAAACCTAGCAAATATCTTATCCTCCTTTTTGACGAGTCACAAAAGTAAAATCCAAATTTGGGATCCATTTTTCTTATAACTGAAACTGTTTCTTACCAGGCACAAAAAAGCTAGGCTACCTTAAGTTGGTACTGAATATTTTGAATACATGGAAGAATTTTGCTGTGAGGTTGCCCTGTTCTTCCACTATACCTTTATTTCTGAAAGCAGGCCATTTTTTTCTCTTTTCTACTCCAGTCCTCCCTTCATAGCTCCTCCATACAAAAAGCAGATTCAGTGGTTGAATAAGAAGCGATAAATTTGTCTATTCATACTTCTCATCACCAGAGTGCAAAGCGTTCTTATTATTCTTAAAATAAGTGTTTTCTCCCTCCTGCTGAAGTTTAAGGCTATTCATTCATGTTGTTTTCTTTTTAAGCAACAGGAATAATTGATGACAGTAATCCACAGATATCCCTTTGAATGCTTACAGACATAATCAGGACTCTTTCATTACACATCTTTAGATTTCAGCATGCAGTGACAGCATCTATAACATTTTATTAGCTCAGTGCATACTATTTTGTTTTCTGTTATCAGAGCAATAAACACTCCTCATACTAGAAAGGGACAGTGCCATCCACAGCAACGTTCATACTACATGCACTCATTCAGATTAAAAGACAGTACAACTGATGAGTGATTTGAATTAATAACACTCTCAGGAGATGGAAGAAGCTACTGCCCCCTAGAACCTGCTTTCCTACTATGAAGTATATTCCAGTTTTACCCACAACTTTAATAAGAGTTGTTTACTTGACTGCTGGAAACATTTGATTAGCGTTAGGAACGTTTAAATTCCAACACTCATAGAAACTATTTTGACCCCTCTGGAATATTAAAAATGCTCAATGAAGGCTCAGCTGCTATTTGTAATTTGTAGACTGTGAGTAATAAATGTTTCAAAGTGTTTTGTTGGTGAACTTCAGTGAGCATCATTAAGAAGGAGCAATGGGTAACCAAAACAAATAGAAAAAGGCTGTTGCTCTGAGCCAACATTTTTTTTCTGTTCTTTAATACACAGGAAAAGCCACCAACACATAGGGGGGAAAAAAAAGCTTTTACCTTCACGGTACACAACAGCCTTTGCTGATTCTTGGATCTTTCTCCTGTGCTTCCTAATAACATGAGCTGTCAGTGTTTACTCTAATACTTAGAGCAGCTCTCTAAATACATAGTGAATTAGCAAAAAATATCATATATAGTCCCAAATATAGTCCTGAATATGTTTGAATGTTATGACATTTGTCAATGTAATTATTCAATGAATGCTAAAGAAAATTAAACTAAGATATTATTTTGATGTTTCGTTTTTTTAATTCCTCATTTGATCAAATCCTTGGTCAAGGAACTTAGTTTCTAAGTTAGAAAGCAGCACAGAGCTTGCAAGCAGAAAACTATGTTAATATTTAACTTGGACTAGAAAAATTCCCCATGCGTTGGTGGAATCAATGCACAGTGACTACAAGAGTTGGTACTGACAATACACCTGGGATAAGACCTCAGAAAACTTTGCTGTAGTGACCAGGCAGCATATTGCAATTAAAATCTTTGCTTTCCCAGTTTAACCTAATGCTTATGGCAACTGACAAAAATAAAGCATTTCTGGTAAATGCTTTTTACATGCTTTTATTTCTCACAAACATCTAAGAAGTTAACTTTCATTTAACAAGGCTGAATTTCTGCCTACTACTTGTCTACTTAATGCACAGTGATGCTCTTGTTGTAATGGTGCAGGACCTGTACAGTAAGGTGTCCATACCAATGTCAATTATATGTGAAGGAAACTGAAGCAGAAGCAAAAGTAAAATGTTGGAACACTTTTTGAAGACTTTACAAGGTATTTATCAAATTCCACAGAGGTAGTGGGTCCAGCATCTTTTTGCAAAATGCATTCTTTAAAAGCCTTCTCAGTCCTTGACTCAGCAACACAATGAAAAGATAAGCATTACCTGAAACCTTACCAGGATGACCCAGTTCTCTGTCCTACTGTCAGTCATCATGAGCAATTCCCAAGTCATGGTACAAAGCTAAGCTTCATCCTGCTTTTTCACAGAACTCAAATACATTCCTGTTCTCAGTTGAATCAATAAAGCTTTTATATCCATAGCAAGAAACAGAACGCTGCCCTGCATCACCATGCTTCTACATACCTAGTTGCAAATAAACATGTAGCAAGTTAAACAATTCAATTAACTTTTCATTTCTCTCAGTCAACTGCAGATCACAAAGGAAGTTCCAACGACAGCAAAGACAGATGATGAAAACCTGATCAATTGCTATCACTTCAATTTAGATAAAAAGTCGCCCACTTTTCAGCTCTGCTTGGTGCCCAGAAGAGATTAGATTAAAACTAGATCAAGAGGAAAAAAGTCTAAACAACAGCTAAAGAAAACCTTTCCCAACTCTTATAAGTGTCCCCAGTTAATCCCACCATGTCAAGTCAGGCTACCAGCAATGGCTAAAAGCAAATTCCAAAAGGCTTTTGAAAGTTATCAGTGCTATTGGGCCTCCAGAGAAAACCAGCATGAAAAGTTATACTCCCTGTTTGCTAAAGTCGTCCCCCCTATACTGGATTTTAGAAAATATTAAGAGAACTTTCTAGACTATTATTAGGGCAACGATCACAAATTCTTGTGTCTGCATTAATCACTATTGTGTACTGTCATACTGTGTGTGATTCCAAGAGGAATTTCTGCAGTGGCTTTACAACTGAATAACATCAGAACCTGGTGTTACTCAGTTGTAAATCACTGCAGAAATTTGCTAACACCTATCTATCACACTCTGAATTATCTCAGTTTTGTGGGTTTCCACCCAAAAACTCGATGGAGATAAAGCACTAAGATGCAGGTTCAGCAACTGAGACTTTAATTTGTATTGGATAACAGTCTTGCAAGTGGTTTCATAAAGCAAAACACAAAGAACAGTAATTTAGCTCATTGTTACAAATAAAATGCAAGAAAAGGGAGAAAACATCTATTTCACCACTATGCTGCTGTCATAACATATAGGAGTCTCCCAAGCAATAGAAATAAAAAATCTTCACTTTACTTAAAAAAAAAACAAAAAAAAAAAAACAAAACACTATGCTTTATTCAAAGGCTGAGGAACTACATTTGGTTCTTCCTACCAAATTCTGGACACAGCAGCAGTTCAAATATGAATAGCATATCTCAGCAGGCAGAATTAGCACCAAAGGAAACATTTTAACGAGAACAATATTAATCCTAGATTTTATCTTTCTTCCGTCAACATTTGTCACTAGCAGAAATCACGCAGTCACTTAACCCGTTGCCTGGTGATGCCCAGCCCTGTGGCTGCAACACACATCAAGGTCACCTACCACAGCCTTGGCCTTTGGAACCACACGTACTGCCAGCATATGACCATGCACCCCACAGTGAGATCCCCGTGAAAACATATATATCTCATCACATGACTGAATATACCCCTCTCACACAGCTGGGCTTACCAACCCCAGCCTAGGATTTAATGTACACCCCATATGAGACCAGAGCTGCGCTAAGGAGTGCAGCAGGGATGGGGACGCAGGCACCCAGGACAGGTCATCCATTGGCACCCTCACAGCTGAGCAGGGAGCAAAGGGAGCACAGAGTGGATCACAGACTGTGTCAACTATTCTGCTGGGCTATATCAGGATCGCTATTGCCATCTCTACATGATATGAATAATCCTTTGGCTTAAATTCTGTCTTCTAGCTGTCAACAATCAGCATAATACAAGAAAAATAGAATTTTGCAGTAGTCAAAAAGGATCAAAATTTTTAAAGTATGATAAAATATCTTTCTTATTGGAAAAGTCTTGTGTAGTATAACTTGGCCAAATCACCTTATAATGCCCTGTGATGGCTCAAAGCTGAGGGCACTAATGAAACTGCAAGACAGAAAAATTTGAATGCTTTTCTGTCTCTGCTGCTAAAATAAACTGGTTTTCCTTCAAACTTTCTATGATTTAACTCATTCAGTGCCATAATCTTGGTCAGCTAGTTGTTTTGAGAGAAGGTAAAGGGAGACAGAGAGCAACAACAACAGAGAGAAGGTAAAGAGAGACACCACACAAGTGCAAGTGCTGGCTGTGTACTCACATATTTAGATGAAAGAAAAATGGGATAGAAAATTTACACTAGACCAAGGAAGCAAAACAGGGGTAGCCTAAAAATGCAGCAGGCAGAAAGAGGATACAAAGCTGAATGGCAGAAGCTTTCATATCTCACAAAAACCACACAACTTCCAAAATACTCAGAGGTCCTAAAGCTGACCTGAGTATTGAGACAGCTTATTCACAATCCCTCTTTCCTGCTTTATGTTGGCTGAGCCCACTTTCATTAACCATTTGTCTCTCCAGTTCCATATAAACTGTTAATTAATATTAACATTGTCCACAAATTTTCTCCTATTTGGACAATCAAGTCCAAATTTTAGCTCAGGACTGCAAAACTTCATGCAAAAAGTAAAAGGCTTGATTGCACGGTATCCAGAGCTTATATCCCTCTCGACACCGTCATTTATATCCAGAAGTTATCTCGCTATGGTGACTGTTGGATATTAGGTGATCACACAAGCAAACAGCAGAGGAACCCTAACAAATTTTTGCAGAATATCACTGGGAAGACAGGATAAATGCACGAACAGTGCTTTTAGTAATGAATACCTTTATACTTTACACTCATGCAATTTCACTCAGCCAACATCTCAACAGTTCCAAAGCTGTACACCACTTGACATGATTCACAAGAGAAGTTAGCTGGCTGACATGCACCAGGCTAGTGTAAAGGGATGGAGGTCAACCAGCCACAAGCATGGACAAGCCTTGAATTTCACAGTTGGACAGACACTTGCAAAAGCATTGTTTGGCTGTGGGGCTGTTGTTGGTTTTCATATTCTTATACATATTATTAGTCAACTACAAGAAGAACACGAAAATGGCTCGATGAGTAGCATTTCTCCAGTAAGGCAGGAAAAGGGGAGGCGTAGGTCCCATGGTTAAATTTTCACTGAAGCACTTCATGCTGGAAAATATCAGTTTAGGAAACTGCTGCTTTGGTTTCTTTCTTTTCTTGCCTTTTTTTTTTTTTTTCAGGAAACTATCTCTATTAAACATTTCTCACTAGAAAAATGCAGGACTCGTTCTTCTGCTGCACTTTTAGACATTCATCCCTAAAATTACTGGCATTATGCTCCAAGATTTAATTTTTATACCGTTATTATTATTCTAACTTATATCCATAAAAGCACTGCACAGTGCCATGGCTACTAGAGAAAAACAAGGAAATAAAGAAAAAGCAAAAATCAAAATACACATCAATATAAATCCTCATTTGGAAATGAAATTACAAATTGTTATTTTGGGAAAATACAGTAACCCTGCCCTCAAACAAAAAGAGACACGCGTCAATTATATTCTCATTGTTTCCATTCCAGAGGAAGACTGGAGAATTATTACTGTAACAAGAAACAGAAGAGCCAATATTTTACACAAACAAAATGTATTACTTTACCCAACCCTATACCTGCAGCATCCCATCTTCAAACTACATTTTCTCCCCCCTCCTCTCCACAGATACGTGGGAGCATGAAACCTGTCCGCAGGCTTCACCAGAACCAACAGCTTCCACATTTATGAAGACTCAGAAGTTAATGTAGGCTTACTGCTGAGATGATAGTTGTGTCTAATCAGAGCAAATACATAAGAAAGAAAAAAAAATTTTAAAAAGAGAGAGAGAGAAAAGAGGTGAAAGAAAACACTTGAAGTAGAAAGACGAGCTCAACAATAGCTTTTTAGATCTTCCAAAAGCAGCAAATGAAGACAGAATACGGGCTGACCAAGCCTTGTATAAACCAAGGCTGCTCAGAGGGTATGTGGTAGCAGAGCTGAGAAGCCTTAGCTTGTTACTGCAGTGATGCAAACAGCACACGCATCCCAGGGTGATTTTGCATTATGAGGAACTTCTGCCACATAAAAACAGTTCCACTTGGTTATGTGATTATATGTGGAATCCTGGGATTTGTTCAGCTTTGCTATGAATTTACTGCTATATTATTTTGCAGAGACATTTCTTTTCCTAGGTGCCTAGAGTCAGCATTTGATTGATTAGTGTGGTTTTTCGGGCTTAGCCACTAAATTGATTTGAACAAGTCATTTGTTAATATAGTGAAACACACGTTCAAGATTACAAATTGTTTAACAAGTCTTGACAAACAAGTCCCTTGGTGGTCTTGAAGTTTCTCAGAAGCAGATGGATGAGGTACAATTTTATAGATTCTCTTTCCTATTTGTGTAAAGCTGCTAAGGTCTGAAATAGGCTTTAGTGTAAACAAGGGGCATTGTCACACAATAAAGAGACAATTGCCTGTGTTAGCACAACAATTAATTTATTTGCAGAGAACCACTCAGTCTATTTGTTACCAGAAAAGTGCTAATTATTCCTGCTAATTACATGCAAAACCTTCATTATCACCTATATGAGGAAGAGGACCCCTCAGGTTTCAGTGACAAATTAATTACTGTGTTTTCCTTCTGAATGCACTTCTAGACAGTCCCTGTTATCTAAAATATAAATTGGCTAGCAGGAAGTTTGTCTCTCAGAGACATTCTGCAAACTAAAAGCAAACATACAAATATCATATCAAGTTACTATTGCTATTTTTTTCAGGCAGGTATATCCTGAAGCTCTCAGAACTACTATATTAATTTACAAGCTCTTAATCCTAATAAAATATATCATGCACTGCTAAATTCCACTATGTGGCTGCTTTCAGAGCCTTTTACACATCTATAAAACAATGGATAAGATAGCAGAAACCAAGTTTTAAAGATATAGCGAATAAGCCTAATGGTAAACTACTCAGTCAGTAAAACACAGATATAATTTCAGTGAATACATATGATTTAAAATTCATAATAGCTGAAAAGGGCAGCAAAATGGCTGAATTACCCAGTCTTTCATTATCATCATTTTAATTCAACACATAGGACACTTGCCATCAAGTACTCACAATGCACATCAGGGACAGGGGAAACTTCACACAGAAGGGTGGGGAGGCACACAGGACCAAAGTTTTGGTTTGGAAGGTAGGAAACAGCATGAGCGAAGGAGTTACAGCACAGTGAATCTGGCAGAGGGACGAATGGAGAGGCTGCAGTGAATTCTCAACACACAGGCAAATAAATCAACTATTTTAAAAATGTTTTTAATCCTCTTAAATTTTGCTTAGAACCCATTAGGTAAGTTTCAGCCATTTCTGTATGACACCTTGCCAACAGCCCATCTCTGCTTCTAATCAAAGGTGCTCTGGAGTTGAGGCCTCCCCAGTTCCTGTGTTTGGCACAGCAGAACATCAATACCTTAACATTTCAGAGTGTCAGCAGTATCCATTAATGGGCACATGAACATCATCGTATAATTCCACTGTGTGGACTTCAACCACAACTTCAGCAGCACCAGTAACACTAGGTTGTACAAAGCAACGGCTAACCCATGGCTGGGTTAATCGTGCAGTCTTGGCAACATGGAAAGGAAGGATGGAGTAGTGCCCATAGGGCTACTGAAAGGCTAGAAACACAGTTTCATAGTGAATCAGGTGACAATTCACATCCATACAAAGTCATATTTCAACAGCCACTGCACCTGACCAAGATAAAGCAGGAGTGGGGGTGTGGATTCAGATGCTAGATGTCTACAAGACACAGCCCCACCTCTCCAGACCATCAGCACACAAAGGCAATGCCCAGGAGCAGGGAACGCAGCCTGAGAGACTTGTTCATACATGACTCACTGGGTCTATGCCCTTCCATCACTTTAATCTGGGTATCATTGTCAGGCACTCTTCTCTACTACATAAACCACAAGATACTTAGCTTCATCTTTACTTGCATTTGTAGCCCTTTCCTCAGAC
Source organism: Patagioenas fasciata (assembly GCF_037038585.1). Classification (NCBI taxonomy): domain Eukaryota; kingdom Metazoa; phylum Chordata; class Aves; order Columbiformes; family Columbidae; genus Patagioenas; species Patagioenas fasciata. The sequence continues at coordinate 155,298,263 of NC_092521.1, read as the reverse complement.
CCTCATACCTATTTTGGGTATCAAAAGAGTGACTTAAGCCTTTAATTCACCCACGATACCTCCCGTTTCTACTTCTTTCTTTTTTTAAGTAACTGTGTTAGTGCTTTCCGCAATGTTGCTCTACAGAGGCAGGAAATCCCATAAATAATTATATGGCAACTTCATTATTCTTCAAGTCTACATTCATCCTCCCCTTTCACTTGAGGCCTTCAAAAACCTCAGTAACAATAATGTTAATGCAGATAACAGAACATTTTACATATGAAGAATTCTCAGCTCTAAATCCTAGCTTATTACCATGTTTTCTGCTCCAAAGCACAGGAAAGTTTCCTTGGCCTAAGCAAAAAATCCCATCCCTGAAATTTAGAATGCATTTTTTTAACACGCTCTATGACTAAAAACCTAAAAAGATAACAGAATAATTAGCATTTCTGCTGCATCTCTAACAAGTGGCCTCCAACCTATTGTACATAAAAGTAGCTCAGATCCAGAAAATGTAAAACTAACCCATGATCAATCCATTGAAAATTGGTCTCAACAAGCAAGAGTTCAGCAGCAGAATCCAAAGCAGAGCATAACTCGCTCAAACTCAGGACACTCTATGATTCTATACTTATGATAGAAAGACCTTTTTTTCCATTTATTATTGTCAGGTTGCTCAGCAGATTCTTTTATTTGTTTGTCGATAGCAAGAACAGCAACATTTGACTGACTTTGAGAGACAGTTGGCAACAGGGAGGCCACATGCCAAGAACAGATGGATTATAAATTTGAGGAGAAAGTGACAGAGAAGGGGGATTGAACTGAACAGGAGAGGTGCACAAAGAGAGTTGCATGGCAGCAAAAATTATTGAGAGCTGGAAGTGAAGGGGAAGATGGAAAAGCAGGTGATTTCAACCTATTTTTTCTATGAGCGGAGGAGGAACAAGACATTCCTTTCACAGTGAAACATTTGAGCAATAAAACCATGAGTTTGGCTAGAAGGCAAAACCTTTCAATATGGGCCTTAATATCTTCTAATTTGCCTGGACTGAATTATGAGCACACCTTTTTGGCCTGGCCTATACCACAAAGTATGAGTAGGATTAAGAACATTCAAAGTAGTTGACAAGATGCTGAAGCAGAAAAGAATCTTCCTGCAGAGACTAGAAAGTAGGGGTCAGCACTGGATTAGCTGACACATAGGCTGCAACTTGTATTCCAGTAGCTTCATTGCTTCGGCAAATACTGAAGTTGGAAACAACTGATCTAATTCAGAATTAAACTACACTAGAATCTATTTTATGAAAATCCATGTGCACTAAAACACCAAGTAATGTTGAACTCCTTTACATCTGGTGGGGATGGGGAAAGTAGTTGTTGGGTATGGGATTTTTTTTAGATCTACATTTTCCTTCAGGTTCTCACATACGTGCTCTTGCATAAACATTTCCTGGCTCAACATTGTGTTTCCTCACACCACAGTTCTTCCACAGAGGCATTTGCTTCCTGCTGCAAAGAAGGGGGAGGGAGGCAGCGTGCAGTGTAGCACCGTTTATCCATTTCAGACAAGGTTTGATTTAGGAAAGAACCAGGCACAACTTGCTGGGTACCAGGAGCCAAATAAATTATTTTACTGTTTGATTATCCACATCATTCAAACACAGTCTAAGTGGCAATTGGTCTGCTTTCTGTCCTACTGGGACCTGGGTTGCACAACGGGTCTTGCACAGAAACACTAGGTTTCTGAAGTTGAAAGGCTCCTGGAACTGTTAGCTTTCAATTATTTTGTCTTGCACTGAGCACCTTCACTCCTCCCTGTTCTCCAGCACAGCAGCTAAAATGGAGCCATCCTGCTGGAGCCTGTACAGGCAGCAGCTTCCCTAGGGACCCCCACACCTTTCCCCTCACATTAATGAGTGACTAACTAACAGAGTAAATAGAAATAAATTAGCAACTAACTTAACCTGGTAGATGTCAAGCAGGAAGAGAATCCCAAAGAGGAATTTAAACAGGGAAAAAGATGTATGAGCTTTACAGTTTCGCATAAGAAAGAGCACTTGGATAAGTTACTGCATATAAGAAAATAAGAAAATGGTTTTAAACAAAACAGAAGGTAAGTCTCCAAGGCTTGCACCATTAATGGAACTGAGAGGAAGGATGAAAAATGTTAGTATTATCTCTGGCTCAGGAAGTCCCAAAGCCATGATTCAGTAGAAGGTAGGAGAGTACACCAAGAAAGGATCATTACATGCTTGACATTTTCTTATATGCTCCCCCAGGCTGCTGTCAGAAACAGGATACCCGGCTAGACAGATGTTTAGTCTGATCCTGTATGACTGTTCTTACTTTGTGATAGTAAGACATAAATGTGGATAGGAAGAAAGTTATGTGCAACTCAGGGGGATCACATGAAACTTGAAGCTGATGCAGGCACAGCTGCCAACAGTCAGGGGATCCAATGTGAGGGTTGTCAGCTCTGGGCAAATTCCCATCACTATGGACTTCACACCTGGGAGAAGTTCATACTGTCTAAAATGCTCTCATACATGTCAGGACTTGTCTTTAGGACACTCTCCTCTGGTCCTTCCCTTCATTTTTTCAAAAAACAATACAAAAGAAACCAAAACAAACTAATTTCTTTCCTCTCTGCCTGTCAATTAATATCTGTCATCATGCTATTGCCAACATGGACATTTTCTGCATCGCATTTTCTAGGTCTTTGGAAGAAGACAAATATCCCAGCTGCCACCAGTCCTTCTTATACGTAAGTCAAAACATACAAAGTACAGTGTCCATTATCCCTCCAGCAGGCATTTGAGAGCAAAAGCAGATATGCAGAGATATTTTGCATTATAATAACAATGTGAAGATGTCAGTCATAATTTCTGAGTTGTACATAGATGCCCCAAATCATCACAGTTCAAATACAGCTGGAACAATGGGTCAGGAAGGGTTTTATTTCCTACTTTAGTAGAGACTACAGCAAAATGAGGAGCAACAGCCACAAGAACTTTTCTTTCAGCATTGTCATCAGAAAGAATACCATTTCTTGCTCCTAGCCATTTTAATTCATGATCTTGTTACAGTCAGGCAGACTTGCTAAAGAAACTGTATATAGAAAATGTTATACAACAGTTGCAGCAAGTAGCCTATACAGCAGCTTATTTGCTGTGACAAATTGCACAGAGCATGCCACACACCAATACTCCATATTCTCTTCTGGGTCACTGAATTGATTCTGGTTCAAATTCCAGGCAAACCATTTCATATGCAAAGCCATTAAAGGACTAGTACTACTTTGTTTTGCTAGCTCAGACTAGTTTCTGCTCTAGGAGCTGGGTAGTCTGCAAGACAATATGCAACATGGATGCAAGCCCACCCAGACCTTTCTTGGATGACTACCTAGCCACTATAATGTTATGTAAATGGGAGCTGCATGGTCTTTCTCCCAGCAGTAGCAGCTCATTTTATGAGGAGATGAAGCTGCCCACAGATATTGAGTGCTCTGGGAACATTTACCAGATCAGTTCTCCCAGGTAACTCTGATCCCAGAACATCTGATTCCTGGATCCCAGCCAAGCTCAAGGAGCAGAGCAATGAGCTTTGCCAAAACAGGACCATTTTGGACCTCAGCTGCAACAGCTTGCCAGGCACCATGGAACAGTAAAATTGGTCTTGGAGCTCAGGTGTCTCCAGGGCTAGTCTGCAGTTAAGGAGGTACTCTTGCAGCCACAATTTTGGACTTCAATAGCTTACTTTTCCAAATCTCATTTCAGGTAAAAAAAGAGGGGACTTCAGTGATTTATTTCACCCGAAGTATTGTACAGTCTACAGATTTATTCCTCAACTGATTAAGAAAATGACTTATTGGTTGTGTGCACCACAGCCTGATCCCTAAGATGAATCTTCAGGATGGAAGTGCTTTATAAATAGTTATAATGGAATGATTTTCACTATGGAGTTATTCACCTCACCTCATTTCAGCCATCTTTTAAAATCCAGTATTTTCTTAATCAGTGATCAGTACCAGCTAAGGCAGCATCTTCAACAAGGTCTTAAAGAAGAAAAATACTTACAAACAAAGTTTAAAACAAATGGAACAGGTGGCCTGGGCATGATACTTTGTTCTGACAACGGATGAAGAAGCAGAGACAACTAGCTTAAATTAGAGAGCAACATCCATGTGCTTATGTTATGATAGTCAATGTCATCTTGTACAAGAAGAAACAAGACATATGCAGAAGGAGTTATTTAAAGCTAATGCACTTTAAAATACAGTGACATTACATTTTTAGTTAACATCTATAAACGTTTTCTGTTCTGAGATTCTTGCAGAGTTGAGACTTGTGCAATAGGGCAAGGATACCAGGCAAGATCCACACTACATTGTGAACGAGAAAAAGAGAGGTCCTCAAATCAGCAACAGAATTGTCTAATCTACCTTACCCTACACTGTTCCTCAGAGTAACACTAGTTCTTCTTCTTAAGAGAGATACAGAGGTGGATATTTTGTTAATTTAAAAAAAGGCTACAGACTTTTAATCAACCTTTACATTTTAAGGAGTGTTTATCATTTCTATAACAACACTTATTCCAGTCATAACAACGTGCTCTTATGGAAAACCACAATTAATCTGCTACCCCCCAACTAAGTGACCTCGGAATTATTGAAGACCCCTTCCAGATTAATAGCTCCCCATGACTGAACCTGTGTACAGGAAAAACTGTACTGGGGGCGGGAAAAAAAGTAATTTCTGTTAAACTTATAATGTTTATCAATGATATTGAGCAGCAACATTTTTGATGCTGGCTGACACCAGATGAGAAATCACTTTCTAACTAAATGGAAAAGTAGCATATATGAGGTAAGAGACAGCTTCTGAGCATGGAAACAGTACCTTTTTGTCATTTTGTAGGGTAAGTCTGCCCTGCTTCCTTAAAAGACACAGTAAAGGAAAATGTGACCTTGGAAAGATTTGCTGTGTATGGCATACAAAAACTGTTATTCTCAAGACTCCACAGCCCCTAAGTGTTTCAAAAACAGGCACAGAAGAATGAAAAACTGGACAGGTGACAATGATGGCATCAGCAAAATACCTTGTGCCTCACTCAAGTATTTTATATTCCATGCGCAAGTTACAACTCATATATTTCATTAAATCTACCTAATTTATACCAGAATCCATTGCCTCTTTGTATTTCAAGGGAACAGAAACACACAAGATATTGTGGACAAAACTGATATTTCTTGTGGGAATAAAATCCAAACAGAAAAAGAGAGAGAGGACTTAGGCTTAATCTTCCTTATTATTTGATAAGAAGCATTTTCTGAGTAAAGGTACAAGTCATTTGTGGTTCAGATCACTCCAGTATGCTGTTCCATACCTAAGCATAGAAAATGTTTCAAATATTTAACAAATCAGGGCTAATTATATAGAATAATTGAATCCTTAATATAAAGCCTGAGAGACTTTATTCTTCTAACGTTCGTTGCTGATGATGTGAATACCATAAGAAGAGATAAAGCTACAGACCTGTTAATACAAAGAAGACAGTAAAAAATTATTTTCACTTTTGAGAAAAACACTAGGCTCTGGATACAAGTTAATTATTAAAGTTCAATTTTCTTTAAAAAAAAAAAAGTTATTTTAATTACTGCTTTTTTATGCCAAGCGTCTGTTTTTCTTAAGAGAATAAACTACTTTCTACTTGAAGCAATGCCTACTAGAAATAAGAGTTACTCAAGGGCAGTGTTTTATTGATAAAGCCTTTTTCTTTATAATCATCATATGTCATAACATTTCACAGAATTCATGAGGTTCATATTTTTTCAAAGGCAGAAACAACTGGAAGTTCTGATCTGGAGCTAGCAAAAAACCCCAAAGCACTGTCTAGAGTTGGAGTAATTTTTGTATTTTAAACCCTAGATATAGTAAAGGACAGGGCTTCATAAGAGTAGGAAAGGTTGTTACCCTAAGAGCTACCATTTTTAAACTGTTATGAGTATTTGCATACATTTACATGCCCTGAAAGCACAGCCATTCAGAACAAACAAGGTTCATTATGAAGACAAACATGCAGAGTATGACTGAGTGACAATCTGCACAATGGCTGATTTAAACTTTATCGGTCTCTTCCATTCACCGACCATTCTTCTGACGAGGAGTAACAGCTAAGGAAGCCTTACATCTCTTTGGCCACTTTTTACTCTGGATAAACCCTGGAGCTGCCTCTGTTAAGGCAAGAGAATACGCTAAGCAGACTGTTCAGTCTCTCAAAACCTCCGACATGCTCTCGGACTTGTAACAGGCAACCTTAAATGAATCTCTCTCTAGCAGTGGAATAGGTAGGAAAACTGGTTTAGCAAAAAGACAAACACAGTCCCCTTAAACAGTTCAACTTTAAGGCATGTCTGCATGCATTCCTACCGCCTGTGACAATAGTAACACTTCCTTTCAGCCTAATAGGTCCTGAGCCCCATCCTTTGTCTGCTGATTAACTGCTCTATTCATTGACCAGAGCACTAATTGCATGCTCCTTATAGTTACCCTACATTACTGTAAGAATTAATGAGACACAATTACAGCTCCCAGAAATCTCAGGCCCAGCCAACTGCAAAGCACTCCAACTGAATAAGAACTCCCCAAGAATAAAGAGAAAAATTCAGCCCATTGTTCACAGGAAGCAGAATGTTTTTTGTTAAAAAATTGTATTTATTTGAAGCTGTTTCATAATTAGGCCCTGGAGAAAAAAAAAAAAAAAAGAGGAAAAAAAAAAGGATAGAATAGAGAAAGAACTTGGGAACCAGCATTCACTGTGAAATCACAGTGTATGCAAAGAGACGCAGACTGTCCAGATATGAGGAGAAAAAAACATAAGGGGTGGAGTGCCTGAAAAATTAGTGCTATGAATAATACAAACACCTATAACCAATCAGCTGTTTAAACAGAGCATGTCCCACTGTATGGAAATTACGACTAATGCAATCTTACATTTGACTAACATAGCTTCAATCTTGAACAATTTAAAAGCTTATGGCATGCTTCTGCACTCGTGTCTCTACTATGAGATGGAGGAAGAGGAATTTAATTTCCCACTCCTGGAATTTAATATGCATTAGAAGTCAGTGTCATTAGCCATGAAAGTCAAAAGGAAGGACAGAAAATGAGGTTTTGGAAAATCAGCCATATTGAAAACTGCACTCACATTTAATCTGTGTAATCAACAGTCACAGCTATTCAAAGTCTTAGTGACTACAATCACTACCTATTAGCCTGTAAGTAGTTCAAAAGCTATTATTCTCACTTGAACAATTTTCCAATACACGAGAGACAGCATTCAGTTAATGAAGTTAATATGCAAAGTCAATATTCTTTGTTATGAAGTCGTCTTCTTCCACTGGTTCATCTTCAACATATTTTCACCACATAAATTTGATTTAAATTGTATATATAGTTTGACAAATCCACTGGTACTTAAAATAGAGCTTGAAATGCAGCACTACACTTTATAGTCCCAGTAACCATTTTCCAGGGCACAATTTATAGCGGCCACTGAGACCCCAAACTAAGAATGTCATAGACAGGCACTGCTATATTCCAGAATCAACATCTTTGGACAGAGACAACATTTTTGTACAACTCTACAGGGATTCTCAATAATTGCACCTAACTGCGGCAATAGTTTAAATTCATAGAAAAATGGATGTTCTTCTGATACTATCACTCACTGATATCACAGCAGAATGCTTTCCTGCATGAAGCAGACAGTTATCACCATGTGGTGCTGAAACCCAAGCAGGAAACAAGGCACGAAATGGATCAGAGACCTTCGTGTTCAGTGTATAATAAGTCCAATATCCCTGTCATAGAACAGCAATCATTAACTCAGGGATCTTTTGTTAAATGGCCCCTGTGGCTGAACTGCTAACAGCAGGGACTGAATTTGCAATTTCTGTACCTCAGAATATCTCCCTTTTGTGATTATGATCGCATCCAATGCCACAGTTCTACCTGTAGTTACCATCCTCAAGACTAGATTCATCCGTCAGAGAGACTACAAGCCTACACATTCATGCATTTACAAAGTAAGTCTCTAGGACCTGAAGTGAAAACACCCATTTCCTTTAACCTTGGCTGATTAATCAACCTCAGTGCAGGACCACAGAGCTCTGGCAGTATTATCTGAAATGAGTTTTCCGCATCTCTTGAAAAAAAACCTTTGAGAAAAAAGGAAACCTTTGTCTCAAATAAAACATCACCTAGCTAGTTCAAGCTATTCCTGTTTCAAGCTCAAAAAAACACAAGTCCAAATTCCTGCAGAGTGTAATGCGAAATTATTTCTCCTGGTGCAAATAGTGTATTCTGGTATCTGCTCCAGCCTTCATTTCTGACGAAAGGAAATAACTTGAACCAATACCAAATATGCATATGCTCAAGGCTAGCTGCAATTTCTAGTTAGGGTCTCTCTCTGCATCAGTGAAAAGGGAGTCTTTCCTGCAGACAAACACTAAGAGCCCACTCTTTAGGTGGTCACTTTCAACTAAGGTATAACGTCTAAGCGAAAGATAATTAAAGAGCCATACAAGAACTGCATCTTAAAAGACAGGGAAGGTTTCAAGTTGTAATCTGAGTTCACTCACACCATTTCTACTCTTCTGCTTCACTAACAATTTCTTAAGAGCTACTTGTGGTTTGTGGCACTGCATGTAGTATCAGAAAAGGACAATCCTGATCCACCAAGTGCTTCCACGTGCTTTTTTTTTTTTCTGGAAGTGACTCACTGAAGGAAGCTTCCACTTTTGTACTTCTCATCCTTTAGTTTGTGTGTTGCACATCACAGGCGCTGCTGCCAGGGTTTCCTTCCTTCCTTCCTTTTCATTGTCGTACCTGCATCCAGCCTCCTTTTTTCCTGCAAGTAGTTCAGTTAAACAATGGTTATGCCTATACTGTCTCCGAATTGTGGCCTCAAAACTGTTTAGTACTAGAACCACCAACAGGACAGGTGCTAAACACAAAAATTCATGCATTGCCAGGCATTATTCACGCAACTTGCAGCTGTAAAACAACCCTGCAGACAGAATATGAACAGGAGACAGAGATCACATACTATTCTTAGAGTTACTCTAGAGGTCGTTCTTCAGAGCAATGTAAGCATAGTCTATGATATATCGTCTCTGTGTGCAGTGACAAACTTGCATATGAGTCCCTGCAGGATGAGGCCTACAGCTGATTTACACAAGAAAGGTTAATATAGAAATTATACTAACAAAACTCCTCTTCCCAAGCATCTTATACCTATCCCCCAAGAGAAGTAAAACGTACTGGTAAAAGAACTTCTTACACAGCTTCTACACTAGGGCTTTTGCTGGCATAGCTATGTCAGCAAAAAAATCATATCCCTCCCTGACAGGCCTCCTTGATAACACTTTTAAGTGCAAACCAGGTGTCAGTATTTCAGTTATGACAGAAAAAGAGTTCTACACTAGTCATGAGCTGAATATGTAGCTTTTCATGACCTGGCAAAGCCCTTGCTTCCAAGGAGGTCAAATCCCATGATCATGTTTTCCACCAGAGTAATCTCTCACCAGCACTGATTAATACAGTACTAACATGCTACTGTAGTAACACATAGAGGTGAAAATATCATATCAGTCGACAAGCCACTTATATTCTGCATTCCCATCTAAAAAATGGTTATTTACACTACATTAAATCCACAAAAAAAAAATCCTGTGCGTGGGAGGCACCAACACTTCTATGTAAAAATGTGCTGTGATTTTTAGATTAGTGTAAAAATAATTTTAAATCTTTCAATCTCTGGACATTTCAGTTGGTTGCATTTGACATTCAGAAAGATTTAGATTATTTTAAGAAGAGATTCTATAGATTGAGAGTTCCCAGATGCACCTGACCAGGAGACAAGATGACCAAGTACAAACATCTTCCATTTCCAATCAGCATCCTTAAGTAAAAAGTTAACAATACTGACTGGTTTGAGAGTAGCTAATAGCTTTTAAATAAAAGGTTCATAATTAAATACATAGACTTATCATATGGCATTAGGCAACAAGCCCACAGCTGAAGACTGGAAGAAGCCATGCTACCACAGAAAGGGTTACAGCGTCTCTCGAGGATTACCAACATCGTACCTATTCCTAACCTACTTTACCATATTCTTATTGTCTCCAGTTCAGTTGTTCTCTGATCCTATGAGATTGTTTATGGAACATGTTTAGGCCTTGCACTAATGTGTCAATAGATTTGGCCCTTTGAAAGCACACCTCACGGAGGGGGAGCGCAAGGGCCATGGTCCACCTGGGGTGCTCCTCAGTACAAGTGATGGTGCCCTGTGATGAAAACCAGCACAAATAAAACAAAGTGTTTCTAACTACTGAGACATGCAACACTCATGGCCATTGATTAGCCAAGCAACATGAATCTCTGAGCTACAGGAAGTCAATTGCATTAATCTCTTTAATTAATGTTCTTTTATTGAATATACAGAAAGAAAACAAGTTTCACAAGCAAAAAGCAGGCTGTGATATCCAAGTGCTTAAACCACTATTGCAAACTGTATCCTACTTCTGAAACTTTTTTTACTATGTTAGTATTATTTATAATTCACTAAGATTACTCATAGCCAGAACTGTGGCAAAACTGGGATTGTATGAAAACTGTTCATATACCACTAACTGAGAAAAAGACTGGTATTAGTCCAGAAACCAATTTACTCTCATAAATCAGCTTTATTCTTGCAAACAACGCTGAAGTGAAACTATTTTGCAGTGAAGCAACAGCAACACAGAGTACCTCATTCACTGCCCTTCCGAAACTCTTTCTTCCATCCATTTAGCTGCACCCATCCTTGACAGGGTGATTTCCTCTTTCCTGTGTGGTTGGTGGGCTATGTACCCTCAGCATTGTGTGCTCTTAGGCTTTCTCTGTCAAAGTCCATAAGCTACACAGGTAAGACATTGCTGTGACCCCACCCAGAGGCTGGAGGCCCCTCCCTGCATTCTCCTTCCCCTGGTATAACTTTACTTACCTTTTAAAAAAAAGAGTGTGGTACAATACACACTGTGATGAAAGAATCAGAACCCCCCACCTCCACTTGTTCACCCTTTCCCTACTCCTCCTAGGCCTAGAAGCTTTCTGTTTCCCTCACCAACCCCCTAGAGGTCCTACTGACACTTGTCCAGTGCATCATTTGGGTGGCTGCGGAAGCCAACATCTCCAGGTTATTTGCTTTCTTCCAGCCACTTAGGTCTACCAGGACACAGAGCAAGGGATCCTCTTGCTGACGACCACTGTGGTCCTGAGGAAAACTTGGTTCATGATCACATGAAAAAAAAGAACGCAGTGCAATTGAAAGAGGGTAGACCTTGTTTATGTCTGTTTTCATTCCTCTCCACTTCCGAGACACTTTAAGGAAAATTGTACTGTGGAAGCTAAAAATCTAACATGGGAAGTAAGAGCTATGCTGTCATTATTCACTTCAGTTACAGATAACCTGTGTAGTGAGCTACAGAACAGAGAAGTCAGATCATGCACAGTATCTATTACCTAACACACAGCCAGAGGAAAGATTGATTTATGCCCTGATTTACTGTTACTAGATTCAGAAGAGCAACCAGCAGAGTCATTTCAGTTACAAAAGCATTAGACTGACATACAGTTTTGCATTATTTAACTATCTGTGGCACGTACCCCTAGCCCTACCCTTTTTGTCAGTCAAAGCACAATTTGGCTAATATGTAACTTGCATATGGGGCACACATTGGTCAAAAAACAGACTGAGCAGACAAAATAGTCAAATCCCTGTCAATTTTGAGCCTAAATGATTCTTTTTAGAGCATCTTTACAAGGTAGTTAGCTCCATTAATACCAAAGGTCTTATGTTTCATACATGCCAATCTGAAAGGGAAGTTAGTAATTGGAAATTAAGTGTGCTAGTGCCTTTATTAGGTATGCAAAGTGTAAGAGTGGAAAGAGCTGTAAAGGGACAGACAGTCCAAAGAAATAGAGGATAAGACTAGGAAGAAGTATATCCCAAAACAGAATCATAATTAAGCAAGCAAATTGCCATTTAACAGTAAACAGCCAACAAAGAACATGCATGGAAGAATGCAGAGATATGTGGAGAATTAAAGGGTTATATTGCAACTATGTTTCATTCATGGAGAATTCCAAGGAATTTAGGCTCCTAAATCCTACTTAGGAACTTAAACTCCCACTCAGTCCTACAGGAAACAAGCAACCTCCACACCCCTCAGGATTCGGGCTCAAGGATCGTTACCACGCGGCATCAGCATACACACCTCTCTGGTGCCTGTCTCGCTGCATCAGGCGAGCAGAAGAATATTACAAAGAAAGTTTTGATGCACCAATGACTCAGAAAAAACTCCCACTCTACCATAAATACAGTTCTTCACATAGGACCATTTAACGAGACTCACTAAAAGCATTAGAAGAGCACTTGCATTGTAGAAACACAGAGTATGGGGGAAGTTACAGGTAATTGCTTGTCCTGAACCTACCTACAGGCTCAGAAAAGCTGCCAGTCTTTTTTCATACGTAATTATCACGTACCATTTGTATTACTGTAGAAACTACAAGCTCAGGTCATGGATCAGTCCCACACAGATGCAAACAAAAAAAAAGAATATGCCTACACATGTGATGAAAGTCATGCAACCCAAATATCAGCCATAACACAATTTTTTAAAGTTTTATTAGCTTAGAGTAAATCTAATAACTATCATCCATTGTAGAATTATCATAATACATTCTTCATATTACAGTTGAACAGGCTTCGAAAGGGGAAATATGCATTGACCCACTAGGAGGAATGCAGATCGTTACAGCGTTACATATACTCTGAGCAGGCAGGAGAAACACTGTCTTCGCATGCAGTGAGGGCTTTTTAATGTAGCTAGCCAGATAAAATGTATTCCATGTAAATGACTTACAAAAACTGAAGAAATTGGAACCACTCCAGTAATTAATATCTTGGAGAGCTTTCTGTTATAAACATGAGAATATGTTTGTATATCATTTATAACACGTATTGCCCTGCAATAATTTTTTCCTTTCACTCAGAAACCTTGTACAAAGATACTTCACTGCTACACATGCAGAAAATCAAAACTTATGAGAAAGCAACAAAGGAAATCTGCATCTTTCAGGCAACATGATACTAATATCTTCATAGGGTAAATTATATTTTAATGAAGATATTCTCAACAATACATGTGTTTATACATTTTTTCTTCATACTTGTTTTTTATTTCATTTATGTCACTATGTACCCTGCAAGTTTAAGAAGTGCATCATTTATTCATGACCTCTACTTTCTTTCAGACCTCCTCAGCTACACAGATGACCAGGTTAAAGAAAAATCAAGTGGTTTGTCTAATAATAGTGTCAAAGCAAACCATATATACTGTATTTCTTTTAGCTGAAGTCATATTTTTTAAAAAGAAAAAAGAAAAAAAGAGAAAAAAAAAAGTGCTTGATTTACTTTACCTTTTTCCAGAATAAACTCTCATAATCTCATAATTAAAATTTCCACTTCCCCAAGTCGCTGACTATGTATTCCTGCACAGCAGGAGGTTTTCTCCACAGACATATTGACTTGGACAATAAACAAAGCAGAAATCCCTGACTAGAATTTACAGCTAAACTTAACCATGCATATTGTTAGCAAAATTTGCATATCTGTCTTTCAACATTAAGAAAAAATAAAAGTTGAAATTCAGTGAATTTGGGCACTGCATTGCTTTGCAAGAAGAAAAAAAAAAAAAGAGAGAGAGATTTAAGTTGCAATTTCCATACTTACTGAGGCTGTATGTCAAAGGAAATCTGTGCAAAACAAATACTGGTGCTGCCTTGATGAGATTTGAAAGATGACAGCATACGAATAGTAAAGGAGCTTCTGCTTAAAAAAGATGCCTTAAACAGTACATATAAAACACTGCTGAAGGGCCAACAACTGCTAGAAAACATTCCCAGCATCTTTTGTCTCTTTGTCCTTCAATTATAAAATACACAGAAGTAGTCAAGATGCTTTGAAGAGATACCCACCTTTTCCTCTCAGTGCTGACTTTCCCCAGAATCAGTCAGCATTGGCTTCTTACAATTGTAGATGGCGGAAACTTTCCCTGGTACTCTTTCATTGATTTTTTGTCACAGCACTGCATCATCACTAACCCTCCAAAGCCAGGACCCAGCAGTAGCAGATATTCACTTTCTCTTTTTTGATTTTTGTCTCTATTTTCTGAGCATCCTGGACACCTGGATGTCTTAGGAACTTGATTTAAAGGAATTAGGGTTTCTAATTCCTTTAAAACTAAGTTACTTCACCTGTGTCTGCCTATCCACAAAAAATGAGACACTGGGATACAGTTGCCCCGCCATTAAATGTGTTAGATCAGCACAAATACTTCCCACTGAAGAGAGAAAGTCATGCTACTTTGAGGTACTTTTCCAGTACAAAAGTTAGATGTATTCCAGGGACTAAACTATCGGTTGGGTGGTTTGGGTGTGTTTTTGTTGTTTCTGTTGTTTTCGGTTTTTTTATTTCACAATTATTATTGCTTATTTTTTAAACTGAAGCAGTGAATTTTTATCAGTAAAGCTCTCATTAAATTATGAAAATGCTCACACTACCACAGTACGTACTTTATGGCTTTCCATACATGCACTTATAACCTATGTTTAGGTCTTTAGAGTTTGGCTACTCCTCAGCCAGAGGATGAAGAAGGAATAAATGGCATTCTGGCAAAAGTGAGGAGCTTGGTCATCACTTTAAGACATTACCTACAGTTGACTGTGCAGATAAGGGGCCCAGTCTTCCTCTTCTTAGGCTTCACATAAAACAAACACACCATTAACACTGAAATTACCAGATTTCTAACACCCCAGTGAGCTGCACAGATGAGCTCACACCTCTCAGGGCACTTCTAGCATCCCTTGTAGACTTGAGCAGGAGATGTCTGAATCATGCTCCTGAATTTTTCCTGCAAATATAACTGCAACTTCCTTATTTTCTAGTAAACAAGCCGTGCTGTGAGAGAAGTGCACCACAACCACCACCTCTGGCATTCAGGCTGTGGCTATAAACAGCTTCATATCATCACAAGGTCTGGCTGAGGTTGGTGAGACTCTAAAATAGCATGACTCCCGACAAGGTACCCCTTGTGAGACCCCGGCATTGCACCTTTATATGAGATATTTTGCAAAATGTTGCATTCAGATATCGTGTGACAGAGACAGTTGAGGAAGTGCAGGAGTAAGTTTATTCTGCAAAAGTGCAATGAAGACCAGGTAAATGACCTCACTGACAGAGCATTTACCTGGAGGTCACCAAGAAGCCATCTGCATTCTGGTCAAATCATAGCAAACTAAAAACTACCAGAAAATATGATTTCCAGTGAGGTAACGATGAGATGCTGAGAGCTCCCTGGGGTGTGTTCATGACATTGGAGTCAATGCGAGCCGAGGCCCGCAGTTCGCCAAATACAAATTGCTGAGTAGGAAACCAAGCCAGCAGTTAAACATTTCAGTCAGGCACTGAAATTAATGAGTTAAAGATTAATTCACTCACAGACTGCGTGTACATGGTCACCTCATGGGGCCATCACCAGGAAGACAAGAGATGTTCTAAGGAGAACTGGCTCTACCTAAGCCTAATTAACAGTTATGCTGACTGTAAATAAAAGCAGGAGGTGGTAAACAGAAAAGAATAGGAAGTTTGATGGGGCTCCCAACTGATGCTGTGTGTCAATAAACGTCAGTTGAAACTTAGATGCTGCTTTTGTACTCTCTTAAGGAAATCATTATTATCACATTATTCTGTAACACAGTCTAACCTAATCTCCATGCATCGTATTATGGAAGGTATTTTTAACCAACTCTACATTTGGTAATTTCAAAACTAAGCTTATTGAAATAATTTTGTTTTACAGAGAGACTGAAGCAACTTATTTAAAAGTGTCAGTTATGATACTCAGCTTTAGTGCCCATAAAACTAACAACCATTTCTTATATCCCCATCCAAATTAGTGACTCTTTTAAAAATACTGTTTGTTTCAAACCCATTAGTGAAATAGCATAAACAGCTGTATAAAACAGACAAGAGACTGACATACTTGATGGCAATTAGACTTTTTAAGCACAGAAACACTTTTTCAATTTACCTTCATCATTTCCTAAGCCTGTGGAAGATATATCCCTTAACTCTCTGGATTTTGGCATTTTGTATTTTTGGTATGTATTTGTACGCATTTTATCATAGCATTTTCCTTCACTGACTCTTTTACAAATCTTGAGCCAATATAGGGTCACCTATAAGAAAAACAGTTTTGATAGTACTGAACATTGAAAAATGGTGATATTAATTGTTCATTCTCTGCCCCACACTCCCAAAAGTTAATTCCCACTGCAAATGGGATTTTATCTGTTGTTTCCTCATCCCTTCTCCCATTTAAAGACCAGATTTGACAAACCTTTTCTCAAGCAAACAGACTTCAAAATAACCAGGATCTTGAGGACAGACTAGTTTGCATGAGAAAGTTTTGCAGAGTGCAATCTTTGCTTTTCCTTGAAGTTTAAGTAGCTACTACCTACTACTTAAATGAAAGAAATGTAATAGTCTCAGTCCAGTTACTTGTGAACACATTTATTTTGCACCCAATTACTTCCCACAATTCCACCAGTTTCAAAAGAATGGACAGATTTGGCAGCTCTACTTGCTTCTCACTTCTTGACACTAAGACTCAGATTGAGGCACACAAACGGTGTGAGAGAGGTTGCACTGCTCTCGCTGTTCTTGACACACTTCAGGGAGAGGTTTACAACCTCTCCTTTCACTTCACACAATTCATTTTAAAAGAATTTACATATTTTCACCGTATTTTTAGGAAAACGTGGACTTTCTTTTGCTACTTTTTCCAACTCATGAATTCTAAGGTAATAAAATTTCTTCCTTATACAATGATTACTTGAAGTAAAGTTAATTGAGTAGGTAGCAGCATGCTTCAAAAAGTGCTTGGATTCCACATGTGAACAGCTGGTACCATAGGAGCTCACTCTTATACTTCAATATTGTGCTTTCCTTTCTCCGTCCTCTTTCCTACCATAATTTTGGTACTAGCATGATGAGTCTCTTTCTCAACAACATTCAGACTATTTATTTCTTTTAAACATTGTCTGGCTATTTTCTTGCAAATATTTATTTAAAGTAACTCTAAGATAATAACAGGGAAGAAGGAGATCACTGGTCATCTACTGACAATGTTGTATAATCAAACTCTGCTGGCAAAAATTTGAAGGAAAAATGTATACCCTGTCAGGAAAATAAATTTTTAAAAAAATCTATTCTGGTCAATATAACTATCAAGCAAACTTAAGTACACAGGAGCACAACCACATATATCTACCTTCAGGTAATTGTAAAACTTCTGAAAAGTTTATCAAAATATAGAAAAAAAATAGCTGTTGTATTCCAAAATTAAGCATATGCTTATTTACAGATCTGATCATTAATGCCTGTGAAGGCTAAAAAAGCATAGTATTTCTTAGCAGTCATGAAGCGACCTAAATTAAATTGCCACAATAACAAAGTTTAAAATATCTGGAAAGATATTTCTGTAAGAGTTGCTAAAATGCAAAACAAGCAATAAAGAATAACAACCAACTTTTGCTTAAGAAACAGCATATGTTGCCAGTTGCTGATACATTCTGGCTACAAACTGCATTCTAACACTGAACTAATGACAGAACATAACACATACTAAAACTAATGTAGGTCATATTAACAATTTTCCTCCCCAAATTTCAATATTTGCTTTGTTTTCTCTTCTTTCTCTTAATACAAAGTCCACTGAACAGGAGTCTGACACTAATGTTCTACCCACCAACTTCGGAAGAACACCAAAAAGCTCACAATTGTATTTAAGACACAGTTGTAGCAAATTCTCACCACTATAAGAAGAAATGAAAGAGAAATGGAAGCTGTAAATGAAAAAAAAATTCAACAGAAAGCTTGAGGGTCCAGAAACACAGCCTATTCAGCTGAAATTATCTATCCCCACACTCACTTTTCTTGGAGGAAGGAGTTTCATTTCTGGTAAATTTTGCTGATTTCCAGATTGCCAAAGCCCACACTCATTTATCAGTGCACTTCTCCTTACCAAAGGATGGCTACATCAATTCAGATCAAAGGTCTGTTTAGCTCAGCATCCTGCTTCAAAAAGCAGCCACAAGTCAAAGCCAAGAGAAGAGAGCATGAGCAGTGTTTTCCCAGAATAGCTCTTCAGCCTTCAACTATACCCCGTTCAGGAATTCCTGAGACTGATGTGATTTATCTGTTTAGCTTGTCCAATGGGTCTTCTCTTTCAAGCACTTAGCCCATTACCCCTTAAACTCACGTATACTGTTTGCATCCACAACATCCCAAAGCAAAGCTACCTTGCTTTATTTACAATTCAGAACTGAAATTTATTTAGAATTTAGAACTGTGTCACAGTGATGCTGAGTTTTGTGCATATTCAGTGTTCAGTGGATACAGCTACTCACATTTCCTTATTAGAACCCAGACAAAATGAAAAAGGAAGAGTGATGGCACCCCTTGAAATAAACTTTGTTTACACATAGTCCAGCAAGTTGAGTCCAGTGGGAATGAGCATTCTGAACAACGCAAAATGATGCAAGAGCAAGAATTATAACAAGGCTGAATATAGCTGGAAAAGCAGGCAGATGTCATGAGTGAAAAAACAGATACTCTAACAAAAGCAGCAAAAAACCTCTGTGAGCCTCCCTCAGTCCAACAACTGAATTTTGATCCAAGAAGGTTATATATAGGACTGCTTGAAAATTTTCCACTGCATCTACTTTTTATGGAAAATGAGGCTTTCAGCTAAACGCTTTTTGGTTGGATTTTTTTTTTGGCATGTCTAAGTATGTGCTTCTGCAAATATACTTTTCTTACCAAAAAGCCAAACTTACAAACCAAAATATTTTGAGTGCAAACAAAAAATGTTGTTAAGAAATGCTAGGGTAGCATCTCATTAAATCTGTGGCTCTACCTGCTTTACGTGGCAGATCTCCTCTGTCAACCAGACTCACCGTTTAAATGACGACTCTGATAATAGATCACTTTGAGGGATTCCCTACCGCCAGCACTCCCTTAAAGGAGGAAAGATCACGGCACAGTGTTGAAGGTGGTGAGCAGCCTCAGTCTTGCAGCAGACATCCAGATGATAACGTCGGAGCAGGATGACAGTAACATTTTTCAAATCAGGAAGTTTTAGTTCTCTAAGTCTTCCAGTCCTTCTCTGAATTCTGCCAAAGCATGTAGTTTTCTTCTGGAAAATTAAGACAAAAATGAAAAAGCTTTGTATTTTTTATCAAAAATCCAAGCAGGAAATTTCATAGGTCAAGCAAGGTCTTATTCATTAACCTGCAGATTCATAACTAACATCTGGATCCATCCATACACGAATCAGAAAAACTTTAAACAGTAAAATGTTTCAAATTTTCCATAGCATCACACAGAACACCAGGGATTGGAAGGGATCTCAAAAGATATCCAGTCCAATCCCCCTGCCGGAGCAGGAACACCCAGATGAGGTTACACAGGAAGGCATCCAGGCGGGTTTTGAATGTCTCCAGTGTAGGAGACTCCACAACCTCCTTGGGCAGCCTGTTCCAGTGTTCTGTTACCCTTATTGAGAAGTTTCTTCTCAAATTTAAGTGGAACCTCCTGTGTTTCAGTTTATATCCATTGCCCCTAGTCTTATCATTGGTCGTCACCAAGAAGAGCCTGGCTCCATCCTCATGACACTCACCCTTTATATATCTGTAAACATTAATGAGGTCACCCCTAAGTCTCCTCTTCTCCAGGCTAAAGAGACCCAGCTCCCTTAGCCTTTCTTCATAAGGGAGATGCTCCACTCCCTGTTAGCAGGACTGTTCAAAAGTCAAGGAGCTAAAAACCAAACAAAAGCAACAAGGACTTGTTAGATAGGATAACTTAGTCAATGAGCCCTAAGCTAAAGACAACCAACCAGCCTCACATACAACAGCAAAGGACAAAGTTAAGATTCAGACAATGGCTACACTTACTGGGTAAAAAATCCATAGTACAAAAAAAAAAAAAAAAAAATCTGTATAGCTCAAATGGCAAGAAAACGAGGTATTCCATTTATTATTCCCTTTCAGGGATCTCTAATTCAGTGAATTAACCAAGAGGAATCCATTTGATAAGGCAAATGCAATACAAAGTGAGACTAACAGCTATCCCATTATGGTTGCTATCACCCCTTTCCTTGGAACCCCACAATCCACTGGAAGAATTGCAAGCCTCTCATCCTGAGATGGGCCCTGACTAGACCAAGACAGAAGGACCCAACTCATAGAACCAGAGACAACGTTAGAACTACAATTCTAACATCTATCTCTTCCCTTGTGGCTATTTCCTGCAACACAACTTCCTCAGCACCCCCTCCTCCTCCCAGAAGTCAAAATAAATTAATAAAGAAAAGAAAGAAAAGACAAGAACTCAATCAGGACTGCACCTTTTGTAACACTGTTAAGAGCCCACAAAAGACAACTGCAAAAAATCTCATACCAGTGGCGTACTACTTTTTTTCCCCCACCACACACACAGAGGACTATTACTGCCATCATCACCATCCCTGGAGGTTTTTAAACTGAGATTGGAGACGGCACTTAGTGCCATGATCTAGTAAATGGACTGAAGTTGGACCAAGGGTTGGACTTGATGATCTCTGAGGTCTTTTCCAACCCAGTCGATTCTGTGATTCTGTGATTAACACCAGCTATGAACCAAGAAAATTCAAAGGAACTGGTAAAGGAATATCCTTATTAAAAGTTCAGTGGGTAAAACAGAAGGAAGGACATTTTGCTCTTACAGTGAAACTCCTCTCAACACTTTGCTTTTCAATCACACTACTCTTTTACTAGAATAAAAATAGACGAAGGTTTTTAAGAGCGAGTTTCTGCTGAAACTCCCTGAGAGTTCCCTATAAGCAGTTCCAAACGCTGCCTAATGCTGATTCTCTGCACAGAGTTAACATCTGTGACTGTCTAATGTTATAAAGTGAAAAGTGCTAACACAACTTGTCATTCTCGAGGCAAATTTATTCATCAAAATTAGCGCAAGCCCAAGCCTGCTGTCCTTATTCATATTTTGAATCACCAGCCATTTACGTGTCGTCCCAGCAAAATTAACGCAGTGAAGGATTAGTCAGGATCTAACCCTAGAGATTAAAAAATTGTTTAGAGTAAGTGAAATACAAAGAATAAATATTCAAAATGAGTGATGAAAGATACGTTTGTTATTTCCATTTTAACTCCAGGGCAATGAGTAATTTCAGTAAGAATTTCTCAGGGTGATTCTTATCATTCAATACTTCAAAAATTACTACTGTGTGTCCTCCATCAAAAGTCAGGACTGGAAACAGTGAAACTTAAAAAATGTCCACTTCAGACATGTATGCAAAACATTATTTCCTTAAATTATGCTATTACTGACTTACGAGGTGCAAAAAGTGGTGTCAGAATTTATGAACAACTTTGTATTGTTCAAGGATTTAATGACACACATTCCTCTTCAAATCAGTCATACAAAGTTTGGCTTTCTCATTATATCTGGGTTTTATCCCTATCCATGCCTTTCAACACAAAGTATCATTTTTTTCATCAGTTCACTTCTTACTTGTAAGTGCATCACCTCATTAATTTTTCATTAATTTACACCACGCAAGAGGGCATACACGTGAGCTAATGCCTCCACATAGTTTATGCAAAAGTTAGTAAGTCAAAGTAGACTACACTGCCAAATCTTGTCTCTGCATCAGCTCTGATAGCCCAGACTAGCCTGCTGCAGATGGGGCATCGCTAGCTCAAAGCCTTTCATATCTAATTCCACCAGGCTGGAGCAGCCAGTGGGGAGCTGTGCACAGGCTGAGCCAGATGTCTGGTCAGCAGTCCCACCGCTCCTTGCAACTGAGACACTCCAACTCTGATTTACTGCGTGTAAGAGAGAAACCTACGCTCCCCAGATGCTCTGTTGTAGGTCTTCCTCATACCCTGTCAGCATCAATACTCAGAGTTGGTAAAAGTTACTTATGCTATTAAGCTGTCCACTGTCATCTAACCCAAATATAGATATCACAAAGTTAACACAGGTTAAGTTAATATATAGACCCTCCTTAGTTCCTCCACTAGATCTAACATCAAAGCCCAGGTACATGCATGCCATACCATCCTATTGCCAGATGAAAATTTTTGTTTGGAAGCTGTTCACCCCAGATGCCTACGGCTCAGTCAGGTAAGCCAGACGGTGGATGTTGGTCTCCTTTCCCAAGTAACAAGTGGTAGGACTAGAGGAAAAAGCCTCAAGTTGTGACAGGGAAGGTTTAGACTGGATAACAGGAAAAAATTATTAAGCATTGCAACAGGCTGCCCAGGGAAATGGTGGAGTCGCCATCCCTGGAGGTATCTAAAAGATGTGTAGACATGGTGGTCAGGGACACGGTTCAGCAGTGGACTTCGCAGTGTTACATTAATGGTTGGACTCAATGATCTTAAGGGTCTCTTCCAACCTAAATTATTCTATGGCAATACACTAGCAGAGGATATTTACCAGAAGCTTTGCAAGGGTTTATAACCAAGTTGTTAAAACTGAGGTCCCTCAAAACTGAAGACTGATCAAATGGACTTCCCAACCCATGCTGGGAGTCACGATGGTACATGTGCTATTTCAGCATATATGAGCATTAATGACGTTCTGATGGAACATGGAGAGAGAAAATCACAGCCATCACCACAGCAGTCACTGGCATGCTAGAGATCTGGACAAGCTTTGGCCTTTAGGAGAGAGTAGGGTGTGTGTGTACACACTCGTACTATCCCCAGAGACAAAATATCTCTTTGTCAGCCTGGATCCACATAACCTTCCTGAGATCTCATAGTGCATTTACACACTAGTGTTCTAGCAGTTCCAGAAAGTAAGTGGATGGTTTCCTGGATAATCAGAGGAAGACAACACTGCTCACTGTCTCCACATCTACTTAATTGCATGATAGTTGTATTATTCTCCAAACACTGTGACAATGAATCAATGGACTGCTTAACTCAGGACAACTTGTCTTTCAAAGTCAGACGATTTATCACATGTGAAACATCACACCATGAGGTATTACAACCTGCAGCATAGGTAGATTATAAATAAAGTTTGCTAAAAAATGGGCAAAAATTAAAAAATATTATTAAGGAAAATTTAAAAGATTGCCCTCAAGAACACTTATTTTCTTTCATAATCTATATAATCCATATTTTCTTGCATTCCTTCTTCTTCCATTGTTTCCCCACTGAGAAACGAAGCAATATACAATTACACTGAGTGAGCCAATACATTGCAGCCCAATCATCAACTGCATAGTGTGGGAGAATAAAAGTCAGCCCTTTGATACACATCAGTCTTATGTTGCCCTCATGCTAAACAGCTGTTCTTACCAACTTCTTATGCTGATTTTGTTGGTCGTGCTGCTTCTCTAGCGAAGCCTATACATCCAGCACAGCCTTGGGAAGAAGTCTAATCATGGTCTGCTCCTACATTCAGCAGAAAGTCCTCCAGCCACATTCAGGGCCACAGCCTGCAGCTTCACTGTTGAAGCAATCCTGAGAACACAGCACTGATCAATCACTTCGTCATCCTCTGTTATGGTAACAGGACAGCAAAGTGCTCTGCCAGAAGTTTCTCCTCCTTCTCTGCCACCTGCTCACCGCACTCTGGAAGCAGGTACTGTAGCAGATCATATTCAGTCTATTTCCTTTTTGTTAAAGGCTCTCTCACATCTCGAAGACCAACAGTAGCATCATGATACTGTGCCAAACCACAATCAGATGTGACATCCCTGAAAAGACGTAAACAGAACATTGCTTTTATTCTCCACAAAAAAAAATGAAAAAAAAAGTTCTCATGAATCACAACAAAATACAAGCTGCTTCAGAAGATATGTCAATGCCATCTTTTTTTTGTGAAAGGAAAAATATCTATCAAAATATAATATATATATATGCATGCTATACTCCCCCATCGCTATTTCTTTGCAGGTTTTATAGTGCTGGATTTTTACTCATAATTTCTGTTTTGCAGACTTGCAGAAGTACAAATCAATGTGTTCCTTCCCATACTTGGACTGTCCATCATGTTGCTCAGTTCTGGACCATATGAGAGAAAACGATGGATTAAAAAAACCTGGTTTTCTTGCCTTATTTGATACTTTTTTTTTTTTTTTAGGGAAAAGCTGAACACAGTAAGATACCACAACTCCACCTTACGCTGTCTACTAACTCGCCTGTAAAAACTCTTTATTCCTATTCTCATTTACCCTGTTCTCAAAAAGTTCCAGTTTCTAGTTTCATGGTGTTGTTCAATGTATTGTCCATGCAAAATCCCCCATGTCTTGTAGCTAACCAGTATTTGAGTAGACAGTCTCTGGATAAAGCTCTGTGGCCTGTGATAGGAAGAAGATCAGCCTAGACAGCCCCTTCTGAGTTTAATCCATGAAATCACTGCCTTCAGTCAAGGCTTCATTCTAACAAGATTATTTGAACAATTTCCATGGACTGAGTTCTTCTTTTCAAACATTTTTATAAAAGCACCATTCATTGACCTATCCAATGCAGACAATGCCACACTAAAATTGACTGGAGAATATTAGGTGGGAATTAAAAAGCGTTTTTTTACTCTTATAAAGTAAATATCTGTACTTTTAAATAAACAAGCTTCCATTTTGAATGCAGGGTTTTATGTGGTATTTTTCTTGCAGTGACAAAAAAAAGGCCAAAAAAAGTGTGCCAATTTACGAATCTTGAACTAAAATGCCCTGTAGTTACCGTTACCTGGTTTGATCATGGTGTGATCTGTATAATTTCAACTGCAAGCCTTAGATGCACACACACACACACAAAAAAATAAGCTTGTGTTAGAGAGGGCAGTGACAAACTTCAACGTCTGAATAAAAGAGGAAAGAATATCTGTGCCAACAGAGACATGTAGAAGAGTTTTCTACTTGTCAAATCTGTAGGTTTGCAAAAGTTTGTGGTGTCTTGTAACACTCTTGCCAGCTTTATATTTCTGCGTGACTTGGTGGCTGGACATCTGTTTTGAAATCTCCGCAAAAAGTGCTCTAATCTGTATTGCTACAGCAAAGCTCAGCTTTTCAGGAAAAAAAAAAAAAAAACAAAAAAAAAAAAAACAAAACCCACAGCTGCTCTATGTTCTAGAATAAACACACAAACCATTTTCAAGACTTGACCTTTGATTCCTTCATCTCAGTACTTCTACTGACTTCATGGAAGTCACTGTGCATGAGGAACACACAATGGGCTGTGCTTCCACAGCCTTGAGCAATCCAGGCTGCTTTTCAGGCACAGAAAGTAAAGCACCCTCCCCACAGCTGTTTTATACACCTGAAAGACAATTTCAAAAATTATCCCAGTCTTACTAGAGAATTTGGATGTGCAGTCATTACTAAATTGCCAAAAAGTTGCCCATTACCAATTTTGTTACTACTGAACAGCTTCAAGACACACAGCATCTTTGTACTGCATCTCTTTCCACGCTGTAAGAGAACAACAGCATATGAACAACTGTACTGTGGAGAAACTTGGT
Source organism: Patagioenas fasciata (assembly GCF_037038585.1). Classification (NCBI taxonomy): domain Eukaryota; kingdom Metazoa; phylum Chordata; class Aves; order Columbiformes; family Columbidae; genus Patagioenas; species Patagioenas fasciata. The sequence continues at coordinate 155,272,574 of NC_092521.1, read as the reverse complement.
GTTCTCTCATTTCTAGGAGAGTTATAGTGTAATTCTAAACTGTAGCATTCAGCATGTCTCCTGAGTTTCCTTGCTGAAATATTGCAATGGAAATTTTACAGCATCTGTGTTGCTTTTGGAAGCCATCACTTCACATCTGCTGTCTCTGTAGTGTAGAGCTTAAATTCAGGGTAAAAAGGTACTCTGTAATAGGCAATAGGAATCCTGACAGAGCGGTAATTTACAGGCTCACCCAGCTCTCCTGACTAGACTCACTCGGTTTTACACCCTGTAGAGACTTTTAAATAAGGTATTCTTCAAGGAGCCAACAGCATAACAGTCACTTCTTAAAATGGAGCATCGTACCCAGCTCTGGAAAGAGACTTTTTAAACCTCTGCCAGTCACAGAGATCTCAGCCAAATGACACATTTTTTTTATTCCGTTTTCTTCACTGGGCATTGTTCAATCTCCTAACACTTCTCAGTGGGTATTAACTAAAGTAGTAGGAAAACAAACAAACAAACACACACACACAAACACTGCTACTTTTGGAAAAGTTCTGATTTTGACCAGAAATAACAATACACTGTAGTAATGGGACTGATTTCATAGCCCGGGAGATGACAACACGGAGCAGCACGGCCGCGTCCTCCAAGCACTGTCGTCTGAACGCAAAACCTTCCCTCAGGTGGGCACGGGGGTACAGAAAGGGGGTTTGCAAATTACCGCAATGATTACATAGTAAACGTGTTTATTGGCCCATTATTGCCCATTTCCTCCTCACGGGGTAATCCCTGCGTTCATTTAAATAGGGAGACAGACAGGAGTGGAGAGGATCCTGTTAGCACAGCCAACAAACTTCAGATTGGTTTTTTGTTTTGTTTCATGCGTTTAATTTCCTCCCGGCGCCCGCTCCGCCACTGCCGCACCGCCCCCCGAGGCGGGCTGCCCCCCGCCCGCTCCCCCCGCCCGCGCACCGCTTCTCCCGGTTTGAATCCGAAGAACCACAAAATTTCACGCCGCCAAAAGACAAACCCCGCCGCGCCGCCACCCCGCCGGCTCCCCGAGCGGCGTGTTCCCGAGATTACAGTCATTACAGCCCCAGCGTGAGCTCCACACAAGCGCGAAGCGCAACAGCGCGTCAATTAACAAACAAACGCCCCGTCCTGGGAGGACGACAACCCCCCGGGACGGCCCCGCCGCGCACCGAGCCCGCGCCCGCCGCCCGCAGACGCTCCCCTTAAGGTGGTCCGGATACGGAGGCACCGCCGGCCCCCCCCCCCTTTCCTGGCACGGGCGGGAGAAAGCAGCAAGTGCCACCAGGGCAACCACACGCCCCCCGGGAGGGCAGCACGCCAGGCAGCGGCCTCCGCCTGCGGTGCGGCGAGCCGGGGCAGCCCGCGGCCTTGAGCGGTGGCGCCTGCGCGGGGGGCGAGGCGGGTGCGTGCCGCCTTACCCGCACAGGGCCTCACGGCTGCGCGCGGCGCGGCCCCACCGGCGGAGCCCTGCGGGAGCCACCGCGCTGCGCCTCAGTAAGGGGGCGCGGCGGCTCCTGTGCCGCGCCGCGGGCCGGCCTTGCTCCCTCAGAAGGCGACCCGAGCGGGTCGCGCAGCCCTCGGCACTTGTGCGCGGCTCCGGAGGCGAAAGCCCGGGGAGCTGCGGCCCAGCTGGAACCGGGCGCTCGAAGCTCCGGCTGGGCCCCAGGTCGCTCCCCAGGGGCGGCTGGAGGGGCAGCGGCGTGAACCGACCGGGCGCGCCCACCTGCGGCAGGAGCTGCCCCGCCGGTGGCCGCCCTGGCCCCGTGGGGAAGCGTCCACCTGGCGGGGCCGCTCCGCGCTGTCCCGCGGGAACTTGAGCTCCCAGCCTGCGCGCATGGCAGGTGCGGAGGCAGTGCCGCGTGTTTGCGTGTACCTCTCACCGAGGTGTCTCGCCTGGCAATTCTGCTTTGACTGTGCTCCAGGAACCCCAGTTTGACCAATTTTATGTTTCTTTCCTCCTACTTAGCTCTGGCCTTGACCCCTAGTAGGAGAGCGCCAATACCGCAATTCCCACCGTACACGCGTGTACCGACAGCCGCGCTGTGGGTGACTCCGGGGAGCGAGGTCAGGCCTCGGCCAAGCACCGCTCGGTGCCACCGGGTCGCCAGCTTCGCCGCGCCCACGCCAACACGTGCAGCAGCCGCTCTAAACGCGGCCTCAGCACCTCGGTGCGGGTCACCCAGCGCGCACGGAGGCACGGCCGGCGTTTGTACTGCTCGGCCCGCACCGGCTGAGAGCTCCCGCGGGCACCGAAAGTTTGACAGATAAACCGCTTCCGAGGAGGCCGTAAGCAGTGGCTGAACCGCTGCTGCTCCGGGAGTGAACCTGACTTGACCGCGGACCCTCGCAAGGCGAGAGAAGTGCCCTACAGCGGCCCGCCCACCCGGCAGGGAGCGTTTCCCGGTGCACAACTGCACGCTTCCCGTACGGACAGGAGCCCGCACAACGCGGGGAGAAACCGCCGCCACGTCCCCAAGGGCTGAGAGAGAACCGAGGAGCACCCGCCGCGCCTCAGCCGGGGCGCCGGCTCCACCTTAAGAAGATCTGGGGGCCATCCCCTCGCCCGCTGCCCGGGCCCGACTGATAGGCGGCCGAGGCGGTGGGGGCGGAGCCTGGTGGCGCTCGCTATAAATATTTATGAGCGCGCGGCGGCCGGAGTGGCGCTGCTGGGGCCGGAGAGTGAGAAGTTGCGCGGAGGAGCTGCCGCACTCACCCGCGGTTCAGGTGGCGCGCTCGCGGCCAGTGGCGCCTGGCAGCCGGCTTGCCTTGCCGGCAGCACAGGAGGAGGAGACGGCGGAGGGCGAGGACTGACGGCTTTACCGCAGAGCCGGGCGCTCGGGCAGGCAGCAGGAGAAGCCGCTCCGGCCACCCCAGCATCGGCCCCGCCGCTGCCCGCCTGCTCGGGACGGTGGGAGCCCGGTGCCGCGGGACGCACTGTCTGGTCCCCGGGACGCCTCAGCCATCTTGACCGCGCCGCACGGGGTCTAACGGCGAAACTTGTCTGTCGACGCCACTCTGTGCCCGGCCGGCGCTGAAGAAGCGGCGAGAGAAGCGGCGACCTCCCCTGTGCAGCCAGCCTCGCGAGGAGCGATGCGACGGCTGCTGAGGGGCCTTCCTTGAGCGGACCCCCTGGCGCTGCGCCGCGGCTCGCCGGCGGCTCCCCTTCACCGGGTGCTCACGGAGCCGCCTCTCTCCCGGGCGACGGAGCCCTGCGGGAGCAGCGAGCCCTCTCACCTGCGGCCGGCACGGAGGGGGCCGCCCTCCGCCCCCCAGAGGGGTAGGCGGGGCGGGGGGCTGTTGTGGCGCCGCGCTCCCCGTGGCAGCTGAGCGGGACGGGAGAGGAACCGGGGCCGTCGCCGCCCGCCGCCGAGCATGGAGTGGAGTTACCTGTTGGAAATCACCTCGCTGCTCGCCGCCCTGTCCCTGCTGCAGCGCGCTGGCTGCGCCGCCGCCTCGGCCGCCGCCGCCGCGTCCTCCTCCTCCTCGGCCAAGGAGCTGTCGTGCCAGGAGATCACCGTGCCACTCTGCAAGGGCATCGGCTACAACTACACCTACATGCCCAACCAGTTCAACCACGACACGCAGGACGAGGCCGGGCTGGAGGTGCACCAGTTCTGGCCGCTGGTGGAGATCCAGTGCTCTAGCGACCTGCGCTTCTTCCTCTGCAGCATGTACACCCCCATCTGCCTGGAGGACTACAAGAAGCCGCTGCCGCCCTGCCGCAGCGTCTGCGAGCGGGCCAAGGCCGGCTGCGCCCCGCTCATGCGCCAGTACGGCTTCGCCTGGCCCGACAGGATGCGCTGCGACCGCCTCCCTGAGCAGGGCAGCCCGGACACGCTCTGCATGGACTACAACCGCACCGACCTCACCACGGCCGCCCCGCCGCCCGCCAAGCCCCCGCTCCGCGGCGCCAAGCCCGGCGGCCCTGCCAAGGCACCTCCCGCCGCCCCGCCGGCCGAGGCCCCGCGCAAGCCGCGGCCGCCGCCGCCCTGCGAGCCGGGCTGCCAGTGCCGAGCGCCCATGGTGTCGGTGTCCAGCGAGCGGCACCCGCTCTACAACCGCGTCAAGACGGGACAGATCGCCAACTGTGCCCTGCCCTGCCACAACCCCTACTTCAGCCCCGACGAGCGCGCCTTCACCGCCTTCTGGATCGGGCTCTGGTCCGTGCTCTGCTTCCTCTCCACCTTCGCCACCGTGTCCACCTTCCTCATTGACATGGAGCGCTTCAAGTACCCCGAGCGCCCCATCATCTTCCTGGCCGCCTGCTATCTCTTCGTCTCCCTGGGCTACCTGGTGCGCCTGGTGGCCGGGCACGAGAAGGTGGCGTGCAGCGGCGGGGCGGGGGCGGGCGGTGCGGGGGCTGGGGCGGCGGGGGCTGGCAGCGGCGCGGCTGCGGGGGCGGCGGCGGCGGGGGGGCGCGGGGCGGCGGGCGGCGCGGCCGAGCTGCAGCCGGAGCTGGCGGTGGCCGAGCACGTGCGGTACGAGAGCACTGGCCCGGCGCTGTGCACTGTGGTCTTCCTGCTCGTCTACTTCTTCGGCATGGCCAGCTCCATCTGGTGGGTCATCCTCTCCCTCACCTGGTTCCTTGCCGCTGGCATGAAGTGGGGCAATGAGGCCATTGCTGGCTACGCTCAGTATTTCCACCTGGCCGCCTGGCTGCTCCCTAGTGTGAAGTCCATCGCCGTGTTGGCGCTCAGCTCTGTGGACGGGGACCCCGTGGCTGGCATCTGCTACGTGGGCAACCAGAGCCTGGAGAACTTGCGGGGCTTTGTGCTGGCACCACTGCTCATCTACTTGGCCATTGGCTCCATGTTCCTGCTCGCCGGCTTCGTCTCGCTCTTCCGCATCCGCAGTGTCATCAAGCAGCAGGGTGGCCCCACCAAGACCCACAAGTTGGAGAAGCTGATGATACGTCTGGGCCTCTTCACCGTGCTGTACACTGTGCCAGCTGCCAGCGTGGTTGCCTGTCTCTTTTATGAGCAGCACAACCGGCCCCGCTGGGAGGCCACACACAACTGCCCCTGCCTGCGCGACCAGCAGCCTGACCAGGCCCGCCGCCCAGACTATGCTGTCTTCATGCTCAAGTACTTCATGTGCCTGGTGGTGGGCATCACCTCTGGTGTTTGGGTCTGGTCTGGCAAGACCCTCGAGTCCTGGAGGGCCCTCTGCACCCGCTGCTGCTGGGCCAGCAAAGGTGCTGCCGTGGCTGGGGGCACAGGGGCAGGAGCAAGCGGGCAGGCGGCAATTGCTGCAGCAGGAGGACTTGGGGCTGGAGGTGGTGGGTCCCTCTACAGTGATGTCAGCACCGGCCTGACGTGGAGGTCAGGCACTGCCAGCTCTGTCTCCTACCCCAAGCAGATGCCCCTGTCTCAAGTGTGAGGAGGGAGAAAGAGGCCAAAGGTTAGGGAATGAGGGACACCGGCCTGCCTAAAATGCACCCTCACTGTTTGGTGCCATTAATGAACCCCTAATGGTCCTTATTAGCCACAGCTTGTATAGAACAATGCAGCTGGCGGAGGCCCCAGGCTCCAGCCCCCTCCTCCTTCCCCTCCATTCATATGCAGGGAGCATGTACTTCAAGGAGCCAGCTTATTATTTTGCTGGCAGAGGAGGGTAGAAGCTCACCCGTGTCTTGCAGAGGGCAAGGCACTGCAGCTTCTGATTCACTCTGGACTAACAGCAGCTCTTTGCTCAAGGGAGGGAGGGTCTTCCTCCCCCCTATCCTGAGGTGGGAGTCTGCTGGGACTGCAGGTTTTTGAGATATTGATGACCAGGCAAATGCCTTACAATACAGACTGAATCAAAACATGTCTTAATTATACACCCCAGCTAAATACGGGTTTCCTACATTAAGGGATGTATTTATATAATTATTTGTTACCTTGTACAGATGTGTAAAATATGTATATATCCAAAGCTATACAGTCTGTAAATTTTTTTTGTAAAAAAAAGTGTAGAGGCTACCCCTGTAAGAACAAATCTGAGTATTCTATTTTGTCAATAAAATGACTTTTGATAAATGACTTTTTCAAGCTTTTCCCCTACTCCTGCCCTGGTTATTCCAGCTGTTATGGCTTTAGGTGGTTCTGTAAACTGCAAACTACATTCATGCCCCAGTCATTACTGTATAGTAGATGGCTGCCTCTGTTAAAGCAGTGAGATACATAGACACAAGGAAAACTGAGTAATTCAACAAGTTGTTCTGAAGAAGTGTTTGCCAAAACTGGGAGGTGCCTTACCAGAGTTCTCTGCTTTTTGAAAGATGGCAGTGTCTTTAAACTGAGCCTTTACAAAAGAGTCATCTCACATAGTGTGTTAAGTATCCTTTTAAAATGGGTGTTGTTTTAGGAATGTGCACACACACCTCTCATATCTGTTGTCTCTGTGTCTGTAAGCACCTGCCTTTCTGGGGATGCATACTGAAGTGTAAGAGGTTAATGTTTTAAATTCATAGATCATTGTACTATGGTGGAACAGCGAGTTGAGATTTGTTAGATTAATCTCTTAAGAGATTAAACTAACATCTTAACCTTTCATACTTAACTTTTGTATATCAAATATGGTTCTTTTTCAAGAGAAAAGGTATTGTTCTTCTGTCAGGACTAAGCTAATTTATTTGAGCAGAAGGCTGTTGAATTAACAGAAGAATGCTTTGGCAATTGTTGAACTTTTTACCTGTCTGCCCAGTGGCTCAGAACATCATTCCTTTAAGAGGAGCTAAATGAATAGGGTTAATCTGTAGGGAACTTGGTTTCTTTTGAGTTTGGGAAAACTTTGATCTTTTCTCTTCACCAAAAGTGATGTATAGTCTGAAGTTTCTTTCCCTGCTGCCTGGTTCCTCTTGTTGCAGACCAATTGGCCACCATGGAGCCTTAAAGTTCTTCAATTAAAGGGACGTGGGACTTTTTTTTTCCTTTTTTTTTTCTTTTTTTTTTTTTTAATTTTAAGAGGAAGACTTGTAACAGTTAGTGAACACCAGAGGGAAAAGGGAGAACAGCCTTTTAAACAGCTTTTCCCTGCATTGTTAGCCAGACTGCAGGCAGCAAGGCATGGCTTGGAGCATTATAGAAAAGAGCTATGAATGCCCTACAGGTGGTCTGCTCACATAATCTCCCCAATTTAAAACATTTTCCTTTACAGGACAATTGCATTACAAAACTCCCTTCTTTTTTGCTCCTAATTGAACCAAAGACCAACTACAAGATTTTATTTTAAAACTGAGTGTCTAAAAAAATGAAAATGCATTAACTAATCTGTTTTCTAAAATGGGATCACTCAGAATAGCAGGACTAAGAGCTGCATTAGACATTATTCCAGATATTTTTATGCCTTCTGCTTATATTCTGTCAAATTAGCCATCATTTAAAAGCAATTGGTTAGGTTGTGTGCTAGCAGTGAAAAGATAGCCCCAGGTCCCTTATTAACCTGTCAATCATGATAAGAGATGGGCAGCTACCCTACTAATGACACAGATATCAATCATGATTTGTGGGAAAAAAACTTGTTCCATTGAGCACTGACTTGATTATTGGTGTCCCTTTCAAAGATCCCGTAACTTAATAGACTCTTCCACTTCTACAAAGTTACCAGGATCATGAAAAGGAGGAATTTAAAACGCCAATCCCTATCTCCTTGAAGGGAAAAAAATATTTTTAACTTCTCAAATGCAAAGGACGTTGCACTTGGATTTATGCATGGTGCCTATTTATACACCAGTTGACCAGGATCAGAATCTTGACATACCTGTAAGCTGAAAAGGCCCTCGTATTTTCCTGTGTTGTTGGAAACATTTTTTAACAGTTGTTGAAACATTTAAATCAACATGGCAATTTTCTCTGCTATCAGTGAAGCAAAGGTAGAGGTCTTCTTCCTGCTGGGGAAGCCCCACATGCAGAAGCACAATCACTTCTTCAGATAAAAATCTCTGTTCCTTCCCCTCCAGTGGATTCTAGGGAGGAAGATCGAGGGGAAGTACAGCCACAACTGTTCTCTGAGAACTTGTTTAGATAGTTCACTTGGAGACTGCAACAAGTTCACTGCTGCAACAGGTTGCTAGTGCTGAGATAAAAGCATTTTTTGGTAAAAGATAGGAAGTAGCTCTGTGGCTCAGCCTGCCCTGGAATGAGCCAAGAGGTGCAGGTGGACCTAGGAAAGCACTCACAGAGCTGGCTGGGTTAACAAGATGCCTGCTTTGGCATTTGGAAGTAACAATGCAAAAGTTAAACAAACAAATAAAAACGAGACAAAAATCAAATTGCTAGAAACACAAACCTGGGGAAATGGTGCTAGAGAATTTAATTTACAGGTGCATATTTTTGTTTGTGAATCAACATAAAATTTATGTCTATGGAAAAACAAACAAACAAAAAATGAAAAAAAAAAACAAAAAACAACAATAAGGTATTTAGGTACATAAGAAGTAAAAATCCACAGCTACACAGAACTTCACATTATTATGATACCCTTTACCAGGCTTCAAAGATGATAAATTTGCTGTGAAGATCCAAAATCTATTGGTGAGGTAGTAGGAGTTACACATTGCTTTTCAAGGTCTGATGACAAACTGCCTTCTCCCTAAATTTGCCCGAGCTACTAAAAATAGTCCCAGCTGCCCCGTGGCCCAAGCCCTGGCCTGCAGGCTCACCCGCGGGCAGGGCCAGCACCCGAGCGCCCCGGCAACCGCACCAGCCCATGAGAGCTGAGGGAAAGCTTTGTTATCACTGGTGTGGCTCCACGACACAACTTGTATAGCAACATTTGGAGAGCTGGGTAGATGGCAACTAAGAGCTGCATGCAGCTCACAGAAAGGTCTAACTAACTGCTCCATATAAGAGAGTGACTAAGCTGGGTGAGAAACGTGGTTCAGGATTTGTTTTTTTTTCTTCTCTAGTACGCAACATACCTCGAGTGTTCCTTTTCTTTCCTGCTTTATGTATTCCTGCTTCCAAAGGAAATCCTGTGGATTCTTCTCCTCCTGCTGTAATGACTGAGTATTCCCACAGCCCCTGAAGGAGCTGGCCCAGCTGCCCATGGGCCTTTTAGGAAGGGGCAGAGCAGTGTGGGGGTCCTGCAGAGCCTTGGGAGGGACCCCACACCTCCCCAGGCCCTGCTCCTGCCTCAGGTGCCCTGCAACCTGCTCCGAAGTTTCCCCTGTGCAGGGGGAGATTCCCTGGAGCTTTGGTAATCAATCACAGAAGGGAAGGGACTTCAGACAGGGAGGAATTGAGAAATTCTTATGTAATGAAATAATATTACTGTGGCCAGTCTTTCTGGGAAGGCTATGAAGGCCAAGACTGGCACACAAGAAGTCTTTTTTCCTTCTTTCTTACACAATATTCTAAAATCAAAGTATTGGGGTACTCACCCATGAAAGAGTTCTTCAAATGTGCTTGACTAGTCCTAAAAGGTCTCCTGGGTGGGGTAGGAAAGCCAGAGGCAGAAGTGCCTCTGTGTGCACACTACCCACAACTTGCTTCACCCCAGCTTCAGTGCCTCAACTCTTCCCAGATTCCCTCAGGCGGACACCTTGCTAGACACTTGAAGGTGGCTTGTAGGGAAAAATCAACGATGGTTTTTCACAAGAGGAAACCAGTACTAGAAGCCAAAGCAGAATGTCCAAGTCTAAGAAGGAATCAGTAAGTGAGAAATACCAGAGTCCTTGGGACAAACCCAGGTCCACTTTGGAACATAAAAATTTCAATACCAATAAGATCACTGTTTGATCCCAGTGGCTGTGTCTAACATGCTGCTTTCACAAGCAGCATAGTGTAAAAGCCAAACCTAGCCTGCTCCGTAAGTTAACCCTCTTCTTAACCAATAAAGACATGGAGTTTTATATGGGATAGACAGGCTACCTAATATGAGGAAAAATCAAACTGGTGATAATGAATGTTGAAAAGCAAGAAAAGATGCTCCTGCAGTAAGAGCTCACCTACTGTCATGATCATACTGGAGGAAAGCTCAGTGTGGGCCAGTCAAACCAGCTTGTAGAATCACAACCATTTTCCAGAGTGCCTGTTGCAACCTGTCCTGCTCCTGCACCCCATTTCCAGAGCCATGCAGCCTGTGTTTCTCTGGGCATACGCTTCTTCCCCTCCCAACCACTGTGGCCTACCCAGTTTCTGGCTGAACAGGAAGCAAGTGAGGAACAAGCTCTCTCCATTGCCCATCCTGGCCATATTCCCTCTATTTTGCCCTGCACACCAAAATTAATTAAAGCAGCTGTGCAGCAGAGGTCACCCTGAAAGCAACAGAATGAGCCTTAGAAGAATAATGAAAGTGATTTACAGATGATGGTCCAAGGAAAAAATATTAAACAGGGCAGATTTCCTCCATGTGGTCATGGTGAGTTCTAGGCAGCCTTTAAGAGAAAGCAATTAGAACTGTTCAGACAGCTCTATTTATTTAAGCTTTTATAAATGCCCATCATTTCTGTAATCAGGTATATGAATTTCACTAGTTCAGCAGAAAGGATCACACATCATAAATGCCATGGTGGTATGGAAATAACTAGTGTCTGGTATTAAAATGTGGAGCCATAATCTGAGGTGACTAAGGATAGTCAAATCACTTTGGAAACTAGTACCTAAGGTCAAATACTGAACCAAGCTTTTTGAATGCTGAGATAATGCTTTTTCACTCCTACAAGTCTCTTATCTGTGATCTCAAAACATTCACTCTACATTCACTTGTGAATTAATAGCCAAATTTCTTCTTGAGAGAAAAAAAAAAAAAAAGCAGTAATACCCAAGCTAATGAAACTTAGGTGACAACTCTAGGGGAAGAACCTGGATTTCCTGACTCTGGTCGGTGTTTTCAATTAACACTCCATTTGAGAAGCTCTTCCTCACACCTGTGCCCTCCCCACCGATTCATCCCCAACAAAAGCCGCAGCCCCACATGCTGAGTGTGCACAGTTTCCCAGCACCAAATCCGTCACTGTTTTTTGGTAAAACTGGTGCTCTCAAACACCAATCCCACTGCTGCTTTTATAATTTAGAAAGGACCCTTGCCTTTACGTGGGGCCTGGCTGAAAGATGTGATCCTCTTCATCAGGAAGAAGGAAAAAGGTCTGAGTGATTTAGGTGAAAAGCAACAGACCAGTGGGGCCACCACGTCAGGCTCCCCACCCTAAACGGGGGCTGAAGTTAAACCGACTTTCAAAAGAGTGAAGAAAAAAAGACTCATTCTTCCCATTCTCTAAGGCAGGTGTGGAAAAGAGGGTTTAGAGCAGATCGGGAGTTGCATCGGACAATAAATCCCGGCAAACGGGGAACTTCGGCCCGAGTGGGTGAGCAGCTGAAGCCTCGGTGGGGCGGCAGCAGCGGGCGGGCCCGGGACGCGGGGTTGGGGGGGACGCACTGCTCAGCTCGCCATCCAGCAGTGCCCTCAACTGGGAGAGACTGGGAACGTCACCCCGGGACCCCTCCGCTGTTCCCTGCTCTCCGCAGTGAAACGTTCACAACCTTTTTCTCGGCCGCTCCTCTCTGCTCGGTGCGGGAGGGGCACAGACCTGCTGCTGTGACCCTCTGGGCAGGCGTGACTGTCACTGCCACCACCAGAGAAAGGTCAGAATCCGGAACTGTGACGTCGTGTTTTAAAACACAGCTTTCCTAGAAAATACAAATGTAGTCAGAAAGATGTGGGCAAGTTAGTACACATGCCCAATATTTTATAAAGGAGAAAGCTGGGCTATCTCTCTTGGGTACTGTCATCTGATTTTAAAAATATGTTGCAGGAAAACAATGGTTCTTTTCCAATAATGTTTACCTTCTATGTGACTTGTTACATGCTTTCTTATATTTTTTAAATATGTTGGCTAGCTGTTCTTTGCTCTAAACATTTGTCCCTGCTAAATTATACCTAACATTTTTCACAAAGAAGCATTAGTCTCAAATATTTTTTCAATTTGTTTTTTTTTTTTTCCTAGAAAATAAACCTACAACTAGAATGTCCCATTTTCATATCTTCTGAAATTAGAAAGAATAAGTTTCACGCTATGAACTGATGATTCAAAACGTGTGTTATACACAATAGCCTCATCGTTGAAATACAAATGATCTCCTTCAATGACAGTTAGAAAATGTCACAATCTGGCTTATGAAACAAATGACCGGCTTTGGCTTTCTCTCCAAATATAAGATGGAATAAAATAAAATCTAACTTTTTGGAAGAGCTAAAGTTACTTTTTTTTTTTTTTTCTTTCCAAAACTCTAGGGAAATAATATTTTGCCTGTAACAATTTGAAAACCCACAGTTTTCCAGGTTGTGGAGCAGGGTGTCAAGAATAGTCAGATCAGGAAACCAGAGAGACCCACAAGGAGCTTCACTGCTGCCATCCTCCAGCTCATTAGTGTACAAGAATTGTGTGTGTTGTTTTTAGCAGCTAAAGAGTTATTTATGGCTTCTATGTTCTCAAGCCAAAGTGAGTGAGGGGTGCAACCAGGGCAAACGCATCAGAGCAATGCAAATCACTGACAAGGCATCATGAATGCAAGCTGAGCAGAATTTAAATACAATCCATGAATGAGAGGAAAGATTTGCATGAGGAAAAGAATCATTAGAATCTGATTTAACAAGCAGTACATAAAATGGGCCTTTGCAGCTTAAAACGAAGCAAAGCACATTCATGTTATACATTCTTAATGAAAAAAAAAAAAAGGCAAAACCACAAAAACCTTATTTATTAGTAGAGCCTGGAATAGAAATGGTTTTCACAGAATACCTTTAGATCCTGATTCAGAAACTTGTGCTTGATTGCTTACTTGAATAGAAGTGGATCATAAGCATGTAGGGTGGTAAGGACTATTTAAGTGCATGCCAAAGTCCTATTGATTTCAGTGAGATTTTTTAAGATGCTTAAAGTAGGCATATGCGTAAACGTTTGTCTGAACAAGAGTGCTTTTCTGAATTAGGGTTTAACTCAAGAATTTACACAGTGCTTTCAAACATAATTCCTTCTGGGAAAACAATATAGATGAGAATAATATATAAATATCTATATATTTCTGCATGTTGTAAAAGAATGTAATGGAGAGTTATTCTGGGTAGAATTATTCAGAGTAGAATTTTCTGTAAGGTCCAAAAGCCAGCAGTGAAAAAAAGTCCATGGAAGCTGAAAGTGAATAACATTCACAGAGCAAATTCCAGAGACTCTCTGCTGGTTTGATCCCAACTAAATTACGGAAAATTTGAATATAAAGTATTATTAATGTATAGATAATCGCAGTCTCTTAGAAGAAAAAGCATATGATATTATATTCTATCTTTGAGGAGAGTGAGATAATTGCTTTTAGGAAACTCCTGACATTTTTCTTTTCCAGTCAGTTGTCACAAACACTGGGCATAACAAACTTCTATTTAATATCTCCTAAAATGCAGTGTGTCTACCTCTAAATATCTCGTCTTTTGAAGCAATGGCTGAGGTGGCAGATCCTGATGTGCTGTGTTTTCTGATAATAAGAGATCATACATCTCTGTCAGCACCAGACAACCTTTTAGTTTCTATTGAAGCATTGTTCCAGCTGTGTATTTACATGTCCTAGCACATTCCTGGAGAACTACCATGTTTCTTTTTATGCACTTTTCTCAAGAAACTCATCAGCAACAATACACACAAGAACTAAAATAACTCAGTCTATAGCTGTGTGGCCATATTGCCTGCACTTGCGAAGGTTATACTTTAGTGCAAATTTTTCTTTTGGCATTTTAGAAGATTTCAGTGTTGCAGTGGTGACTTGCAGAATGTCTTTTTGAAATCCATGAAAGGTATGACCAGGGGTTTTTTGCTTTTCCTGCTCTTTTCCTAAATAATTCTACTGCAAAAATGTTTTAAATTAAATGATATTCGAGGTCAATAGCAATACTGTTTCCCTGAATTTGCTTTCTCTGTCTTTTACTGAGGAAAAACATCACATTTGGTGAAAGGTAACATCCTTTACAGTACTATTTCTCCAGCTGTGAACATTGCTTAAATATTTCTCAATATTTTTTAAACTTTCATTTTTTCTTTCTTCTTTCATCCTGTCCTTGCAAGTGCCATGTTTAGATGAAGGCTGAGGTTCAGCTCAAGACCAAGACATCTAAATGGAGTAGGTATTTGAATATATGTTTTTTGAAGGTAAGCTATTACATAAACTCCCATCGCAGTCAACAGAGTGTTAGCAATGTAGCTAGTGGGTCCTGGAAATTAAGATGATTCTCTCTAAAGTGAAGTTGTGGGCCTTAATTCAGTGGCCCAGACATAGGCTCCAGGTGGTCCTGGAGGCTCCTATCCAGTTTCTACCTGCCTCTCCAAAAGAGCATGGGTCTCCTGTCATTTTCTGTCATGTCTGAAAGCCCCAGGTGAATATCTCAGCTATCCTCTGGCGACTCTGATAACATGGAACACCTTCTGTGGACAACTGATTGAAGCCCAGGTCTGGATTTGACCAGCTCTCCCTGGAGAGTATTGGGAGTTCGGACACCTACCTTGCAGCTATGCGACATAACGTAGGTGACTTAATCTTGAGCTGAATTCTGGAAAAAGAGTCTAGTGATCCTTTTTATCATCAATCACATCTCTGCTGCAAGATTCCAGTATTTTCTTGGTGGTGAATTCTTTAATTGCTGTTTCCTCAAGTTTTATACTTTTTACTGGATTCTATCATGTCTTTGTAGAAGCTGGTACAATTTCTAGTTTTGATCGTTCGATAGAGAGGTTGTTTCTTAGCCATTGATTGGGCCTCACTGACCCTCTTCAAAGCACTCAGTACATTGTCTGCTAAGGATTTGGGAAGGGTTTTTCTTGATGAGGCCTTTAATTGGTATAATCATAATTTATTCAGTATAATCATAATTTATTGAAAAGGTATTATTTTAGTATCATCTCTTTTGGCAGTCCCCTCACCTGTAATGACATCTGTATGCTGTCTTCTGCCTCTTTGCAGCATATTAGCTCATCTGTTCTTTATACTTCAAAATTTATTTTGCTGCTCCTTCATTTCCTGGCAAATTTTTAAGCAGACTATTGTTTACTTTGGTTTGCTTCCTCTCTTCATTTATCCAGATTTCAGGATGGCTTGAAGTGCATAAACATGTATCCTTAAACCATGCAAGTTCCATCAGCTCCTCTAGAGAGCAGCAAATACATTCAAATAAAATAATAATACGCTTCAACCTAATATTCCCTGAAACACTCACAGTATTTACTAACTGAGCTAGCTAAGTAGTGACAAAGAGCAAAGAACTATGAGGAATGGAGGTCCTATACCCGAGTGTGGCATTTTCAGACATCGTGTGAGACCTGTCCTAGCCCTGACACTTGGCACGGACGCAGCCTCCTACCTTGCTTGAGCCCAGCCCACACTCACCAACATCTGATGGCAAAGGGGAGAAGGAAGGCAACAGAGGTGCAGCCCGTGGGCCGGGGACCAGGCTTGGATGCCTACCAGACCCGTGGGCTGTGAAGCTTCCCGTCCTTATTCACACAACTGTCAACCAAGAGGAAGCACTTTCTGAAAATCACCCCCAGGCTCTCCATTCCTCTTGGCCATGGGTGGGCGTTTGACAGATGGGGCTCTGTCTCCTGATGTTCACTAGGCCTTAAGGGAACTTGACACCTGACAGCAAGCCATGATTTTTTTTTTTTTAAAAGAAAATGTCAAAGTAATTATAAGTCTTCCCAGCTATAAACCTCTTCAGACTAACACCACCACGTGTTTGGACCTAAATAATATACAAATCTTCAAAAGAAGGACAAAGCTCTTTCTGTTCTTTAAGATCAGTCTCCAAAGCAAGATTGACAGTTGCCTGCCCAAGCACTCACACAGACGACACAGACCTAACAGCAAAGCAAACTCTTTATAACAGGAAAAAACATATAAAAGTGATTTCAAAAACAGGGTCATGTTTGCAGGCCTGTCTCTGGTAAGGTTTTCTTCCACTAAAGCTTCTTGGCCTATGCTTGACTTTGTATTGACAGTCTACAGCAGTTTTTGCAAAGGGTTTTCTCTCACATACAAGCCTGGCCAGTTAAGCCAATTAAGATCACCCCAGATCTGCAGAAGGCCTAGGGCTGCAAGCAGAGCAGCTTTTCCGGAAGTTTTCAGCGACCCACACTACATTTCATCACTGCTTCCACCCCTCCTGGTGGCATTTGCTTCAAATTATCAGGGACCGATGTACAAATGGAAACCACCTTCCCCAAAATAACCACTTGAGTTCTAGTGAACACAAAGGACTCTAAGAGGTGGCTCTGGATGGACAGAAAACATCGCCAGTGTAAAAGAGCTACTGCCAAGACCACACCAAATCAAGGGGCTGAAATAGCTTCTGGAAAATGGATTTACCACAGTTTGAGGCACACAGGAGGTTAGGCCGGGATACAGACGGGCTGGCCTGTGACAAAGTTGGAGGGGGCTGGAGGATCCAGGAGGTGGATAGTGCCTATATGCATCTTCCATTGCTTGCCTCAAGGATGCCCATCTCATCCTGGTACAAGTGCAATGTGGGGTAATGGGGCAAAGACAGGCAAAGAGGGGAAGCACAGCAAGAGGGAATGCTTCCTATGCAGCTAAAGACCATGCTTATCACCACATTTTCCCCATTCCTGGATCATCTTTCATACCAGGGTCCTGCCCCTTCAGTAACTGTGTGGCACTGGCTGGCTTCTGCTGGTAAGCTGGAAAGTGAAGATACACAGTCAGATACAACCAGTACAGCAATGCAGATGGTCTGGTAAACAAGTTCTGCCTCATTTTTGGAAACACACTGTGACAAAGATCCTGAAAAGGGTGGAAGTGATACTCCAGGGTTGGTGGTGGAGGCTCTACTTTGCTGCTTTTTGAGACACATGCTGGCAGCTGGGGCAACCCCACATGGGGTGCAGCTGGTATAGTGGAATACCACAGCCTTCTGCACCATGAGACATCTCCTGGCATCAAGGCAGGCAGAATAGAAAGAGACCGGCAAAACTGGAAGTAGCTGACACTTAACTAGCACTTTCTCTTTACAAAATAATTCCTGTAAACACTTAAATGCACGTTGCATGGTGGTGTGCCAAATTGCAGGGAAGATTCAACCGAGGGAGCCCAGCCCTCACTGAGATGGTGAGCAAGGTCTTCTGTCAAGCCCAGTTTCAAGGGAGATCCTGTTGATTCTCCAGTCCAGATAGATTTATCTGTTGTTAACTTTGCAGGCACAGAGGTGTGCGTGCAGTTGTATTACATACCTACTGAAGGGTTGCTCTGCAAGGTGGCCTTAGCTTAGCAACGGTTCCTCATTGTAGTCCTGAAGCATGGATTCATTTCAACTAATCTACTAATTTCTCATGAATCAACAGAAACTCCATGTTTAACGAGTTCAGTCTGTATTGGCAGGGACCTGCAGGGCTGCAGTGGGCAGCTTTGTAGTCTGGAAAGTCCTCAAGGTTGTATTTTGGTGCTCCAGCTGAACTGTTCTTATGATCTCTATGCATACACTTCAAAACTAGGGCAAAATTTGTATGGAATTTGATGTCAGAAGCAGTGTGGGACAATATTTAAATTGAGCTAGTGCTCAGCTTCTAGTAGGCTGGACCTGAGGTCCTGCACAACTAGAATATTATCCACTGGTATCAACAAGCGTTTCAACAGACGTGAACAGCCTAAATGTTTTGCTGAAGCCTTTATCTTTAATTTGTGGGATCTTGGGGTTATACTAGCAGAACTTCTCAAAAGGTGAAGTGTGCTGAGCCAAATTTTTTCTGGAAGTGAGTTTTGTAGGAATATTATAGGAATCTCACATAAGAATAAAACAGCTGCTTGGATGTTTTAATGAACTCCCTTTTTTTGTGTGTGAGAGTAGTACCATCCTGAGGAGGAATGAAATGTCAGTTACCAAGTTTAAATGATACTTGTACCATTTTAAGAATTTTTGCTGAAGTACGGACAGCTAACTAAACAGGAAACATGAGACTGTTGTTCTAAGGGGTTGTCAGTAGTTCTGATCAGAAGTCAGGAAATATGCTTCTCAGACACGAGTAATTTGGAGAAGTTATTCCCTATTTATTTGCACATTTCATAGAATCGTAGAATGGTTTGGGTTGGAAGAGACCTTTAAACTATATAGTTCTAACCACCCTGCCATGGGTAGGTATTGCTTAACAAGCCCTGCCATGGGCAGGGACACCTTCCACAAGACCAGGCTGCTCAAAGCTCCATTCAACCTTGCCTTTACTACTACAGACTCTGAAAACTGAGATGAATTTCTTCTAAATGGAAGTAGCTCCGTGTTTCACCTGTCTCCAGTCTGTGAGCTGGATAATTGTTACCATGTCTGTCTGTGTGTCTGTCTGTGTATCCGTCTGTCTAACTGCCTATCTACCTACCTGCCTACCTATTTTCATTATGAAAAAATAAATGAATAAATCTGTGTTTAGATAATTCCTTAATTTAGGGTCATCTTTTGCATTTCCTACAAGTTTGTGCTTCATGTGACTGGTGGGAGACAGGAGTGGGGCTGCAATGCAAATTCTGTGGTTTTCTCCAGTCATTCAAAGGTCAGAATCCTTTCCACGCTGAGCACCAAGATATATGTGAATGTCACTGCTGAACCTGTACATACAGATATCTATCAATGCATTGCATCTAGTAAACTATGTTATTCCATGTTTATGTTTCAGAAAAAGGCTTTAGAAAGAGGCTTACTGAAGCTGAAAAGAAGCTTGGATTTGTTAGCCAGCATATACAGGAGTTGTACATCTGCCTACCTTTAAATATAAATATAACTAGGCCTTCAAGGATAGCACAGAGCTTTGGGGAAAAAGCAGGTACTGGAAAGAAGGAGCTGATTGCCCTGTATATGGCCTGCCAGGAATAAGAATCACTCACATGGACTTGTAGAGAAGTGAGCAGGAGTGGGTGTCTAAGTGGGTGCCTAATTTGTCAGGGATAAGGCAGGCATTGCTTAACAAGCCCCATGAGGCTCTAAAAGCATCTTATCCATTTCTAAACAACAACAACAACCAAACAAAAAATACACAAAAAACAACCAAACAAAAAAAACCCAAATAAACAAACCCCACACCTACCTTCAATATGAGGAAAAGGCAGGAAACCACAGAGAAAATTTCACTCTGCTAGGTCAAAATCTTCCATTTCTTTTCGTTGTTGTAATTTCTTTGCCAGAAGCAATACATTCAGTGCCAGAAAATCCCCAAACACTCTCCAGTGTGTGGTCCCTGAAGTCCCACATGCAAAATAAATATTACACACGCAGGGCAGCCAGAAGTGAAGGGACTTACTTCTGATTGCTGGCCCCAAGTCCTCCATCTTTCTTGAGGACTTCATATGTAAACTTGTGTTTCTGAAGAAAAGCTCAGAATCTGCCATCATCTTCACTCCTTAAATTGTTGACCAGTGAAAGCTTTTCAAAGCTAATCCACTGCTCAACCCAAAGCATTAGCTGCAGAACCTGAATTAGAGACACCTCTCTAGCTCCTGGTATTTCCACCTCGTGAATGGCACAGAATCATGAAGCAGCCCTTGGAGTTAGCACGGTATGTGTACTCCCATAACTAAATTATAGTTATGGACATGGCCTGAGACATCCTGCCTGCCAAGCCCAAATGGAAGAAAATAGAAGGGGAACTGGAAGAAGGCAACAGCTAGAGAAGTAGGTTGTGGTTGTAAGCTAGCTCCATGGATGCTGGATAATTGTAGTTGTAGAGATACAATTCATACCTTCTGATGAGGTTTCTGCCTCAGTGAACTCATTTTTCAGGGCTGGTATTGCTGCACTTCGCAGGCCAAGAGTTCATGCTCCGACTTTGAACAGAGATCAGCTAATTTGCAGAACGTTTTAGCAACAAAATTACAATGTAAGAGCATTACATTGTAAAATTACTTCTCTATCAGTTGAACATCGGGCTATTAAAACTAGTACAAAAGACAGAAGTTAAAGAACAGCCTCTTCAACTATTCTACTTTCCTATTTTTGGAGATGCATTTCTTTATTATCCTAAAATACTACAAGCAGTAATAATTTATCTGTTCTCTATTGTAATAATGACATTAAAATAAAATAATGTGCAATTAATATCCCCTTTAATGATCCCTTCTAGGAAGATAATCACTGCAATAATGATCTATCACACAAGGGCAGATAATTTTAATAACTTGAAAGAATACACTAAGGATTTCTGTACATTGTTAAATTCAGATTTAATACTTATTCTGGTCTGAACTAAGAGACTTGTGGAGAACAACTGCTGTTAGTAGGAAATCATGCATTCCCTAGACACCTGTCTACAGTGTATTTCACAAGAGATGGGAGAGTCGCAGCTTACCATTGTGCTGATGAGAGTAAATCAAAGTGACCCAACCTAGAGTGTGTGGAAAGAGGAGAAAGTGATTATAACTGATTGAAACTTGGTGTTTTGCTTCTATTTTAGTGTTTAAATACATATTCCAAAGTAAAACAAAACAACAGAATTTTTAAAATTTTGTTTAGAAATAAGTTTTTTAAACTGTCTTATCTAGGGTTAAAAAAATGATTGTGTTTTTTTTTTTCTTCTAATCATGCTGATACTGCAGTAACTCACAGTGACATTTGATTTTGCTGCGTGATAAACATGTAAGTTCTGGGTATCCAGTAACCTAGTAGATATTAATTTAGCAAAAGTGCTATGATGCAGTTAAGGATACCAAGAATACAACATCTCTTTAGGCATTTTATAACTTTCCAATAAAAAAAAAAGGTTTCCTGTGTGAAAACTATTTTATCACAGATTTCCAGATCAGGTCCAGCTCTCTTATTTCTAGGGATCCCAGTTGTTTTCTGTATAGTTTCATATTCAGGACCACACGAGGCTGGATAAGCAATATATGTAGCTCATGTATTGTTCCATAAACCCATCTCAGGGTGCAAGTTGTAGCCGCTGCAGCTATGGCAGCTTTGTCTGAACGCCAGACAAAGCGTCCCGAGGGCAGGATTAGGAGTAATGTGTTTTCAGCACATCTTCAGGAATGCTTTTCTGAAGTAGATGAGTTAAGAAAAGATTTAAAGACACTCTAGCAAACTTAACAAGCAGCTTTTGTAACATTTTTCTGAGTACGAAATACATTCTGAAGGACTTACGGAACCAATTCACAAATTTAAAATACTAAATTTTTGCCTACGTAGCAGAAAATCTTGTTTCTTCCTTGCTTCACATCTATTACTTCCCTTATTCACTCTTTCTAGGAGATCTAGATATCTTCACTGCACCTTAACATTCAGTGATATTGAATATAAGGAGAAATTAGAGATGATCCTCTATGTTCTTTCAAAATAGATCTTGTTTCCCACCTCCTCCTCCCCATTGCAGGTACCCCTACCAATGATCTCATTTGCTTGAGCTGTGGAAGCTCAGAACAGTTCAAACACATTTGCACATCTTCCCTTGCTAGTAGACCCACCCAGTTTGTAAAACCATGTCTTTGTAACTAATAAATGTGACTTGGAAATAGTTGTTAGAAGAGACTCAGAGACATCCCCTTAGAGCAGGTCGTTGATGCCAGAAGCTTCTATTCAGTCCCCAGTGAAAATCCCATACAAACCCAGCTCTTTTAGTATGTAGGTTTTGTAAACACATTAAGTGCTTCTTACACTGACTCTGAATTACAAATCAAAGGGTCCACAAGTCCTACAAGCAGTCAGGTCTGCAGCTGAGTGGCACAAACCAAATGCCACAATTTCACGACAAGAAACTGCAAACAGAATAAGGAAGAAGTTAACTAATTCCATTTTCCATTTCAGGCACAAAGAGGATCTTTCTGATGTGAAATGAGACTCTTTAGCCATGAAAAGATGTCTAGCTACAGACACAAAAAAGCAAACTGTGTCCAGCCACAACGCATTTATTATTTATCCTACCCTATTTATATCTTACACCGAGGGATGTACGCGACACACTGAATCCACATCTGTTCCTTGCATTCCTTCTGGCAGCTGAGAAGATGCAATGACTCAAAAGAGGTTTCATTGCTGCAATGTTTTGTCATGGTATGTGTAATCAGCACAGGCCCAGTTTAAGAGGCTTTAGAGGATGAGAAGTTTAAATATTTAATAGTTTTCTGCCTATGATAAGTTAAATAATTAATGCTGCTCCTACCCTGGAAATGACAAATCATACAACAGGCACTCATGATAAAAGAAACAAACATAGCTAATAGAAAGGAAAAAATGACTTAGAAGGTAGTAATTAAAAACCTCTGTAGCATACCTCAGGATCTCAAAGTACTTTGCAGACCAAACTAAGTTCTGCCTCCCAGCCCAGTGAGCAGTTCTGTCCATCTATTAAGCTACCTAATTTTTGAGGGAATACAGAAGATGAGGGATAATTAAGTGCGAGCCTTTACCTGGCATCAGTGAGAAATTATACACAGACGCTATGAGCCAAACTGTCTGAAACACTTTTGCATCCACAGGAGAGAAAAAGAACAATGTGAAAGCTGTTGTTCCTTGATATTCTGCACAGAGGAGCCAATCATCAAGCTGTCACAGAATCTTGTCATACAGCAGAGTAAGAGCAAAACTGTATCTGTGTGTGGTTTATTCTTTGTGTGGGTCTAAATGGACAGAGAGCTACTCCAGCTCCAAGCAGCATTTACAAATACCAGCTCTTGCCACCCTCTGAATAACGTTTTGTAAGACACTACCACTAGTACATTTCTCTGAGTACATGCTCCTCCACATCCACTCCCACTGGTGATCTGCAGGTATATGCAACCTTCAACCCCCACTGGCTTGTAGCTAAAGGATAACTCAGCTCTTGCGCTGCTGTGCTTCAGTGCTGGGCCACGCTTATGTAAATGTAACAGAATTAACACTCAAAGAAAGCACAAAGCATGACAGTAATAAAATCTGTGATTCACTCAATTTAGACACATTTTCAAATGATTAGCACTAAGAAGTCTGTCAGACAAAGAGGCTGAGTACTTTGATATAGGCATTGCCGCTATGTGCTTCTCTCGGGGTATAAACCACTTTTCCTAAGCCCAGGTTTGAGATAATCACACTGTAAAAGAAATAGGTATATCTAGAAAGTGACTCATCTGACCTTCAGAGATGCCTAAAACAGGTCAGGTGACTCACCTTCCCCCCCCCTGCTGCTGCAATCCAGAGCCTAGTGTTACAATTTCAGGTTGAGACACATAGCACCTGCAGACACGTCAGTAGGACATCACACCAGGGCACCGTGAGCAGCGCCACAGCTGGGGCACCGGAGCTCAGGCCCCTGCACTGCCCAGCTGCTGGGGCACCCCCTGCACCTCCTGCTCCCCTCCTCAGCAACTCTGCAGCACAGGATCGCTCTCAACAGCTAATCTGGGTGCAGTCACCCTGTTTTGGAAGCTAACGGAGTTGTCTCAGGGTCAGAGAAAGGTACTGCCATGGTGTTGCTAACCAGGATAGATGTAGCTTTCAATCAGTAAGACCCAAGGGTATTTTTACACATTAACTTTACTACAAAACATGTATTTTTATTTTATTCACTGTCTACTCTTCTTGCTTGGGTATCCTTTCTTAGAGAGGGCTTAGAGAATTTAGCATGAGGAGATAAATTAACCTTCTGACAGCAGACAATGTATAACTGTGTTTAAAAGTCACACCTTTCCTAAACTCAATCTTTTGCAAAAAAACTAGGTTAGGATAAAAAAGTGTGCACACGTACTCCTGGAAAACAAGGTCAGTCACATCAGTGATAGTCCACAGCTTTTTAAAGTCACACTCTGAAAAACATAAAATTGTTACATTTTCCGAAGAACAGTTCCCTTAATGCAATGTCCTTCAAACTCTTATACAAGTGTTTAGCTTCCTCTTCAGTGGAGGAACACAGCATAGCAGTGTCCCTGCAGCATAACCTCAGCCGAGGGATCCAGCTGAAACTACCTGAAACCTCCTCAGTGACGCGACGATGTGTCCTGCCAGTGTCACTGGAGGCTCTATACCCATTCTGACTTTTTTGACCTCAAGCAACTAGTACTGCTATAATTTGATTGTGCATCAGGGCTTTTTAGCTCAGCTGAAGGGTAGTATCCTAAAAGCTTGCTCTGAACTACAGAGGAAGAAACTCCAAGGTCAGACTTGATCTGAGGTCTCAAAGTCAGGGCCGTGTCTTTAATGAAGTCTTGCTGAAGCTCGGGTCTGGCTCGCTCGCATGCCGTTCCTTGGTGGTCACCAGCACACAAAGGTTCTTCAGTGCTGTCTTGCTCAACAGCAAGATCTCCTGATATACAGGGCTTATTGCTGTTGCTGTTAAGGTTAGTGCTGGCAGTTTGCTGAGAGACCGCCTCAGGATGAAAAACAGCCTCTTCTTCCTCTTCAGAGAGAAGTGAGCAGGAGCCATCAGTGGTCTGGCTGCTATTTGATATGGGACAGTCTTGATTTTGAGGTGGAGAAGAGCTGCCATGCTGTACTGGGGGAAGATTTAAAACACACTCATCCTCTACGTGGGGATTTGCCAGCAGCTTGTTCTTCTGGTTTCTTGCTGTCATCCTTCGGAGGGCACAGACAAGATCAGCAAGGCTAAGCAGAAAAGACAGACTGCTGATCCCCCAGATGAAAACCATCATGATGGATTTCTCAGTGGGCCGGGAGATATAACAGTCAACTGTGCTTGTACAAGGTGAATGGTAGCAGGAAAAACGCTCAGGAACAAAAAACCCAAAAAGAAAATATTGGACAGCTGCAAAGGCAGCCTCAAGCAGTGTCCTAAAAAAAAGATGAACAGTATATGCCCCAGAAAAATTAAGGACAATTAGGCTGTCTGCACTGCAATCTAATTGATTAACAAGAGCACTTCTACAGAGCATCTTCAGGTCTTTGGGGCTTGATAAACCTTTATTCCCTTTGTATCCATGCACCAAACAGTGCATTTTTACAATGTACATAGCTGCCTTGTGCAAAACATAAATGGTGAATGCAGCATCAGGTAGCAGGATAGACACAGTTTGAACGAGCCAGAATCTAAAGTGAGATACGGGAGAGAACAAGTCATAGCAAACGTTGGAGCATCCTGGTTGCAGGGTGTTGCAGACAAAGCGCTTCTGCTCATCCTGGTAGAGTGGATAGCCTGCTAACACTACCACTGCCATCCGCAGCAGAATTATTAACATTAGCCAGATCTTTCCTAGAAGAGAAGGGAAGAAAAAGAGTCAGAACACTGAGAAAGAAAGGAAAGTAGATAACGTAGTGATAGTCTCTCTATACACAAGGAATTTGAAGACATAGCCTCCGTACTCAGTGTCCCCTCCTGAAAGCTCCTCTTTGGCTTTGTTTTGACTGAAACTCATGTGAAAATGTGTTAGCTGACACATTCCATAACCTTCATCTAGATTTGACAGTATTGGAGTTTGACACAAAGTAAGCCATGCCAACTGGAACCTCAGCCTAACAAAAACAGTGTGAACACGTCCAAATCTGATAAAAAGAGCTCACAATTGAGTTAATAATCCAATTTCACGTACAATTCTTCTTTGCTATTGGGTTCATACCTCTGCACCTGAATTTTGTCCTATTTCAATAATACAGATCTGCAAACAGAGAATGAAATCCTTCTAGATACAAAACATCGTTCCATGACACAGTATTTGTTCTTGGTCTTGGCCATGAAACTTTGCGTAAAGTTTACTATAGAAAACAAAATCTCTCTTGTGTCTAGACCGGTATTTACTAGTGAGCTAGTTAACAGGTGCTATTAGCAAGCTTATGCAAAATGTTCTACAAATGTACATTTACTTGCACTTGTGAACCCCAGTGATTTCTCTCTGCTGCTTCTTTGGTTAAACTCATCTTGATCATGCCTTCCAACCTTTGTTCACCTTGGTGTGCAGCTTCTCTCTCCATTCAGACCAAAAGCTCCTTCTGTCTTGATAGCAATACCACGTGAAGCCTTACAAGTCTGATATTTTCATACATTGCTTACTTCATCTTTCCCTGATTTTTTTCATATGATTTCTTTGGGTAGGGCTTGGTCCCATCCACTTTGGTGGGAAAGATCAGGCCTTACCCTTATTCTATTACACCAAGAGCAGTGAAAGATCAGGCATTGCTACCCTACACATCTTTTAAATGAGACTGTGTGGTTCTTGACAGTTTCTTGGAGGACTTCTGGTTGGGGTCGCTTTTTATTCAAAACCTTTGTAAAGTTACATACGCTGATGTATTACTGACAAAGTTATTGATTTTTTTTTTTTTAAATCTTTTTTGTGGGCAGGACAGGAAGGCCTAAAGATACACTGTTATTTTGTCAAACATTAAAAACAGGTATTCTGGACAAATAAATGGAAAAATTCAACATCTGAAGTTAAGTTTAGCACTCGAATTTCCCAAGTTTCCTTTTGAGTCCTGTCACTAGTTCCCTATGTGGTTTTTTAAAAGTAATTTAATTTAATAATCCCCTGTTTTAAATTCACATATTTTTCAAACATGCCAGGAAAAGAAAAAAAAAAAAAATCCCACTTTGGAATAAAAAGGAAAAAAAAAGAAAGAAACCTCACAACTCAACCACCACCAACAACAAAAAACAAACCACCAGTAACAACAAAAACATAAAAGAATGATAAGATTAATTCTGTGCTCTAAGGAATGGTTAAGAAACCAGTTGTAACCACAGGCAGACAAACAGCAAGGCTCCGTGACCAAAGAGAAGAATCCTATATGGAGTTAATGGTTTAGAAACTGAAAAGCTCAAATAATTAATAGCGATTGCACTTCTCAGATGCACTCAAGGTTTTAAAGGCAGTCTGTGAAATCACACCGATGCACATTCTAAAGGCTTTATAAAAATCCAGATCTCAGAGCATTTTTCTATAAGACATACAATTATTAATATTTACAGGTATTGTCTTGAACAGTATTATTTTCTATTGCCCATAAAGCCATTTTCCTGTAGTAGGTGTGAATTTAAAATATTCAAATATTTCTGCAGCCTTGTATGATAACTTTTATTGTACTGAACACGCAGTTTGAATGCCCCATATAAACCATTTGTGGCTAGTAGGCTGATTATGGACCAGAACAGTAAAACTGTCCTCTGAAGTGCAAAAACTGCCAGGAAAAGGTTAAGGATACATAAGCTATAGGAGAGATCATCAGAGGAAACTGGTGCTCCTAGCAAAATAATTTCTTATCTAACCATAAATAAATGGAGGCCTTTTGATTTTATCTTTAATCACCTGAAGTTTAATTATGGCTTTGCGGTGTTTTCAGTGTCCTGCATTTTGGGGACAGGCTGTACTCTTACTCTATTTTGACATACTGTGAGTCAATACGAAAAGCTGTACAGAATCAGTCATCTTTAGCAAGTGAAGTTTCATCTTGAGGTAACATTTTTTCCCTGTGAGGACCCCAAAGTATTTGAAGCACATTAGTTAATTAGGCTCAAAATACTACATGCTATTTCACTATCAGTTTTTAATTAGAACATGTACAATAGGGAGTGCTGCTTAAGAAAAATCAGTGGTTCCTTAGGAAGTTGTTTAGTATGTCATACACTTTAGAGATAACCCCTCCACACATCACCTTCCCTAATGACTCAGTCTTGATTAAACGTGCTAGAACAAGCCCCTTCACCGACCCCCCTGTGGCTTAGTCGGATATTCCCTGCAATGCACAGCACAAACTACAGCAACTGTCCACGACTGGAGGTGAAGGGCCTTTGGAATGCCTGTGAAGGATTTCCTCTGGCTCACACTTTGATCAAAGTAGCCCACAAAAAAGGATCAGTGCCTTAATTAAATAAGAAGGAAAAAAAAAGCACTCTGGCTACTATTAGCTCAGGAAAACCATACTGCTTTTTTTTTTTTTTAATGCATGTGAACTTTGTTTATTTATAAAAATAAAGAATGAAAAGCAATGGTAATTAACCACAATAGTAATAAACCACGAACTTCTTCCTGTAAAAGAGGAGTCTTTTTTCCCTTCTTTAAACTTTTAAATTCATTGCTAAAGCTATTGCATACGTTCTATGGTTCACTTTACGTGGTATAAATAAAGTGCTACTCCTGTCTGTTTTCACTGTGAACCCTACAATAGTCAGTAGAGCTGATTGGAAACCCAGGTACCAAGAAGAGCCAAATTTGAAAACCTTGCCAGAATTTTTCCATGAATTTCAGAAAATATCTCTCAGAGAGGGAGTAGGAATCTATTTAACAAGAACCACTCTAATCATGTATCTAAATAACATATCAAAATAACTACTCTTATCACATATCTAAATAACATGTTCTCACTGTAAGGATCACAGACGCATAGCTAGATATTAAAGTCAGTTACCAGTAGGACACTTGGGTGGCTTCAGGATGTGGAGCAGCAAAAGAAAGAAGAGATTTTTTTTAAGTACTTACCTACAATAGTCACATTGTAGTTGAGTGTGACAATCAAAAATCCCAGCGAGTCCCAGCGCTCCATGTTTGAACAGGTCCACACCACTTACAGCTCCTGACGTCCCAATGATTTCAACATTTCCAAAGGAGTTTACACCTAGATCTGGAATAAAGAGGTAAAAATAGAGGAAGGAATTTTTGGTAAGGATAAAAGATGGAAATGAGAAACCCAGCCACACCAACGTATTGATGAATGATTATTTTTATTATTTGAACAGGACTGTTAGTTTCAGATGTTGAGATAAATCTTTCTAAGGCTGTAAGATTGTCTTGCAAAAGCTCTAGCTTCTTGGATCCAATTGCTCTTACCTCTTGTGTGGTTCCTCTGTCCAGACAACTGCAAGTAGACAAATACCAACAGGAGTGATCTCTGCCATTGTGGACTATTCTTACCCTCCCGGGGCATACCAGCCTCCTGGCATTGCTGAGATGCTTCGGTGTTGAAAGACAGGGAGAGGGGAGAGAGGGAAGAAAATAATAGATCAGGAAATAATGGAGACTCCTCTGTCTCCCCACGAGAATTGCAGATGCACAACAGAAGGAAAGGGCACACAGAAGGACGAGCATCCCTATGTTTGAAAGGCACTTTCAGTTTAGCTCACTGGCAGCTATCCCATTGCAATTTCCCAAAGCAATTTATTTCTAAAACGCAGCCTCCCTGACAGGACATCATGGTCTTGTCAATCACAGCCGCACCAAATTTTCTCCTGTGTGCTGAGCCAGCCAGTGGGCCAAGCCTCCCTGCAGGCATGATGAAAAACAGGGCAAGCAAAATAAAAATCATTTTTAAAAAGAAAGAAAGTAAAACATAATATCAAATAAAATTAAATAAATAAAATAACCTGGTTTTCAAGATGTCACAAGTCAATAACTTCTAATTTATCTCAGTTCTTTCTGCTTGGTACTCTGAACATCATTCAAAAGAGCCTAAGGCTGATTGCCCAGCAACCTGAAAGCCCAGCAAGCCTCTGCAGCAATGGATGGAGTCAGTTGTCTCCCTGGAGCAGGACAGCCCGTGGGGTGCACGCTCCCCGACCGCGAGGGGCAGCTGCACAGTGTGCCCTTGACTCCGCGTGACTGCGCTGCACCCCAGGAAAGAACTGTACATGGAAAAAGACTCTCGCCTTTTCTTTCTTCACCCCCACTGTAACAGATTCCCTTGGGGAAAATAATCTACTACCAATATCCACCCACCGCTCAACTACTTATGGGATATTATACGTTATTCTGTCCTTTCTAGTCTGTGCTGTAATAGGAACAAACATAATACAGAGATTTATTGTCACAAAATCTTATCAGTAACTAGAAAAACAGAAGAAAAATGAGTCTGCATGTGGTATAGCAAGCAAGAAAAGTGATGTCGTGACAGCCTCACACCTAAGGGCTGCCAGCAGTCCGGGCACAGGCTTGTCACTGCAACCCTGCTCGCCTGCTGCCACCCACAACCTTGTTCCTGGGGCCAGAAGGAGCTCTGTGCTGGTACCACGTGAGTTACTCATGGTCAGTGTGACTAGTCTAAGCGCGACGACTGAACGTGACTTACTGAAAAAAAAAGGTAAAACTAATAATTTAATAAAGTGAAATGTAACTGCACAAAGGCCTTTTCTCCCCAGCTCTCTGTTCACAGGGTGTGCAATGCCTTGGCAGAACACACTGAGCATTCTTTCCATAGTGAGGCCCATCCTAAGGAAACCCTAAAAGTGGAGTTTGAAAGCGTGGCGCTTAAAAACTCTTCATCCATTAACTGTGTAAAGAGATCTCTAGTTGCAGTAGTAAATACAGGAGTTTTCTTGGTTTCAGATTTTTTATGTAAAATATTTGCCAAACCAACATTTTTTCTGCTACTGAGTTGTATTTATTTATGATATATGATGGTGGTTGTAGCTTCATTTCCTTCACACACACTTTTTTTTTCAGAGATGTGCGTCTGTGAGAAGTATGGGAATGAGGAGGAAGGGAACAGAGAAAAGATGCAAATGGCCAAGACATACATTATGCTGAGATATGAAGGCATTCCTGGTTAAAACTCCTTTGTCAAAAATAGAGTCAGGAATGCCGAGATGGCGGCAGGGTATGAATGGTCAGCAGCTGCATCCAGACAATAGACTATAAATTGTCTCTGTCAATATTGCCAGTTAAAATATCCTTGCTTGTTGCTGCTGTGAGACTTCTGCCATTTGTGAAAAGGATAACAGCTAGGGATTCAAGCCCTCGAACTGTTGCCTTCAGGACAATACCAGACAACAACATCTGATCCCACAGCATGGATGTGCTGAGGTAGGACGGCCACTTTTCTTCTAAAATAAAGTAAGCAACACCACCCTCCAGACTCACTGTGCAGCCTGAGGGCTGGATTTACATCCAAAACCCCAAATTCTGTTTTAGCTTTTTCCAGACAACTTTGGCTTTTTTATTTTAGCTTTTCCAGACAGCTCATATCTTACTTCAGTCCAACACTTCTC
This sequence comes from Patagioenas fasciata, assembly GCF_037038585.1. NCBI lineage: Eukaryota > Metazoa > Chordata > Aves > Columbiformes > Columbidae > Patagioenas > Patagioenas fasciata. The sequence goes on along the minus strand of NC_092521.1, from coordinate 155,241,709 downwards.
CTTTTTGTAGTGTGTTCTCTCCCCAAGGTCAAATTAGGAAGAGATCCCATCTGCCTAGCCATCCAGGACACCTGAGAGCCAACTTCCATTTATTGTACCCAGAGGCTTCCTTTGGCTGTGATCTGGAGCAGTTTGGTAAAAGAAAGGCAGGGAACATAATCCTAGCCAACAGAAGGGCATGGCCCTCAGGGCACTGCAGGGACAAAAACTGCCTTCGAAGCACCAGCATGTCTGTAGAAGCACAAAAACACCGGCCAGGGGCCTGTTCTGCTCTACAAGTCTCTCATCAGTCCACCTATAGGCTATGAAACGAGGTGGTCATTACAAAGTGTTGGGTCTGTACAAAAAATATAGACTGTAGTTTCTTCATCCCTTGACTCAGCACCACATATCAGGCCAGGGTTCCCATCTGAAGATATTCAATGTTGTATCTGAAGATATTAAGCATACAATTCCCCTCATTTATTATTTATCTGTAGCTGCTCCCTGGATTTCATGTTCACCTGTAAAGACTAAGTAGAAAGGGAGAGTAATATTACAGGCATGAGCATAGCAGCAGAAGGTCTCCAGCTCTGCAGTTCCACCAGTTGGCACCACCTTCCTCATCAGAGGACAAGCACGTGGTGCACAGCCCCATCCCTCTGTATGCACTCCGATACTAGAATCTTAAAGAAACCATTCCCAGGCTGTAATAAAGTTCAGTTGTCAAATCCACGAACTTGCACTGAATTTTAGTTAAATACAAGAGAGAGAGAAAATACAGACATGGTTTGGGGTAAAGCTAAACGTTGAAATCTAGTGGTATCTCATCACGTCTGATTTTAGAAGTGGTCCTAAAAGCCACTGGAAAACTTTCAGAGACCAACAATGAAACATAAGAAGATGCAATTAAATCTATTTTAAAATTCACAACTGCTGTCCACATTTTTAACCCCTTAACACAGATCCAGGGCTTGATCCTGCAAAAATTCACAGATGTGACTTGGTCACTGTGAGTGACCCACTGAAACCTTCCAAACTGCTGGAACTGCATCTCACTGTGGACCCACATCACGTCCCCAGGCTAAGACCTGTGTTACTTGGCACAAAGCCCAGCAAAGACACTTCACCCAGACCTTGGCTCTGAACGACATTCAGAGGTGACGTATAGTCAGCTTTAAGCCACTTCAGGGTTTTCCAACCCAGGAGCAAGTCAGAGACACCTGAAGGGCGCCCCAGTCTACATCACACGCTAAAACCCCCTCGGAACTAGAGGGATTCCACTGGTACAGCAAATCCCAACCACATCTGTCTTATCCAGTCAACACCCAGTCAACAACTTCCAATATTTAAGTGCAGTGAAGTGGGAGTTACTACAGGAGTTGCACCCTACACAGCACCTGACAACAAAACAACCTCTCTCTACCAATTTAATTAGTGTTAGAGCAAAGTGAGTTGAACAGCAGTTTCCCTAAAACAGAATTGGACCTGGCATGTCAGTCCAGGTTCTTTGGCGGGTTATTATTTAAGAAAGAAAAAAACACAGATGTGTATCTAATACTTTAAAGACTAATTTTAAAATCTGTTTAGAACTTTTCTAGTTAGCAAAAATGATGTATTGATGACCAATCTTGCAGTAAATCTAGCTCTTCAGCAGGTGATCTGTAAATTCAGGAAAAAAGTGATCTATTCAGAAGGGACAGTAAACATTAAAATGAAGGCTATTAATGTTGATGGACTTGTTTTTAAAATTGATAAAATACAGCAGAAGGGTGAGAAGAGGAAAACAAGCTAGCCATGAAGGACAACAGCAAACAAATAGCAGGAAAAGCTGCCCAGAACAAATGTTCTTTTTAAGACACACATAATGTGTATACACGCACATAAACACGTCAGACAATCTTCAAAGTAATCCCACAATGCGTGTAAATCCTAGGGCAGCACACAGAGTGAAGGAGACAGCACAGCATGGAAAGCCCTTGCTTTACGCAGGCACACGCAGCGCTGCACACTTTGCATTCCCTGGGACCTCTGTCCGTCTGCCACTCGGATAATCACTGCAGGCAGAATACGCTCAAAAGCAGTCTCTCCACAAAGCAGCTGTCGCAGCTATACAGACATACGGAAAGCAAGAAAGCTATAACTCCAAAATTAGGGCTATGGAGCCTACACACACAGAGGCAGGGGCGTGGTGAATGTTTTCCATCATGAACTACTGAACAGGGAGCCTCAACATCATGTCCCTACTCCCCACTGCTCAGCCTCAACCCCACCGGTCCCCAGAAGTGACATCGTTCAGAAGGTCTTTTAGGAAACTCTCAAAGAACGTTTCCCTCTTCCCCTTCCCTTTCTGTCTGCCTTCCACTCCCCGTGCTCAAATATGTATAAATGCATATGCATGTGCGTGTGAAAGTCCAGGAGGACATCCAGAACAGCGGAGCAGCTCATTTTTAGCCACTCATATTGATTTGACTTGATAAGTTCCCACTAGCTTGGTCATCTCAGATACTTAAGCCTGGTGCCTATAGTGTCTCACATCTTCTTGTATCTCTCTTCCTCTGCTAATTTAGTAAATCTAAAATACCACTGTGTTTTACTGCATGATTTCAATGATTTAGATTATTCTAACTCTTTCCTCAAACAGATCCCTTTACTATAAATACTTGGAGGTTTGGAAAGGTCACCTTTCTAAAGGGAACTTGCTTCTAAGAGGAATGAAAAAGGCAGCTCTCCTTCAGAATTTGGTTCAGCAACCTCAAAGCTATTCAGCCAAGAACTTTAAACATTTCAACACTGATCTGAAGAGGAATTAAGTAATGGGAAGTATATTCTCATTCAGGAGCTCAGGGCCAATTTCTTCAAAAGTATTTAATTTTACTAAGTGGTAAAAGTACAAAGTGAGTCCATGGGATTTTCAAAAGCATATTATTAATATCTGCTTAACTCCCACTGAAATGAGTAGCTACACTAGTACATGACATTATTACTGAAATTTGCGCTGCTGAAACTCAAAAAAACCCCCTAGTATAAGAGAGGTTCCATCTTTTTGTTTTGTTTTAATTTTGCACTTAGTGTTTGACACTTAGTTTGACACTTACATTTTTGCACACTGTGAGTACAAATCTGAAGGTTTGGAAAGTTTGAGTTCCTGTATTTTACAATGAGGCTGGTGAACACATTTCATCAATGCCCAACACCTGACATTAATGAGAGGCTGAGTTCTTTGCTCAGGCGGGTCCAAACCCAGCAGTGTTCAGGCAGGCAAAAAGGATGGTGGACCAATATTGTGGAAACTGCTTAAGTAAGAAAAATGCCTCAAGCAATTGGGAAATAGATTTCACAATAAACAGAGGATGGCAATAATATATTTGGCTGATTATGCTGTAAATCTAGGACTTATATGCTATCGCTTCTCGGTATGAACATTGCCAGATTTGTGGAGAACAAATAGATCCCTGTTTTCAACATGCACAACAAAAGGGCTAATTGTGTGGGTTCTCGATATCAGTAAATAAATCTGTCATCCCAGACTTAACATACAGGTGGCCACTGTGGAATCAAAATAAGAATTCTTTGCACCTTCTTGTATTTCATGGCCGATCATTTTAAGAAACAAAACCTATACTGTTGTCTCTGTTATTGAACACTGACACTTCTTTTTCTTTCACTATGGACAGATGAATTGCAACTACATGGTCATTTGAACCCTGCACTGGGCACCATGGGGAAAAGGCTAAATGAACACAGAAATGAAAGAGGGGAGCTGAAAATAGAAATGTGATTTTTTTTTTCCTCTCTATTTCACACACAGTTTAAACCTCAGGAATGACTGCAGGTGGTACAGACTGTGGATTTCTTCTTGCATGTGAAGAAATGTCATTTTCAAGTTAAATTCACTCCTTTGCAGAAGTCAAAAGTTACATTCTTTTATATCTTATCTACATGTCAAAAATATGACTTTAAATCCCCCCAAAAGCTGTATCCTGTACATAGCAAAATCCTTACCTGTCTATAAAGAACACGTGCTTTTATCATATTTTTTCACAGCAAGAGACTTCGATCTTCATCTGTTTTTAGAGAACAATAATGGGAAAATCTAATATTCCTTGTAGCTGCTACTCACAACTTACTAGGGAAAAAAATCAGTAGATTCCTTGAATCAATATCAGGATGTACAAGTTCTGTACGTACATCTAGAAATAGAATATCATTTATAGGACAATACATAAATGAGTTTTTGGACTTCATTTTACAAGATTTCTTTCGACCTTAATCTGTGACTTGCTAATAGTCTGTTTATTGAAGTTTTAAGTGGCCTTGTAAACAGTATTTTAAACAAACTGTAAGTAGGCCAACCTCCGTAACACTGCGGGGAGGGGGGAAATCACTATTTGAATGTCACCCCAAAATCTTTGCTTTAAAATACAGACCCATCTTGCTAGTTGCCTATGGTTTCTGTTCTGTTTTCTCCCAAAGAGAATTTTTAATAACCATCGCTAATGAACTCAGAACAGACTGGCGGGACAAACGGAATTCCCTTGTTAAACTGCAATAGTATTCATACTTAAGGTATTGTATCGATAAGGATTTTTTGTTTTAAAGAGGAAAAATATCATAAACTTCAGCTTGATGGCTCAGTCCTTAGTATCTCCAACTTTCACTTATACCACTGAAATATTTACAATAACACCAAAAGGGTATCATGGATCCTGACAGATTTATTCTGATGTTTTAGAGACTGAAAGAAAACAGATGAGAATCCCCACAGCAGATTTCCCTGCAGGACCCTCCTTCTCAAGGTGGGCTGGGACCCACCAGCACCACTCACCTCCCGGGACCAGGGAATGGGAAACCGCAGGTGGTGGGTACATCGTCAAACATCACATTTGGGCTAAAGCAGAGAGTAATAAAGGGTTTTACCAAGGATGCAAACAGATACGGAGACCAATTCTGGTCCTGCTTCAGGTCCCGTTTAGGCAAGGGGAGATGAAACACAGCCCGTGCTGTTCTTGAGTTCGGCCTCCCACAGAGCTGCTGGCTGATGCTGCTGATACACAGAATTGTTGGCTTCATACTGGTAGCAGCTGTTTTTATTAGTAGCAGCTATCTAGTTTTTAAGCTAGCAAAGGTTTTACAACCAAATCTCTTGAGAACACGCTGCTGTAGACATCTCTCACTAGGCTGGTTGTTGCAGAGCGGAGTGAAGAAGCGAGGGATTCCTCAAGTCCTGCATGGTTCGTGCTACTGGAGGAGGCCAAGAAACACTATAGCTTCTGGAGACACAACCTAGGCTATAACAGGCAAGAAAATATACAGCAAATACATCAAATATGATCCAACAGAATGTATCAGTAGCCTCACCCATAAAAGTGTATAAGAAATCTATCTCTACCATCCTTATTATTTTTTTTAAATGATAGTTTGACAGTCTATTTAAAAAAAAAAAAATTATGCTCCTTTTACCTACCCACCACTCCCATGGCACTTCAGCCTTCCCCTTACTGTGCCCAGGGCAAATGCAGCCAGAACGATCTCGCAGTTCTAGACTTATTCTTCTTCAGCTTTGCTCCAAAGGCGGCTTCTCCCTAGACCTAAGAACGGTCTCCAGCAAACCAAATTTTGTCTCAGCAAAACCCTTCAGTTTGCCTGAGTAAAGTGATTTTTGCCCATTCCAAGATATCAAACAGCTTTCATTGAAAATTCTTTTAGTACTGATAATAGAAATGAAATTTCATTACTACAGCAAGGCAAGAACACAGCGTGGAAAGACAAACCAGGACTATTAGCCCAATCTTTCTGTCTCTTCTGCATTGTGACAGGTACTTTGCCATTTTAGTCTAATCTACAAAATTGCTACCAATTACTGTGTCCCTGACACATTTAAAAATTGTATTAGTTCTTTCAACTGGCCATAGATATGTGGATATATTGTGCCTCCTAACTGCTGGTGCTATTTCACTTTCCCTTTTTATGCATGCATGTATATATGTATGTATTTATTTACTGTTTTCTTGTTACCTTCATTTTCCTTAATATGAGAAAAGTACTTAGGGCATCCATAAAGTCTTAGGAAACATCTCAGAGAATGGTTGTGTAAGTACTTTTACCCACTCAATTTGCCCATGATGGTTTTATTTCTGGAAAGCCAATCCTATAAATTACCAAATACCTGCATTCCTGAATATAACTGTATTCTCTAATGTACATGACAAATGAAGTTATGTTGTGTTTATGTATATCTAGACAATTAACCTTTCCTTCAGTGATCAAATGCATTTATCTGCAAAAATATACAGCTTTGGAAGGTTATATTTGAAAATCAGCATGAGTCCCTCAGGACACGTCTAAACTGCATTCCCACAGTAACACTGTTGTTTCTACACATTTAAGACAGTCAGGAGGACTTTTTTGCTTACTGCTTAATGTTATGGTTACTTAGGTACTGACTTCTGCTCCATTTAGTGGTTTGTGTCAGAGACCTCCAGACACCCATTTGTGACCTGCAGGAGTTCCTGCCCCAGATTGCGATGCCCAGAAGTTGGCAACGGTAATTTTCACTTCACATAATGTGCACGCCTGACTCTTCCTACCTTCAGCAATTACGTGATTCATCCCCCAGGTTTAGAGGTTTCAACTCCTCTAGTGTTGACAAAGCAAGTATCTAACAGTGCCCAACGTGAGCTGAAATGGGAAAATTAGATGCTGATTGGGAATCTTTGTATTTCACAGAAAATTCACGTCTGATTTCTTGCCCTGGTTTCTTTTTCTAAAATAAGATTATTTTAGAAGAGTTAAAAGGAAAATGCCGCAAGTGTGCTCAGCTATCCAAGCACGCAGCTCTAGGCAGCGCATGTTTTAGCTGTCTGTGTGCTTTCAGGAGCAGAACAACTTTGTTCTGCCACATGTCAGCAAAACAGAGCAGAAAAAGAAAGCCTTTCTGATGTGCCATAATGACAGGCCACCACAGAAAAGCCATGATTTCATGGTCTAGATCTCTCCCAGGTCAGCAACACTGAAGATGTTTTCACTGAGATTCAGGAGTAGATTCACTATCAAACAGGGACGCAGAAGATCAGGCCAGTCCTTTGTTCACTGAAGTTCGGTGTCAGACTCGATCACGGCTTCTCTAGATGAAGCCAATACTGCCACTTTATACTGTGTAGTACTTACTTTTGTTGAGCTGAAGAAATCATTGATTCAAAGCCTTAAATCCAAGCAAATCTGGAAGATGACTTTATCTGACAATATCAAAAGAATATTCAAGATAAACCCAACTATTTTCCTAGGATATAACAATCAATCCTCTAGTTTCTTAGAGGACAGATTTAAGACTTGGTGCCCTACACTAAAGTGCACACTCAGATTGTGGAGTCATGGTAAAATGCATACGGTTTGGTAGTAATAAGTATGTTAAATATTTAATGTTATTTAAACCATTTTCCCATCTCGATCACAACTCTACCAGTGCCAAGGTAGAATTCCTGTAACTGTAACAAATGGACTTTTTGGGGAGGCAGGGGAGGTGGGGGGTGGGATGGGGGTGTATGTCTGTAATTCTTCTTACCCTCCCACCCTGTGACGTCAAAAGTGTCACTGACACATACTGGGAGGTGTCACAAGCGGGAGACTCTCTTTACCCCTCTCTTTACACAAGCTCCACAGCACCGTCAAATTGCTCCCAGCAGCTTCTGTTCTTAACAGGGGTTCTTTTGCCTTTTTTTTTTTTTTTGGTAAAGTCTACCTCCAAATATTATCAATTGTATTCTAGTACCTGATAAGGTGAACTAAGCTTTTGCATACACAGGATGACCTTCTACTTTAAGGCCACAAAAGAAATGGGATGTAATTATGTAAGTAAGGTGATGACCAGTACTTTCCAAACAATCCTAGATTGTGTATCAGCACTGAGATAGTACTTCAATTCTAATGCAGCTTATTCAAGTTTATTTGGTGTATTTTACGTGTTACTTCTATGCCATTTTAGTCAGTACAACCTCATCTTTCTCCTCCCAGGATTTATGGCAATACAATCTGCACCTCCTGTCCCATTGCAGGGAGACAATTATCCCTCAGACTCCAAACATCATCACACTACTTCAAGTATCATCAATGCCTTTTGGTATTAACACACAGAAGATACATTTTTCTGTCTTTATGCCCAGGTTTATTTTAAAACTATGCACGCCTAATTCTGCCTCATGACCCTTCTAGCACACCAATCCCCATCTTTTTGGGCTCTCCTTTTCCCACAGAAGAATGCTTAGCTTGCCTGAAACACATGAAAGAGAACTATGTGGTCACAGGATGATCTGTATTGTTTAAATATAAGGCAGCTGCCAGTTCCCAAGATACCGTTTCCATGGAGAATAGTTTGTACTAATGTCTAAAATAAAAGGGCATGCAAACCCGGAGGCAGTGAAGCAAGAAAAGATAGAGTAGAATTAGCTCTAGACTTGCGTGTGCTGCAGAATCTCCTACGTGAGGGAGGTGTCTTACTCTTAACGCCTGGTTAGTAAAGCCCTCCTGTCCCATGAGCAAGTCTTCATCTGCCTTTTGTGTTCACAGTTAATTCAAAGGGGGCAGTAGTGCTAGTTCCAAAGATTTTCTAGCTTCAAACTTTCACTGCATTAGTTACCACAGCACCCCAGTCTAAGTGTCAGAGATGCGAGGAAAAAAGCAGGTCTGAAACTAAACTATGTAAGTACATTGAGTAAGTCAATCCTGTAAGTACATTGTGAAACCATAATTCACAAATATAATTTTTTTACATCATCTTTCTTGTTATTTGCTGCTCTCAATCTGCGGAGGCCATTGACATCGTCACAAAAGATACTGCCCAGTGCCTTGAGTGAGCTTTACAAACTGAGATATTCTGGACAACCCATGGGAAAGGCAGGAATCCTGTTGTCACTCATCACCACACCAAGGAGCTTGCTTTGTGTACCATCACTGAAGAGTATCTCCAGCTAATAATAGTCGAAAGGCTCTGCTGATAATGCTGAAACACATTACACACTATGTAAAGGGCATGAAAAAAACAACTCTTTTTTCACATCGAATTGCATCGGACCAACCATTCTAGAAGGAATGTAAGAAATACAGCCTATTTGTACTGCTCTGTCACCTGCTTTTCCTCAATCTGCCATCCTATCACCTGTTTTTTCTAACGGGCAGAGCCCAATGACCAAGCCCAGAGAAATGTGTTCACTCATTTTCAAGCTGTGGTTCCGGGACTCACCAGTTGCTTTTTGTGGATTCTCAGAAGAGGACGCAGGAAAGCAGGTTCATGCACACTACGAAACTTTTATTTTCAGCATCATAATCTCTGTCTGCTATCACTTTTGGTTTCCCTATGATCAGCAGTTTCTCTTCTAAATGTTGTTTCTTTTTTAAAGCATTTTCTAATAGTGGTTACTACATATCTTCTGTTATTACCTTTAGTTTACACAACTCGAGCTCTCCTCAGGTCTGTGGTTTCCTCAAGAAGTAGTTCAGCTACAAAGAAAAAGCAGAAACAGAAGAAAAACACTCACTGCCCTAACATTTCCGTATACATCTCAGTCACATTCACACAGGTATGACTGTGTTTATATGTAGAGTTGTTTTCTCAGAACCTGTTAAAGACACTAACGGGACACTCCACTGCAGTGGTAGGCAGATGCTTTCAACAACTGTCAATTCACACTAAAAAATATACATATATACATTCTGATTACAGAAATGTGTTTGAAACAGGAGTGAGGAAAGTGCTAAAAGTGAGGTCCAGTGAAGTCCTTATGAAGACCACATAGTAGCAGAAGCAACATGAGTCTGCAGTGATGTGCAGTGTTTCAGTCTGTAGTTTAAATGTCATTTAAATGCAACGATTGTTACCAATAAAGTACAACTGTAAATCATTTGTTGCTTCAGCTGTTAAGGCTTTGTGTTTTTTTTTTCTCGTTCTGCCCTTTCAATTCCTCTATCCACTCCCACATACTGCTATTTTTATATATAGTAAACACGACCAGATGTCACTTTGTCATCTGCCACCAACACACCGCCACCCTTTTCTCATGAGGTTTTTGCTACTTCTAATCTTGAGGTTGTATCTAAGGTTTCTGGCATTAGGGGAGCCAGGAAGTAGAGAAAGAGGTGTTAAAAAACAAAGTCTAACCAAGACTCCATAAATGTAAACAGTTCTTCCATCGTATGTTTAGTTTACATGATAAACTAAGCTACATAAGCTAAGGGAAACTAAGCCATATATGCTGATCTCTCTCTCTCTCCCACTCTCAAAAAAATAAAAAAGATACATAAAAAATACAGTTATTGAAAAGGATACCATTACCCTGCTATGGGACAGGATTTTTTATGTTTCTAGCACTAGAAAACGTGTATACTTTGAAGGACTGAGAGGGTTTTGCAGAAGGTGGAAAATGTGATTTGACCTTTTACTTCCTTTTGCACTTTACCATGTGACACTTCACCAGTGTTCTCAGTCCCAAAGAACGGTGTCTGTCAGAATGATATGTAGCACTTACAAAGAAATAAATAGAAATAAAAAATGAAATACCAACAAGTCTGCAGATGGAAACATCTCTGGGCTGCATGAATAAAAAACCCTTACAAGACACCTTTCCCAAATATTTATCCAATTATCAATGTATAAATGACCAAACGAATGGCCCATTGGCTCAACATACAAAAATAATCCATTAAGACAGTGATGCTTGAAGGGACAGGTTTATTACATCTCCTACACCTTTTTGTTTCTGAGCTGGTGACCAAAATAATAATGAAAACCTTAATCCAGAAAACATTTACAGCGAATTTAGTTTCAGGTTCTGAAATGAAAAACACAATGTATTTGTGCTGTTAATTAAAACACTACTTGGTTTTCCTCCCTTCTCACAGCCCAGGTGATTCTCTAACCTTGCAATGGCATTTTCCATACAGTAATGCTTAAAAAACTACACTAAACACAACATAATCCTAAATAAGAATTCATTTTTAATTACATGGTATAGAATGTCTTGCAAACAAAAGACACTCAATTAAGATTTACTGGCAAGTACAGTATTTTTTGGCAGCCCTGGAACAAACCAGAAGAAAAAGCAAAGAATTATTCTATAACCATGAGGGAAAGAAACATCCATCTAAACGCTGAGGATTCATACGGCAAAACTTAAGCTAAAGAAAAAATCCACGCTTACAGCAGATTTTGCTTTTTAATTCTTAGTGCAAGAAACATAACCAAGTTAATCACAGAATCAGTACTAGTTAGGAATATGGAAAATTCTCCTATACAGAGGTAGAGTCCAGTGCACAAGGCTAAAACGATATTCAATAGTCTAAACAAGACTGAGCCAGGTTTTACGGAATCCACTTTTAAAAGTATCAGACTGTTATGTACATACATACAATAAATAGACTATACAATCTTTAAAGTAGTTTAATAAACTTCACAAAAATTATAGTAGATGCATTGAGATCTTTACATAATCCAAAGTTCATATCTCTATCACCCAGAAATGGATAAAACCAATATTCCTGATATCAAGTTAAATGGAAAATAGTTTAGCAAAGTGTTGATAAATCAAAATATTTTACATATTTTAAAGCCTAAATTTATGCTTATAAAGATGAATCTCAAATGCTCTGAAAATGTTCCTTTTGATACTATCTGTAAAGAGGTTTCAAATGCTGTCATTTGCATTTGTATTCTTATAAACACTTTCCTTACATTCCATGTTCAAGGGAAAAATGGACGTGGAGACTCACAGTTCTGACACATTGGCACAACAAGAAGTGATGAGAATTCGATTCTTTTAAAGGCCCAAAGGACCTCAGGAGAGAATTTATGGACAAAAGCTTCATGTCTCAAACTACACAAATCACATCAGCAAGTGAAAACTGTTTGGTGTTACCACATCAATCCCGCCAGCACCCGCGGGTGTCCGATCAGCCCTGCACTGAGCTCGGGGCCCCAAGGTTCGCTACAAGCCCATAGGGCTTAATAAAACAAATATGGAATCTTTATGGGTTTACCACAGTAGTGTATAAATCAGGGACGTCTGTTGCCATTCATTTCAGTGATAGTCGCAAAGAAAGGATTTCAGGGAACTGAGAGTTTTCAGCCGTATCTTTCTAAACTGTGCAAAAAAAAATGGGGGAAAAAAAATTGCCCTGGGGCATTATAAAGCAAATATGCTTATACCGACAAGTTATTTTCTATAAAAGGTTCTTAGAAATTCCAAGGGGGCAACAGCCACAGTAAGAGGGAACCAGTAACAACAACAGAAGAGCTTGATAATCAGAGTTGAAAATGATGTTCACAGTTCAGTTACTTCTAATTTCTATAAGCACCTATGCTGAAAAACACAAGGGTTTTTATTTTAGCTTTGAAATTGAATCTACTTGTGAGAAATACCTTAAGATTCCCATTCTGCTCTTCTACAGGCCTTCTCACTGGAACATTTCTTTTTTTTTATATTATTTTTTATTTTATACAAACAGACTCACTTTGATTTAAAGTAAACATACAAAAATTGAGAATATTGCTTGCAACAATGGAGCTGGAGGTGAAGGAATGAACTAGTCAGGCCATAAAAAAAATGAAAATGAATCCTGCTAAACTTCTAATGCTATGAAAATCTGCAAAAAGGATCACAAGATCTGTTGCAAATTTCAGAGATTTGGCCCAAGTCTTATCATCATCATCTAAATACTTTAATAACTGTATCTTTATATTACGGAAAAATAAATGATTCCAAGAACTCAGGAAGGCACACGCACCCAAGTATACTATAAATAAAACACATCATGAAATTACGAAGATCTTCTGATCCCTGTACACACTTTTGGTTCAGCACTATGGTCAAGTTCTCTCTTTTGAAATACAATAAAAGGCATACAAGAAATATAACATATGCATAATAATTATGAAGAATAATGCTAATAAGACAGCTTACAGAGAAAAGTGCAGTGAAAAAACCCAACACTATTTATTCAGGGGCTTGTGCTACTGTAAATACAGACTTCGTATTTGCTGCTGTGCAAAGGGACAAATTTATCCTGGGAAGCAGCAACGAGGAATGCAAAAAACAACAAAAAAATAAAAAGGATATTAAGAGAAACCTTTAAGATGGAACCTTCCCAACTTCATTCCTCTCGTGCACAGTCATCTGACTACACGGATTGTTTTCAGGCTGCCATTTCTCTTCATGAGTACAGCATATTAGAAAACAGCACAGTTCTTCAATATTTTTCTGCCTCTACTTCATTTTTCTGTTTCTTCTTCCAAGCACCTGATTGGCTCTTTCCTCATAAAAAGGGTAAAGCTGTTAGTGAAAGTGAGAAACAATTGTTGCCCATCTTCTCTCCCGAACACTGATTTCTCCATTTCTCCTTCCACTTGGTATTTACTCGTGTGCTACACAATGGGGAGGCACTGTAAAGGCAGCTTGACAGATTTAAAAATTAAAAAAAAATCAGAAGTCTTTTTTGTTTGTTTGTTTTTTAAATCACCCCCACCCCCAGCCCACCCCCAAAAAATGGATGGATGAAACAGTACGTCCATAGGAATATTCCAGTCTCCTCTGTTAGGAGATAATAGCAGGGGACCATCTAACCACAGTCAGATTGTCAGCACTGACTGACCGTTTCTTTGCAGCTTTCCTGAAGTCCTTATATTTATCTTCACACAAGCGGGAAATGGCCTGTAAGACAAAAGAATGAAACAACCTCAGTTGCATTGACCACAGCTGTACAGGTAAAATAGAATTAAACATGAATTTCTACATAAAGATAGATTTACAGAAAGTCACTTCATTAAGCAAAACATGTGAAGAGCTTCTCACATAGAAATGTTAAAAACCTTCTGAAGAGAGAGAGAAAGATTATTCAAACGTCAACTCCTACTATACTACACTGCAGTTAATGTCTTATCATTCTTCTACTGTTCTTAGCCAAGTTTACGCCAAATCTTTGTTATAGATCTCACATGCACAAATTTACTGTGCCCTAAAATAACGCATCTAGTAGAGTTCATATGGTTGGGATAGGTCACACTTGGCATCAGCAGTGATGTTAACTCTGGTGTTCGGACCCACAGACCCGCAGAGACAGCTCACTGCAAGGAGCCATCAAGGTCAGGTTATAAAATAAGATGAACTAAACCAGTATTTTTATTTACCGAGGAATGCTTTTAAGTGGTGTCTTAAGATAGGATGTTTTTTAATAAGAAGTACTGTACAGACAAAACTAGTACAAGTGTTTGATTATAAACCAAGACATTACAAATTAACAGCCTGACTCCACTGATCATCTTTCTTTTTCTTGATGTGTACTCTCAGAGCACAGCAAGTTGCAGTAAGTGATGAAGAGCCCTTCAATTTCATCAGCCCTGCAAAGACCAGACGTAGGTATGACAGAAGCAAACAACTTGGGCTTCTGAGAGCAAGTACAATAATGCTTTGGTCAAGGCAGCCACAAAACATGGCTAAATTTAAAAAAAATACAACAAACACGCACATGAAATCCCACCATCACCACCACAAGCAAACCAATTGCTACTTTATATATGAAAACTAAATTTCCTTTTGTTGAGACCATTCCTGAACCAAGTTTACTTCCTTGGTACAGATGAAGAACACAACAGAATAAAATAACACAAATATTCCTGTTGCTTTGTAGATCATAACTTAACTCACTTTAAACTGCTTAGTAACATTTTATTTAGTTTAACCAGGAAGTCAATGGACTAAGAAAGTTTATGCAATTCAATCAGATTTAAAATCCAATAGATGAAAAGAGTTCAATCATGAAATAATGTTCCAAGGCACAGCTTGGCCAACAGGTACAGTGAGGTGAAGCTCAGCGTCTTTCAGCTGCCAAAATCAGGCTGTTACCTTAGGCACCAAACAGCCAGAGAAAGTATAGAGTTCAAAATTGCCTGTTTCACAGGAGAATTTCTGTTCTGGCAGTTGGTCAGACAAAACAAAATTTTGCTTGGGAGTGGCGCTTCTTATTTGGCACCTCTAGTCCCTGGTGATTAATCATATAGATAAGGAACACATGGACTGCTGTTTAAAGCAGTACTCTGTCTACAGATGCCTCTTCATTTACAAATAAGTTGCAAAATTAACATTTGGAGCCTGTTTGACAAGTTAGTGAGTAAACTTTAGCCTCACATATGAGGAAAGAAGACAAAAGCAGAAAATTATAAATATTTATTATTGTCCTTCAGTTAAAATAAATCCAGATAAACTTATAAACATGTCATCTGATATTTCTGTTTCTTTTATTGCTAGAAAAGAATTTTTTGACAGTTGCAAGGTACCATTTCTCATTATGAAATCAAAACATTCCTAAAAACAGCAACACTATTCAATTACATAGATGTTGAACTTGATTGTAATATCTGTCATCAACTGGAAAAATGCATACATGTATGTTCTTCCGTTATATATATATATATACGCATACAGAACTAGAAGTCAGTTCCTCTGCTGAGTTATATGACTCTAGATGAGACTTTGCCAGTGGTGAAGGGGGCCAGTCAGGAGAAGGGAGAGAAGAGAAAGGCCGTAGTAGTAATATGAATTTTGGCTGCATGCACAAGTTTGTGTAGGGCAGGACGGCAGCAGGGCTGAGCATGGCTTCACTGCTGGGAATGCACAAAGGCCGGCAACTGCCAGTGCTGCAACACCCCAAAAAATGGACAGAGAGCTTAGCAGGGACAGACAGCACTAAGTCTGGAAGGGTTATATATAAGGAAAATGGAAGAAAGAAGAAAAATCACTGGAACAACTAGATGTTGTGATGATGGAAAACACTTAAGTGTTAACAGGGTCACATCTCTGGGATAATGCAAGTGTGTATGGGCAGATCAGTGATGATCACTGGTGTACATACACTTAGAGTTGCTGCTCATTGCCACTTAAGTTTTGAACCACCTTAAGTACTGCATGTGCACAGCAACTTCCCTGAGCACCACATAAATTTCAAACCTGCTATTTCCATTCTACAATAAGGCAAAGGAATCTGGTATCAGAAACAGTGTGTGGCTTCTGTCAGCGCTAGCTGGCCAGCAGGACCAGGGCAGTGATCGTCCCCCTGTACTTGGTGCTGGTGAGGCCACACCTTGAATCCTGTGTTCAGTTTTGGGTCCCTCACTACAGGAAAGACATTGAGGTGCTGGACAGAGTTCGGTGAAGGGCAACGAAGCAGAGGAAGGGTCTGGAGCACAAGTCTGATGAGGAGCAGCTGAGGGAACTGGGGCTGTTCAGCCTAGAGAACAGGAGGCTGAGGGGAGACCTTATCGCTGTCTGCAACTGCCTGAAAGGAGGCTGTAGCATGGAGGGGGTTGGTCTCTGCTCCCAAGTAGCAAGTGATAGGACAAGAGGAAATGGCCTCAAGCTGCACCAGGGGAGGTTCAGATTGGATATTAGGAAAACTGTCCAGGGTAGTGGTTGAGTTACCGTCCCTGGAGGTGTTGATAAGACACGTAGATGAGGTTCTTGGGCACACTGTTTAGTGCCAGCGCTAAGTTAACAGTCTTGAGGTTTTCTTCTGACAAAAATGATTCTATGATTCTGTGATGGGGGTTATCCTTAATTTATAGGGAACGAAAAGAAGAGCAGTTGGGTTACTCCTGACAACAGGGCAGAGGAGTTTAGCTCTGTCTTCACTTCTTGGCTAAGAGGGTTCTGAACACAGAAAACGTGAAGGATCACAATCAATCACTGTGACAGCAGGAGGCTGGAGAGATATAAAGACACTGCTTGTTACTTATATCTTTTGCTCCTCTTCTTTGTCTGATCTATGGGACTGCACCTCTTTAGGGCCAAGAAAATACAGCACATAGTTCAAAGGGTTTGAACCATGTGCTCAAGCACTGTCCTAATAATGAAAAGCTCGGACAACATACAGTCAGTTAAGCTGGGAGTGCACTAACAAATGCTCTTACAAAATCTAGCCTTGAAACAAGCACAGTGCTGAGACCACAGCAGAAACAGGGTAGGTGCGTTCTGAGGACTTACCCCAAGAGCAGAATCTGACTCATATTCAGCTCAGTACATGGAAGAATAACCCCGTGCAAGAGTAGGAAATTGCAAAATAGTGGATTAAGGTTGGATATCTAACAACTTTCTTGGCAGAAAAATCACCCATCTTAGAAAATAGTTTCTCAGGAGAAGCAAAGGAAGCCTCAACATTTGACATAATTAAAAGGAAGGAGAAAACACACTACAACATATGCTAGTTTGAAAAAACAGCATTGGCAGGTGGACAGACTGGATGATCTAATGAAAGGTTATTTGCCATTTTTAATTTCCCCATACAATGGGGAAAAAAAAGAAAGAGAGGTCATGAAAATGGTTTCTGGCTACTAGGTAGACTGGTATAACAAATTCAGTACACTTTTAGGCCACAGGTAAAGTAAAAAAAAAAAAATTACTTTCATTTAGCAATTTAAAAGACAAAGGTACTTAAGCGTCATTTGTGGGAACATTATATATGGAAAAACATCCCCTAGAGATGCTCCAGAAAGTTGTATTTTTTTAACGAGTACTACAACCTCTTACAACACCTCAAAGCTGATGGATCTTGTCCAGCATTTCCATTTGATGAGGAATGGTATTTACTAGCCTTGTCTTTGGTCTTCTTGGTGTTGGGTTTTTGTTTGTTTTTACCACAGGTATGTCAACCTCATGATATTTGCAGACATAGCAATGCAGATTCTGCCATGCCATATCTAATGCTCCTGCTTCGGACTCATAAAATAGCTTGAAAACATAAAAGCAGAAAAAATCTTTTATAATATAGCCATTTCTCTATGCAAGAGTTTTCATGACTTCAAATGTCAGTAAATAAGTTGTTTAAAATCTTAGGACCGAGCAAGGTCCCTTCCCTTCCATTTACCAGACAAGGCAAATCCTTCCACTGCACATATACACTCACTACGAGTCTGTTATCCCTCATCACAGACTGCAGCTTTTCTCTCAGGATCAAAACTATCACAGCCTATGTGGTACTACATCTCCTCCACTTGACAAGCCCAGCAACTGTTTTAAAAACAGAGAGCTCTGGGCTGAACAGCACACGAGAGACCTAGAAAAGTGCTGCAAATGCATTTTGATAACTCTTGGCAAACGAAATGCTTAACTGTGCTCAAGGAACTAGGCTATAAATTATGCTGTCAACCAGTTTCAAGGGCACACTAATGACAACCAAGAACTGCCAGGGAACGAGGCAGTTCCTGTCATGTCCCCTTCATTTTGGCTACAGAACTGGGGCAAGGAGCTGGTGGACCAGGTTGGTTCCACGGCAGCTCCTGTTCCCTGCAGACATCTGCTTCGCCTGGCAGGGTCACTTCACAGCCAGCGCGTGCGGCAGCGCAAAGCATCCCCAACACGGGCAAGTTTTTATTGAAAAGGATTTATTTAAAAAAAAAATCCCATTATTTTAAAATATGCCTTCTCTTCAGTTAGTAAAGAAGAACCATCAGTATCCTCTGGGTATTCACAGTCATATCCTGTTTTCTTCTAAGGTTTTAGGAGCTATCGCCGTTACCTTCATTTGTAACCTGCTATTGTACATTGTGTGCAACACAGACTAACAGTGTGGGGAAAAACTGTGTACTAAATTATCTTTAAAAAGCAATTTGCTCAATTTTAGTTTATGTAACAGAACTTATTATCAAGATCCATTATCTAAGTAACTTTGTAAACTATCTCTTTCATTTCAGATTACAATCCAAATGAATTTTCATTTTTAGAAATTGTCTTCAATAGAAACAAAAATCTGACGCAAATCTACATCACACTCCATACACAGAATTAAGATACATTCTTATTAGAGCTACCTGTGAAATTTAGAAAGAATATCTAGAAAGAATGAGAAATACAACTTCAGTGAAATCTGCTTTGATTCTTTCTCAAACATTTTCTGTTCCCATTACAGTCACAAACAAGTCAATTAATCTTCCCACACACCATTTCCCCCCACAAAAACTTGTATAGTGCTGCCTGCCTGTTTTACAAAAGCACTACGAGTTTCAGAACATGCAAAGCTCACCTCTGGTGCAAGCTGTTATACAATTAAAGACGTGCAATGTTAAAAGCAGTTAGCACCTAATGATGAATTTCAAAATTAGTAACAAAATGCGTATGCGCTCATGCAATAATGCCCTTATTTGAAAAAGTCATATATGAAAGCTCAGGAGAAGTAGATTCCAGACTTGCAAAGTGCCCAATATTGTCAAGATTATTTTAAATTCCTCCTGTGTGTGTGTGAATTCATAGTGCCCTGCATTTTGCAGGTCCAGACCACCCAATATTGTGTTTTCTGCACATGGTATATTCAGGTCTCATAAGCATACATGATTTATTCACTAAAGACGTGTGCTCATTTCTGTTTCCCCATTACTGAGAAAAACACGATGGAAGATAACAGACTTGGATCCACGTGAAGTGGAGCGATAGCAAATAACAAGCACGTGGAATAGTTATTTTCAGCAATATTTGTTAATATTCTGTCCTTCAGGTGGATAATGAGTTTCAAGAAACCAAATGAAAACACAAAAACAAGCCCAATTCAGACAACTGGAACTGAAAAAGAAATGGAAAGCAAGACACGGTATGAAGTTCAAAAAGCTGTCTTCACGTCCATGAATACCCAAAGCACAAAATAGTTACGGAAATCAGAGC
This sequence comes from Patagioenas fasciata, assembly GCF_037038585.1. Classification (NCBI taxonomy): domain Eukaryota; kingdom Metazoa; phylum Chordata; class Aves; order Columbiformes; family Columbidae; genus Patagioenas; species Patagioenas fasciata. Next base: position 155,222,042 of record NC_092521.1, on the reverse strand, counting down.
ACATGATATTTATGTTCTAACTACAGATGGGAATATTTGGGAAGAGAAGGGAGAAACAACATAAAAATTCCAAATCCCCACATATATTCAACTCTGAGCAACCTAAAAGGAAAGTGTCTTACCTCAAGTTTATATGCCCTGTCCCTGCTGAGGGGCTCCAAAGGAAAACTCAAGTTATTCGCTTCTGCCAGGGAACGCAAATCAAAATAATACTTGGCATAAACACTGGAGGGAACATTAATATTGAACTGCAACAGCTCAAGAAACTGGCGTTCCAGCTCATTCCTGTAGAAAGAAGATAAATGTGAAAATGTATTTCAGATTCTGCATTCTGAATGTAATTTACTTTAAACTGCAAATGGTATAAACCAAGTTCATTTCTTATTCTTGCCAGATGCAATTATCCTAGCCTAAGGTTTGACCTAGTCTACCAAGTGCTATTGGTGTACGTATACCAGCGAGGAATATGAAAGACGCTGCCCCTTGCAGCTGCTACTGCAATGCCCATCAAACCATGACACAAACTTCTGCTAGCGGAAGGGCACCTTTATCAGTTCAGCTAATACAATGCGGGAAAGAAAAGCTAGCAGGAAAACAATTTTCTTGTAGTTTCTGCTGTACCTCCACTAGGTGGATCTGCACACACAGCTATGCAAATGCAAAATGCAAACGTGCCCTAAATTCGTCACACATCTCTCATAAATGCTGCAAACTATTCTGAACACCTAAATTACTGGAGAACTTATTTACTCTCTTCAGCCTTTCATAATCAATCATTTAAAACTAGTCATGGGAAACTTGAATTTTTCAGCATACTGTCTTTTCTTTCTTTATAAACAGAATGAAGCAATTTTTCCCTAGGACGTGCAATCAAAATTCACAGTGGTGATCATTTGTTTTTCAATACCTAAAACAAATGACATTGTCAAAATACCTGATAGGAGCAGAGGTTCTATTTGAGCTCCCACACTGTGAAAACTTTGGTTACCTACACTATTACATTAGGAAGTATATTAAGAAATATGCAAACCAACAAAGTTAAGGACTGGAAATTTTCACAAATTGCACAGTAACCAGACATCCTACATAATACTCATGCAGGGACACGTGATAAAATTCGAAACAGTGATTTCAAGACATGAGAAATAAAAAAATAAATGTGTGGTAAAAGCTGTATGTTTGCTGAAGAGTATATGGACCACACAGCTGTGTTACCAGCAGGTATTGACTATGACATTGCATTTAAGCTACTTTTTGAGTGCGGTGTAAGCGTGCGAGGGATGTGCAGGCAGTTGGCAACAGACAAGGAAGGATCTGAGGATAAGTAGTGGTACTGGTACAGTAGTTTTTCAACCCTGAATGATTTTTCTTCTTGTCACTCTACTCTTACATCACTCTAACATCATAATCAGTGTCTTTCCTTACCTTCACTCTCTCTCTGCCAAAATTCTAATTATAAATATTAGTTAACATTAAAAGGCTATCTGAAAGACAGATATGGACTTCTTGGAATGAATTCACACTGTGGAAGATTCTATCTTTCAAACAATAAAAATGAAAAAAAAAAACCATTTTAAGATGTCTATCAATAAACAAAGTAGATTATTTTAAAATGTCCTTTTATCCTGCCACCATTTTACTTTCTGCAAGCTAAGCCTAAAGATCTATGTTAAAGGATCATATAAAGCCTATTTTAATGCAGAAAGACATTGTATGTACCTCTTTTGAAGAGTACCGCCAAATCTTTAAGAACAATATGCAGCCTCAGATTCTTACTATCCCCTAGCTCTCAGATTTGAAGGTTAGATCAGCAGACTAACTACAGCTGAGAAAGAACAAAAAAATACAGCTGCTTCTTACTTTAACTAACATAATTTAACTAGCCACCATACCCTCCTTCCTCCATACATATACATTAGACTGCTTTGGCATCTGCTTTCCTGTGGCCACCCCTCAGATTCACACAGAAACTCCAGGTGATGCTACACACACGACCACAGGCACACGCTGCAGTTCAGTCCTTCCAAGTCCTCCAGTAGCTTTTAGACACAGCTCAATGTAGTGCTAGTGACTTACAAAACACTGAAAGGCCTGCACCACTTATGCTGAATGATTCACAGCAGTTGAAGATTTTGACCTAGAGCTTTTCTGCCTTATTAATATAAACAATGAAAGGCCCTGTCTTGCACAGAGCTAGGCACTTAAAAATCATAATACTGTACTGTCCTAACTACCTGAAAAATAAGAAAAAAAATCCACCACACTAGGGATAGGAGGAAAAAAATATTGGAAAAACAGGCAACAGGAATATAAACATCAGGTCAACAAGCATCAAAATCTTCACTGGAGGATTGTCAAGAAGCTCCAAACAGAAAGCCTATGAGCCAGATTACCAAGAACCACATAGAGAGCACTGGGCCTCCAAAGGCTTCTGGAGTTTGTGAGAACTCTGAAGAGATTAAGAAGCTACAAACTTTGAGGACAAGGCCTCAGAGCTTGGTTAAGGAATCCGCAGTGCAGAAAGCAGGCTGACGTTACATGGCAGCACAGGCCTGCCACGTGAGTGACGGTGTTACATAGCTCAAGTGTAACTGCTAACAGCAGCACCATCGTATGTGTTTGTCAAAAACAATAACCTCTTTTCTTTTTGTTTCCTTTCACACTATCACAGTTGGCCTCATCGCCTGCCTTCAAAAAAAAAAAAAAAAGAAACAAAAAGCCCTGAGAATCAGCAGTTTCAAAACTCATATTTATAACCATTCCTGATTAACACTGTCATGTGGCACAACCAAACCTGTCAGTCTGCTTCAAGCTGTTGAGCACTCCAGCTCATGTCCCAGCTTCAGAAACACTTTAAAAGTCCTCAGATTTGCCTTGAAGAAGGAGTGAAGGGAGGGAGGCACTTACTGCCACCGAACACCCGAAAGCATAAGAAAAGGATCAAGGGAAAAGTAGCTTTGCAAAAATCACTCAAGAAACACTCAAAACAGTCAAGGAAGCGTTATCAAATTGTTCTGCACGGAATAATATTGCACAAAGAAATGCGAAGGGCCTGATTTCAGCTTCTTGCCCCTCTTAGCCCCGCTTTTATTTTGGAAATCTCGTTCTATCTGGGTGACTTTGGAAAATAAGTCCTTAAAGTAGCTTATATGTTTTAAAACAGATACTGAAATGGGATTATGTGGTATTTCCCATCTCTATTTTGAAATGAGAGTTTTTCCCCAAACTAATGAAAGTAAGTCTGGCATACCACAGCCACACAAGCTTTGTGTTTTTCACTTTGACTCAGGAAAAAAACACCTTATAACAAATTGCTTGTTGATACAGATTTAGAGATAACTTTCCTAATACTTGAACAATGACAGCTACTCACAATTTATAAGTCTTATCTAGTAGTGTATGACCATGCCTAATTTAAAGCCATCAGCTGACTCCTAACACTCAACCTTTCCCTTACAGATCATTTTTAGACCAGCTATAAATCTGACAAACGGTGAGCTATTAAGAAACTAAATTAGGGCTGCTTTAGCAAAAACGCTTGGCCTTTCACTGCTTTGAGACTGCAAACTGAGATTCAAAAAACATTCTGTCCGTGTAAACATTTCTTCTCATCTACTTCCCTCCTTCATTCTTCCCTCTTCCCAGAGTGCTTATGCACAGCCAACTCTTTTCAGTGGCTGCCATCCTGATTTAAGTGAGTTAAAGCAGAGACAAGTCTATATACTTCTCATTACAGACACCAAGCTCGGCTTAGAAGAGCTCTGAAACACACAGATACTGTACTAAAACATCTTGCTAATCATTTGATTGTTACTAGTTCTTATAAAAATGAGGTGCACCAGTAGACTGAAAAGGTGATTCTCTGAACGCATGAGCCGCAGGGGCTGGACAAGGTGCTGGGCCATCTTGTCCAGACTGGGCTTTTGCCAAGGTTGGACCAGATGATCCTTGTGGTCGCTTCCAACCTGGTGTTCTGTGATTCTATGAGGCATCCGGCCCCTCTGGCCCCATCCCAGCACCAATTCCAGCTGTAGCCCTTCCAGCACGGCTCTCCCACACATGGCAGCTCCGGCAAGACCACCGTGGAAAGTGTGCATGGGATGTGACCCAGCCCTGGACACACATATGATACAAACCCTGGGCACTTCAACCAATACATGTAATATCTGCTAACCAACCAACCAAAAAAGCAAAACACTCGACTATTTAGTGAAATGAGCATTCATTTTAGTATTTGTAAACATTAAGATCTTAATTGTGGTTATTCTTACTACAGTTTCTTTTATTATTTGGTCTTAATATGTCTCAGGAGTATCCAGCCAGATATCACAACCCTCTATGCTGTTATAATATGCACTTCTTATGAATGCCATCAGATAAAAAAAGACGAAAAACGGAAATTTCTCTTTGCAAGCAAAAGTGTTAGATTTTTAACATCTTTTAAACGAATGCAGCAGAATACAAAGGGAGGAAAAGGAAAAAACCCCAAAGTACTTATTTTGAATAATGGCAATAAATAAGTGGATGATCATCTTAGGGTCATTAGGGTCACAACAATTTTTTTCCTGCCTTACATGTTGGTTTACTGTCTGCACAGAGAACTAGCATGACAGTCAATGTTGCTGAAGTGAACACATGCAGGCTCATTGGATGTGGGGTTGTTTATCAAGTCATACATTTAAATATTCTGCAGGTCTGTTTTCACCACCATGCATGATCATCCAGTGGCACAATATACTCCAACCAGAAAAAAAAAAGATAATGTATGGCTTCTATGTAAGCAACTGTCAAGTAGACTTCATGCCATCTATTAGCATCCACCATGTTTATATACAACGCAGAAACACAAACTTTATGTAATTTATGAGAGAATCTCCCATCCCCCTCATATACACAGATCTTGGCATTCATAGACAAAGATAAACATACTGCACTCACATGTCTTCAACCGTGATATCTTTCAGGATCTGGCAGTAATCCACGTTCCACACTGCCTGGTCATCCCAAACTTTGGATGCCAGCAGAATTGCACCCAGTACAATTCGCTTCCAGTTTGCTGGACAAATATCTATCTCTGCATAAGTTAGAAGTCTTTCAAGGTATACCTGTGGAAGCACATTAAAATCAAGACTTAATCTATTTCGCTATTAAGTAGAAATGAAAAAGAAAATTATTCTCAAAATTCATTCCAGAAATTTTAAAACCACAATCTGCTCTCAAGAAGATTCTTTTATAAAAGCTGTACATTTAAATACACACATTTATGCCAAGCTCAAGACTGGATGTAGTAAATTCATATTTTAGTTGGCCTTTGCCTTCTGACCATATTAACAGAAACAAACTTCTCATTTTTCTATTTGTAACTGTTGCTAATATAGCCACATGTTGGAATGAATTCAAACGATAGCTTAAATAATTAAATTAATAACGTAAACAAATGAAATGCTAATTACTAATGAGGAAAGCAAGGGTATCCTACTAATAAGAGTTACTAGCTATCATACAAACAACTATAGCTGTAATTTATGGGTAATTTATCAGATATAGCATCACGTCATACAGGGCCTCTCTGGCGAGCCTGTGTGAAGAGGTTCTACAGACACCTATAGCGTGGACAGAGGAACAGTTACCAGAGAAACAGCAGGCTGAACAGAGAGGAAATTACATGCTAAGAAGGTAATTAATTCATAATAGTGGAGGACCTACAAGAACTGGTAAGCTCAGGACACCAGAGTCTGGCCCAACCTGGCCCAGGCCACCAGCACAGCCCAGACCTCAGCCCAGAGGGTGGTGGCTACAACTTGCTAAGACTACAGGGTTATATGAGCACATCTGATGAAACAAGGGACCCTGGAGGGACTTTCTGAACACCTACCAAGGAGCTGCTAGGGTGGGGGGTGCAGTATGGCCCCCTGTTTCCAAACACAGAGCTAGGTTGCCCCCCCAAACTGATGCTCCAGCCATTATGAGGGAATGCACGAGTGATCCATGGGACCAAGTAAGTAAACACGCTGTGTGAACAGTTACCTGCTATTGGTAACAGCAACTCAATTACATCAGTAATAACAGATTGATAAACAAAATGCATTTTAAGAAATATCAGTTGTGGGTGATCTGTGTGGCTACCTACTCCCTGTTAGGGAAAGGGAAATCACAATTACGAATATTTACTTGTGAGACGATAAACAAAACTGAATACTTCTGCAATCCAAAACATTAAAACAGTTTATGTACTAGCTGAGCAGACACAATAAATCTCCTGCAGATTGATTAAGTTAATGCTTATTGGCACCTAATCAAAGAATACCCAAAGAATAGCTAGTATCTATGAAAAAATACCCAAAGAATAGCTAATACATAAAAAAATAAAATCAAATAAATATCTGAAGAACAACTAGTACATCAAAAATTCAATGCTGGTAGGGACTTGAGGGGATGGGGAAAGGGTGACCTTAGGGGGGAAACTCTAAAAGCCAGAACAGCTCACCAGTGCTTTCTATAAGGATTTGCACTAATACAAGCACACAGAGCTGCTGTGGTGATCTGTGCTTCTTGAACGGTCTAACATTAGTAGAAAATAGGATTCAATTAATAATGAAATAATAATTAATATTTTTTGAATCCCATGTATTTTTACAGATGCACAATAACATCAAGGCCTATTCCATCATTCGCATAGTTTTGTCCATTAATTTTCACAATTGTGATACGCACATGTAATTAGAGCTTGGCAACAGATCATTGAAAACAGTAGACAGCTGTTGTATAATCTAAACTTTTGCAGAAGAAAATATATTTTATGAAAGAAATATTAAACCTCTGAATACATGTACACAGTCCACAAAATGAACCATCTCACAGTATAAACTGCCTACTGAGCAAGAAAATCATGGGAAAAAATACAAACCACACAATATTAGACAACTTTTGTTTGAAGTGGCCACCAGAAAGGTCTTCACTCTTACTGAAGGAAAACAAAACTTGAGTTACAGTGGCTGTAACGGTCACTAATAAAGTCATATGACAATTAATTCATGTTTTGAAAGAACACAATTTTCTCTCCTCAACAGACTACCTCTCCCAAGAGCAACTTCTCAGTTCACTCTGAGGTTGTTTCAAACAAGTTTCACGTCTGTCAGTGATTCAAGGAAACTGAGATGCAGTCATTCATTTAGTAAATGCTGCTCTGATTCGGGTGGAAACTTTTGTTACTGCCCTCACTGGCACCAGGCAGTGAACGTGTTCTGTGGTCTGGTTTCTCACCCCTGGAACCACTTGCTGTGCACGACAGAGCAGAAGTTGAAACTGAAAAGTGCTTCAACATGACAACATGGACACATTTACTAAAACAAACAATTCGTCCTGATATGCTACTCTATAAAAATACAGGTTTGCATTTACCTATTATTTGTATCTTGTTACAGATCTTACATCTTCTTCACTGCATTGAGACAAAAAGCTATTAGGCGGTGATGTGGGCTGGTAGTTACAAGAGTCTTCACTGACTGACAGAAACTAGCAGGAGATTTTATGAGATACTTTGATTGAAGTACAACATACATGCAGAATACCACACCTACTGGAAAGGTTGCATATTTTATAAAGACAGAACATTGCTTCGGACTCTGAACGACCAGCATTTTGTTTTGAGTTTTAAATACCTACAGATATTCTTCTACAGATGCTGAAGGAAATTTACTTCTGCTCTAGCAAAAGAAATACACGGCCACTAAGAAAACTGAAAATATTCCTTTAAGATATTTATGTTTTAAAATAATTTTGAAGTTTTTTACTCACCAATTTAAAACATTTTTAAGAGGTATTATGACTGATTAATAGATAAATACTGAAATCCACAAAACATTTAGAAAATATTTATCCCAAGTTTTGGGGATATCTCTACCTTCAAATAAATACTGGACTAACTTTAAACAAGTAACAACAACTAACTTATAAAAGGAGAGTACATACAAAATGGTAAATGCATAGAGATCTTATCTGGAAAAGCAACATCTCATAGATGCTATTTAAGTACAAAATTACAAATTGCAAATTATGTGTCAAGCCCATTATTAAAAACAGATTTCAGACTCAGTCTGAAAAGATTTTGATGTATAAAATTTGGTATTGGGAGTTTTGCCTATGAAGTCTTTTCAAGTGGTGCATGAATCAAAAATAAACAGTACAGTTTAAATGCTTTGAGAAACTAAAATTAAGTCCCTAAAAACAAGCAAGGGCTCCCTCCAAGGCAAGGGTTCAAGACAGAAACTGAAACAAGAGCGTGTAATTGGGTGGATGAGAAGAGTGGTGGAGACTCAAGAGACTCATCTCTCCTCTGCGTGGTCCAAAACCAAACACTGATCAAGCCACAGAAACACCCAACTCAGGAAAAAGGTGGCGCATGGATCTCACCAGTATCTGCATGCTCTGCATGCAGTTTTAGTAGATTTTGAATGAATATTCTACATCTATAGATATAGAAAGCATACAACCCCCCCCAAAATAGTATCCTTTCTTATGCGCAGCTCTAGTTTAGAAAGAGAGAGAAAAAAGGAAAGGAAAAAAACAAACAAACAAAACAAAAACAGAGGAAGGGTTCTGTTGTGGCCTCAAATTCAGAGGCATTCAGAGATAAAAAAATAAACTGATAAGAACAGGTAAGAATGACATTGCTAGGAACGACATAAAGCAGAATAATTCATAACAGATAAACTCACACCTAAGTAAAAAGGGAGAGAGTTTGTCAACATGCTGTGTGAACAGTTATCTGCTATTGATAACAGGAGCACAATTACATTAATAACAACAGATTGCTAAACAAAATGAGTTCTAAGAAAGACCGCTACTACCTTCTCAACAGCATATACTTGAGAAACCAACTTTAAAATTAAATAGGAGCTTAATAAGACACTATCCATATACTAGCTTTTTTACCATATTTGAGCATCTGATAAATATCTCACTAGGAAAGAGGTGCTTAGTGTGGCTCCTGGCTCCTTTCCTGAAAATGCCTTACAAGACAGCACTTTGTTTTGCGCACTTGCTGTGGGTTCCCTGACTCAGCCTTGCGTTTTAAGTGTATGTGTTCAAGTAAGAAAAGACAGAAAAACAACAAGACTTGCAGCAAACATTTGTAAAAGTTTATCGAGATCCTCGGCCAATGTGGGAATTCACTGCAATCAGGACTTGTCTACCAGAGATGTGCCTCTGCTGTCACATTAGTGTAGCTCTTCAACTTGCAGTCAAGCCCACTCAGGTACACACACAGTCTTCGTTCTGGCTCTCCTTAGCTCTAGTTTGGAGAGAACCAGGTGACTCTGTAGACAGTGAAATTTAGGCAGAGGAAAAGCTGGTACAAACCTGAGCTCTCGCCCTACTGACAGACAGTATCCTCGTACCAGCAGCACGCACACAGCCAAGTGAGCTCTGTCTCCTATGCAAACGTGAGAAAGTCCATCATTGCTGACAAATGGAGCTGTCAACCGCTGGTTTTAACTTCAGAGCATTTCAATATACCAGGCCCAGGACACAGTAACAGCCCCAGCACTAAGATTTTGACTTTGATGGGACACCAGAGTAAAAAGGAGAGGCAGCGGTTGGCGGCACTGCTGAAGGGGACGGATGCTGCTGCGAAGATGTGCTGAATCAGGGCGGCTTTTGGAGGGCGGCCAGGTGGCTCCCAGCCCGTCTGATGGGGAAGGCTGGGGGTGGTTAATCACTACGCTACTCACCCCCAACAAACTCGTGGCTGGTGGGAGAACACCACCTGCCTTTGCTGGCAAAAGCAAGCGAGCCTTCCCACACGCAGGCAGGCATGCTGCACCTCAGTTAGGAAAAAAACAGAAAAAAAACATCACTGAAACGTTGAATGCCATTTGTATCCAATTATGACTATACATTGAATAACGTCTTAAACACAGGGGTCATTTTCTTAACTAATGGGGCTTGTATCAAACAGACACGGCATTCTGTGTGTACTACGTGGTTCAGTATATTCATGTGCTGTAATGAGTTTCACTGGCTTAATTTTCAAAAGCAAAACACTTTCTACATTTTCTTTAGGACTAGCTGCTCTTAAGTCATACGAGAAAGCTGAAGTTTAAAAGCTCACTGTAGAAATGAATACTGTAACTTGCATCCCAAAACGCCGGAAGAAATTTAATTACCTTAAAAGACCAAAAAATGCAGAAGCAACAATGTGAGAAACACTTTTTTTTTAAACAAAAGTCTGAAAAGCTAATCTCTGGATTATTTTGGGAGGTGTTCCTTTGCAGAATCAGAACTAATAAAAGATAAAATGAGCTTTTTGCATCTAGAAGACATAAGTTAAAATAAATGCTATCATTTGCCTGCACCCACTTTTAACAGCTGCATTCGTACTTAAAAGTGGAACTAAAGCTTAAAACAAATTGAAGCTGTTATACCAATGTTAATTTCTACTTTAATTTAATTCATCCTTTGCAGTGCCTCTTCTGCAAGTAAGCTTTTGTAGCAAAATTTGAGTGCTTCTCTACTGAACATTCAAAATTGTAATTCCAAAAAGACAACAGATTGATTCTGCCTGAATTCAACATCTAGTTCTCCTCAAACACTTCAATAGCTTCCAAGAGCAATCTTCATCACACCCATCCTTACCCACTTAGTTCTATGACTGTATGCTTATAGATTCTTTTTTTTTTTACAGAATGATAACAAGAATATTTAAATAAAATATGAAAGTTACTGATATGTTATTAGCAGAAACTCTCAGTGACTTCAGCCAAACAACATACCTTTCTCATTTTTTCTCACCTTGCAAAGAAGAAGTAGAACTCAGCGTTAATACCAACAACACTACAACCTTCAAAACTTATTTGTAACACAATTCAATTCCTAGCTGAAATGAAAATGCAATTCTGATCTGGAAAATACCAATGGACATTGGTCCGTCAATACATTTTTTTTACAAACTCGATACCTCAGTCTGACATGAACCACGCGGTTTTAGATGACTGTCAGTCTAACAAGTTTTGATGGGCAACACTTGCACCTCATTGGAGACATTTTAATAATTTGAACACATATCAGAAGATACACTGTACAGATTGAAGATTTCAGAACAGCAATACTGGATTATTATTTTCCATTTCTTCCCACAGACTCGCACCAAGATTTTGCAATGATTGACCTTTACACTTGGAACATCGGCAAATTATTATTTAATCATAAGCCAATTGGGTAACTTGGCCTCCAAAACCATTTCAGGTCCAGCACAGGTACAGAAATAATTTGTTTCAGCACATATCTTGAGCTCATAAACCTGCCAGACCCAAAATGACTCCATGCTGAGACGGTTTGGATGCTTTTGATTGTTACTCCCAGGACTTGGTCTTGCAATGGCTTGGCTTAACCACCCACTGTCACCACTAGTCCTGGGGAACTTTTTTATCCAGACACAGAATCATAACATGGAACAAACTAGCAGGGATCAGCAACAGCACCCAAGATCCAGCAAGGCCACTGCTGAGCCAGAACTAATCCCTGGGGTGTTTATTTGCAGTTGGGTGAATCCATCCTGAACTTCCCAAGTGTCTGATAGTAACCACAGCATCCGATGTTGTCCCAGTTATCTAGGATGTCCTGCCTCCCATGATCCTGGATAGCAGAGAGTTGGTTACACAACATCCCAATCAACAGAACATAAATCCGTTTGAATAAACTGAAAACTAAAGATAGCACTGAAGTGTTCAGTTTTAATTAGCGCGAAACAGCATCTCATTTCTTCCATCTCAGAGGACATTATAGCGTACTTCGTATATTATATAACACTCTCAAGTAGAAAGAAAAGTTAACATATCAGTGGAGGTTTATTTCCTCTTTATTTTCCCTGCAGGAGGATATCTACCAAATATGAGAGTGTCAATTCATTTCATATTTCATAATCCAAAGGAACACTCAAATGTTATTAAAATCTTACCATAGGGTTCTTATGGAAGTTTTGATTCTCTTTGTTACTTCATTTTGAAGCTGTTCAACTTTAACCTCCAATGTTCCACTGATGTCTCTTATCACACTGGAGTTGTAGCCTAAGCACCCAGACACTGTAATTCTTTTTTTAGACTTCCCTAGAACAGTGGAGCAGGTTTTCTATGGATGTTTCTGAAAATTCCATCCTTGGAGAAATTCAGAACTCAGCTGGACAGGCCCTGATCAGCCTGACCCAGCTGGTTGTGCTTTGAGGAGAGGCCAGACCAGGTGTGACCTCCAGAGGTCCCTTCCAACCTTAATATTGAATGATCCTGTCTGTCTGCAGTGCCCTGTGGTGCAACATGGTGAGGGCTGAAGTTGTGTGCTGTCCAAGGAGGGTCAGTGGGAGTATCAGCACATTGAAGAACAGGCAATCACCAAGAAATATCACTGACATTCCTAGAACAGTTCCAAATTTTGAAGCAGCAGCAGCAAGAGTAAAGCATTAGCTTTTCACATGCTGTTTTTATATTGGTATATGTCAAATTCCATTTCTATTTTACCAATAAAACTCTAGTGGCTTTAATTATTTCTCACCTGGCTTACATTGACAGAAAGGAGATGATGGTTTTGGTATTTTAATTACCATAATTGAGAATCTAGAAATGAACATGTATTTGCTAAAACCTCATTCCCTCCCTTTCTCATTTAGACTCCATATGAACTCACTAAGTAACTCACATTATAAGTTGTACCAGCACAGAATAACTAACAAAGACAGTTTCCCTCACAACACACTACGAAGAAATACACAGTCCTGTCTCTTTAATGAGAAAACCTCAGTGTGTCACAATGCCTTGAAACTAAAAAGATATTTGTACGGAAAAAAATTATAATTGGTAGTGGGTCCCATACAGCCAAATTACAGCTCTTATCCAATCACTAAATTGCCATATGCTCTGTTCTAAGCAATCAGCCAGTTCCCTACCACGGCTCTCCAGAAATAACTGTGCTTTGCAATTGCCCAGCTGGGCATTTAAAACGTTCCACAAAGGTCTGATGCCATCCATTTGGTGGAAAAGGACATCACATCATCGTGGTCCTTGCAAATGCATCCGATTTTTATTTTTTGAGACCAAATGTTGAAAAAGAGTAACAAACGCAGTCACAAAACTCTGAAAATGTGAACGACTGCAAAGTACCATTGCAGATATTTGTAAAAAGCACTAAAGGAACTGAGAGAAAAGTCACACATCTCCACGTTTGCCCTCTATTCTATTCATTTTAAGACAAAAATCTGTAACACATATAAAATGCGCTCAAGCTATTAGGCAACATCAACATTCCAGTCTAAAACTGTGATCAGTGTTCATTCTTTGCCCAAACAGAAGCCCTTAGAGATGCATCAAAAAACAGATGCCCATTCTTCGAATGAATGTCCTCTTCTCTTGGGGATTAAAAAAGTATCCCTCCCCCAAGTTTCACTGTTGTCTTTTTATAAAGTGTATATCCCAGTAAGCCTAAAGCAAGACTTAACTGGGAGACCTACAGGTGCTAACTGATAATGGTGCCTATATTGTATATTGGACTGTAGTCAAAAGATGAGAATTGCCCTAAAACCGGGCATCAGAGTCTGAGTCTTCTGCTCCCACCAGTGCCCAAAGCACAGGCACGAAGCCCCTGTTCCTCTGGCCCTTCTCCAGAGCGTGCCCTGACCCACACCGGCTCAGGGGGCTCAGGATCCACAGCATGGGTGGAGAGACCTTCTCTCTCTCTGTGCCTGGAAGACCTTCTGCAAATGTGCCAAAGTGGTGGGTTTCATCCATCTCCCAGGGAATGCTTGAAGCCCAGGACAAAGGCGGCCACCAAGGTGGATATACACAACCGTCCTCATGGATTTCTTACATGAGGTAGAGTACAGCTTCAGCGCTTTGCCCCACTCACCCAACTGCACTCACAACCCCTTTATGGTCACTGGATGGAGAGTGAGAGCTTTCAAACCAGGCAATGAACAATACTTTGTATTGTGCTCTGAAGTCTTCAGAAAAACCTGCACCTTCCAAGAGCTGCATAAAGATCAGCAGTTACGCTGGCCCAGCTGACAGGACTTTTGCTGCAGATCAAGTGTGTCTATGGACTCTGGTCACTTCCTGCTGTGTTTTGGTTTCTTTTAAACAAATATCAGATTATCGATACTTCAATTGAAATATGAAAAAAACCCAGGTATTTTATCAGCGTTTAAAAGTACAAATATTTCAGTGAAAGGAAACAAATTAAAAGTTTTCTCCTTTCCTCCAAACACATAAAAACCAAAATTCTCCTCAAACACTATAATTTTCATAACACAGTTCAACAATTTTCTCTTTACCTAGTTGCTGTGAATGTGACTGCAGAGTACAGTAAGAACTCAGGAACATCTGGCTGGATTAATTAAATCCCTATTTTTCATAAGGAGAATTTATTCTTGCATACTTCACATTTCAAATTTCCTAATATCAAATCCTCTCAGTCACACTATGAACTTTGTAACATATTTCAAAGGCACGTTCCTCTGAATTTCACTGAAATAACTCAGCTCACGTATTATATGTATTTACACATCATCATACCTGATCAGTCTGTAGCATATTTGCTTATTTGCAAATGCAAAATGTATCCTCTCTGAAACTACTATGGACACTGAACTGTACTAGGAGCCTGAGATCTGGTCTATTTGCACAAAACTCAGAAAGTCATAGCAAGGCAAAGCAGAAAATTTGGACCATTCCCTTCCTTGGGTCTACCTAACAGGGTTGTTTTGTTTCTACAGAAAGAAAGAACAAAGCATAAATATTTAATTCCCGTGACATGCAAACAGTGTATTGTTTTCCTGTTGGTATGGATAATCCTCCTGCTCACAGTTTTATTTGCTATCTAATTAATAGATTAACGTAAGTACAACTTGTCTCCTCTGCATCTGAGGAGACGGTGAAGAAACAGACATTTTTCAGTTTTAGTAAGAGTGGGAACACTCTGGGTTGAGAGAGAAGCATATGCATTATTTTTCTCACCAAGTCAGGTCACACAGTATAGTTCAGCTGCTCACTGTGACAAAAAAAAAAATATATATATATTTGCAAGACTTTAAATCAGCAACACAATCCTGAAAACTAATTTAATTCTTATAGTATTATTTTATAAATAAATAACGTGAATTGGTATTTAATTGTTTCAACCTGAGATTTTAATTTTTCACCTATCAGTACAGTAAATCTCTTGGCAGCTCTGGAGGCTGTGTGAAAATTAAATTTTTTGTTTAATTATAAATTGGTTTTGCTGTAATAGTGGAGGCCTTAATTGAAATATTTTAATTAAGTGCTTGAAGCAATACAATGCTGGCTTTTTGCTGGAGATTAGCTTATCTAACAGTCTGGAGTATCACATTTACTCAGCTCCTGTGCTGAACACACAGACTGCTATATAACCAATTGTGACTGTTGCTTCTGCCTAATGGCATGTGAAGAGACAAACAGCACTGCATTCAACTGCACACCTTAGACCATGTTAATAATCTGGGCAGTAAAAAGGGGTGGTTAGGACTCTTTAAAAATACTTTGAGTGAGTGAAAGAAAGATAATACTTGTAGCATCTTGTTCAGAATGCACTGTGATCTCCACAGATCCACTTCCCGCCTCCTGGCAGCCTCCCAGGGCGGACAAGTGGCAGCCAGGGCTATCAGATTGCTCTCCGACGGGTGGCCAGACGACGGCAGAACATAAGCTCCAGCGGGGAATGCTGCTCTCTGCTCCTCCAGACAGAGTATCAAAACTGAAAGCACTTGGAGGGGTCATAAATAGCAGTATCAACACTGTTAAGATTTCAACAGTGTGGAGAGGGGCGAAAGGTTGATTGTTTTTTAACAGGTTCATTTCCACATTTGAACATCTCTGAAACAACACGATCTGTCTCTGGGGCTCCTCCTGATGACACTAACAAATAAAGAAATAGGAGCTACAAGTACAGAGGAAACTGAGAACAGCAGCAGCAGGATTTCACACCTGTAAACCACTATTACCAAAAACCTGAAGCTTTCTGGAAAGAGGGCTCAGGCAGGTGCCATCATCCTGAAAACATGGGCATGTATAGCAGAACAGGAATGCTGATCACCTACACCAAATCTGTCTGCAGACGTCTGCATGGCTGCTTTGAGAACTAGGCAATGAAACAGTTTATCTGTTATCTTGTGTTGGGCAAAAAACCCCAAGCCACCTGAGGTTTCAAGACCTAACAGCTATGGAAAATGCCTCTGCAATGCAACAAATGAGTTGAAAACATTTATACTTCATTGCAGATCACACCAAAAGAGTTACTTGCAGGGAAACCACATGAGAACCATACGAGGGAAGGAAGTAGTTACAAATGAAAGATATTGAAATATATGTCTGGGTTAACAAGATTTGTGGGGAAGAACTTTCCATGCATTGCAATAACAGGAAGATATTGTTATTAAAAAAGCCTTCTTCCTTTCTACTAAATAGTGTCCTCCATTGATCAAACAACCTAAGATCAAACAACAGATAACTACAACAAGGTTCCACTGCCTTTGACAGTGGATTAATTAAATTACACAAGAACATACTGATTCACACAACATATCTTGCCTCCAGCAGAAAACACTTAGGAAGAAAAGGGAAAAGGACAAGTACTTAGTGCAATTATGTAAAAGAGACAGACAAAAATGTCATTTCAGAAAACAAGTAATGGCTGGGTCAAGTAACTAGGTAGAGTAATACTTCAAAATGCAAGGGTGGAGCACTGCAGGGTGTTTCTTGCCCTATTTCTCTCATATCCCTGTTCTGTACTGGCTAGTACAATTCATTCTGGCTGTCTGAAGGAGAAAAGCCTGCCACCTATCTAAGAAACCAAGGGAGAGAGATTGAGAGGAAATGAGTAGGTCTGGGCTTCAAAATCCACCTTCTCCAATTTCCCCTTCTTCGATCTCAAGTGCGTAACAAAGCTGTTATGAAACCACATGTTGTAGTGGTAAAAAAAAACCCAACCAAAAAACCAACCAAACATAACACGTTTCATTTGTTTAAAATCTCCTGAGTCAAGAACATGGCCAAAATTGTGCCTGAAAGCTGAAGATGCTTGCTAGAGTTGGCAAGATAAAAAATTCAGGAAAACAAAGAAGTTCTCAGCTGGTGGAGATCAGTTTAGCTCCTTTAATCCACACTGTTGTGCTGATCCACACCAGCTGAAAATCTGAACCTTCTTTTGTGTCATGCTATTTTTAAGTAGCTAAACTTCAGCCTTGAGTACAATTGTTCAATCCTATGACATGGTCCTGAAAGGCAAGTACAGTGCAAGTAAAAAAAAAAGAGCCATCACCAACACATACTAGTCACTCACCAAATCCTTCACGTGCCCATCAATTCTTATTAGTGCTATTAAATTACGTACAGCTGTTCCCGAGTCTCTGCTGGGAGCTGCAATGATACACAGCAAACCTCCCCAAAGTGGAAGCCTTTCTGCTTTTAACATTCCCTCCCATTCAGACCACTTCTGCCACCTGCATTTTCTATTAGTCACCCTCGTGGCCTGTAACGCTATCGCTCTGCGAGGGCAAGACACAACCCGGCTTCTGTGTTACCCAATCTCTTCTTCTACCGCTTACTCTCCCAGAGAAAATGAACTGTAGTATCTCTTCCCATCGAGAAATTCCCTTGGTCTCCATGGTGAGAAAAAATTCCCTGGCAGCACCTAGATCTATTAAATCATACAAAGCCAAGCTTTGGGAACAAAACCGGGTCTGTCAACTGGCTGATGTAATCTCGCAGACACTCACCAGGGTGACAATGGCACATTCAGCAGTCAGTTGAGCAGCACTGAACAACGTCCGAACAAAGCGGTAAATCTGTTTCTGCTCCGGGTCATGTTTGTCATAATCTGGTGGCACTTCGGATTTCTAAGGAAGAAATACTTCCAAATAGGTGACTGAAACAAAATGAAGCAGACAGAGAGAAAGACAGTTCACATGAAAGGGAAGAAGAGGCAGATGAACTTACCGAAAGGGGATGAAGGTTTTCATCAAAAATATCTAAGAGCATTCTTCCGTCTGTGTCCCTAAAAAGTATTAAAACCAAAGTAGTGTCATTATCTGAACACAACAGCATGCAGCTCTCACAGACACAAGTGCAGTGTTACAACTCCAAAACTCATGCTGCAGGGTGCTTAGAAACACTGCGGTAATGGGATTTTCAAACAGAAGTTGGACCTATCCTGCCATAAGGTTCACATGTAATATTAAACCTGTATTACAAAGTCTGCTAAAATTTTCAGCTCTCAATATCCAAGATACACAGCTTTTGTGCTCTCTACTGTGAGGCATTTTCACAGCCTAAGAGGTACTACTATACACTTATAATAAAATCAGCCTTTTCTTAACTTTATCGTGTTAATATTTGTAATCTCTTAATTCCTTCTCCTCTATTGTCGACATCATGAACATTTACAAATATGCAACAGTATTTTTACAGTTATCCTTTAGTTAACATACACGTACTTCACTTTTAAATTATTTAGAAAACCTTATCCTCCTAATGATTTCTGAAAGCAAAAAGGAGTACATACAAAATACAGGAGTACAGACAAAATAATATTTCTGTTCGTTGGTTTTATTTGCTATTTCTCTCTCAGATCCCTCAAGATCAGCATTCAAGTTGATGCAGCTTCACAAGCCTAGCATCCAGTATGCAATGTAAGATTTTGCTGTGTGTCATCTTGGCAGGAACATTAACAACCACAAAAGCCAGTGGTATAACAGTACCAGTTAGAACTGGACACTTTCTGGACAGATGCATCCATGTGATCCAGTTATTACAATCCCATCTTTATTTATAGCATCGCTGGTACTCTGGTCATGGATTTCTTAAGACAGAAACCACTGAATATGTTTTGTCTCTTTACTCAACAGCACGTGTCTCTCAGAGCACGTAAACACGAGGTTTACAGCGGATTCATGCCTTCAAAATGTACTTATTAGCAGCTAACATTTAAACCTCAACATTTGAAGGTGACATTTTTTCTGCTATAAAGCTTGCTAACACTGGAAATAAACACTTTTTTTTTTAAGTAGTACTTAAATTAAAACAACGACAAAAAACCCCAGATTGAGATAATTACGAGAGAGAGAGAGAGAGAGATGGGTTTTCTTCTTTATTAGAACAAATTCACATTGTTATCTTTCAGAAATGAACCATCTACTAATTGATCTAAGCATTTTTCATATTTAGTTTGTTGGTATTTATTTTATTTACTGATTGAGCAAATTGACGAATGCTTATGCACTCCTCCAAAAACAAGGCAGGTGGAGTCTTTTACCACTTGCTGAATAGCACAACAAAAGCTGCAGAGAGTAAATCAATAGCACAATGACAGGAGACAATGGGAAATGAGAGAATGCTAACTAGAATGTTACCATCATATGAAATGTGGGAAACATATGAAGGAATATTCTATTTCACAAATAGTTTCTAAAAAAAAAAAAAAAAAGGGATTGGTGAGAGTTTGGAATATTAGGAAGTAATTTAGTTTTAAGCCTAGTCCGCAGAACAAATAAATATTGTCTGGAAACGATTTTCTGCCAAAGCAGGTGCTTGGCTCATTCTCTGTCAAAATCAACCTTGAGTCTATAGAAATCATGGTGGTTTCTTACTCCCAGCCTCCCATAATGAACCAAAATCTACCACATACGTCAACAACTTCCTTTTTGCCTATAATGGCAGGAAACAGAACACATGTTTTGCTATCTCCGTTTCAGTAGCGAGTACAACTGAATAATGTTATCACATTGTCCCTCCGTTCCTAAATCAGAGACAACCACAGACAGAATGGTCACTTCACATCCTGCATTTAGGAGCCATTAATTATATATATATTTATTATTTTATATATATATATCATTAATAATAACTGCACACCTGCCCACCGTAGAGAGCTTCAAGAGGGGAGAAACAGCAATCGGTTTCTCCAGAATAAATCCCCTCTCCATCCCAAAAGCGAAAGGACAGATAGCAAGTTTCCCAAAAAGATAACAGTCAGAATGTATTTGTTTCAAGACAATGGCAGGGGATTCGTTATTTTATAAAGATTTAGCCTCTCTGTCTACCACTTGTGGATCGAATTTGTTTGCATCAAGTTCTGCTAAGACCACGAACGGGCGTATTTTACCGCAGACAGAGATCAGCTCCATGGCAACTGGCACACGGCGAGTCTGGATTCCTTTGGCTCTGGATTCCTCCTGCTTGACTCTGAGATCCTACTGAAGTTTCTCACCCTATGTCATCCCTAACGCTCCCCATTCTCCTGAGCCTTTCATTCAGCTGGCATGATACTTAACAGAGTGCTTAAGAATAACTTATTTCCACAAAACTCTGTAGTGTGATTATGGTCGAGATCTCTGTTATTTAGTCAACTCTAGTAAAATTGATTAGTTAGCCAAACCAACCCCAGAAAGACTGAGGAAAGGGGAAAAAGAGAACACAGATGGATAAACAAGTAATTCAAGCATGACCACTAACACCTCATTTCCTGCGAAATGAGTTTAAAAGTTTGCAAAAATATTTCAATCCAACTTTAGCTTTAAGTATTGCCATGTTTCAGTCCAAGGCCAACCGACGTCTTGGAAAGTCTTCTAAGAGCTTTCAGCAGGGATCAAGCTCTAAGCCTTTCTGCCCTTGTGCACTTCTAAAGGTTTCTCTTTAGATGTCAGTCTTGTTTCAAGGAGTGTGATGGGTTCCAGTGACCTGAAACATGGTCCCAAATGACGTACCAGTTTAACTTTAAATTTATCAGTAATTCCTTTTGTTCTAGTCAGACTTCTCAGAGTCCAGAAGAAAAAACATGTAAGTGGCTTGTTAGATTGAGATCTAAGCCAAGTTCTCTGAAAAGACACATTGAAAAGCCACGGACACAGAAGTATTTATGTAATCTCTTGTTAGAGATGTCAGGAAATACTATTTTATGACAATGTGACATGAGAACGTGGAATTCAAGATACAAAAGCACAATTCAACATGAAGAAAGCTAATTCATGCACCAAGATACTTTTTAGAGAACTTATTTTCTATTCTATTTTAATCAACTTGACTGATCAGAGATCTAGCACATACTGCACCAGAAAAGATAAGGCAGGACTTGCTCTGTTTCTGAGGCATCTTGAACTACATCTATTCACAATGTCTCTCTTACTGTGTAATTTTGCTTTTTAAATTTCAAAATCTATTAACATTAACTGATCACTGATTTACACAGTTAACTTTATAAAGGTGTAGCCTCAAAAAATAAATCTGAAAAACACTGTTCAGGCTTCTCTATATGTAATTGCAAGATACAGAACAATGCAGAAGCATCCAGTGCACATAAAGCCAAACACTGAGTCGTCCACGTTTTTCAACGCTGCACTGTACTTCCAGATTCTTATGGTATGTAATCCTCCAACTTTTATTTTTCTAAGCAATATAATATAATATACATAAAGACACAAAAGAATACAGTTCTAATTTCTAACATGGGAAATAAGAAAATTACTACCCAAAAACATTTTGAAAGAAACAGTGCATGGATTTTTAGGGTTTGAGTAGTTGATTTGTTTTGGGTAAATATATATTCAGTTCAAGATTTAATTATTCACATACCTGTTTTTGATGTGGTAATATATTGCAAGAGCTACACTGTAAAGAAAAATACAGAGTTAATATCTCAGCACTGTCAAATTATATTATACATCATATTAACAAGCAAATTTAAAACCTAGCACAATGCATGACAAAAACTATGCTCAACAGCCTATTTCTTCTGTTTATTGTTACATACTAGGAAAACTGCTGTAAACAGACAATTCTATACTATTTCTTCGGCACACTCCAAGTGCCTCCTTTTCAGTAGTAATGAAGAACCTTAAAAAAATACTCATATTCCACATACCAAGTTGCACATACCTTCCATTTAATGCCCTGCTCCACTAAGTCCATGCTAAAACTCCTACTGCCTTCCAAGGCTGCAGATAAGGCATCACTTGGACATTCTCTTTATTGTTTGCTAATGTTGACAGGCTAACGTGAAATATTTTAAGCACCATTGGCTTTGGATTTTGTATTTAAATCCATTAACTTTTGCCTGTCTTTCTAGATAGTTACTAACATACCATACGCAAATACCAGGCTCCTATGGTTTTACGGCAATAAGTTACTTATTTTAATTCAGGAACACCGACTCCCTGAACAACTTGGTGCATTAAGCATTTCCCGTGTTGTCAACCGTACACTCAAGTACCTCTGTTTACATTCTGCACAAAGACAAAATGCATCCTTATATTAACAGAAAGCTAAGATTTTAATTACGTATACAATTAATTGATCTTATTCACAATTGAGACTGAAGAAAATTAAGACATGGTTTCTCATGGTTATTCTCCTGTTTCCAGCTCACGACTCCAGCATCACCCAGGACAGATGCTCTACACGTGACAGAGCTTTACTATGGGATGAAGCAGAACCAGCATCCCCCGCTTGTTCAGCAGCATAAACCTTCGCCAAAGCTAAAGGGGAAGGAGGAGGGAGTTCACTGATTCTATTTGTTGATAGTTTGTTTTGTTAGTGATTCACTGTAAGATGTTTATGTCTTATAATGACACAAAAGTCCCCCGCTTTTCTTTCCATAAAAGGCCTTTTAAGAGAGTCAATTGCTTGCTCTGTAATTTTATTCCAGAATTTTTACACAAAAACTGACATACTGTGTGTTAGGAAAACAATATGTTGGAGCTACCCCATTAGTAGAATTTTAAATTATTTCAGGTTTGGTTATTTTGCACCCCTCCTTTTTTTTTTTGAACAGCTACGTAGCAGAAAATATTTTTTCTTAGTTGCAAGTAAATACATTTTAGTAACTTTGTATGAGCATTATAGCTTTTACCTGGCTGCACTGTAAGATTTTAGATCATAAATGCTTTTGAAATTTGATTTTTTCTATAGAGACATATTTAAGGCATTAGAGATACAGTGTACCATGGATATTTAAAGGACACAGTCCTCACTAAACAGAAAAAAAAAAACGTTATTTATGAATGAATTTAATTTGACTGAAAGCTATTCCCAAAATGAATTACTCCTACAATTAAATTTTAAATTATGTCCCTAGGAACACACTTGCAGCTCCAGTTCACTTATGAAAACAGATGCAAGAATCTACATGCAGAGCTCCGCTTGATGCCCATATGGTTGTTTTTGCAACAAAACGTCAAATTAAGTTTAGAAAATATTTACTATTTAGAAGTCTATATCAGAATCTGAAAGCCTTTCAGTGCTGTAATAGATTAACCCAGATCCAAGTTCCACTGTGCTTTGCAGAGGCTGGGTCAGCCGGCACTCACTCTGTGTGCAGGGAAGGAGCTTATGGAGCTTCCAACACCCTGCCCGGGCCATCCCACTGACGCTGCACATCTCCGGTAGGTGCACTAATATTTTAAACACACCAGTGCACAACACGACCCAGAAGAAATAAGTAAGTTGGCCGAAACACACTCCTCATCGATTTACCGACATACAACAGTCGTTTATCTGCAAAGACTGCCAGGATGAGGGCAAGGAACGAAGTTGTACTACCAAAGCAATAATCCTGCAATCTCACCACCCTTCAATCTGTTAAATGTGCAGCCAGACGGGAGAGAAGAGGAGGAAAAGGCTCCTCAGCCACAGGCCTCATGGGCCAGAGTCCAATTTCTCACCCCACACAACCCCTTTGCAAACCCTCTGACCTCCTGCAGCCACCACCCCTTGGTCCCAGCCCCACACGCCTCCCTGAGCCAACCCAGCGCTAGCTCCTCCATCCTGACCCAGCACCCACTCCTGCCCTCAGCTCCCACCCCCCAGGCAACCCCCAGTCCCCCTGAATGTCACCACCTTGATCCCCCCCAGCTCATCTGTCTGGCTCCTCTTTCTCCAGGCTGCTGCTGGCCACCGTGGCCCACTGAAAATGCTGCTTGGCTGCTGCAGCCAGCTGAACCCATCTCCTCTTTCCATGGGCAGTCCCAGTTCTGATGCAAAAAGGGACACGAAACCCACCCAGAAGGCAGCACTTACAAAAATCTCCATGCAAAGGATTTTAGACCAGAAGACTATGAGATTCCAGAAGGAAAAAACAAACAAAAAAAACCCACAAAACCCACTTTCCGGTGTTCATCTGAATTATTTGTAAGTTACTAGTTAAAGAAACCTGAGGAAAAGCAGGACTATATTTCAGGTAGAAATAGCTGATGAGGAATTAGGTGGCAGCCTGACTGCAAATCCCTCCACTCTCCACTCCTTTCTTTTTTCCTTAAACAGAAAAATTACGAATGTTTTTAGTGACCACCAGCATTACAAACTGCTTTGGATGTGTTAGCCTGAATACATTTGCCTCTCATGTAAGTATCTCTGTAGCACTGATTTTGTCTTAATAAATTTTGCATTTGAATATACGAAGGTAACCATCCTACAAACAACTCAAGGAAGTATATCAGCAATCATAATAAACAAACAGCATAAAATGGCTGAGCATTTGTTCTCTCATTTTTTCCCCTTACTGTACAAAATGTAAAGAACCATACCCCATAAATATCAATTTCATTTCTCTCCAAATGTAAAAAGGCACCAGTGAAACCTGAAATGCTCATCTGAGACATCACCCAAGGGCGAGCCCATGTGCGCTCCACATACAAAGTTCCCCACTGCTGTGTAATAAACTGCCAGTGCCCTTGTACTCAATGAGGAGATGAATCTGGAGGCAATTAATTTCCATTTCAAACAGAAAACTGGAAGGAAAGCTTAGCAAATGAGCATTTTTTCATGAACAGGAAAGAGCTCTTCAGTTTCAGATAATTCCAAAATTCTGAATAAATAAGAACCCAAGTAAATTTTGAGAATTAATCCAAAGCAGGTACCCAGTCAAATGCAGAAGCACAAGGATTTCAGCTGCTGGAATCTGAGATCCTTAATTGCTGCTTTCTGTTGAGATATACAGTATTGAGAGGGTTTTTTTCTGCATGGACTTAAAATAAGAGTAATACCCTTTGCTCATCCTGTTCACTGCCTCTGGAGCATGACTAGATGAAATAAATTTACTGCTTCAAAAACTAAAACGTTTGAAGCTTGCTTAGGAATGGTTCAGAAATATTTATACATAAATACATATACATAATGTAATTTCTAGCAAAAAAGAAATTCTAAAACCCACCATTTGATGGTATACTTGAGGTTTGGTTGACTGACTGTGCTGTCATCCAGGAAAATAGTAGAGCAGGAACTGTATTTCCTTCTCAACTGCCCAGGAGGATGCTATGAAAAACATGCAAAAGAACAATGGCCATTATGTAACACCAAAGCATTTTTCTGAGGAGACGTAAGAACTTAGAAAAAAGCAAATTTGTCCGTCTCTCACAATGACGCACACAGTAATGTGATCATGTTTTGAAGTAGTTCAGAAAGTTCAGAAATAATGACCAGTGCAACAATCACAACAATCCCCACCTGAGCCTTGACTCATGTTTTGAAGTCCTAATCTCCCCTGTCCCTCCTTCCCCAAAATCATGCAAAATTTTTTGTGCAGAATTGCTCAAATATTAATTTATACACACATTTGTAAAGATGAATAAGGCCTGTGTTTCTATCCTCATACCAAAAGAGTAAGTGAAAGAGTGAAAAGGAAATTGTGTTAACAATGAAATTGATTTAGGAACAAATATAAAACCATTCTTGGAGAAAAGAGAACTAAAAAAAGAAACCCAAACCCCACAATCATGACAGAAAGGAGTAGGGGAAAGAGGTCTTTACAGTAAAACTACTTAAACCTCTAAAAACCAACAGAGAAAACTGAGAAAAATTAATTAATCAAGATCAGATTATTAGACAGGAAGAAAATTGATCAAAGGATGTAAGAGAAAGTGGATATACAAATAAAAAAGAAATAGATCTCTTAATAGAAAAAGTTTTCGACAGATTTCAATGCTATTTCTGCACTACCGCAGGAAAACATTGGAAAGCTCAGCAGCAAAACGGCATTTGACAACAGTACTTATTTCCAAGTATTTTTTGTTGACAGGCCTTCTCTTTCAGCTGTGTAGAGCAGCCAACACTCCACTGGTCTAAAGAGAACAGTTTCATCATATCAGCTAATAGCTGCCACAGTCATTAATGCTGTTTGACTTTATCCTTGCTTATTCTACCTGCACTAGTGAATAATTTGACCAAGAACCTGTGTCAGGAAAGTTAAGATCAGTCAAATTACATGTTTTACTTACAAAAGAATAGGTTTAAAACTCAGTTGGCACATCAACCTGGAAATTTAACGTGCCTTGCAATGCATGTGTCCAGTGTTTCAATGGAGAGACCAATGTCGACACCAGTGGTGGAATCCACAGGCATTGACCTGCTCAGAGCAAACAAGTATCTAGACCATGGTCCTGTGACTCCTACCTCAGTACATCTTCCCCTGCCTCATTTCCAAAACAGATACTACTACAAGTGCCAGCACTTCATCATCTCACTATCATCTCATTTTCCACAGGCAGCATTCATTACGATACAGAACAGACAGACTGCTGGTAAAACCTACACACATCTGAGTCATCTTTCTATTTTTCCCAGCTATGAGTGGAAAAGCATTCAAAGTTTCCTGTTAATTGAAAAAAAAAAAATAAAATCTGAAGCTGTTACAATTGTAGAAACATAATGTTCAAACGATTTGGAAGCTTACCAACAAATTCTATCAAGGCCCCTCACTTGACCAACAAACTTGCAGGCTGAACTGCTTCTCTTGGAAGCCAAAAAGTTTACTGAGAAAACGAAAATTATTGTCCCTCAAAAATTCTCCACGAGTTTGGAAAGGTACTTTGTAATACTCCCAATCCATCTACCTTCCAAGCTATTATATGTTAAGCAAGGCAAGAAACAGAAAATTTAGAAGCACTGGAAGCATTAATGCCATAAAATGTATTATCTAGCATTGCTGTATAGAGAAAGAATGACTAGGGGACCAGTGATTTACAGCTTTTATTCTATCACAGCTTAGTTCAAATTTGTGGATTAGTGTGTTGAGTACCTTGTGCAGGCATGACAAAGGGAAAGCAACTTAAAACCAGCTGAAAATGAGACTGTTTAGTGGTTGAAAAAGAAAGGGAGAGGTACAGACATTTCAGTGTCGTTAAAAAACAACAACAACAACAAAAGAAAGCACATGGAGAGTTTTAATTCTACATTTTATGTGTCAACATGTTTTAAAGGCTTAGATAAAATTTAAGATAGATGGACTGGATTCATTCAAGGCAAGTATGAGTAACGAACAGAAAACAACTCTGTAGCAACACCACTATCAGATTTAAATTTTCTTATGTAAACAGCACTCTAACATTTGATACATGTCAATAATTAGAGCCAAGCACCTTATTCCTGGAACTACCACATCAGAGAACTCTCCACAGTTTTCAGCCCACATCACACTCCGTCAGGCTTAGAACTTTTCACACTTCAGAAAAATACGTGGTGTCTCATACCTCACTTCTGCTCATAACAACTTGGCAGGCAGAGGCACCTCTCCCAGTCTGAAGATGGTGCCAAGTATAAACCTACTATCTTGGGTATATATATACATTTGTGCCATGTGAACACCTAACCTATCGGTACATCAACATTCCCAGCTTCTCCTCTTGACATCCAACTGCAGCCATATGGTATGCCAGGTAACAGATCTTCTGCCTTTTCCTATTTACTGGAAAACACTCTCAGTTTCATATTCTAGCTTGACTAAGCTGAAAGACACCCCAAGTCCCACACCTCAGCCACATAAACTTGTCTGAACCGCCATAAAAAGCTGCACAGGAACCCTCCCCATCCTTGCAAAGGACAAAGAGGTTACTGAGCATCACCCTCAGTATTCAGCACTGTCCCGTACAGAAACCCTCTTCTGTGGCCACTCCAATGGAATAAGTCCACCCAAATCCGTACGAAGGCTTACTGCCTTCGCATTTCAAATCCGTCACATCTGACCACAAAAAACTTCCATTTAGACAAGTGAGACGGGCTCTGAGCAAGCAAAATTAAAAGAGCTGAGAAAGACTATAGACCCTTTGAAGAAATTATTCAAGCCCTCTAACATTAATGGGATCCTTCTCCTGTTCTCCCCATCACTAAGGCTGATATGAGGGAAAGAAAGGATGGGTACCACTCCTTTTGTGAACCTTCATGGGGAAGTACAGGACACATGTGGAGCCTTGACAATCTCTGCTATTGCAAATATTTTCTTTACAAATGAAAATCACCTCATTGTCATGAAGTGGGATTCACTTTAAATGTACTTTAACTTGCAGGAGTAATATTCTGGTACCCAAGCTGAGACTCAGTAGGTGTCATGCTTCTCAACTTCAGCAAGACTTCTGACTCCCATCTCACATAAACTGCCCGAAGGTCAGAACAAGGAAAACATGGTACGTAAAAACTACTTGGAAAACCATCCTCTGGTTACCCAGGGATCGCTTTCAAACTGGAAGGTTGAAGTAAGGGACATTCCACAGAGGTCTGGTCTACTCAATACAAAATACTGAGCAATAACTTTGAAAACAGACCAAGGTATTTTTACTGCATTTTCAGCTGGCATTAACTTGGGGAGGACTAAAAAAAATTATTAGAAAACAAGGTTACAATCTAGAACAATCTTGGCAAATTTGGGAAGTGGTCTGCACAAAAGTATATCCCTGCAATCCATGAAGAACAGAAGCAAGGCTGTACACTTAGAGAAGAACCATCTGTCTAAATACAACATGGCAAGCAACTGCCAAGGCTGTCATCAAAGGAGCTGCGGATCATATGACAACAAATGATCTCTTTTTGGAAAAAAAAAAAAAATCATACAGAATTTTTAAAGAGAGCTACTGTGTATACAACATGATGGAGCACCCTTCCACTCTGCTCAGCTGGAATATTATGTCCAGTTTTGACCACTGTATTTCATGAAATATTAATTGATTTCAGAGAGTCAACAGGAGAGAGCAGCAAGATTAATCAGAGGTTTGAAAAACTTTATTTAGAAGGAAAAACTGAAAGACTGGAGAGGTTTTCTCCAGGAACAAAGCAGCAATATTGGCCTTACATTGTGTTGAAGGGAGTTCCAAAGAAGGTAATGTTGTTCTCCATGACCATTATGCATGGGATAAGAAAGAGCAGGCTTATATTGAACTAGGGAAAAGTAAGACTGGCCTTGAATGTATGAGCGGCGATGATGGCAAAAAGATACCCGCCCTAAATTATCACCTTTTCCTAATGGCAGAGACAGCTTGAGTGACTTGAGCAGTGACAGAATCTCCATCACTGAAAGTTGCAAAGAAAAGATAAAACAAACACACCAGGAATATCTTAGATGCTCTGAGGCAAGACACCAGATTGAACAAACTCTTGAGATGAATTCTGGAGCAATTTTCCACCATTTTGCGATTTCTTTTGGTGGAGAGGATTCATGGCTCTATTCCAGAAGCAGTTGCCATTTTTCTTGTTTCAACCAAAGATGTTAATTAAGAAATGCTGGCAATATAGGTTACAATGAATACATAATAGCTGTTTTGCAGAAATCCTGTCTTTACAGAAAAATACATATGGAAAAAAATTATTTTTAACTTGCTAATATTTCACATGTGTTACAGAACAAGCTCTAAGATCAAGATTCAATTTAATGCGAGGTGTTTCTAGATCTTAAAAAGAGCACTTTTCCCCCCTTGCACAGCTAGTACTGAGGAAATACCAATGCTTTATTTTTCTCTCCCAGCTCCATCCTGAAACTTTACAACTTTCCAAAACGTGCTTATTTTAAGATGTTTGAACAATATGATTTATTTGAAGTTTATATAAAATACATCTTATCAGAAATAGAATGGCTGCGTTTGCCATCAAAATCACGCAAGCTCTGCAGAGCTGCTTCTGTGTATCTCCTATGAAAGGAATCACAACAAATTCCTAATTCACAATGAGAATACACAAAAGGATTCGTTTCGCTCAGCCTTCATTTTAGAATCACTCAGAAATTAAACCTAAATTTGTGGGGAAAGGGGGCGTGTTGCTATTTCGTTTGTTGAAATAGTCATTTCAGGGTGGTTTTGAGTAGAATTGTCTAACGGACGGGTGTGTACTGACCAAAACTCCCACTGAGAGCCGAGCAGCAGGGGCAGCAGCCGGCTCTGTCCTGGCAGCTCTCCAGCCCCCCCAGCGTGGCGCTCTGCCCTGGTGCTCAGCAGGATTTGCTCATTTGGGCGCAACACGTCCCTAATGAAGCTCCACGGCTTTTGTACCAGCACTGGCCTTCGGCCAGTCAGCTTCCAGCCTGGCAGAGGAGCTTTCGTCTTTTTAAATGTTCTGCACCTGTCCATCACAAGATAATTTGCAGCTTCTGTCTTAAATAATGATAGTACTGTCTCTTCTTATATCAAACCAGGTGTAAGTTATTGCATGATTTTAAAAGGTACTATTAAATAGTATTTCCCCCCCATGGAAAAACTGAGGCCTGCTTGCACCCATCTGGGGAGACATGCCCATGAGCTTGCAGGCAGCAGAGGGTGGCCAAAACTCTAATGGGAAACTGCCATGTAGAAGTACACAAGAAGCCAAACTATAGCAACAAGCAAAAGTACCAGGACTACTTCTGACCTGGAAACGGAGGTTCCTATCTTGGGGATCTTGTGTTGCTTCAGGACATAATTTAGTGCTGACAACATTTTTCAGAGAAGAAACACGATTTTACAGGTCAACAAAGTGCTTCCAAAAATCAAGCAAGCCATGCAACACAATTCTCTGCACAGCTCTGCATTTATTTTCATCTTGCATAATTTGATACTACAGCACAATTGTCTATACTTATTGGCTAGATATGGGTACATTCACCTGCAAAAAAGCTACAGGAAACTGAACCACTGTATGCTTACCTTTTTGTGTCAACACTTACAATAAAAAAAAGACCTAGTCCAACCACTCTTAAGTAATATCCATTGTACCTCATCAGTCTCTGACATGATTCAACCTTGCCCTCAGTTGATTAGTCTCACCCATGTTTGATAATGTCCAAAACTGATGCCTTAGACCAGATCTGTACTTGCAAGCTTTTTGTTCTTCAAGCTCGTCCTTAATCATGTCAACTACAGCAAACTATGTCAGAGCACCCCCGAGCTCCTGCGGGGCTCAGCAACCACTGGGAAACTCTCCTGCAGCACACACAGGCCCTACTTAGCCACTGATAAAGCACCCTGTTTTACAAATCTGAAAAGATTAAATATTTCTTTGAACACTAAAAGCAGCTCAAAGGCTTATATTTACATAGCGCATAATTGCCAGTGTTGTGCAATTTGACCAGAGGGACTTCACTAGGCTCCCAGCACAGCAAGTACTATATAGCAACCTTGTAAAATAACTCTCCTGTGTGCTCTCATTCCACCTTAAAAGTTATTTTTTGTTCCTCCCCCTACTAAAATTTGCCACTTCATATAACTAATTGCCTTGAGGCTGATAGGAGAGGTAAAATTCTTCACTCTAGAGGACAGGAAGATCAGCAAGGGGCTGAAAGACTTTAGAAAAACATTTCAAACAGGAAGTTTAAGCAAGCTATTGAAGAAAACCTGTTGATTCTAATTTACTGGAAGCCTGAAAAAGCATCTTAAACTGTACCAGTTAAGAATGGCATCAGTAGAAGGAATCTGCTAGATGGGTCAGATGGCCTATAAAGGACCCCCCTCTAGACCTGCTTTCTGTGATCTTGCAATGGAGAGGAGCAAAGACCAGGTTAAGCAATCTCCAGGAGAGCTTCAAGAGCACCTGAGAAGCCTCTAATCTATCTTCTAGTTTATCTTGTTCTTCGAGTAAGGAATGTTAATTAACATATCTTGAGGAATTTGGACAGTAATTATAAACCTTTACAGCAGCCGGCCTCAGGCACTTCACAAAAATAAAATTTCACATTTTATGTTGTGCTTTGCATTTTTCATGGATTAAAGCACCTTTCAGACTATGTTCCCACTTCAGCATGTACCACATTTATTCTTATAACCACTAGCTGAAAGTGTTTGATTACCAGTCACATGCCTAGTAGTTTTACAACAGGGAAGCAGGACAGCCTCTTTAGCCACTCTGACAGGAAAATGTGGGGGCTACACAGGAGCAAATACCATACATCATTTCAAGCACACAAAAAGGCTCACAGAAATTGCTTGTGCCACACCAAGTACAGCAAAAGGCCCGTCTGTTCTCCAGTAGCCCCCATCAGCAGGGCTGCCGCTGGGAAGCAGTTTGTCCTGATGTGAATCACTGCAGGGTCACCTACAGGGACCGAGGTTCTGACATGAATGATGCCCAGGAAGCTTTCCGCAGGATGCTGAAAAAAAATGTTGATCTATACAAAGATGTTAGTTTTCCTATTTGGAATGATAAAACCAGTATTAGTCTGCTGGGATCTGAACATGCAGTTACTGGGTAGCAGACAGGGGAAGTCATGTCCAGATGCTAAATAATTTAGATTGCTAGATAAGGCAATGGTGAAAGGAATCTGTTGCTACAAAGCTGAAGGGTCTCCAAAATAAAAAGAAAAGAAGAAAAAAGAGAAGGGGACAGATATTACTTCCCTTTATCTTCCTTCAGAAATATTCCAATATTCAAAAAATATCCCTTATTTTTACTAGATATTACTGCTCATAAACACAGATTCAACTATAAGACCATTTCTTGTCAAGAAGAAGAGAAAGTCCATTGGCAAACAGAGCATTTTCATCCTGTCTGAAAGGGAAAAATTTCTAGAAAGATTTGATGGAGAAAACAACTTTTCCTTCCCTGCCCTGCTCCCTTCCCCTGCAAAAAATAATCACCCAGTACAAAGAACTAACTACTGCAAACAATAGTAAAAAATTCACTTTTTCTCCACTTCCCCTCCCCCAAAAACATGAAATATGTCTTCCTGTTTGCTTTCCTTGTGCAAGCAGAGATATTGATGCAATCTCTCCTCTCTGAAAAAAGGAAACACCTCTATCTCAGTCTGCATCTTTATCCCCCTCAGCAGCTTGACTAAGCAGATTAAAAGACAAGTGCACACTGAAGTAACATTAAAGCTGTAGCAAAAAACAACTGCCAGTTCAACAGGAAAGGGAAGCAGAGTCTGCTGCAACTGCTTAGAAATTCAAATAGGCTGGAAGAAAGCAAACACGCCAGGTACACTGTACATAGGCAACTTCCAGCACTGACAAGGACGCTGGAAGTTTTGCAAAGGATCCAGCATCATCCTGACGTCTGTCTCCCTGGGCTCCATGGAAAGACTGAGAGGCGACAGCTTCTCCACGGCACCCTGTCACCCCTCCTTTCATTCCTCCCCCTTCACCTTCCCTAGTCCAGCAGTTCCCTGTTTAACCACGCAGGTCTCCTGGCTCCCTTCTTTGACTTCCTACATGTCAGGATGCTCTGATCTTGAGCTTGGTAGAAGCAATGCCTGAATGCAAACCAACTATCTTGGGCCCCTTTACCTTCAAGTACCCTTGCCCATGGGATTTCCCCTAGCAATTGCTTGAAAAGGCTAAAGTTGGCCCTACTGAGGTCCAGGGTTGTGATTCTGCTTGGTATTCTGTTCCTGCCACAGGAGATCCCGAACTCCACCATCTCATGGTTGCTGCAGCCAAAGCAGGCCTCAGCCTTTACTGCTTCAACCAGACCCTCCTTGTTAGCGAGGACGTGATCCAGCAGTGCTCCTCTTCTAGGTGGCTCATCCAGCATTTGCATCACAAAGTTATCATCAATGCACAGGAGGAACCTCCTGGACTGTGGCTGGCTGGCTGAGTAGTCCTTCCAGCAAACATCAGGGAAGTTAAAATCCCCCATGACAACCAGGGCCTGTGACTGTGAGGCTGCTCCCAGCTGTCTGTAGAAGGCCTCATCAACTTCCTCACCCTGATCTGGTGGCCTGTAATAGACACCCACAACAGTATCACCCCTGCCAGCCTGCCCCTTAACTTTCACCCACAGACTCTCAACTGGCTCCTCATCTGTGCCTGGACAGTACTCAATACATTGTAGTTGCTCTCGCACGTGAAGAGCAACTCCACCACCAGGCCTGGCTGGCCTGTCTTTCCTGAAAAGGACATAGCCATCCATGACCACATTCCAGTCGTGTGAGCTGTCCCACCATGTCTCTGTAACTGCCACCAGGTCATAATCTCCTGCTCGAACACAGGTTTCTAACTCCTCCAGCTTATTCCCCATGCTGCACGCATTGGTGTACAAGCATTTCAGAGAGCGAGCCGAGCACACCGATTTCACCCTAGGGGTATGGGAGGCCTCGCAGTCTTCATCAATTCTACAGTGCTGCCCCACTGATGCAAGCCCAGCGGCAACCCCATCCCCCTTCTAATCTAGTTTAAAGCTGTCCAAATGAGCCCTGCTAATTCCTGTCCTAGTATCCTTTTGCCCCTGTGAGATAAAACTTTCCCATGTATTACTGCCTGGACTGGTGTCTTATAAAACCAGCTGTTACCAAATAATCCAAACCCTGCCTGTAGCACCAGTCCTGTAGCCAACCATTTATGGACTGAATTCTTCTATTCCATCCCACGTAGTCACCCAGAAATGGAAGGAGGGAAGAGAAAAATCACTTGCGCCTCAGCCTCTTTTCACTGACTGTCCCAAGGCCCTGAAATCTTTCTTCATTCCCCTCCCCATCTCACCTACTGACAAGGTGAATTGGAAACTTGACAACTGCCAGCCCTTGACGAAGTGCAATAAATCAAAGTGGGAACTCACTATTTGTATTTGGAGATGAAAGGAAACTATTCAGTCAAGGAAAATATTCTACAAACAAGAGCAAGCAAGACAGGAACAGTGGTGTTGTCATACTGAGAAAGCATGGTTTTAAATGAAAAAGAGTCAATATTAACTCATTAAATAGATTTTTTTTCATATGTAACATTTTGAAACTGTATTTATATAAACTAATATTCTGATCTATTAAAAACCAGAACTAGACAAGCAGTTAAAGAAGAAAAAGCACAACATTTCTTGATACTTCTCTTGCTAGTCTGCCACCCTGATAATTTTGGGGATGTTAAATTCTGCCTGCAAAAGAACCAGTAAGATAGTGCACAAAAGGATAAAAATATTTTGTTGCTCATCTTGGTTATTTGCCACAAAAGGAGAATAAATATAAAAGACTTATAAAACAACAAAAAAAGATGACATTACGGAAAAAGAGAAGAGTTCTGCATTATGGTGAGGAGTTGTTGTAAAAGGAAGACAAAACAACACTCTAAAATTTATGTCCTCTGGCTTGTTTCCTGCAGCGCAGATGTGGGGGCCCGAAAGTTCAGATCAACACGGAAACAGATGAGTAGCAATAGCTCCTGCTAGAAATGCACTTGACACACACTGAAAAATGGTGGAAAAGAACTGATCAGCCAATAGGACACAACATATATTATAGCTTATCATGAAAATACTATCCTTAATTTGCAACATACAATTGTTAAATTTAACTATTCCCTCAAATTTCTTCAAACAAGTCAGTCTGGAAAACAACAATGGTTCCCTGCAGTCTACAAACCTAAGCACAGTTCCCAGATAAAAGCCACAGCAACCACTTCAAAAATTATCACCAGTTTGTGCACCAGCTTTAGCAGACTGGACATTTAGGAGATGCTGAATTAATGCTCACAGGTGTGCCAAAGTAACAACTTGAATATCACAGGCCAAATTTGAAAATATAGCTTATCTATGGGTATTGGCTAAAAAACTGACTTGAAAGGACACACACACAGAAAGACATAGTAAGGACTTGAGCTGCCTAAGGTTATTTTTAGCTTTGTAATTCAGAAGCAGTACTTTATAAATACTAAGAAGTCAGACTTAAGGTAGCAGTAAACCAGACTACTGGGGGAAGTTTACATTGCTGCAACCTTAGCCAATGCTTTGAAAGATACTTGAAAAAAAAAAATAGGAAGAGGTGTAGTGCTCAGGGTATCAACTGCATAAGCTGCCATCCTGAGCTCTAACAACTCCTCAGTGACGTGATTACCCTTCCCTTTTCTGCAACAAGTCCAGCATTGCCTGGAAATATTTTATACCAGGGTTTGCAGTAGTGTGCTTCCAGCAGCAGTTGTGGTGGTCATCTTTGTTCAATCCACCAGAGGAATCCACCCGCAGTCTGCCTAATGCAGAATCCATCTTTTACATGACATGAAGAGATTCAGGATACACAAGAATTTAGTTCATGACACAACTTGCACTGTCACAGAGACACAGTTAATAACTTGCTTTGCAGTGTCTAAATGTTTATTTCTTTGGTACTAAACTCTCCAAGTCTGAGGCTAAAAAGCATGCTGCAAGTTACTGAGCACACATTATTAAGTTTAGTGGGAATCCAGTACTTTACAAGTAATTTTGTAACAATACAACTGCACTGCAAACCACCCTCACATGCACTGTAAACCATGGAAATGTTTAACGGGAACAGAAGGTGAGAAGCACTGAGAATGAGAATATCCACTAGTCTTGGTGGGGCCAACTTTAAAGCTTTTATAAGCCTCACAGTATCTCATGACTTCTCAAACTCTTAACTCCTGGGAAAATGAAAATTTGAGCTTGCTTCTGAAGCCAGGCAGTAGTTTCAGAAATATTCAGCACAAACCAGTTCTGCCAACAAACACAGCAGCTCTGCCTCTCACCCCACTCAGCGGCTCATTCTGCCTCCCGGGCTCCCCCTCCTTCTGCAGGTACAAGCCTGGAATGAATCACATCTAGGAGCTGATCCATTTTAGGTTTTAGCCATGATGACTCTACCTACATTTGTGCCCCAGTTCAGTTTACTTGGAGCTGCACATTCACCCCCACACAAAGGGATGCAGAGGCCATGAGCCACATCTGCTTCTTTCAACAGCTGTACTGGCTTAAAGATAATTCATGAAATTATGGCCTACATTTCCAGATAAAGAAAAGTTTGAGAACTTCTCCCCATTTACCCTAAAGGCAAATACCATTTGGAAGAAAATTAGTTCTTTCCCTCATCATTTTTACTGAGGCGTGATTCCAGGTATTTCAGCACAAAGCCTAACATACTGGGAACCCCGCTGGTTCCAGGTGCTTCAGTAGTATAGACAGAATTAACTGGGGCAAAGAGCCTGGTCCCGTCCCAAATCAGGCTAAAGGGGATTTGCTCTCAGCTTCCCCAAGAATTTGATTCAAAAAGAAGAGAACTGAACTGAAAAATACCCAGAGTCCACAAGTGTATCAAAACCCCATCTTCATACTCAGCATGCACCACATACCAATCAACATTGACATTGCATCAACACTGTTCAGGCAGTTCAGAACTTCTGTATAAATATCAAATGCTGCAGCTCTCTGCCAAAGCAAACTTACACACAAATGTAATTTCAAGTTTTGAGAGTTTTTGTAAGAATTTTGAAAACCATATTAATGTGTGTGGTTCTTTGTGTCAGGTACTAGTTACCTACATACGTTGGTTGTGAGCATGAAGCTGTTTTTAAATGAACAGATCCATTCCACTAACTCAATAGCCGAGATCTATACTTCTGAACCCTGATGCAGAACAGACATTTGAAGCATCAGCACCCTTTCACCAATATGGAAATAATGTGTGATAACTCTTATTTACTGTATCATGTAGACAACAAGGAGAAAGCTGCATAGCGAGGCATTTTCACTTACGTGGTTTATATAGAGACTCTTGCGTTTTTCTCTCACTGCAAAAACACAAAATATGATAGAAATATTACATGACTATTTTTCCCGATTAAGCTTCTTACATACCATTTATAATAAAAAGAACAGGAGGGTATCTATGTGCAACATTATAATTGCTTTTGCACTAATCAAGTATATTTATATATCAAACACAGAAGGAACATATATATCTGTATGCATAAATGCATTTATGCTCACTAGCGTGGTGATAGATTAAAATTCTCATCCATTTGGGTACCTTCAGCAGGTGTTGGTCTGCATGAGAAAGTTAATATGCAGTAAGCTACAGTCCAAGCTAGCAATGGATTAGCCATCCTTCACCAGTTCTCTGTGCTGGTTCTCCTGAGTCACCAGTGCCTTCCTGCAAGGGACCTTGCCGCAAAGTGGCCTACGCTTCCTTGCAGGTCTGAAAGCACCTGAACAGCTACGCCATGGAGTTAGCAAGTTCTCATCATAACTTACTGTGCACTAACTCCCACAGAGGAGCCTTGCAACCATATGCATTATATCACTGCCTCCTGTAATGATCAGCTGCAAGCCTGAAACTATAACTCATGTAGAATGTAACAATGAAAATATATTACTCTGGTGAGTATGAACCAGTCACCGTAAGCAAGGGTTGCAAGTCAAAGGAACAATTTGCCAAAATATTCAGAAAGCAAGCAGCAACAAGGGAGGTAGATGTATGGAGTCTTAATTGTCAGGCAAATGCTTATTACAGCTGATTAAATATACTCCGATTTTCTAAAGTACTTTCCCAATTAACTCACCCCATAGAGAGCCTGTGGAGTTCTGTTCCAGCACAAATACCAGTGCATTTAGGACACTAGTCTGGAGGCAACTAACACATAAATCAAGCTGCAGGTTTAAGATAACAATGGTTTCATGCTGTAGGTGATTAAATGCACTTTGGTGCAACATGATTTGAAAGCTATGCAACCCAATGCACTTAGCAAAATAAGAGTATTGCTAATGGTGGGATAGCCTGTCCATTCCCTGTTGGATGAGAAGCCATTATTTGCGATTTTTTTATAAGCAAGCAATCTCACATAAACAAGGCTGTATGTGTGAATACTGCAAACTAATTGTGTTTAATGCAGACATAAAATGAAAAGAAAATAAGAAAAAACTTGTAAAAATCCTTACATAATTTTCCTCCCAGGGAGCAGAAAGGAGAATCATACATGACAGATGTTAGCCATGTCACTTAGTACATGCTCAGATCCACAATTACGGACATTGTATAAGAAACAATTAAACAGGAACAGCAGGAAAATTCTGATCATCTAGTAAATAGTTAAACTGCTTGAAATCCTGCTAAAACACTGCACTACATTTATGTTCCACACACTGCATTTATCACCAGCAAGGGACAAAGGTAATCTAAAGGGAAACAACAAAATAATGACAGATACTCACTTCTAAGAACAGCCAAAGTATTTGTCTAGTATTGCATATGGCAATGTACAGGCAGTAAACAATTCTGATAGGCTGCATGTAAATAGAGTAGGTAACTGAAAATTAACACCCATTAACTGCAAAATTTTGAACACAGTTAAGTATTTAACAGTATTTTAATCACAAACAATTACACAGATGAAATCCTATAAAGACAGCCTGCACATACATTCCAAATTCAATTTTAATCACCTTTCTTCCCCACCTTAATTTTTCTCTTCTGTATTTTCCTTTGTATCTATTATATTATTCAATTCACCATGAAAGTACAATCACCTGTTCACCAAAGAATATAATTCACAGCTCAATCCCGTTTGCTGTTTCCAATCTCCAGACGAACATATTGTC
This sequence comes from Patagioenas fasciata, assembly GCF_037038585.1. NCBI lineage: Eukaryota > Metazoa > Chordata > Aves > Columbiformes > Columbidae > Patagioenas > Patagioenas fasciata. The sequence continues at coordinate 155,182,515 of NC_092521.1, read as the reverse complement.
TTTATATATACCCCTCACTTCTCCCGGCTCAAGCACTGCTTGTGCTGCACATTCTTCTAAGCACCACACTGACCTCCTTATTTTCCCCATGTAAGACAAATTCAGTTTGCCTGGATTCCCTGGTGAGGGACTAGAGGGCAGCAGTCGTGCTTTTGTGCTTCTGGCCCACTCTGCCATAGCGTGAGGCCCAGCTATGGACACAGGCCCATAGGTAACTGGGCACAGCAGAAACCCATTTTGTCACAACCACTATCTTTTGTGTTCACAAGCAAGGGAAAGATGAGTATTACACAATGCAAAAGGCCACTTCTGCCAAGCCAAAATGACTGCAAACAGGTAATTCCATCATCTGGCTTCACTCAGTTTAAAGATGCTTTGGGCTGCTCACACAGCACAGCATGGTCTCCAGCAGACCAGACCACAGCACTATAATTAACCATCATTTTGTGGCATAAACTCCTAATTGCAACTCCAGGGTTTTGGCTTTCAGGCATGGGGTTTTGACGAAATGAAGCTGAACAGATTTACAGTCAGTTTAAGCAATTAAACTTCTACTTTCTAACATTTTAAAACTTGAAAGTTGGAATGGCATTCTTTAAGTGGAGACTGAGATGCTGCCAAATTGTCTTAGTTTTCCTCATTTTAAGGTCAATGACCTGTTCTTATTTCTGCAGGCACTTTTAACTGTTACTGTTGAACTTTCGCAACAGTAGGAAAATGTATTATAGAATCATTTGGGTTGGAACAGACCCTGAAGATCATCATGTCCAACTGTTAACCTAAGACTGGCACTAAACCATGTCCCTAAGAACGTGAAATACACGGACACACATACACGTACACTTGTGTCTCTGTATGTATGCATGTATTTTTCGTTTAACTGTAACAGAAACTTTCTTTGTGCAATCTCTATAGACTTAGTGTTATCCCTATTAGGACTGAAAACAAAATGCTTGAGGATTATATCAATAAAAACATCTCACATTTTGGTAACTTGTAAATAATTTCTTTTTGTTTTGTCCAAGACAAGAGATTGGTCTTAGTTAAGATTAAAGAGTAAGGGCAGCTTACTTCAGTTCTATCCACTATATAAATACAATTTCAAAATCCTCTTCGAAGCCTATTGCTGCACTGATACTGCAAAATTTAGCCAGGACATGGAATGTGTAAAGCCTAATGTAAGTTAGAAGAGGTGGAGAGCTGTAACCCACTTACTGCAAAGGCCTTTACCAGCAGCCTGAAGTGGCAACCATTGCCCACTTGCTATTATAAAGAAAGGAAGTTACATTATTGGAGTGCTAGGGTTTGGAAACCTTGACTTAACCACAACCACACACTATACAGCATGTGGCTCTTCAGTCACCTTCTGGCGTACAGGCCAGACTCAGAAAACAAGGGAGAACTTGCATCAAGCACTCATAGAAGTTAAAGACATAAAAAGTGATATTCTTTTCTAGCTCCCTAAGCAGGAAGAATTACTCATGTAAGATTCAGCACCTAGAAAATTTCTGCAAAGTGCTGGAAACATTTAGAAAAGCTACTTTAGTTAGGAAATTCATTAATATTTTTTGTAACTTCAACTTTTCTACAGGCTCATTGAACCCTCAGGTAATTAAGGATGCATTCAGACTACTGACTTGGAGGTGCTTAGCATGGCAACCAAGCGTCACAGAACAATGGGAAATTCAGACTGTATAATATCCTGAGATGCCATGTCCTGTCTGATTATATTTGGGGTAGTCAGCTTGTTGCTCTTCACCCACATGTTGATCACAAGCAGCTCAAGCACAGCTCCTGTGCCAGGACAGTCCTACAAGATTACCAGTACGGCTGAAAGAATGCAGGGCTACTAGAAAGTCAAATGTGGAAGTGCCTGAAGGTAATGTTGCCAAGTCACTCTAGCACATAGTTATGGACTGGGTCCTCTCCTGGTGTAGAAACACATCATGAAGGCTCAAGAGTCATAGCCAGATCTTGGACAAAACCTTAAGACCTGATGTCCCTCAGCTCTCCAGTATGTATATATTAAATGTCTTCAGTTCTTGTCTATAGATAGTTTCACTTACAGTCAGGAGGAAGCTTTGCCAGCCCAACACTACACAAGTAATGGAGAGAGGTAGTTACATGCTGAAGTTCAGTGGTTTCAACATTGCCAGCTCAGCTCTCCCCCTTCTACACTGACTTAAGAAGCCTTGGGGGTCCCCCAGGTTTCACAGCAGACTGTCAGAATACAACCCTACACACCCTGAAAAAAATCTCACGTCTTCCCCTTAACAAGCATTTTGTGGCATTTTGGTGTTAGGGAACATCCTTGAATACTGTGAGAACTACAGCTCCCCTGGTTCCACAACGGGCCCAAAGTGCAGCCAAGCAAAATGCATATTACTGGGACCTGTCCCATCAGGACAGGATGGTTCTTGGCAAAACTTCAGCTGTTAAATGTTTGCAGAATCTTTTTCTTTTGTACAAGCAACATAGATTTTGCATTTTTACCACCACGATCGAGGATAGGTAAACACACCTTACACTCCTGTTGATTATGTTTCTAAATTGTTTCACTAAATTCATTATTCTCACTCAAAAATATGTTCTTCATATTACTTAAACTAGGACAAAGTTTCATAAACCAACTTTAGCATTGGGGCAGACTGTCATTTAAAAAATGCTTACAAATAACTATATACTGTAATAAATTAACCGCTGTTACTACAAGTAAGAATAATCATCAAGTCTGGTTAAAAGTTTAGTTGTTGGATTTGGGATTTTTTTTTTGTTCTTTTTTTCAACATGCTGTAACAGGAAATGTATAGTATACATACAGGATTATACAGTCTCAAAACACTATAAAAATATTATAAAACATACATTGATTTTTATAATACAGTGTACTATGGAAATACTATTATATTCATTTTACAGACTATCAAACCAGATTAGAATGGCAAATCACATCCAAAACCACATAATAACGCACTGACAGAACCAGGGCTGAATTCAGAAGGGCAATCTGAGGGGCAGAAGAGCTCCTCACATAATCACTCTTCAATTGGGCCCTGAACTTACATCCTCTTTGTTCTAATCATGATCAAAAATTAGCAAAAAATTTACAGTCAGTGAAAACTACATTATTTTTAAGTGATGTGTTTGACACTGCACTTTACTATGTAAATCAAAAACAGCATTTATAAGCAGTAGAAAGAAGGACAAAGAACTCCTACTGAGCAGTCAGAATTACAATGTAGACACCACTTTGAAAGTCTTGGTAGAAAATAATGTGTTTTGCATTGATTATTCATCTGCTTCTAAAACAACATGTCATACATGTCCAGCAGGGAATGAAAGAGCCAGAATAAATGGCTTCTATTCTACTAACTCTACCAAAGAGGCTTGCTTAACAGATGTGACTCCAGAGGGATCATTTTGTCTATGAATTAAAAAAAAATACTTGAGAAAAATATACTATTCTATCAAATCCATAATGAGAGAAGAAGAGAGAATATTTGGGTGAGATGGGGATTGTTTTGTTATTAAAATCTAGTACTGAACTTACAGTATCAGTTATACTGGAGGAAACTCTGAACCGTGTTCTTTGCTAATGTAAACTGCCATTTTCTTACGCAAATATGCCCCAGACATTTCCCAGAAGGTTGGCCTAATGTTCAGAGTTTAAAAAAAACCCCAACAGTTACACAGAAAATTTTTGGATTTAGGGAATTTTTTAAAAAACTGTAATAATATTAAGTTTTATCCATATTTGTAGTTCTGATACAACAACTAGTTGGAACTTACAATTTCAGGACACGACAGGACTCAAAGCTGTACCTTCTACAACTGGTCTGACAAAATAATTAACAAAGGTGTGAGTTCTTCCAACTCTAACATGATGCCTATAAAAGCCACTTTTTTTAGGGAAGGGAATGAGATACTAAAAAGTCATCACATGCATTCTAGCAAAGGGTTTAGAGATAACTGCAATAGCATATACTGTAATAAATTCAGTAACCTACCATCTGTTTGTGATTTACTGAGAAATATTGTACTGGCCCGTGGATGATCTGATGGGTTGAATTCCATGTTCAAATCTAGAAAGAAAGAAAGAAACAAGAGCACAAAAACACTTATGATTATCCAACAGTACACACAAATTTTCTCATTCTTTTTAATAAGACCAAGTTTACATACTTAAGCAGCTATTGTAAAACAAAATTCATCTTGAGGCGTACTTTTTTTATCCTTCTTCACACAAGTGGCTCTTTTTGGCAAGCAAAGCATTTGCGTCAACACATGTCTGGGATTAGACTTTGGTTCTAAGTGCTACTTTTGGATCAAACCAGATAAAGCAGCTCGAGAAGTTTGTACACAAGACATCAGGAATTATCCATTTACCATCAGTTTCATCCCGCCATGCCCTAAAGTCATTGCTAAGCACAAGAACACAGCTTGGTTTATGTAATTATAGAAGAATTAAGTATTATAAAACAAATACGTAACCCTCTGTAGATAGATGGGTTTCCAAGATCTGATGTGATTAAAATAAATAGTTATTGCAGCTGAATGTAAACAAGTTAAGTCTAGGACCAGATTGTTCTAAATGGTCAAGATTACAAAAACTTGGAGCTTTCCTGATACTTCACAGATGAACATATTCCTTGCTGCAACAACTTCTAAAAGTATTTGAATCTAACACATCTTATACAAACTTCTATGAATGCCATTGAATTTACTTTTTCCCAAATTCCACTCAACCACAAATTTGTCAAAACTCTCATATGCCTGCATGCACTTGAAAGCATGCCACTAAAAATGGCACAGCACTTTTTTGTAATTTGGTTGCTCTCCTAGTGCGGCTGTCTCAGCCTCAGCTCTCTTACATTCTCTAGATATGCGTTTTCTTGCATTTCATGCAGGCATTTATGTGAGACTACTTTTCGGCACTGATGTGCTTATCTTCTGTGATTATCCCAGGTTTTCTACTTTTCTCTCACTCCTCTTTCATATCTCTGTGAAAGCTCAGCAAAACTGGAAATTACACCCCAGGTCTTATGAAAACAAAACAAAGTCTATTTGACCAGGGGTTCTCCTATCTACAGCTTTCCCTGTTCCTTCACCATCTATCACCATACTCTCTTCTCCCCTTCCCTTTTATTTCTAATTTACTAGGTCTTCCATTTCCCTGCTTTTTTCTCCTGACCACATGCCTCTTTACAAATGTACTTTTTGTCTTTACCCCTTTATCCTCTCTTGGTTTCCTTTCCATTTCCCTGCATTGTGCAGCCCATGAGATGAGCAGCCGGACACGCAGCTGGTACCTGGACAGAACTTTGGAATAAATATGATCTTCCTACTTACAAGGAAGAACCGAGAACAATTCCTCAATTGGAAAAGAGTTGTCTTATTATTATCAAAGCCATAAGGGAAAAGAAATCTAGGAATTTCAAGGGAAAATCATTTTGATTCTCCGAGAAACCACAGTTTGCAGCCAAGCTTGGACAAGATTCTAGGAAGGTCATCTTACTACTAGGAGTTCTGACATGAAAGGACTGTGAATTAGAAACAATGTTTTCCTGTTACCTTCTGCACCTATTTAGACATAGAGAAGAATAAAAAATCATCTATTGAGATAAATAGTGCTGGTAAAGATTGTTTTCCATTTCAGGATAGTTTTTCCGTTAAGCTGAATTCAAGATGCAATTCATTGAGTAATCAGCATTTGAAAATTGTGAAATACTTTGTCTTTTATCATCCTCTTCATCTTTTACTATACACCACAATAAACCACCATAAACAAAAAATGACTTTTGTTTTAAACCACTACAGATGATTTTTCTACAAATATTTTAAAGTACAGCAATACAAATCCAGTCAACAAAACAGGACCAGCACCATGAAACTGAACTCAGCTTACAAAACACTGCCCCTGAACAGACAAGCATTCCTTTCCTCTGGGCCTAGAAAATTATCTGCTCGGGGAGTAATAACAACGCGGTACAGGCTGACAGTCTGCTAGCAGGCCGAAAATAAAGCCAAACCAATTGCTGCATCTTGCAGTCAAGTTGCAACTGTTTAAGATTCCTGTGTTATAAAAGGCTATTATGCAGAAGCAGTAAACCAGCAGAGGACTTAAAAGGTTTTCTCAAAAATAAAAACACGAACTACCAAAAAGCACAGGCTCTTGGATGACCTGTAATTCTTCAGAGAGGAGCTGGAAGGCCAGCAAGGCCCAAGCCCAGCAGCTGCAGAGGTTAAACCAGGGATTTTTGAACCATCTTGGGAGAGGCAACTACCTACTGCCAGGCAGTGGCCAGGGCTCCTTCCCACCACAGAACCCAACAAAGCACCACGTGTCCTCTCCACATCCCTTCTCTCGCATCCTCCTCAGCAACAGCAGCCACCAAACACATCCATCCTTCTCAAACCACCTGCACAAAAATCAGAGGAGGACGTGGGCAAGGGGAGCAGCAAAGGCTGCCAGGGCAGGTTACCCAGCACCAGGTTGCCACAAGAAGAGAAATGCTGCTGAGAGAGGTTGGTTCCCACCTCCAGTTGAGGAACAGCACAAGGTCTCCTGGGCTACCACAGGCCACCCGTGGGACCACACCACTCCATGCCACCGCTGCCAGCACACAGGAGCGTTAGAATGGATGAAGCTTCACAACACACAAACAAGACTTCAGTCCCTGGTTCATCTTAGATGTCTTAATTTATAGTACAACTTGAGAACAAATGCCTTTCTGTACCTGACAACAAATCCTTACAAATCTGTCATTAGAAACCATGTTACAGAATAAAGACATCAAATGATAGACACATATCTGGAGCTAGTAACTCATCACCAAAGGGCATTATCCATCAAAAGGTTACTTCCATCCTAAAGAAAATAATATATTCATACTGCTTTAGTGTTCTGAACAGCTCTTTCTGGGGTTTCAAAAGTATCATGAGAAGCAGCCACAATATGAAAGGTTTACACATTTTGTAATGGAATAGTCAGAGATAAAGAGAGATATAAAGTCACACAAGCAATACTCTACTATTCGAAAGACAGGAAAATGAGAGCCAGAATTTCAATTATTGAAATCTGTACAAAAATCTTCCCCATTACCAGCAGTCTGCTCTGTGAGTCACCATAACTTTACAAGGGAAAGATTTGAAGTGCATACTTCTTCCAGCAGTTACCCTGCACTCCAAAATGAGCTTTTAAGAAAAACTCACTGTCTCATAGACAGTCCACATCAAAAATCTTTCACTGTAGATATTCTTTGCAGTTAAACAGGTATGGAATATTTTCCTACATCTTTTCATAGTTCAAAGATCAGGTTTTCTTTTTTTCATTTCTAAAGGACTGTTAAGGTATGCAAAATTTAACTCCCATTCTGTAAACACCTAAACAACGTGATGCTCCATGAAAATTTCAGGGGTTTTGTCTTCTCAGGATTAGGAGCCAAAGGTGTGTGTCTACAAATACATGTTTACATACATATACATCTATACAGAAACGGGTATATGCATATTTATATCAAACCTAGTTTTTGGTAAGCCAAAGTAAAATCAGCTTCAGGTACATTCAGCTAAGAGATCACATGCCTAATAGAATCCACACAATTTTGGAGGATTTGGGCAAGACCAGAGTTACAAATACATAGAGATCTACTCAGGACTGCATTCTCCTCCTTGCTTAGCGGCATGCCAAAAGACCAGTTATTATAATGGGCATTCTGATTTATCACGTTGAAATAAATTCACTTTCTCTCCAGGAAAAAGCAGAATTTGCATATAACTTAATTCGGTACACAACTGTGCTGAAGAAGATCACAATGAGATTCACCCTGTACACTGTGAGAAACTTGGTTCCTGAAGCCACAGTAGCTGCATTCAAATATGGCCAGAAAAAGAAGTGAACTGTAAAACAGTTCAGTTTCAGATTTGGGCTAAAGCCCAGGCAAGATCTTAAATCTCAAAACAAGATCTTAAAAAGCAATACTGAAGGCAAAAATACAGAATGCAGCCTCAGTTTGCCCTTTCTTAGAGGATAGGAATAGAGTTCAGATGACTGTAGAAGAGAGCTACAAGAATAACTGAAGGATGGTAGAAAATGCCTTCAAATGAGAGCCTGAGTTCAAACCATTTAGCTGACGAAGAAGGAAAACTAGGAGGTGTTTGTAGTTGACTTGTGCCTTCACAGAGAGAGAAAAAGAAGTACTGAAAGCTCTCTGTAATCTAGCACACAGCATAACAAAAACAGTGGAAAATGAAAGCAGAAAGATCTTAATTATGAACTTGGATGAAAAAAGAAGGAGCATAATTAGGCACTGAAGCTCCATGCCCAAGGAGCTCAACTTATTTTGATGTTTTTCCCTTTCTAGAAGATGGCTTCAGCCAAACATCTTTAGGCTTCAGTCCAGCATGAGTATTTAGGTTCAATTTAAGAATAACTATATGCAAGTTACTGGCTTATGATTCATATGCAGGTCAGATCAGATGATCCCAAGGGCCTCTAGCCTAAGTTCTATAAAATCTTCAGAAACAGCAATATTTAAATTATTAAGCACAAAACCTCGGCAAATCCCAGTGGCACATCTGTAAACTTTCTAAAACTGCACCAGACTCTGCTGCAATCTTCAGAAAGAGCTACGTTTTAAGACTTGTGGTCAGAATACATTATGCAAGATAAAACTAGAAAAGGATGAGACTAAATCTTTTGTGGCAAAATTTTAACAACAACAACAATGAAGTTTCTTAAACTCACAAGTCTATTGAGATAGAAACAGGCACCTCAAGAGGATGAAGGATGGGTGCTGCAGCAGCTAACTTCTGAGCAACATGCACTAAAGCTCTGACGTGACACAAACAGGAAAAACCAACACAGTTGCTGCTTTTATGACAGTGCACGTGGGCTGCAGCATAGAGAGCAGGTCTGAAAGCGTGTTCATTCTACCAGAAAAATGTTTTTTCCTTCCTTTTGAACAATGAAAGTTGGGCAGGTTTGCATTGCCAAACCTCTGATGCTGATTCAATGAGTAACTAAAGTCTAACTGGAGTATAAACCACTTGTTTCAGACTTAAACAATTCTGAAATAATCTGGTAAAATGACCTTCCTTCCCTTTACCCGTGGGACCACAGGCCATCACTGCCACTGCACAACCACCATCATTATGGAAATAGTTAGTGTCACATATTAGTTTAACAACCTATCATATGTTTAAAAACGAAATAAATTCATGTTTATTCACCTCAGAAGAGATTTTTTTGTTGTTGTTAGTTAAAGGGACTTCAGGTATGAAAAGAACAGACCTGTCCAGGCCATGCCACAGAGGACACTACACAACCCAGTTAGCCTCTCGCTGTCTTTTCTCCACTCACCACCTGACATTACAGAACAACTGCCTGGTATGGCCTGGTGGGTGGAAAACAACAAAAACATCACAAAGCTGCTTATCAAGAAATTAAAAGAATGCAAGCAATGTGCAATGTTTAAGCCCTACGCGTTTCCAGGAGCCTATTGAAAGGGAAGAGAAAATGACTGTGGTGGGAGCAGAGGGAGAGGGAAGCGCAGGTGACCTAGGGAAGGGAAGGGAAGGGAAGGGAAGGGAAGGGAAGGGAAGGGAAGGGAAGGGAAGGGAAGGGAAGGGAAGGGAAGGGAAGGGAAGGGAAGGGAAGGGAAGGGAAGGGAAGGGAAGGGAAGGGAAGGGAAGGGAAGGGAAGGGAAGGGAAGGGAAGGGAAGGGAAGGGAAGGGAAGGGAAGGGAAGGGAAGGGAAGGGAAGGGAAGGGAAGGGAAGGGAAGGGAAGGGGACTCTCACAGAGCGGCCCAGGGCAGGGCTTTCGGATGCGGAGTGGTGTGGCTGTGCCCTCACCTACACCACCTCCCAGGGGCCAGCAGGACCCCAGATGTTATTTCTCCAGCTGTCAGAAAGAGCGAAGGCGTTGCTGTGGCTTTCACCGTACCAGCCCGCACGACTGAGTCAATGTCAGCTGTGGGAAGAGGAACAGAAACAGTATTCTCCAGGCACAGGCCAGGAGATGAGCTTCCCCAACAGTGAACCCAGAAAAAGCTGCTGAAATACATTTCAGAAGTCTCGTTGCACCTCATGTCTTTCTGCTCCTCTTTTACCCTGTTGGGCTGCTCCCCTCCATTAACAGCAATTAACTATTTAAATGTACAGTAATGAAAATATTCCTTTAAGCATTATTGTGTTACTCTAATACCCTCAGGAGTTGGTAAGAGTTACATGGGTACCTCAGCAATGAGGATCTCCCTCATCTGTCTCTAGTCAAATGAATTTAAAAAAAAAAAAAAAAAAAAGAAAATTACCTTAAAAGAGAGAGCAAAGAAACAAGACTGGAGAAAGCAATGTCTCATCATTATTTTCCATTTTCTTAAACTTTATTTTAAATCATGACTTATGCAAAGGAGCCACAATATAATCTTACATTTGGAAAAACTTATGACTAAATCTAGTACTTAAGTTTCCATTTGAGACTTCTGTACATTAACGGCTCTAAAATGTGGAATGTGCCAAGCACTGGGACTAAAATAATTTACTGGGATGAATAAATAAACAAAGCACTGTGGTGCTTTCTGTTCAGAAGTTTTTATAGCTTTCACGCCAAAATAAGACTGAATCACAAAGGCTGGTTTCACTGGGTAATAACAATAACTGCATCTGCTTTTACACTAAAGCTTCCAGGATGTGAGATCCACTACTAGAAGTTTTAGCTCATGCCACTCAAACATCACACCATCCCAGTATGAAGATTTATCAGTATCAGACCACAAAATTTATCTGCACCATTTTACAGCACTTCATGTCTTGTGTGAGCAGCAACTAATCTACTCCAAATGAAAATGCCTCTCAGCTGTGTTACTGCCTGCAGTATTCTTGTAAGAACAAACATTAATGATGACATTCCAGTGTTTTTTTTAACAGTGATTATGTGAAGAAAAGAAATTTGGAAATTGAAAGGCTTTCAGGAGGCAATTGGCTGGAAGGGTAAACTCCTTCAGGTTTGGCTGGGCTGCTGGAAAAACTTGGATGTGATCTTTGCTACCCTGGAGCTACGGTATTCTCTGCGTAACATTCCAAGCAAACGGCGGGCACGACATTTCCCAGCAAGCTCCAATTACACGGTGACTCTGTTCCAGGCTCTGCTCTGATCTCGGTCTTCGAGGGACACACAGAGATGGTTCATCAGTACAAGGAGCCCTCTGTGGCAAATAATGCTCATTTCTGTACAGTTATTCCTCACCAGTCAGCCAAGTTACAACAGAGAGTAGTTCTCACGGACACAACTGTATTTATTTTGGCTTCTAGAAGGAAAATCACATATATAACTTTTCACAGAAAAAGGCTGAACAAGGCTTGTACCCAGGATTTTTAGATTTTTATCACTTTTCAGGACTTGCATTCGCTTTCACAGCAGTCTCTCCCAACTAGACACATCAAAAGAGCAAATTAGATCACCTGGCACAATGTGGTATGTAAGTCTCTTTTTTTACCATCTCCTTGTATTTAAGACAGAAAATACATTAATTAATAAATCTTTTCCCTCTCAAGTTCATCTCATGTCTGTCTTATATTCCAGTACTGCAATTATTAGTTTTTCCTTTAACTGTAACCAAAATGAAGCTTAAATTTTTTATCAATATAGACGTTAGCAGAGGATAGAAAAAAAAATGCAAACACATATCCACCCTCATCCTCATCCCACCTCAGGAAAACAGAGAAGACAATTTCTCCACACTACATGAAGAAATCAGTATGTACTTAGAGGCTACTATGTGCTACTATGTGCTACTATTAACTCAAGAGCACCCCAACACCTTAAACAGAATGACCCACTGTAAAAAGTGGGTAATGCAAAATATACCGCTGTGCATGTATTTACATCATACCCAAATACCGCTTCCCTGGCTTTTGAGTATAACATAAAGCATGATTCTTCATTACAGTACCCTAAAAACACCTCAAGTGTAAATAAAATAAAATACAATCAAGGAATGCAGAACATGGTCTACTCTAAAAGCCAGTTCTTTATATCAGCATATCTTGGCATAAAGAACGTCATTTCACTTACCCAAATGGAAATCTAAGGCCGGCATAGAGAAGCAACTTTGTAAATATGTTCCCTTAACATTTTCCAGTAAAACCAGTTTCCTGTTAAAACCAGCAAGAGTAACGACAAGCACACGTGTGAGCACAACTCCCTGCCCCAGTGCACAGCCTGGTGCAGTACACGGACACTGATAAATACCCAGCTAAAAACTGTCCTCCTAGAAAGACCCCCACCAACGTTTTAAAGATAATTAAATTACTTTTTATGAAGCATTCAGCAGAGTCTAGCCCAGGAATCACTGCTGGACCCCAAAATTCTTCATATGCAGGATATCCAGAGGTACAATGTGGACACGTGCCAGGATACAGACAATCCAACTCCAGAGATGAGGGACAACATTCTCCATGACATTGCTGGTTTTCATAGACAAAAATTCATCCTAAACCCCTATTTTCATTATACTGAGAGTAGATGCAGATTTTAAGAACGAAAAAATTACATTGGGACAGCAGGCGGAGTCCTGCGAGTCCAAGGCATGTAAGTAAGAGCTGACATCACTTCTGGCTCCTTGGCATGGAGCAGACCGCAGGTTTCAGCCCAGTGGATTCAGGTGGCCAGAGCCAGCCCCAGCAGCCACCCCCAGAGCTCTGCCAACAACCACCTGCCTCAGGTCCTCTGGATGAACGCACTGTCAGCAAAACAAAGCCAAAGCCAAACAAAGCTGGTGTAATGCTTCTCACCAAAAGGCACAGAAATACAAACACAACGTTTCAGTTCTGCTGTTGGGATACAAAGCTGGGGCAAGGCTTGCCATCATTTTTCAGAAGCCTGGTCTGCTCTGAATGTTTTAAGTAATATAAGCAATAATATGAAAACATTATTCCCACAAAACCTTTTTTCGATGATCTTACGTGACACAGTTTGTCCTCAAGTAATGCAAGACAAAGAGGAACTACAGTGCACACTTGAAAAAGATTATCTTGCTTTGCTGGGCAGCTGCCACCATTGCTCATTCTCTCACTGCCAGCCTTTCCATTTTGTTACTAAATGCCGCTTTTGGCACTAGAGAACATGGTACTCAAGCTCTTCAGTCCCACGTTCTCTCTCAATAACCTTCCTCCACCAAATGACACAGTGCCAGCTAATGCACGCCAGATGTGACCGTATCCCACCAGAAACGCTGCTGGCACCTCTCCATCCCAAGTGGATTTTTCCATAAGGTGGAGAACGTCACACCTGATCTGCTTCGCCACCCACTTCCACGGGGGTTTAACAACTACTGCCTGCTTTTGTCAACACCACTCATGCTCCACTTACAGCTCATGCAGCAACCAAAGGAACAAAGCTGCTGTCCTATTATCCTCAAACTGAAGTTTGTGCTTTTCCCTAGTGCCCCAGTGACACTGAGCAGCAAGAGTGCCTTTTCCCTGACGCATTTTTACTTAATGTATACACCAATTTAAAATTGATTTGCCCATTAGATCTAAAGGTAGAAAGAATGGAATATAAAGAGCGGTGAAAGACTTCTAAAATATTATTAATAATTTTTTAAATCTCATTTTTATTGCTGTAAATATATCAGAAAAAAATACATTATGATTTGCTTATCACCCCTGATAATCATTTAACATGATACATGTTAAATCTTTTATAGATATAAACACAGTATCAATACAGACCTAAACAAATGGTATCAGCTATTGCCATACCAAATTGTTTTACTTCTAATTTCAACACATTCAAACACCACTACCATGCTTGCCACCAGAAGAGGCCTCAAGCCATCAATGCCCCAAGTGTGGCTGGCTGGGATCCTGGACACTCTTGCCAAGAATTTAACCCAGAGGTTGGCAGCTGGCAGGGAATTATTTGTCACCGAGTCAAACACACGATATCAGAGTCAGCAGAGACGCTGGGTGAGCCTATAGTAAAGTGAACCAATTTTACATGAAGACACAGATCAATACAAAGTCAGCAGCATAATCATCATCATACCACAGTTGAGGTAACACTATAAACCTGAATCGCACCGAGGCGTATGCATTTCACCATTCCTCAAAACACAGACGGTAGTGCCACGCGAATCATTAAGAAACTGAATGACCTTAAGGATGGGTTATGTTCTTCTAATCAGGGCACAGGAGTTTGAGCTGTAGCTCCACTCTTTCTCTGGAAAAAAGTAACTTCAGAATAATGACTCAGGTTCTGAGGAGCCCTCACAGCCCAGCCCAGCAGAGCAGGTTGAGGCTACCCTTCCTCATTCCCTTGGAGAAATTATTTTAATAAATGCCAGTGAAAATGGCACCTTTCCAGGATTTCTTCTTTTTCCTTTTGCTTCCCTGCTGAGCTGCGTGACCTAAAGTTAAAGTATTTATCAAACAGCTAATAGGTACCCCATGAAATACAAACAGAAAAATATTATGTTCTCGTTTCTCAGAAAATTTAGTGCAAGTGTATTATGAAACACTTGTAAGGGTACATCCTTGACTTCAAGGGCAGCAGCTGCTTTTTGAACATGCAAAAATATAATTTGCAATCTTTTCCAAGGAATACCACAGGATACTCGGTAAACTACAATAACAGGCTTTCCATTTTTCCCCTGCAGATTTGTATTCACATGGCAACCACATTACCATGCTACCAAGATACAGCCTTAAAATAAGTACTACATGCAGACTGCCACCTAAAACTCAAAAGCAACTGACATCTAATTAAAACCTCTCATCATTGAAACTTCATATTTGTGCACATGTGCAGAAGCCCATAAACACATCCATGTAAAGCACATGTGCATGTAGACAAACACACCTGAGCCACCAAGCGTTTCCATTGCCGAGTGGTAGTGCTGTCCCTAAGGCCAGGAGGCTCAGTCTCCTCCAGGTTTTACGGCAAAACACATACAATATAGCTCGCTCAACATATATGCCCTTCAGATGTAGCCATGTAATTCTTGCCCAGACTCCAGACATTGAAGCTTCTGAAACCTAAAAGCCTGTGGCCTCCAGGTATTTTGTCTGTCCTCAAAAACCCCTTAACTCACACTCACATGTCCTATCTACATCAGGCAAAGAAAAAGAAGTAAGAAGAGGGGAAAAAGGTACATTGAACTTTGAAGAAAACTAACACAAATCTTTGACATTTATTCTCAGTCTCTAATTGAGTTCTTTAATTGACATTTGTTTTCAGAAGAGTCAGCTCAGAATCATTAGGTGCTGATCTTGGAGAAGCACCTTATAACAACTGAATATGTTGTGAAATTGTAACTGTTGTAGGTTCAATTTCCAGAGTGACAAAAAGCAGTATATTGATATCTTGTTACTTATAATGATCAAAAACACTGACATCTATCTTCATTGTGCTTTACCATATTACTCTGAACATGTGAACAACTCTAATAGCCACATAAAAGTTTCATATATTTACTTTTAAATCAAAATAATACAGAAATGTTTTGTTCTTGTCCCAAACATGCATTTATTCCCAAAATTACATTGACTGAATGCCCAGGACAAGTAACATCCAGTCCCAGACCAGTAATTAGTTTCAGATCCAATATCTTGTAGTTCTCTGGGCAACAGAAAAAGGGATAAAAGCAGCTTCCTATTTATTTTTCTCCCAGTCATGTGGACACAGCCACTGCATATAATATTCAAGTCTTGAGGCTGACCAAGTAGTGCAGTCATTCTGAATTCAGGAAGATAAAGCCTTACCAGATCAAACCCAGGGCAGGGACACCTGTGCTACTGGTAAGAAAGGGGAAGGTCACCAGGAAACTGCAACCCAAAGACGTGTTGCAGAGAACACATGCAAGTTAAGCTATGGACACTACAGACAAAGAAGCTGAGGGGGGTACTAGAATTTCTATTACAGATGAGGAGCTGTGGCAAAGGAATAAAGTCAATGCATCACTAAAATCCTGGTGCCATTTCGCGCTTAGTCCACACCTCGGCAGATCAGACTCAGCCCTCAATCTAGATATCCAGGAAAAGAAGAGCACATACTTAGGGACCATAGGACCATCCTGTCCAAAGCCAATATTGCTACTTTTAGATGCCTAATTCAGAGCTAGTCACCCAGGTGCTCTACAGTCAATAAAGCAGACACTTCTAGAAGGGTGTTTGGCCAGTGACTCTTTGTTAAATCATAAAACAAAAGAGTGGGATAGAATAGATGCATTGTACTCTAGACATGCCAACCCTTTATCTTTCCTAATACATTTTTTGACAAAGGTACCAAGGAATTAGTTCAAAATACACATAAAGTGCTGCACTAACCCGGTCATAGTTTGCTGTAGTCTGTTTCTAATCATTCACATTGACACCATGTGCTGCGTATTTATTAAGCAGTATCTCATTTCCAGATTATGGGAATTGTTCCATGTACCAAGACCACTGGAAATTACACGTAAATGTCAGACACTATGTAATGTAGTATTTTTGGACAAACATTATCTATTATTGCCTGGCAGGAAAATGCTAATTTAACTCACCCAGTTCAATTATTTTAAGCTATTTTTGCCTTAAATAGCTCAACACTTTCAAATGTTCATTGCAAAATTCACACCTGTGCTCAACCCATCAGGTAGATACACTGAAAGCAACAACTGCGAATTGCTACCACAGAAGAGTTAAAAATCACCTCATGTCAGTCTACAATACTGCTTTCAAAGCTGCTATGACAAAAGAAAAATCAGAAAAAGCCATCTATTAAATCAGAAAATATAATACCTAATGCAGCATGCTAATCAGAATGATTTCATCAAGTCTCCTCCAAGACAATCTACTGAGGGAATCTACTGACAGGGAAGTAAACGACATCATTAGCAATTTGTACCCCTGTCAGGAATGCATTTAGTCACACCACAGATTAAATGTTTAAGCAATTGCTAAGCAGACGTGAAATTTTCCAATCTGAAGGCCTATGTCTAATCTCTCAATAAAAAATTAAATACAGTGAGTCATTTCACTCAGGACAGAAGTTCCTCATTTCAAATCTCGTCAGAGATTTCTCATTAAAACGGGACAGACAACTGACATCACAGGAGAGGTTTTACCGGCAAGTACAGAAGCAGATATCAAATCAAACCCTGACTGCATTTTAAAAATGAAAAAGTACTATTTCATACATGCAGGAATCACCACATAAAATGAACATGTGGTATTTACTTGGAAGTCCTACTCTACTGAAGAACATTTTTTTAACAATAGTGTCCTGATATTTAAAGTACCTGGATACAAGGAGGGAAAGTCCAGAAGGTTTTTGTAATGCAATGTTTTGTCTCTCAGACTTTCTGAAGTTCCTTAAAGGAATAACAAACATTTACATAATGACATAACCTACCTGGGCTTCCAAAAGCCTTTAACAAGGTCACGTACTTCTGAAACTAAGCAGATATTCAGTGATCAGAAAGGCCACGCACAAATTGCTCAAAAGATGGGAAACTAAACACAGGATGCAAGTATCACTTTTCAACAACTGTTCTCTGCTGGTTTTCAATACATTCAAAGCCATGAAGTGAATTTAATAAAACTGCAAAGTCTGAAGATGATAGGACATAACATAGCAAATTAGCATCAGCTACAATGAACATCTTAGTTACCGGTCAACCAAATAGCAGATGTAGATAAATGCAAAAAACCGGGGCACATAGGAAAAAAAAAAAAAAGTAATCTAACTTCATCTTCAAAATGGTGAGCTTTGAATATTCCTACTGAGGAAACATGTGGTAGGAATTGGGAATAAATGCACCAAGTAGGGAGAGATTAAAACCACACAAATGGAAGATGTTCTTCAGCAACATTAATGCTCTGGAACCACTTTCCATAAGACACTGAAGTCATTGAAGCTCATAGAGTTACAAAGGGCCCAAAAGGGATTAGGCAGGTTCCTGGAAGACAAATTCACTAAGAACTGAAAGGATACAGTAGGTGCTCAGGAAGCTCCTAAGGTGCAATTTTAGGGCAACTAGGTATTCTGCAGAAGTATCAATATGTTTATCTGTTCTTGCAATCTACCATCGGCCCCTGCAGGAGACAGGACAGGGAGAACTTATATAACCAACACCGCTCACATTAAAATCCTGTTACATCGTCATCTGACAAACTAGAAAAATAAACAGCTTAAACTAAATAGGTCCTTCGTCTTTGTGAGCTAATAAAATATCTGAATTACCTAAACCCAAATCGGGGAATTTACCAGTCAAGCAGGTACTTTTTAAGGAAGGAGGAAAGCTGTCATAGCCTACTAGTTTAACATTAACTTTTCTCCACTGCTGTAGTTTTGTCAACTTTCCAGAATCAGATGTATTGCTGCACACGGACTTTCCTCCTCAGAGAACACTGATCAGACATGCATCTGTCCTTCTGGTAGCATTGACCACAGGAACCAAAATACAGATGATTCAGAAGTGAAACAAGTCCCAACCAAATTTGCAGTGAAGGCCCAATTATTCATCTGCTACAGGACGTGTTACTGCTGCAGTTAACATTCGGGTCAGCGGACTGCCAGGTTGCAGCTTTTCTGGTTGGAATAATGCGCATGTCCCATCTAACACTATAAACATGTTGATCTACTGCAAATTGCCTGAGGATCTGGACTGGTCCAGAAAGAACTGGTCACTAACCTCCTTCTTCCTATCAGTGCATACCTAGACATTAAAACCCATATATCTGTGATTTGTAAAACAGTGACAGTGTTGCTGGTTCTGCAGGAAAAAAATTATAGTACTTTTGGGCAGAGAGGAACAGAGGTTTTACGTTCTGGGTTTGGGGTTCTTTTCCTCCACATGCCACTCCGAAAACAGATTGAAAGCAGAGGATTTTGGAGGCCCTTGCTTTCTGTGCAAGGAACACAAGAGGAATTTCAGCTTTCACTTGGGTTGCTTTGCTTATTATTTTGCAGTGGGCAGCTGCTTCATCTATGTGAAATAGAGTGAGAAACAGGAAGACTGAGTACGAAATAAACTAAAGAAGATAAATTTAAAAAACAGAAATAGGAAGAGAAAGAGACACTATATTGGACAGGCAATAATGTGTAAAACACGGGGAAAAGCAAAGCTGCAACAGTTAGCAAAAGAAAACACCTAAAATACAGAAGTCTACTCAGAAACAGGCAGGGGAGACAACCAAACCACAGGACAGCAAGGTAATGGCTCATGAGTGAGCATCTAACAGCTTTTGTTGAACACTTTTGACAGATACTTATTAAACATGTTATTCAACAACAGCTTATCAACCAAACAAGGTTTTAAAAAAGTCTTGGCAGAAAGGAGAGACTGGATCCTGACTTCACCAAAGAGCCGACACCAGAAGCACATCACTGCTCGCTGAGAGCCAGAGGAACTGCGAACACTTGAGTAAACACACATCAAAACTGCTGCTTCTGCTCTTCATACACCCCAAGACCTTGGTGCAAGAACATCTTGTCAATATTTTTCGAAACACCGCAAGTTCACATTTCTAAAAATTAACAGGTTTTGGATGCAGAGACATGTTCAATGTAGTGTTTTCATTCTGACACACGCCTTTTAAAATCGAGATTTCCCACATTTGTAAATCATGACCCCTGCTAGCTAGAGACACAAATCACAAACATAACAAAACAAATATTTTTTTCTATTAAACTGTGAGGTTTAAAAGTTGCTTCGCTACCCCAAATTTCTTCAAAAATGCTGGAACCTACAGTGTTGTCTTACGATTTAAAGACCTGACCGGCCTCTGACCACTTCCAAAAAGACAAAAGGATTGTTTTTCTCTTCCTGCCCTTCATCCACATCCTAGCTGTGCAGAAAAATTACTCGACTGACCAGAATTTTACCTCCTGCTTGTGTTCAGTTTGGATCCAATCTGTACTTCATCCTCACCACCCCCCCAAAAAATTCCCTGCTACTTTTGCTGTAATAAAGCTGCAAAATTTGGCAGCTTCTAGCCGCCTTCTATGTAAGGAGAAGAATTAATTTCCCTTTGCTGTTTGTACTTTGTCCTAGCGACATGGAACACGCACAGGATTTCATTATATAACCTCCAGAGGTGTGGGAGGGATTTGGAGACTTGCCTGAAAACCTGACACTTCTTACACCTTCAAAAGCTTGACAGCATATTTTTCCAAAATACACATCCATGTAGCTGAAATCACAGTGGAGTTCCTTCACTCTATATCATCAAAAACACTATTAAAAAAAAAAAAAGCTACATGAGCAAGATAGTAAAATCAAAAAATTAGAACACAGACATGGGCATGTATTCAATAACTTGGGTTTGGTCCAGTCACAAATGAGAACTCCAAGTAAGTTAATGGATTTACACCAATTTACACTCTCCAGTAACTTCAGTGGTTTCAGTCCAAATACCAGCGGATCAGTCACCGTAAAATACAGCCACCAGAACTGACATTGACGTCACTGTTGGTGGCAGCTTTTCTGAGAATCTGTGGACCGGCTGAACTCTCACCTTTTTTCAGCAAACACTGGGGCACATAACACATCAGTGATTCTGGTGACAGCGGTGATACACAGGCCGCCTTCTTCCCTTGCCAGTGTTCAGGGTGCCTTGGTCTTAAGGCAACTGGAAATCTTCCAGTTATCAGTGAAGCCAGTCTGTTTTCATTTACCAGCAATGGGCTAAGATTTTCAAAAATACCACAGAACAACCTTTAATATTCACTACTGCAATCTTAAGGAAAGTTCCAATTATTCTATTTGAAGATTCACAAAACTGAAGAAGAATACAGAAGAGAGAAAAGGTTCAACACATTTTCACAGCACATAATAGCAAGGTGAATCTAGCTCAAAGGTATCAGCCTTTGAAAAATCATTAACATCATCTTCTTTTTCTGGGTTTCAACTTGTAAAACTTGATGCTGTCTCCAATGTCTGACTTCAAAGCAGAAAATTATTTGTCCTCAATACGATTATATCTGCATAGAGAACATCAATTTATGTTTTTAATTTTAATGTTTTACCTTAAATTTGAGATATGCAGATCAGACTCCCACAACTGGACACCAATATAGTCCCAAATAAATCAGTGGAAAATTACCAATCTATTCCTGCAGTCTTTTTTCAAATCTTAGTCACTTCTCACCAATGCTGACAAGAGATGTCCCAAATTATTTTGAGCAACTGAATATGGAAATACATTCTGCAAGTTCACAGTACTTCATTTCTTCAAAATACCACAATATCTGAAGAAACAGCAACAATTTTTGAGACACCCATCAAAGATTTCCCATGTTCCTCATGCCTTGGCTTTGGGTACATACACTCTTCTCCACGGCACTCATAGGTCACCAGTCTCCACTATTTCTGGTGTTGTCTTTTCTTCAGCACTGTAAAGGAAAGGTTGTCATTACAGTTGAGATAACTTGAAATCTCCTGAGATTTCAGGTAATTACTCAACTCTGCCACAAACTTACTATGTGAATTTGCGTAAGTAGTTTTCCTGGATTCCTAACCTTGGTGTATCGACTCACTCACACTTTTACACCTTTTAGAAGACTGGTTGTTTCTTGCTCTAAGTATGAACATAGCACCTCAAGGCCCATACAGCAGTCTGTAACAAACTGTCTGCACTAAAGCAACACAAGTTAATTTCAAATTGATAACCATGTCTAATGACTGAGGGGAAGAAGAGTTTACACACAGCTTTTGAAAACTTTCAAATTTTAAGAAGTTGCTACTAAGAAAGATGCCATATGTTTGGGTAAGTTAGTATACCCTTTCTAAAGAGGACACTTGCATGTACCCACCAAATTAGGATGACTGACTAAAACATCTGTACTTAAACTAAATATTTGAAGGACTAATGTGAATGGTTGAAAAAGCTAATATTTTAGCTGTCTAAGAAAATTAGTTTGGGGACAGGAAGATATCAAACGAGGCAAGAGGACAGAGCTGACACAGGCAGGTTTTGGGCAGGTTTGAGAGGGAGAAAGGATGAACATGGGTGTGCATACAAAAGAATCTTGGATCTTCCACCCAAGCCAACACAGTATTTCAGAAGAGGAAACAGAGGGTATACACTTTTGCCTAATCTCTGTATATTTTATCTGACTAAGTAAACAGCAATGATGTCCTAAAATACTTTAAAAGTATAGGGTCACACATAACATATTGGAATAATCTCCCCAGGGAAGTGGTGGATTCCTCAGCATTGGACACTTGCAAGATTCAGCAGGACAGGGTGCTGGGCCATCCTGTCTAGACCCTGCTTTTACCAAGAAAGGTTGGACCAGATGATCCTTGAGGTCGCTTCCAAACTGGTATTTTACAATTCTATAATTCTATGGTAACACACACCTATACATGCAGTGGATGCCCCCAGAAAGCCAATACGGATGGAGATCTGGAACACGATGGTATTTAAGCCCCAAATACCTTGGAAGTCAGCACAGACCTGAGAGTTTAAAGCAGTCAAGACAGAAACCTCCATTTTGTGACAGGGTAACAAGAAGCCTAAAACCAGGAAATCTATCCAACATGCCAGGAAAGAAACAATACCGTGGCCTCCTGAGACACAGCAAGCACAGCAGATGTGCCAGTGCTGTTGAGATGCTGAGACCAAGAGGTGGCTGAGGAGAGTTCAAACAGGCCAGTGTCAGCTCCAGCCAGAT